>NC_141013.1:4613548-5213548 GCF_052327205.1 Somniosus microcephalus
CCCCACACTCGCCGCTCCTCCTCCCCCCCCACACTCGCCGCTCCTCCTCCCCCCCCACACTCGCCCCTCCTCCTCCTCCCCCCCCACACTCGCCCCTCCTCCTCCTCCCCCCCCACACTCGCCCCTCCTCCTCCTCCCCCCCACACTCGCCCCTCCTCCTCCTCCCCCCCCACACTCGCCCCTCCTCCTCCCCCCCCACACTCGCCCCTCCTCCTCCTCCCCCCCACACTCGCCCCTCCTCCTCCTCCCCCCCACACTCGCCCCTCCTCCTCCTCCCCCCCCACACTCGCCCCTCCTCCTCCTCCCCCCCCACACTCGCCCCTCCTCCTCCTCCCCCCTCCTCCTCTCCCCCCCCACACTCGCCCCTCCTCCTCCTCCTCCTCTCCCCCCCCACACTAGCCCCTCCTCCTCTCCCCCCCCACACTCGCCCCTCCTCCTCCTCCCCCCCCACACTCGCCCCTCCTCCTCCTCCCCCCCCACACTCGCCCCTCCTCCTCCTCCCCCCCCACACTCGCCGCTCCTCCTCCCCCCCCACACTCGCCGCTCCTCCTCCCCCCCCACACTCGCCCCTCCTCCTCCTCCCCCCCCACACTCGCCCCTCCTCCTCCTCCCCCCCACACTCGCCCCTCCTCCTCCTCCCCCCCACACTCGCCCCTCCTCCTCCTCCCCCCCACACTCGCCCCTCCTCCTCCCCCCCACACTCGCCCCTCCTCCTCCTCCCCCCCACACTCGCCCCTCCTCCTCCTCCCCCCCACACTCGCCCCTCCTCCTCCTCCCCCCCACACTCGCCCCTCCTCCTCCTCCCCCCCACACTCGCCCCTCCTCCTCCTCCCCCCCACACTCGCCCCTCCTCCTCCTCCCCCCCACACTCGCCCCTCCTCCTCCTCCCCCCCACACTCGCCCCTCCTCCTCCTCCCCCCCACACTCGCCCCTCCTCCTCCTCCCCCCCACACTCGCCCCTCCTCCTCCTCCTCTCCCCCCCCCACACTCGCCCCTCCTCCTCCTCCTCTCCCCCCCCACACTCGCCCCTCCTCCTCTCCCCCCCCCACACTCGCCCCTCCTCCTCTCCCCCCCCACACTCGCCCCTCCTCCTCTCCCCCCCCACACTCGCCCCTCCTCCTCCTCCCCCCCCACACTCGCCCCTCCTCCTCCTCCCCCCCCACACTCGCCCCTCCTCCTCCTGCCCCCCCACACTCGCCCCTCCTCCTCCTCCCCCCCCCACTCGCCCCTCCTCCTCCTCCCCCCCCACACTCGCCCCTCCTCCTCCCCCCCCACTCGCCGCTCCTCCTCCCCCCCACACTCGCCGCCCCTCCTCCCCCCCCACACTCGCCCCTCCTCCTCCTCCCCCCCACACTCGCCCCTCCTCCTCCTCCCCCCCACACTCGCCCCTCCTCCTCCTCCCCCCCACACTCGCCCCTCCTCCTCCTCCCCCCCACACTCGCCCCTCCTCCTCCTCCCCCCCACACTCGCCCCTCCTCCTCCTCCCCCCCGACACTCGCCCCTCCTCCTCCTCCCCCCCACACTCGCCCCTCCTCCTCCTCCTCTCCCCCCCCACACTCGCCCCTCCTCCTCTCCCCCCCCACACTCGCCCCTCCTCCTCTCCCCCCCCACACTCGCCCCTCCTCCTCTCCCCCCCCACACTCGCCCCTCCTCCTCCTCCCCCCCCACACTCGCCCCTCCTCCTCCTCCCCCCCCACACTCGCCCCTCCTCCTCCTCCCCCCCACACTCGCCCCTCCTCCTCCTCCCCCCCACACTCGCCCCTCCTCCTCCCCCCCCACTCGCCGCTCCTCCTCCCCCCCACACTCGCCCCTCCTCCTCCTCCCCCCCACACTCGCCCCTCCTCCTCCTCCCCCCCCACACTCGCCCCTCCTCCTCTCCCCCCCCACACTCGCCCCTCCTCCTCTGCCCCCCCCCACTCGCCCCTCCTCCTCTGCCCCCCCCCACACTCGCCCCTCCTCCTCCTCTGCCCCCCCCCACACTCGCCCCTCCTCCTCCTCTCCCCCCCCCACTCGCCCCTCCTCCTCCTCCCCCCCCACACTCGCCCCTCCTCCTCCCCCCCCCACACTCGCCCCTCCTCCTCCCCCCCCCCCACACTCGCCCCTCCTCCTCCCCCCCCCCCACTCGCCCCTCCTCCTCCCCCCCCCACACTCGCCCCCCCTCCTCCCCCCCCCACACTCGCCCCCCCTCCTACCCCCCCCACACTCGCCCCCCCTCCTACCCCCCCCACACTCGCCCCCCCTCCTACCCCCCCCACACTCGCCCCCTCCTCCTCCTCCTCCCCCCCCCACACTCGCCCCTCCTCCTCCTCCCCCCACTCGCCCCTCCTCCTCCTCTCCCCCCACACTCGCCCCTCCTCCTCCTCCCCCCACACTCGCCCCTCCTCCTCCTCCCCCCACACTCGCCCCTCCTCCTCCCCCCCCCACTCGCCCCTCCTCCTCCCCCCCCCCCACTCGCCCCTCCTCCTCCCCCCCCCCACTCGCCCCTCCTCCTCCTCCCCCCCGCCCCTCCTCCTCCCCCCCTCGCCCCTCCTCCTCCCCCCCCACTCGCCCCTCCTCCTCCTCCGCCCCTCGCCCCTCCTCCTCCCCCACCACTCGCCCCTCCTCCTCCCCCACCACTCGCCCCTCCTCCTCCTCCCCCCACACTCGCCCCTCCTCCTCCTCCCCCCACACTCGCCCCTCCTCCCCCCACACTCGCCCCTCCTCCTCCCCCCACACTCGCCCCTCCTCCTCCCCCCCACACTCGCCCCTCCTCCTCCCCCCCACACTCGCCCCTCCTCCTCCCCCCCACACTCGCCCCTCCTCCTCCCCCCCACACTCGCCCCTCCTCCTCCCCCCCACACTCGCCCCTCCTCCTCCCCCCCACACTCGCCCCTCCTCCTCCCCCCCACACTCGCCCCTCCTCCTCCCCCCCACACTCGCCCCTCCTCCTCCCCCCACACTCGCCCCTCCTCCTCCCCCCCACACTCGCCCCTCCTCTTCCCCCCCCACACTCGCCCCTCCTCCTCCTCCCCCCCCCACTCGCCCCTCCTCCTCCTCCTCCCCCCCCACTCGCCCCTCCTCCTCCCCCCCCACTCTCGCCCCTCCTCCTCCCCCCCACTCGCCCCTCCTCCTCCTCCTCCCCCCCACACTCGCCCCTCCTCCTCCCCCCCACACTCGCCCCTCCTCCTCCCCCCCCACACTCGCCCCTCCTCCTCCCCCCCCACACTCGCCCCTCCTCCTCCTCCCCCCCCCACTCGCCCCTCCTCCTCCTCCCCCCCCCACTCGCCCCTCCTCCTCCTCCCCCCCCCACACTCGCCCCTCCTCCTCCTCCTCCCCCCCCACACTCGCCCCTCCTCCTCTCCCCCCCACACTCGCCCCTCCTCCTCTCCCCCCCACACTCGCCCCTCCTCCTCTCCCCCCCCCACTCGCCCCTCCTCCTCTCCCCCCCCCACTCGCCCCTCCTCCTCCTCTACCCCCCCACACTCGCCCCTCCTCCTCCTCTCCCCCCCCCACACTCGCCCCTCCTCCTCTCCCCCCCCACACTCGCCCCTCCTCCTCTACCCCCCCCCCACACTCGCCCCTCCTCCTCCTCTCCCCCCCCACTCGCCCCTCCTCCTCCTCCCCCCCCCACACTCGCCCCTCCTCCTCCCCCCCCACACTCGCCCCTCCTCCTCCCCCCCCACACTCGCCCCTCCTCCTCCCCCCCCACACTCGCCCCTCCTCCTCCCCCCCCCACACTCGCCCCTCCTCCTCCTCCCCCCCTCGCCCCTCCTCCTCCTCCCCCCCCAACACTCGCCCCTCCTCCTCCCCCCCACTCGCCCCTCCTCCCCCCCTCGCCCCTCCTCCTCCCCCTCCCCCTCCCCCCCCCTCCCCCCCCCCACACTCGCCCCTCCTCCTCCTCCCCCCCACACTCGCCCCTCCTCCTCCTTCCCACACTCGCCCCTCCTCCTCCCCCCCACACTCGCCCCTCCTCCTCCTTCCCACACTCGCCCCTCCTCCTCCCCCCCCCCACACTCGCCCCTCCTCCTCCCCCCCCCACACTCGCCCCTCCTCCTCCTCCCCCCCACACTCGCCCCTCCTCCTCCCCCCCCCACACTCGCCCCTCCTCCTCCTCCCCCCCCCCACACTCGCCCCTCCTCCTCCCCCCCCCACTCGCCCCTCCTCCTCCCCCCCCCACTCGCCCCTCCTCCTCCCCCCCCCACTCGCCCCTCCTCCTCCCCCCCCCACTCGCCCCTCCTCCTCCCCCCCCACACTCGCCCCTCCTCCTCCTCCCCCCCCCACACTCGCCCCTCCTCCTCCCCCCCCCACACTCGCCCCTCCTCCTCCCCCCCCACTCGCCCCTCCTCCTCCCCCCCCACTCGCCCCTCCTCCTCCTCCCCCCCCACTCGCCCCTCCTCCTCCTCCCCCCCCACTCGCCCCTCCTCCTCCTCCCCCCCACTCGCCCCTCCTCCTCCTCCCCCCCCACTCGCCCCTCCTCCTCCTCCCCCCCACTCGCCCCTCCTCCTCCTCCCCCCCACTCGCCCCTCCTCCTCCTCCCCCCCACTCGCCCCTCCTCCTCCCCCCCCCCACTCGCCCCTCCTCCTCCTCCCCCCCCACACTCGCCCCTCCTCCTCCCCCCCCACACTCGCCCCTCCTCCTCCCCCCCCACACTCGCCCCTCCTCCTCCCCCCCCACACTCGCCCCTCCTCCTCCTCCCCCCCACACTCGCCCCTCCTCCTCCCCCCACACACTCGCCCCTCCTCCTCCCCCCCACACTCGCCCCTCCTCCTCCCCCCCACACTCGCCCCTCCTCCTCCCCCCCACACTCGCCCCTCCTCCTCCCCCCCACACTCGCCCCTCCTCCTCCCCCCCACACTCGCCCCTCCTCCTCCCCCCCACACTCGCCCCTCCTCCTCCCCCCCACTCGCCCCGCCTCCTCCCCCCCCACACTCGCCCCTCCTCCTCCCCCCCCACACTCGCCCCTCCTCCTCCCCCCCCACACTCGCCCCTCCTCCTCCCCCCACTCCCCCTCCTCCCCCCACTCGCCCCTCCTCCTCCTCCCCCCACTCGCCCCTCCTCCTCCTCCTCCTCCCCCACTCGCCCCTCCTCCTCCTCCTCCCCCCACACTCGCCCCTCCTCCTCCTCCCCCCCACTCGCCCCTACTCCTCCTCCCCCCCCCACACTCGCCCCTACTCCTCCTCCCCCCCCCACACTCGCCCCTCCTCCTCCTCCCCCCCCCACACTCGCCCCTCCTCCTCCTCCCCCCCCACACTCGCCCCTCCTCCTCCTCCCCCCCCACACTCGCCCCTCCTCCTCCTCCCCCCCCCCACTCGCCCCTCCTCCTCCCCCCACTCGCCCCTCCTCCTCCTCCCCCCCCACTCGCCCCTCCTCCTCCTCCCCCCACCACTCGCCCCTCCTCCTCCCCCCCCACACTCGCCCCTCCTCCTCCTCCCCCCCACACTCGCCCCTCCTCCTCCTCCCCCCCCCACACTCGCCCCTCCTCCTCCCCCCACACTCGCCCCTCCTCCTCCCCCCACACTCGCCCCCTCCTCCTCCTCCCCCCCCACACTCGCCCCTCCTCCTCCTCCCCCCCCACACTCGCCCCCTCCTCCTCCTCCCCCCCCCCACTCCTCCTCCCCCCCCCACACTCGCCCCTACTCCTCCTCCCCCCCCCACACTCGCCCCTCCTCCTCCTCCCCCCCCCACACTCGCCCCTCCTCCTCCTCCCCCCCCCCACACTCGCCCCTCCTCCTCCTCCCCCCCCACACTCGCCCCTCCTCCTCCTCCCCCCCCCCACTCGCCCCTCCTCCTCCTCCCCCCCCCCACTCGCCCCTCCTCCTCCTCCCCCCCCCACTCGCCCCTCCTCCTCCTCCCCCCACCACTCGCCCCTCCTCCTCCCCCCCCACACTCGCCCCTCCTCCTCCTCCCCCCCACACTCGCCCCTCCTCCTCCTCCCCCCCCCACACTCGCCCCTCCTCCTCCCCCCACACTCGCCCCTCCTCCTCCCCCCACACTCGCCCCCTCCTCCTCCTCCCCCCCCACACTCGCCCCTCCTCCTCCTCCCCCCCCACACTCGCCCCCTCCTCCTCCTCCCCCCCCCACACTCGCCCCCCCCCCCCCCCACACTCGCCCCTCCCCCCCCCACACTCGCCCCTCCCCCCCCCACACTCGCCCCTCCCCCCCCCCACACTCGCCCCCTCCCCCCCCCCACACTCGCCCCTCCCCCCCCCACACTCGCCCCTCCCCCCCCCACACTCGCCCCTCCCCCCCCCACACTCGCCCCTCCCCCCCCCCACACTCGCCCCTCCCCCCCCCACACTCGCCCCTCCCCCCCCCACACTCGCCCCTCCCCCCCCCACACTCGCCCCTCCCCCCCCCCACACTCGCCCCTCCCCCCCCACACTCGCCCCTCCCCCCCCCACACTCGCCCCTGCCCCTCCCCCCCCCACACTCGCCCCTCCCCCCCCCACACTCGCCCCTCCCCCCCCCACTCGCCCTCCCCCCCCACACTCGCCCCTCCCCCCCCCACACTCGCCCCTCCCCCCCCACACTCGCCCCTCCCCCCCCCACACTCGCCCCTGCCCCTCCCCCCCCCACACTCGCCCCTCCTCCTCCCCCCCCACACTCGCCCCTGCCCCTCCCCCCCCCACACTCGCCCCTCCTCCTCCCCCCCCACACTCGCCCCTCCTCCTCCCCCCCACACTCGCCCCTCCTCCTCCCCCCCACACTCGCCCCTCCTCCTCCCCCCCACACTCGCCCCTCCTCCTCCCCCCCACACTCGCCCCTCCTCCTCCCCCCCCCACACTCGCCCCTCCTCCTCCCCCCCCCACACTCGCCCCTCCTCCTCCCCCCCCCCACACTCGCCCCTCCTCCTCCCCCCCCCACCCCGGCGTGAGGGGTTAAAATTCCCCTCCCATAGTAGAATGTGTTTAGTGAGCAAGAGTTCAATAAAACTTTTCAGGTGCCATTTAGGGTCTTCATGGGGAGCAGAACTTTCCGTAGCGTTCCCAAAACCAAGACATGTTGTTTACCTTTGTTTTCTGTTGAAGAGAGTAACGCCTGAACCACTTCATCAGCTACAAGCGCTGCCACTGCCTCCGGCTTCAGTCCTTGGGTTGTGATAAATGCCTGGGCTTTTTTATATCGGTCAGGCTGTTGAGATGATAACACTTCCCGCAGAACAGTATCAGAATCTTGGGTTGATATATCATTGAAAGAACAGCCAAGCTCCTTTTGGGTAACAAAATAAAATATGTGACTAATGCTTTTTATTAGGAATATGAGAACAGGAGAGACCATTGAGCCCCTCGAGCCTGTTCCGCCATTCAATGAGATCATGGCTGATCTGCAACCTAACTCCATATACCCGCCTTTGGCCCATATCCCTTAATACCTTTGGTTAACAAAAATCTATCAATCTCCAATTTAAAATTAACAATTGATCTAGCATCAATTGCCATTTGCGGAAGAGTGTTCCAAACTTCTACCACCCTTTAGTGTTTTTTTAAATTTTTATAAAAGAACTACGATACAACTAGTCATTAATAATGTGAAATCATCCATTCATAAAACAAAATAGGAAACCAATATGAAATTGTGAAACAAGATACATGAGCAGTATTTGCTGTGATACCCCGGTGTACCGAGTAACATTCCCTTAATAAATGAACCCAACAAAACTTCAAAATACAATGGTGAGATTTTTCCAGCACAAGCATGATGGGCTGAACGGCCTCAGTCTGTGCTGCAAGAATCGACGATTCTATGATTATCTACCTCATACCGCACATGGGGGTAGAGATTAGTCTCGGGCGGTATCGGATCGACCGCCCGTTATACGCAGCGCCTGAGATTTAATTCCACTGCGCCACCGCCCGAGACGAATTTCTACCCCATGGAGTTTAACAAGTCTTGTATGTCACCTCTGGAACTTTGTCCTTTCCCTCCCCCACCAAACATTACTCATGATCCAAACCTCTCTTGCTGTGTAATGAATACCAACAGCAAAAGGAGGACCAAGAAATTGATGAAGGGAAAATAGAATACGAGAGTAAACTAGTGAGAGACATAAAAACCAGACTGTAAAAGCTTCTATAGGTGTGTAAAAAGGAAAAGATTAGTGAAAGTAAATGTGGGTCTCTTACAGGCTGAGCCAGGAGACGTTATAATGGGGAATAAGGAAATGGCAGAGAAATTAAACCAATACTCTGCATCTGTCTACATGGAAGAAGATGCAAAAAAACTTCCTGGAAATAGTGGAGAACCAAGGCTCCAGTGAGAATGAGGAACTGAAAAAAATTCATAGTAAAAAAAATATTGGAGAAGTTAATGGGACTGAAAGCCGATAAATCCCCTGGATCTGATGGCCTACATCCTAGGGTTTTGAAAGAGGTGGCTATAGAGATAGTGGATGCATTGGTTGTCATCTTCCAAAATTCCATAGATTCTGGAACGGTTCCTGCAGATTGGAAGGTGGCAAATGTAACCCCACTATTTAAGAAAGGAGGCAGAGAGAAAACGGGGAACTACAGACCAGTTAGCCTGACATCAGTAGTAGGGAAAATGCTAGAGTTTATTATTAAAGACGTGGTAACAGGGCACTTAGAAAATAATAATACGATTGGGCAGAGTCAACACGGATTTATGAAAGGGAAATCGTGTTTGACAAATCTTAAGAGTTTTTTTAAGGTTGTAACTAGCAGAATAGATAAGGGGGAACCAATGGATGTGGTGCATTTGGATTTTCAGAAGCATTCGATATGGTGCCACACAAGAGGTTATTAAACAAAATTAGGGCTCATGGGATTGGGGGTAATATACTAGCATGGATTGAGGATTGGTTAACGGATAGAAAACAAAGAGTAGGAATAAACGGGTCATTTTCAGGTTGGCAGGCTGTAACTAGTGAGGTACCGCAAGGATCAGTGCTTGGGCCTCAGCTATTCACAATCTATATCAATGATTTGGATGAGGGGACCAAATGTAATACAGGAAACTCTTTTATCCGGCACCGGCGTGGTGCCGGTTTATCAAAAAGTCCGGATTACAGAGAGGTATAGTAAAAGGTACGAGAGCCCCGTACACAGCAACAAATCCAGGCTTCCCTGTTGCTTAGCAACAGGTGCAGGAACCCCGGCCACAAGATCCAAGCATCCCTGTTGCTTAGCAACAGGTACAGGAACCCTGGTTACACAGCCACAGATCCAGGAACGGCCACTAATATGAAGTAAAACTTACCTGAACCTACTCCTGAATTTTGCCGGTTAACAGAGATTTCTGGTTATTTAGGTGCCGGTAAATCGAGAGTTTCCTGTATATCCAACTTTGCTGCGGATACAAAGCTGGGTGGGAATGTAAGTTGAGGAGGATGCAAAGAGGCTTCAAGGGGATATAGACAGGCTAAGTGAGTGGGTAAGAACTTGGCAAATGGAATATAATGTGGAGAAATGTGAAGTTATCCACTTTGGTCGGAGAAATAGAAAAGCAGAGGATTTTTTAAATGGTGAAAGATTGGGAAATGTTGGTGTTCAGAGGGACCTGGATGTCCTTGTACACGAATCACTGAAAGTTAACATGCAGGTACAGCAAGCAATTAGGAAAGCAAATGGTATGTTGGCCTTTATTACAAGAGGATTTGAGTATAAGAGTAAACACATCTTACTGCAATTATATAGGGCCCTGGTGAGACCACACCTGGAGTATTGTGTACAGTTTTGGTCTCCTTACCTAAGGGAGGATATACTTGCCATAGAGGGAGTGCAACAAAGGTTCACCAGACTGGTTCCTGGGATGGGGGGGATTGTCCGTTGAGGAGAGGTTGAGTAGACTAGGCCTATATTCTCCAGAGTTTAGAAGAATGAGAGGTGATCTTAATGAAACATTCAAAATTCTTACAGGGCTTGACAGGGTAGATGCAGGGAGGATGTTTCCCTGGCTGGGGAGTCTAGAACCAGGGGTCACAGTCTCAGAATAAGGGGTCGGCCATTTAGGACTGAGATGAGGAGACATTTCTTCATTCAGAGGGTGGTGAATCTGTGGAATTCTCTACCCCAGAGGACTGCGGAGGCTCAGTCATTGAGTATATGCAAGACAGAGATCGATAGATTTTTGGATATTAAGGGAATCAAGGGATATGGGGATAGTGCAGGAAGGGGGAGCTGAGGTCGAAGATCAGCCATGATTTTATTGAAAGGCGGAGCAGGCTCAAGGGGCCAAATGGCCGACTCCTGCTCCTAATTCTTATGTTCTTATGCTTCCTGTTTTGTCCCTCTCCCATTTGTCTCTGGTCTACTCCCATCACATTCTCACGTTTTTTTTTTTAAATGAATCATTTCTGGCCGTCTTTCCTCCCCAGTGTTCACTATTCCCATGTCAATGGACTCAAATGTGAATGATGCCTCACGTAATGGCACAGAGACAGTCAGACTAGGGCAGCCGTGGTACGAATGCCACCTAAGCCCCGACTTAATGCACAAAACAATATTTAAAAAAAAATTATAACACAAAAATGAAAGGACCTTACAAACAGAATACTTATCAGGACAGCACTGGAGTACAGAAAATAAACCACTTGACGTTTATATCTGACAATGCGCGACATCCATTTAATCGCAAAACACTCTCCTGCTGTAACTGAAAAAATTAGATTGAAACTGTACACACTAAAAAAAGTTAAAATTATACAAGTCTCCAGCACTGCAGCCAGAGTAAAGCTCATGGTTCACTTGAACCCAGAGACTAAATTATTACCTTGTAGCTCACTTATAAGTAGAACAAGTGATTTGGTGCAGCAAGTGATTTGTTACCACTCAGACACCAGCACTTTCACGGCAAAACTGTGAAGTGCAGGCAGCAAATAGCAGCAAGATGTGAAATTTGACAGATGTGTTACGGAATGTAATTCTACCCCAAATCACATCCCCCATTTCTAGGCATCTTACTTACACTAATAGGCAACTAAGAAATATTTTTCTCAATCAATTTCTTTGCTGTGGACTTATTCCGATGAAGACGCAAGCCGTGCTTTACTTTTACTTGCATTTGGTTTAAGAACAATGTTAATAATTGTTAACAGATTACTACATGAACTGTTTTGAGAAGAGTTTAATGCTGGTACCTTTGCGAGCTCGTACAAGCTAAGAACTTGACGGCAATAACTCTTTCCGTGGTGGCACTCATTCGTGAGGATTTGCAGATCCTTAACAATCTGGTCTTTAACAATATCGTCTTCTGGATACTGAACAAATGACGAGGCTATGCTGCTCACTGGGGAAGGAAAAAAAATAAGGGAAAAGGATTGCTTATTCAGTGTATAACCGTTAGCATGGGAACATGATCTGAATTTGTACTGAATCCTGTAAACCCCAAAAACTAGCACCCAGTCTCACTCGGTCTCTTAACTGTTCAGCGTCAGAGATGCAAATTTGACAATCAAACTAAAAACAGAAAATGCAGAGGTACAGAAGGCAATATGCACACACAAACCTCCCCAACAGATTAACAAACCGTAATCTTCTCGAGAGAGAAATTGTTGGAAGGGAAGCTCCCACTACCGTGGCTACAATATGTTTTAACCCAAACCTTGGAAGGGAGTCTCTCATCCCCTTCACCTTGGTGACATTCCCCACCGCAGCCATGTACCAAGGTAGCAAAACTTGATTCTCTGGCAGGGTAGGCTCAAAACCAATATAATGAGTTTGCAACCAAAACTAGTCCAATGTTCTCTGCATCTCTAACCCCATAAAATGTAGCAATGCCCTTGGACTTTAGGAGAGGCTTTCAAAAGCAGCATTCTTCCAGAATACAAACAAAACTTCAGCTATGATTCCAAATTCCGCTTGTGACTATCTGTGAAATCATGCACTCTGTGATAATCATTAGTGACGAGCTGGCACACTACAGGAAAATCACCCTGTGGACAGAGTTACTTCTCACAATGATGGACAGTAATGGTCATAGCACCATTGAGGAGGCTGTTGAAGATTAATAAGCTTTTTGTATTCGGAATAAACGTGGGAAGGGATTTATCCTAACCTAAGTCAATAATCCCTTTACTGCGTCAGCTGTGGCTCAGTGGGCAGCACCCGCGCCTCTGAGTCAGAAGGTTGTAGGTTCAAGTCCCACTCCAGAAACTTGAGTACAAAAAATCTAGGCTGGCACTCCAGTGCAGTGCCGAGGGAGCGCTGCACTGTCGGAGGTGCCGTCTTTTGGATGAGACGTTAAACCAAGGCCCCGTCTGCTCTCTCAGGTGGACATAAAAGATCCTATTTCGAGGAACAGCAGGGGAGTTCTCCTCGGTGTCCTGGGGCCAATATTTATCCCTCAATCAACATCACTAAAAAAAACAGATGATCTGGTCATTATCACATTGCTGTCTGTGGGAGCTTGCTGTGCGCAAATTGGCTGCTGTGTTTCCTACATTACAACAGTGACTACACTTCAAAAAGTACCTCATTGTCTGTAAAGCGCTTTGGGACCTCTGGTGGTCGTGAAAGGTGCTATATAAATTCAAGTCTTTCTTTACTTTACTATCCCCATAAAATCTTACATTTTAAGAGGCCTCTTAGGGTGACAAATAAACACATGGCCTATCTACATGCACTAAAGAAAATAAACAAATTTATTTAAGTCAAAGACTTAAGCTCTTGGTCAGTGAAGGTTACAAGATGTAGGCCAGCCTATAAGTGAAAAGAAATACAATAAAGATGGGGGTAAAAATTGTTATTTTTAGTATATATCTCGATCTATATTTTTTTATATATTCGTTCATGGGATGTGGGCGTTGCTGGCAAGGCCGGCATTTATTGCCCATCCCTAATTGCCCTCGAGAAGGTGGTGGTGAGCCGCCTTCTTGAACCGCTGCAGTCCGTGTGGTGAAGGTGCTCCCACAGTGCTGTTAGGGAGGGAGTTCCAGGATTTTGACCCAGCAACAATGAAAGATCGGCGATATACTTCTAAGTCAGGATGGTGTGTGACTTGGAGAGGAACTTGGAGGTGGTGGTGTTCCCATGTGCCTGCTGCCCTTGTCCTTCTACTCGATCGAGGTCGCGGGTTTGGGAGGTGCTGCCGAAGAAGCCTTGGCGCGTTGCTGCAGTGCATCTTGTAGATGGTACACACTGCAGCCACGGTACGCCGGTGGGGGAGGGAGTGAACGTTTAAGGTGGTGGATGGGGGGCCAATCAAGCGGGCTGCTTTGCCCTGGATGGTGTCGAGCTTCTTGAGTGTTGGTGGAGCTGCAACTCATCCAGGCAAGTGGAGAGTATTCCATCACACTCCTGACTTGTGCCTTGTAGATGGTGGAAAGGCTTTGGGGAGTCAGGAGGTGAGACACTCGCCGCAGAACACCCAGCCTCTGACCTGCTCTTGTTGCCACAGTATTTATGTGGCTGGTCCAGTTAAGCTTCTGGTCAATGGTGACCCCCCCCAGGATACTGATGGTGGGGGATGCGGCGATGGTAATGCCGTCGAATGTCAAGGGGAGGTGGTTAGACTCTCGCTTGTTGGAGATAGTCATTGCCTGGCACTTCTGTGGTGCGAATGTTATCTGCCACTTATCAGCCCAAGCCCGAATGTCGTCCAGGTCTTGCTTCATGCAGACATGGACTGCTTCATTATCTGAGGATTTGCGAATGGCACTGAATACTGTGCAGTCATCAGCGAACAACCCCACTTCTGACCTTATGATGGAGGTAAGGTCATTGATGAAGCAGCTGAAGATGGTTGGGTCTAGGACACTGCCCTGAGGAACTCCTGCAGCGATGTCCTGGGGTTGTGATGATTGGCCTCTAACCACCACAACCATCTTCCTTTGTGCTAGGTATGACTCCAGCCAGTGGAGCGTTTCCCCCCCCCCCCCCCCACCCCCCCGATTCCCATTGACTTCAGTTTTACTCGGGCTCCTTGATGCCACACTCAGTCAAATGCTGCCTTGATATCAAGGACAGTCACTCTCACCTCTGGAATTCAGCTCTTTTGTCCATATTTGGACCAAGACTGTAATGAGGCCTGGAGCCAAGTGGTCCTGGTGGAACCCAAACTGGGCATCAGTGAGCAGGTTATTGGTGAGTAAGTGCCGTTTGATAGCACTGTCGATGACACCTTCCATCACTTTGCTGATGATTGAGAGTAGACTGATGGGGCAGTAATTGGCCGGATTGGATTTGTCCTGCTTTTTGTGGACAGGACATACCTGGGCCGTTTTCCACATTGTCGGATAGATGCCAGTGTTGTAGCTGTACTGGAACAGCCTGGGTAGAGGTGCGGCTAGTTCTGGAGCACAAGTCTTCAGCATGATAGCTGGGATGTTGTTGGGGTTCATAGCCTTTGCTGTATCCAGTGCACTCAGCCGTTTCTTTATACGACGTGGAGTGAATCGAATTGGCTGAAGACTGGCTTCTGTGGTGGTGGGGTCCTCAGGAGGAGGCCGGACTGTGTGGTGGTCACTGCTACCAATGCTGTCATGGACAGATGCGTCTGCGACAGGAAGATTGGGGAGGACGAGGTCAAGTAGGTTTGTCCCCTCGTGTTGGTTGTCTCACCACCTGTCTCAGGCCCAGACTGGCAGCTAGTCCTTCTGGACTCAGCCAGTAGTGGTGCTACCAAGCCACTCTCGGTGATGGACATTGACGTCCCCCACCCAGAGTACACTCTGCCCTTGCCGCTCTCTGTGCCTGCTGGCTGGCTGGCTCGCACACGAATGGGATCACCTTCATTTTCTTTTCCATGTCTTTTACCTCACTGCCCACCCAGACTGAACAACATACAAAAGAAACAAACTAAAGTCCCATCACTTTGTGGCACAGTCTCAGAGCACGTGAACCTGTTGCACCACTGGGCTGCCTCTATACACTCTTTCTTTCCCTTTGATTCTTTACTGATGAGGTGAGGAGAATTATTTTTCACTCAGTTGTCGCAATCTGGAACACTCTAACTGAAAAGTTAGTGGAAGCTGATTCCATTAATAATTTTTTTTTTTTTTCTTTTTTAAAAAGGGCAGATACTCGATGATGAGGAACCGACAGGGTTACGGACAAAAAGTGGGGGTGTGGAACTGAGCTCGACAGCTCTTTCAAAGAGCCAGCACAGGCACGATGGGCCGAATGGCCTCCTTCTGTGCTGCAAGTTTCTATGGTTCCATTTGGGACATGTACAAATAAATCAACTTACAATTTGGTATCCTTTTTCCATAGAGTCCTATCTCTCCATTAAAAGCAGCTCCTGTAGTCAAGACAATCTGCATCGAGGGGTGAAAATCTGTTGTTTGTACTTCTCCTGAAGCCAAGGCTCTGCAGTGGAGAACCAGAGATATGTCTTGGTTGTAAAATTCGAAATACCTCGAGACTCGACTAGCTTCGTGAATGCAGCCTCCATCTAACAACTCGCCAACCAAAATATTAAGGGCCTCTTTTTCTGCTGTGTCTAGTCTACAGTTGGAAGCCATGTCCTTGTTTGGAAATCCTTCAAGCTTCAGGTACCTTGGGGAGTTCAGAGCAGGCAGTTTTGAGAACAAGAACTCTTTGGTGGCACCGTCAAAGGTTATTTCACCACAGACCGAAACCTGCCAAGCAAATCTCGAAGCTGTGGACATCAGCAAAGTCTGCTGACTGATGCGACACAACCAAATCCTCTTCTCCACCTCTTCCAACTGATCCAGGAATGGCGGATCGTTCCGTGACAACCAGTGGCCCGCCATGGTCAGCAGCAGACATCTTTCCTGAATGTCCAGGAACTGTTCTTTGAAAGGTGAAGCCGGTTGTGATTTAATGGATGATTTATCATTGGCCTGGGCCAGAAAGAATTCAGAGGCAACTAAATTGGAGATCAAATTATTTTTGAAACAATCGTGGCACTTCTTCCAAAAATTTATCCTCGTCTCTTTCCTTTGCCAGTGACCATGTTGCTTCAAATTTTGTAATTCCTGAGTTATCTGTAAGAGAAAAAGAAATTAAATATTGGAGACATACGTAATACAGGAAACTTTGTGTTATCCGGAAGCGAACCGTCCGGCAAGCTCGAGCCACCGGCAAAAATCAGGAGCCGTTTTTTATTCTTTTCGTTTCTTTTCTTTGCTTTTTTTGAACAGTCAAGCTCTGCAGCTAAGCAACAGCTTCAGCTAGAGACGCTAGCCGACTGTTTAGAGGCAGGGTTTGTTGATTCATACGGAGATGAAAATCTCCGTATGTTTCAACATTAGCTTTGGAGTGTCCGGCAGTTTTGAGGGAACGGCAGCAGCTCGGTCCCGTCGGTGCCGGATAGCACAAAGTTTCCTGTATATTGAAATTACTGTTGTGTGTTAGGGTATATATCCCTCGTTAGTTTCGTACTCCCATTATTCCCTGATCTTTCTGGGCCATGCATCAATCGCAGATGAGGGTAGGCAGGCAACCCCATGCACAGGCCTCTACCAATCTCAACTAGCCATCGAGGCACACGAGAATAATCAGGTCGTTATTCTCTCGCTCTCCCACACTGAAGTGCCTGATCTTCACTTTGCAAATCAGAGCTGAATCTGAAAAAGGCTTCTGTTTCTTTAACTCCCAGTCCTCCCTCTCCCTGCCAAAGAAATACAATATGTAGCCGTACCACCACAAATGAGGTCAAATTTTATACTTTAAGGTGAGGTCTTGTGATACTTTCTCACGTTTATGCGTGTCAGCTGTGGCTCAGTGGGCAACACACTCTCTCTCGCCTCCGAGTCGGAAGGTTGTGGGTTCAAGTCCCCACTCCAGAGACTTGAGCACAAAAATCTAGGCCGACACTCCCAGTGCAGTGCTGAGGGAGTGCTGCAGTGCCATCTTTCGGAGGAGACGTTAAACCGAGGCCCCGTCTGCTCTCGCAGGTGGACATAAAAGATGTTATTTCGAAGAAGAGCTGGGGAATTGGCCCCGGTGTCCTGGGGCCAATATTTATCCCCAACCAACATCACCAAAACAGATTATCTGGTCATTATCACATTGCCGTATGTGGGAGCTTGCTGTGCGCAAATTGGCTGCTGCATTTCCCACATTACAACAGTGACTACACTTCAAAAAGTACTTCATTGGCTGTAAAGCGCTTTGGGACATCCAGTGGTCGTGAAAGACGCTATATAAATGCAAGTCTGTTTTTCTTTCAAATTTTACCTAATCTATAGTTTTGACCCACGGTCAAATATTTACAAACAAACAAAAAATATTACCTCATGGACCACCAAGTTGTCTACCGGAAGCTCGGCTAGGTCAGCCACCTGTCTCGCTAGAGCAAAAAGTTCCTTCTTTTGCAGTTGGTTCAGAATTTGCCCACACACATCCTGTAAGGTGCCTGTGCTGTAGTCAACGAGGAGGGAGCGGTCAATAGAGATCGAGGTGTCCTGCAGAAGCAGAGCAAGCCTGCTCAGTTTCTGGAAATCCGGTCCTAGTTATGAGAGACAAACTTTCATTTATGCACTGGAATACAATCTAAATAAGAACATTTTAAAACTATGTTAGAATTTACACTCGTGTGTGACGATGCTTCAGTTCTCCTGGAAATAAAAAAAAAGTACAAAAATAATGTGGAATAAAAGTCTTCATTTTGGAGAATCTAGGAGTTTTATTGAGTCTGAGTTGGCACAACCTACCCTAAGCAAGCAGGCCGCAAACTACACTATTTGCCATTACCCAGTGGGCAACCAACTAGCTCCCAGAACCAGGAACTAAGCGGTTTCCAAGAAGATATCCAGGACGTAACTTAAAAGGGACAGTAGAGGGTGCCTTTTTTAAAAAACAGTAAGGTGTGCCATTTTCACTACAGAAACTAATAATTTCAAAATCACTCATCTTCCTTAATGTTTTGGACACACACAGTTACAAACAATTACAATTAACTTTCTATTCATTTGTCTAATAATAAAACGTGTTGCTGCAGCGCTGCAAGATGACGTTACCGGGGAACTGTTTAGGAGGAGTTGCGGGGATTGACAATGTGACTTAAGTGGGATGTAAAGCTGGCCGGAGCTCCAATGCAGTGTGCCTCGGACCCACATTTGTACTAAATTCAGGAGAGTGACCGCACAACAGCTTTGGGAAGGTTTCTCTATAGGAAGTGAAAGTAAGAATAAAAAGAGAACGGATAAGGAGAAAAAGTCATCTGTGTTTGTTACTGGGCACTTGCTGACAGACAGTTGTATAGCAACAGGAATACAGGTCACGTGCCTGAAATCTCAACCAGTGGAGGTCAAATCATCAACGAAGATTGTTTCAGTGCCTTTCATTCAAATTAGTTGTGGGAAGGTTAATCTGACACTCCCGTACAGCCACAGTCAGTGAGGTAGAAAATGGTATGTGTTTAGCCTGTTTTTCGGGCGTAGTGCATACTAATTTCAGGGCGAGGCCCTGTGCCATGACATCCGGCAGTAGCATAGCCGCTGCCATATTGAATTGAGCAGCCTCCCAATTTAAATATGCAGAGAAAGCTCCTGCCGCGGCTGCAGGTCCCTTCTGCCACGCTGAGAAAAAAGCCATCGGAGCTTCCACTACACAAGCTCACAGGTTTTTCGTTTCCACAGTGGTCTAACCAGTGGTCCTTAAAAAGGGACCACCGGAGGCCGCGAAAGAAACACAAAACGTACGTTTTTAAAACCTATCCAAACGTCCAGCTGGGAGTGCACGTTCTGGCTCCACATTAAAACTGCGGGCTGCTGCCGCCTCCACTCACCATCCCCTTCCAATCCCCCCTCCTCCTTGCCCCCAACTCCCTGGACTCGCCTCAGCCTGCGGCCCAAATGGCTGATTTTGGGTCCTCCCCGCGACCAGTGAATTGTCTCTTGGGGCACGACTAATGCCCGCAGCCCGCCAGTCGCCTTCCGATGACACGAAAGGACCAATATCGCACGGTCCTCTCGTACTTCAGTTTAAACGCGGTGGTCGCTGCAAATGCTCAGTTCGTACCCGTGTGACTAGTAACCCAACAAGATGAACAGCCTCCCCTGTTTAAGCAGAAACATTCTGCAGGTAATTTAATAAGGATCTCCCAATGGTGAAACTGGCCAATTAATAATGGGTTTCCAACAAGCCGAATCTCATTGGCCCCTTACAATGATTGTCAGATTTGAACATGCAGGAGGTGTTTATGCAGAACACTCGAGATACATATACTAGCTGTGTCTTTCATTGCTGGGATCTTAGGAAAACATTCTGTAGCGTTGTGTTTTTTTACTACTAGTTATTCATTCAAAGAGTAGAGTACTTGAGATCTTCAGAAAGTTCCAAATTAAAACTGGTCTCCCCCAGAAACCAACCATGTGAAAGGCTGGTCTAGCTGATGTGTTTATCATTCAACATAAGCTTAGTTTGCAGGTTATGTTCCTCTATAAATAGGCAATTTAATATGCATTTCCCAAAACCTATTTAATGACATCCTAATTTCCAAATAGAGAGAGGTTACAGTATGATTCATGACAAATAGAAAATTGTTTCCATACGATTAGGTTTCTTGCTTATCCTGTGCAAAATTAATTTCCCTACTCAAGAATAAAAGCTTTTACAATTAATGCAAGCCATATGCCATCCCTCCCTCTTGGAAATAAAGTGATCTCGGAGCACTGGGCTGATTTCATGAGCCTGCATTTTTCAACTGACACCCGATTCTACTCACCAGCAACAGTGAAGTCATCTACAAATTTGCTTAATAGCATAGTAGAAGGGTCAAAAGAAAAAGGTCTCGGACAGTGGCAGCCAGCTGCAAAATAGCTGCAGACCCCAGGGCAATATCTAAAACGGGAGCCTGTCCCTTAGTAGGAATAAAATAAACAAAAGATGACACGGTAGAAGGCTGTACCTCACTTGCAGGGGGTTGAATAGCATCACAAGCCGAGAGAGTGAATCCCAAGCAGTTTAGAAGCTCTGCGACATCATAAGAGCTGGTTAAAGCATGGATGGGAAACATTTAAGGCCTTTGTTTTATAGAACAGCTACTATGTCGTGCTGTTATTCACAATGTGCAATGTACCCGGAATCACACATTAGGATTAAATGCAACATCTCACGTGGTGTTTCCCAAAGTCTTCCCCACCCGTGGTCATGACTTGCTCGCAACCTCTGTCAAAACCACTCCAAAACCGCCTGCTGCATGTGCACAACTAGGGTTCACACATGGCTCTTGATTTGCTCTGCTCTTCCCCCACATCACAGGAGGAAGCACCTCATCTCTGTTCTTTTAAAGGAATCTATGGCAGGATAAAGGGATTTTATGGCAAAAACACTCCTCTTTTTACAGGCAACTAGGAGAGGAGCTGTATATAATGGAGGACGTGTGTCAGGAAACTAAGCATTACAGGAAAAAGAAATCCAGTGCTATGAGTCACATTATTCCTAAATGTCTGGCACAAGTGAATTGTGTTAGCCTCAACAATAAGTGGTTTATTTTCATAATATACTGCTAGTCTGCCTATTTTGTTCATAGCACAAAACCTTTGTGCCCTAAATATATTCTACATAAACTTTGTTTCTTAAATTATAAAATAAAACAAACTTGGCTTTTCATTTATAAACCAATAAATGTCTACAAAAATGATTCTCTTTCTTGGAGCACTGCTGCATAATGTGTGTAACCTGCCCCTCCAGGACTGGATTCATTTTAACATTTTCTGATAAGATCAGTCTTGGGGATGAGTTGTTAGACCTGCATCTGTGTCCTGCCTTGTTTCAAAGGATATCCTATCCACTGCCCTGTTCGAGCATTGGGGTATGCCTAAGTAATCAATATTCCTTTCAGATTATAGCCTCCGCCTATCCCCTTGCTTATTTCAACTGTTGTTGTTTTCTAGGATTAAGTCTAAAAGTTGAGTATTGACCATGGCTGTCTGAGTTGCCAGAGACTTGAGCACATAATCTAGGCTGAAACTTCAGTGCAGTACTAAAGGAGCGATGCACTGTCAGAGGTGCAGTCTTTCAGATGAGGCGTTAAACTGAAACCCCACCTACCCTTTTAGGTGGATGTAAAAGATCCCACGGCACTATTTTGAAGAAGAGCAGGGGAGTTCTCCCCGGTGTCCCTGGGGCCAACATTTATCCCTCAACCAACATCACAAACAGATTATCTGGTCATTATCACATTGCTGTTTGTGGGAGCTTGCTGTGCGCAAATTGGCTGTTGCATTTCCTACATTACAACAGTGACTACACTTCAAAAAAGTACTTCATTGGTTGTGAAAAGCGCTGTATAAATGTAAGATCTTTATTAACTTTACCAAAATCTTTACCATTTGATTCGAGGGTACAGTCCACATCAGCCAGTAACTGCAGCAGCTTTCCAAGTTCATACTGAGTCGGACACTGTTGCATCATCAGCTTCAGAAGCAAGCCAGCTTGTGCCTCCATCCACTGCACTGGGATTTTGGCGTCTGCTGAATCTGCAGCCTTCAACTGTGGTAAGCAAAATAAAAGATTTGCTAAGAATCATACAGTTACACAGACCAAGCATGTTTAAGATCCGCAGAATCATTTGCCAAGACTGCCTAAAGGCGAGACCTTTGGAACGCACCAATTTCCCCATTAAGCCACGGTCTGCTAATGGGCACGGAGCAAAAAAAAGAACGTTGTACAGGTGGGGCAGCAGCTCGGGGAATATGGGAATGGATGAATGTTTTGCAGCTTTGCTCCATTATTTATGGATATCAGGGAGTTTTCATATGGATCTTCCCCTCAGGAGATGTAATGGGATGGGACGGAATTCACCACAGGCCTTATGTTTTGCAATAGAGTGCATTTCTTTCCTGAGGAGACCATGAATCTCAGTAAAGTCGGGAGATCCCAACTATTTTTCACAGAAATCTCTGACAATAGAACAAAGTTATGAAATACACTAGCTTCACTCCCTCCCAAAATTTGTAGTGCTGCAGGGACTCTAATAAAAATGAATTCCGTGCAAAACACACATCCCTGCTGATGGAGTGCACTGTCTGTGGAAGGAGTGGACTTGATTGATTGAACTTGGCCTCATCTCTTTTCATTTTCATGTTTTTTTTAAAAAAAAGAGCAGAGTCATGATAATTAAGCCAGTGTGGATTGAGACTTTAACCACTTTCACATTTAGTTTGGAGTCCAAGATTGCAACCTCCATGGTATGAAGATGTGAAACCTATGGTTTTTGTTGCTGGGATAAGGAGGACGGTTTTAGCAATGTAAACACTGGTGCAATCTGAACTGAACAAGCACCAAATGCAGAAATGTCTTCTGCAAACCAAGGGAGCCTAGCAGAATAGGTCATGCAGCACTGACTACCCATATTAAGGGCCCTGGCTGGTACTACACAGGATTACATAGAATATACGGCACAGAAACAGGTCATTCGGCTCAACTAGTCCATGCCGGCATTTATGCTCCACTCGAGCCGCCTCTCATTTTTCCTTATCTAACCATCAGCATAACCCGCTATTCCCTTCTCCCTCATTATGCTTATCTAGCCTGCCCTTAAATGCATCTATACGATTCGCCTCAACCACTCCCTGTGGTAGCGAGTTCCACATTCTCACCACTCTCTGGTTAAAGAAGTTTCTTCTGAATTCCCCATTTGATTTCTTGGTGACCATCTTATATATTGATAGATGGATATTGATAGATACACTACAGCTCGAGCGTGTGGGTGTACCAGTTTTAAATGCACTTGAACAATTTTCCCCAAGTTAAAACTTTTCAAATTTGATGCCGTATATGAAAACCTGCCACGAAGTTGAAGCTAGAGGCTCACCCAGCACTTATGCTTGCAATCAGCAAGCTCTGTCCCTCGTTGCAGAAATCCTGCCACAGCACTTTTATCTGGTATGAGCTACAACAATAGGGACATCTGCCTTCAGTCTGCGGTTTAGTTTTTTTTTTTTTTTTTAAATTGTTTTTAACTGCAGACTACAGGCATCCCTGAAGCCATCTAGCTGTACTAAAGCAAATTGTTTACACAGGGAATCATCAAACTGTATATACACTAGGAAAAAAATTAAGTTTGCAATTAAATGGGTCAGTTAATATCGAGCACAGTATCTGCAATGGTAATTAAGAAATAGGAGCAGGAGTCAGCCATTTGGCCCTTCGAGCCTGCTCCGCCATTCAATAAAATCATGGCTGATCTTCTAACTCATCTCCACTTTCCTGCACTATCCCCATATCCCTCGATTCCCTTAAAATTCAAAAATCTATCAATCTCCGTCTTGAATATACTCAACCATTGAGCCTCCACAGCCCTCTGGGGTAGAGAATTCCAAAGAGCAATTAAGGCAAAATTACTTTATGCTGCTGCATCTAGTCTAGATATTAAGATCTTGACTCATTCTTCCCCTTGCAATTTAACCTGACCATTTCACTCCCTTGTTGCCCTATTGATGCTAAATCAGTTAATCCTAGAAATTGGAGTTTGCGGCATTTAAGTTTAGGAATGCTCAATGCATTTCTTAGCTACTTTAACAGGTGTTAACCCACTTAAACTGAACAGGTTAACATTTCCATTAGACCAGCAGATAGAAGATCATACAAATACATTTGTAAATTAATATCAGACAGTAATCTCTACACTCAACTTTTATTCTTACAATTTCTGATTAGGGAACAACGGGCCATTCCTGACTGAGGGTTCAACCACTTTTCAGCCTAATTTTCTTTAAAATAAACGGAACATTTCCATTTTATTTTTTGTTTCGCTTTAGTAATCGCAGAAACTCCAACTTTCTGTCTCTTTCACTGGGGTTCAGTCAGCCAGTCTCCCTCAACAATCACAAAAAGGTCCACTTGTTTACCGCAGAATGTTAATTTTTCCTCTCGTTGGCAATTCCTACAACTGCAACTTTAACAGTCTGGTTAAAGCCGCCCTCTGTACTTCCTTCCCCAACCCAGGGACACGAAGGTTAAAATTAGAACCGTGGAAATAAACACGAGGAAATGGGACATTTCTGATATAAGAGGGGATTATTTTGTAGAAATGTTTAAAAATTTGATTCACTTTCTGCAGTAGTGGGTAAATTGCCATATAGAACAGAAAGTCTCCGATTCGATGAGCTGAGTTAGCAGGTCTGGGTCTGAGCAATTGGCAGGATGGTTACAACTGGCCTCTGTCTAGGAGAACAGAAAAAAATAATCAGGGTCTCCAGCTCCAATTGCTATCCAATGAAAGTGCTTGCACGATGGCATCAGGTGAAGACAGGAGTGGGTTCAGTTGTGGTGCATGCCAATGCCCACTGTCTACCGTCTAGGCTCCCGCACAAAGAATGGTCATTTGGGTGTGGCTATCACAGAGCAGCATTTTAAAATGGTCCAAACAGAAGGTAAAAAAAAACCCCACACAACTATCGCACATAAGCAATAGAAATGTGCATGTTGGTTATGGGGGGGGGGGGGGGGGTGCGGTGGAAGAGATCGGGACATCTGCTGCACATGGAAACCGCTCCCCACCCAAAATCAGTGAATAGATCTCTTGGGTCAACAACCTAGGCTGAGTAAAAACAGTGAACATAAAAACAGGATCAGAGGCTAGGAATACTAAGCATTCAACACCATGAAGATTGTGCACGCAAATGGTATAATTGTTATTACAGCAGACTGCATTTCACGGCCCTTAATGGCTGGTACTTGGGTTAATTACACTGTTTTTCCAAACTTTCATTACTTCTGACACCTAATTCATTGCTGGTACAAAGAGATAATAGACATCAGCTACTCTGACTATTTTCTTTTTAAAGTAAACCATTTCTGTGCTGTCTATGCAACAGTTAAAATGAGGCAGTTAAATCTAGGAAAAGCAATCAGCATTTCTCTGCTAATGGCGCAACTACTTTTATTACCCTTTTACTAAAAGGGCAATGTGCGCTCACCCATCAGGTTTCTTTTAAAAAGAGGCAGAACAAAGGAACACTTTACCACAGAGATACATCTCCTGACAATTCCATTTTTTATCTAATGCAGACTAATAATTGCCAACATGATTCTCTTTCATGTTACCTCACACAGGTTCCAGATTGGAAGAGAGTCACGATATTAACACGAGGGCGAGCTTTGAGATGGGCTATTAGGCAACAATAGGAGACAGGGATCATGTACATCTCATTTCCACTTTGATCCTGGTAGCCAAGCAAGTGAGGGCTTTTGGTATTTGAAAATAAATAAAATTACTTTGGAAAATATCTTGATGAGCAACCCATTTGGAAAGGAAGTCAATCTCCTGCCTATTCACATGCTCTGCGTAGATTAGCCTATATCACAAGCGTTTTTAGATATAAAGTAAAAGTAGTACACCGTGGGAGGTACTGACTGTGCAAACAGAAGATGGACAATGAAATCAGTGCAATCTTGTTATTCGTCACATTGTCTGCTTAGTCCCAGTGGATGCACCATTATATAGCCAGAAGAACTCAAACCCAGATATAATGCAAGCCCCTCAAGGTCTACTTTACTGGCCTCAAGAATTTGATACCAGAATTCAGGTCATAACTAAAAATGGCACCTCATATAATAGTCTTCCAGTGTTTTTTAACATTAAAATCCATCACCTTTAGACTGTAATTCAACCTTTCCATTTGACTAAAATATTTATATACTTTAAAAAAAAGATATTTATTTGCAAGCTCAATTCACAACTTGGGAATAAAAAAACAAAAATACTATATTAAATGCAGAATCAACACAGCAAATAACAGAAAACTGAGAATCTCTCTTCCAGCCTCTGCAACTTCCCCTCAAATAAAAGTTACTCCCACAAGTGCGACCCCTGACCATGCCCTAAAACATTAGAATTGTCACTGTATAAGATGCGATGGTAAAGGATGGGAAGATACAAAAACCACCACCGCATGCCCAGTGTCAACATCTCTATTGCACTGAATGAAATGGAACTCCAGGATATATTTGTGAATGGTTATATAAAATCTATTAAATCTTGGCTCATGACGGACTGAAGGTCACTGCTGTGAAGTTACAGTGAAGTCCATTTATCTAAGAATCTAGTTTGTCTCTTCCTCCCTCCCCTACCCCGCAAGGATTTTTTTTTTAAAACTTCAATCCAATAAGAAGTTAGTAGAACTAGAAAATTTCATTCACTTTGCTGCCAATTTCCACCCTTCCCTCACCTTCACATGGTCCATCTCCGACTCTTCTCTTCCCTTCCTTGACTTCTTTGTCTCCATTTCTGGCGATAGGCTATCGACAAACATTCACTACAAGCCCACTGACTCCCACAGCTACCTGGACTACACTTCCTCCCACCCCGCTTCCTGCGAGGACTCTATTCCATTCTCCCAGTTTCTCCATCTCCGCTGCATCTGTTCTGACGATGCCACCTTCCATACCAGTGCTTCCGATATGTTTTCCTTTTTCCTCAACCAAGGATTCCCCTCTCCCATGGTTAGCATGGCCCTTGACCGTGTCCGTTCCATTTCCCGCACTTCTGCTCTCACCCCTTCTCCCTCCCAAACCACGAAAAGGTTCCCCTTGTCCAAACCTTTCACCCTACCAGCCTCCACATTCAACGGATCATCTTCCGCCATTTCCGCCACCTCCAACGTGATCCCACCACTAAACGCATCTTCCCCTCCCCTTTCAGCATTCCAAAGGGACCGTTCCCGCCGCAACACCCTGGTCCACTCCTCAATCACCCCCAATAGCCCCTCCTCGCCCCACGGCAACTTCCCGTGTAAGCGCAGGAGATGCAATACCTGCCCTTTTACCTCCTCCCTTCCCACTGTTCAGGGCCCCAAACACCCCTTCCATGTGAAACAGCGATTTACTTGTACTTCTTGTAATTTAGTATACTGTATTCGCTGTTCACGACGCAGCCTCCTCTACAATGGGGAGACCAAATGCAGATTGGGTGACCGCTTTGCGGAACACCTTCGTTCAGTCCGTAAGGGTGACCCCGAGCTTCCGGTCGCTTGTCACTTTAATTCTCTGTTCCACTCCCACCCCTCTGTCCTCGGCCTCTTACACTGTTCCAATGAAGCTCAACGTAAGCTTGAGGAACAGCACCTTATCTTTCGATTTAGGCACATTACAGCCTTCTGGACTCAACATTGAGTTCAACAATTTCAGACCAGAACCCCCCCGATTTTTTTCAGGCAGCAGCTGATGATGATTCTGCCATCCCCATTTGTAACATTTAATCTCTCCTGCCTTCAATCCCAGCACAGACCGTCCCTTTAGTTGCTTCCTCCCCTCCCCGCCGCCCCCCTTTCCCTGCCTCTGCACCTGCTTAAAACCTGTTACTTCTCTAACTTTTTCCAGTTCTGACAAAGGGTCACAGACCTGAAACGTTAACTCGGTTTCTCTGTTTCCACAGATGCTGCCTGGCCTGCTGAGTGTTTCCAGCATTTTCTGCTGTTATTTAAGAAGTTAGTAATACAAGGTGACTTTAAATGTTCACACCCTTATTATCCCACATTTTTTTCAATAAAATGGTGCATCAGTTAATAAATGGCCCATGCCCACAGTGGGCAACTTTTTCATTAAAAAAATTCTTGGGATGTGGATACTGGTAGTAAGGCTTTTTCCTTGAACCTCAAGTCTTTCTGCTGATGGTGTTTAGTAGAGAATTCCAAAATGTTGACCAGTGACCATGCAGGAAGTAGGGTATGCGCCCAAGTCAGGGTGGTGCGAGACTTGGAAGGAAACTCACAGCTGATGGCGCTTCCATGAATTTGCTGCTCTTGCCCCTCAGTGGCAGAAGTCACAAAACTCAGAGATGCTGTCAAAGTAAGCCTGGCAAAGTTGCTTCAGTGCATCCTGCAGATAGTACATACTAGTACACAGTGCGCCAGTAGTGGAGGAGGTGGCTCTAGAGTCCAGTGGCAAGAGCGCCGATCAAGCGGGAGAATGCACCCTGGATGTTGCCAAGCGTCTTGAGGGGTTGTTGCAGCTGCACCCATCTAGGTGAGTGGTGAGTATTCCACCATATTCCCGACTTAAGCCATATAAATGAAGTGGCTTTGGAGGAGCCAGAAGTTGAGCAACTTGTCAGAGTACCCAGTCTCTGCTGTTGTAGCTAGTGTTGATTTGGCTGTGCACAAGTTCCTGGTCAATGGCGACCCCCAGGTTGCCGATGGTGGGGGGCTCAATGATGGTTTTGCAGATGGAAGTTGGGAGAGGTGGTTGGGTCATTACGAGTTGGCAATAGGCTTTACCTTGCTCCCAAGTCCACTCGTGAGGTCGCTCTTGGAAGGTTTGCGTGCAGTATCAGAAATTTGTGGTGGGGAGAGTTCACAGGCAGACATTTCACTAAGCTGCAGGACAGTATACTGCCAATACTTTGTGCATTTTAAACGGCAACTACCCATTAAATAACCTGAAGCTCTGAAATGAGAATGCAGTGTTGACAAGGATATTGCTCTTGTAACAGGGCTTCACTGGATATAGTAATTAAAGCTAGCTCCTCCAGCCATCTCTACGCTGTTCTGTCACATACACTGTTTACAAAAGTTTATCCTGGAAAACAGCCAGAAATGAGGACCGCGTCATCACAGATGGCATTCAGCTGGGGATGTTATGATCAGCACAAAGGAGGATCTAGAGCTCAGCCAGGCCAAACATCTGGTCAGATTTTTAAAATGTTTAGGAATATTTTTCTGAAGCCCCACCCACCCCACCCCGTTTAAAAAAAAAAAAAAAATGCCACAACTGATCTTAAAGGGAACTCCATCTTATTTCATTACCCAGCTTCAGAATCCATTACCAAGTATTCTGACCCATGCCACTGGGAAGTGGAAGCATCCAGCTTGTAGCACGGTGTATTGTTCACTGGAGTTCACTGGGTTACTGATAGCCTACTTGCCAACATATTCCAAGTGAGAGGTCACTGTATAAACAATTTGCTCTGTATCAAACTTGCCAGAGAATTCTTGGTTGGCAAATTAAGTTTTCATGAGCTAAATAAAGCATGCCGAATTTAACTGTACAAATGCCTTTTCTCTTGCATGACTCAAGGCCTTTTTTTTTGGCAAAAACACTTTCAAAAATCCTACACACATCTTGTAGGACACAGTAAAAACTTCATAGTTGTGTGGGTGCAACAGAAGAAGAATCTACTTCAAACCAATTGTCAACCACTGGACTGCATGCAATTATACCATGGGAATTCTTCATATGGGCTTGTGTTCCCTGGGAAACACACAATGCCACCTAGGACGTTGAAATTTGGGAATCATTTTGCCCGTCTGGGCTGTACTGTAACCCCGACAGGAACGTCAGGCGCAGTGTTCCAGCTCACTGTGTCGATTTGTTCACCTTTCTTTCTTTCAAAAATATACATGCTGGCAACAACCATCACCTGGGATTCCTTCACAGCTTTCGTAATTAATGTTTTCCATCAGGCAACGTAAATATCTAACGTTAAATGTTCTAAAGAAAGAAAATGACAAATGCATCCATGTTAATGGAATTTTTGCTGAAAAGCAAATTTTAAAAAGTTGACGGTTTCCCCCCCAAAAGGGACAGAGTTCCTTTAAAAAGACATTTCCCAGCTGTAATGGTTACTGTACTGCATCCGTCAGTTCAAGCCCGTCAGTTTTATTGCCAGATCAGTCCCAAAAGTGGGCTTCAGAGGAAAGAAATAGGAAAGTTAATTCTCTTATGGATAGCCTAGGAGGCTCTAAGACACGGATATGACATTTAGAGGCAAAGGGCTGGATTTTCATTGAGGCGGTGGGTAGGAGGCAGGGCTACAGCCTTTGGGGTTGTAGTCCCGCCATCGAGTTCTAGCCAACCCATGCGATTTAGACTTGATTGACTTTGTTGAGCCTGCCCAGCGGGCTCAGCAGGCCAATTAAGGGCCACCCGGCAACAGGTGACGTCACAGATTGAAATGTCATCTGTCAAGACCTTTTGACAAATGAAATATCAGTGCTCGACAGCTGTTTGAAGCTGTCAAACACTGAATCTGTACTCCAGGTTAATTCCTTCCTCTCAGGATGATTTAGAGATCTCCCCGGAACAGAAAGCAGACGCTGCAGATTTTGACAGCTGGCGGCCATTCTGCTTTCTGTGCTGGTGAGATGAGGGACTCCCGAGACCTGAAAGAAGGAAGGCTGTAAAGGTAAGTAAAAGGTTAGCAGAACTTCTTTAAACACTTTACACAGACCAAACACACTTACCTCTGCACTCATGCACCCATCACTCACCTGAACACCGGACATCTCGACCCCTCCAAGCCCTTCATCCCGATGGCCCGCCTCGCTAACTTGGCATGGTTTGGAGCCGTCGGGAATCCCACATTTCAACAATGAAAATGGGGATTAGGCTAAAAACTGCTTGTTAACTACCCGTTAACAGGCAGTTAATTGGCACTAATCCCCCTCCCACCTTGGGTAGGCGGGTCCCAGTGCGGGGTGGGTACCCGCCTCCTTTGAAACTGGCATGGAGGTGGGTTGGGGGTGGGATGGGGTTGGGACCCCCGATTTTGAGATTTTAAACCTCCACACGCCTCCAATCCCGACTCCACGGCCCAATGAAAATGCAGCCCAAAGTGTTCATAATGAACAATTGTTTTTTGTCATGTAATTCACTACTTCTATACACTGTATACTATAAAGACTTGGTGGCATTTGGCTCCTATGTTCATCTGTTAAAATTAATAGATTAAATGACACTGCACTGGTGTATGAATACAATGTAAAACTCAATGTTAGAATATAGCCTTGTGCCCACAATTCCCCTTGCATTTTTTTCCATTAAAATGGATCAGGATTTGTCTTACTAAGCTGCAGCTTCTGCATCTGTTTTGAGCTGCAGGTCAGAATTATGATTGAAACCAGGCACAAGGTGCACTTATCCCAGAATTTCCTCCATCCCATACTCTGCAAATTACAAGAACTTTCCTTTCCATTTTTAGAGGACTGCAAGTCAAAAGGGCAAAAAAAACAGGAGAGGGGGAGATTTAGGCTCATTCCATGACAATTACAGCACCACTGAATTTAGTACAATGCAAGTTATTGGAAAAGTTATAAATTGCCAGACTGGCTCCATTATTTCAGTAATTACAATCCCCAGGAAAATTGACTTTTGGCTCCAACTTAATACGACCGTTAAACATCATTACAGTTTTAAATAAATGCACGTTAGGAAGGTTGTAGATACAAGGATGCTCACATACTGAGGGGGCCCAATCTGTAAGCAGCAAGTTTTCAGAAGTGGAAAGTAACATGTGTGTGACTCAGACCTTGCAGTTTGGGACTTGGGACCTATGCACTAACCTGAAACGTCATTTAAAAAAAATTTGTTCATGGGATCTGGGCGTCGTCTCCAACCTTGAGGGGGTGCTACTACTCCCTCAGCTCAACCACTGCATCTCGCGACTGAAGATTGGAACTGCAAAAACTAAGGTGAGCAATTGTAAAGATGGCTTGAATGTAGGATTCCAGTAAGAAAGCAATGCTAAAATTTGCTTTGCATAAGGAAAGCTGCCTGCACCGCCAATCTTGGTCAGGCTTATCTTGGCAGATGCAAGCACTTCAACTCGGGACACGAGTATGTGTTGGGTCGCCCAGTCAATCCCTGGTGCAAATCACCACGGTAGAAGGGTAACTGTTCGTTCTGTGGCGTGCCGTCTCATTCACATCATGTACAGCAAGCTTCAGTTCACAAGTTTGTTTATGGAAACTGCCTTTTTTTTTTTGCTGTGGGCATGAGCTAAATGCTAGGAGACAGCCTGAATTGCCAACGCTTGCTGCACACATTTTTAACTTGCAACATTAATTCCACAATTTTCCATTAATGAAAACTTGCTGTGTTTTTTTGAGACTTCAGTTGTGCACCACCTAGGAAATCACACATTTTGGTAATATAGCTTACTCAATTGCAGTACAATTTTATGTCAAAGGCAACCAATGTCAACAAATGGGTCACAAGACTCCACAAAGAAACCACGTGTGTCCAATAAATTCAGGTTCCAGTTTCCCGATACATGGCTATTTGCAACTTGATCTTAACTACAGTGTGCATCTGTTTTCTATTGTAGACCCGCCTCAAGTTTCAAGTCTACGCTGCAAGTGTATCGTTACACAAGTACTAGCTGTTGGTGCAGAGTGGCGGTGGAAGGGGGGGGGAAAGAAGAGGAAAAAAAACATTATTGAAGATTTTGAAATCAGGGAGAAAATTAATAAAGTGGATGTGAAGAAGTTTTTTGTACTGAATATGGTGAAGGGAATCAGCGACAAACTTAAGGGAATGGAGATCAACTTAAATAGATACTCAATGATAAATGGCCTTATCCTGAAATATTTTTACTTGTACAAATGCATTTTGCATTATTCTACTTACCTAAAAAATAAATTAACTCATGGCTGGCCTTGTATCTACTGATATAGAATTGGTTACATTTTGTGAGGCTCTGCCCTGGTGTAGAACCTCGACTGAGGAAGGAGCTCCAAGGTCACCACGTCCGATTTGCACCGCTCCCAATCTTCCAGCCACTAAAGTCAAGCACAGAACACCAGAGTGTGTCGCGAAATGGTCGCGCTGACCTTGTGCGCAATTCTCCAATGCGCATTCCCAGAGGGGAGTCTCACAATAGTGACTCTCATGTATTAGGACCAGGGCATGTCAGTATGAGGGCAGGATATAGCAAATCAGGAAATAGTAGCACAAAGGATAATTTATACAACCCAAGGCTGCCAGTACAAGAGTCCTGCGGAGATATATTGGCGGTAAATGAGTTAAATTTAAAATCATAGAATGTTGCAGCACAGAAGACCGGCATTTGGCCCATCATGCCTGTGCCGGCTCTTTGAAAGAGCTCTCCAATTAATCCCACTCCACCGCTCTTTCCCCACAGCCTTGTAAATTTTCTCCCCTTGAGTCATGACTGAACAAAAAATTATTTGACTATGAAAATGTGCTGATTCATAATATCTTGGTGCCCAAGTTGACCCTCTTAAGCAATTCTGCTGTTCATTCTATTCCATTGGAGTGTTTCCATCACATGTTCAGCTTTCCAGTTGATTTTACATATTTAACCAAAGCATATTTAAGATAATCCACAAGACAAGTACTGCATCTGTAAGCTTACATTTGGCAAAAAAAAATTGCCCTTCACATAGTCTAAATCTTGAAAACTAGGAAGGTGCAGTGGCACGTACACAGATCCACCTTTAATAAAATAATCCTCACTCAAGCAATTTTATACATGTACAGCATCAACTAGTTAGTGATGCATAAACCACTTCTCCAAAGCACCATATTTGATCAGGTCTCAGTAGCTGAACTTTATCTACACTCACACTCGCGTTGTGTCAATCGTTGCTCCCTAAAATGCACGAGCCATGATCCCAGCAGTTACCCCAGGATATTGCTCACTGGTGTCCTCCAGCCTAGAGAGTGCTGGTTGCAACCCATGATGGGTGCATTTTGGGCACCCCGCTGATCCATGCTGCTGGAAACTCTGGCCTGGACTAAACCCCTTGGTGTGGTCCACTTCAGACCTTCCAAGAAGTTGGCACGCCTCACCTCACCTCACTAGGCGTACCGACCTCTAGTATTATGCCGAGCCCGTCGAGGGCTGGGGAAGTCAGGACTCCCAGCGTGCGGAACACTGCCCTTATGTGGAAGTGGCCTTGTAAAGAGTGGGAAGCGGCTTCGCCCTCTACAAAGCAGGTGGGAATTCCCAATTATGGTCAGGATCCAGCGTTTCTGGGTTTTTGCCTTTTTCCGAGTCATTCCACCAGATTAATGGTAGGATTCCGTCAAAACAGCCGAGGGAATTCGGACCCGATAGTTTCTGTAAAGCTGGGCTGTGCATTCTGTAGTTTACAGGAGCACAAAATTCCCAAGTTTGCCCGAGTGTTTATAAATTGAACGGCATTAGTTACTCTTTATAAACTGAAGGGATCATACCAGGAGACAGTAAAAACATTGGGAGGATGTGTGATGGCTGCGGCTTTGCTCCCAACATTTCCACTTATGCAGAAGCAGGAGATTTAGTCATAACAACAGGGATAAATATAGCTGTGCACATTCTTATCGTGATTCTACCTGCTTCTGCCTGCGTTCTGATTTAATATTCTATGTGCAAGTCAGCATTGTTGCATAGTGTCCGATTTATTAGATCATGTGCTCTGTACTGTTCCAGCACGATGCAGATTAACTTGTTCAGAAAGATGATAAATCAGAGACTCACAGACAGTAGGCATTTCTGGAATTCCTGAAGTTTCAACTTTGATTCTTGGTAATTTTTGTGTTCTGTGCACAGTTCGTACATCTCCAACATGTAGACCCAGGGACAGTCCTTCCAAAAAAAAAATCAAGATAAAATGATGAGGGGGAAGAGCAGCTCATTTATTACTGTCAGTGATTCATAGCAGTGGGTGCTGGGTTCAGCTACAATTACAGAATCTTATTTTTGCACAATGGTGATGCACTCCTTCAATATTAGCACTGTAGTTTTTCTGGAGTGACTGTTCTATAATGTAGGAGATAGTCTGCAGAGTCGTAGGGCTGGATTTTCATTGGGCCGTGGAGTCGGGATTGGAGGCGTGTCAGGGGTCCCGACCCCATCCCGCCGCCAAGCCAGTTTCAAAGGAGGCGGGTACCCGCCCCGCACTGGGACCTGCCTCCCCGAGGCGGGAAGGGGATTAGTGCCAATTAACTGCCTGTTAACAGGTAGTTAACAGGCAGTTTTTAGCCTAATCCCTATTTTCATTGTTGAAATGTGGGATTCCCAATGGCTCCAAGCCACGCCAAGTTAGCGAGGCGGGATGAAGGGGTCGAGATGTCTGGTGTTCAGGTGAGTGATGGGTGCATGAGTGCAGAGGTAAGTGTGTTTGGTCTGTGTAAAGTGTTTAAAGTTCTACTAACCTTTACTTACCTTCCTTCAGGTCTCGGGAGTCCCTCATCTCACCGGCACAGAAAACAGAACGGCCGCCAGCTGTCAAAATCTGCAGCCTCTGCTTTCTGTTCCGGGGAGATCTCGAAATCATCGAGAGGAAGGAATTAACCTGGAGTACAGATTGTCAGTGTTTGACAGCTTCAAACAGCTGTCAAACACTGATATTTCATCTGTCAAATGGTCTTGACAGATGAAATTTCAATCTGTGACATCACCTGTTGCCGGGTGGCCCTTAATTGGCCTGCTGAGCCCACTGGTCGGGCTCAACATCAATCAAATCTAAATTGCGTGGGTTGGCTAGAACTCGATGGAGGCAGGACTACAATCCCGAAAGTTGTAGTCACGCCTCCTACCCGACGACTCAATGAAAATCCAGCCCGTACAGTCAGAAGATGACGACAGTCGGCACCAAGATATATTAATCCTTTATTTTTTTGGTGGTATTAACTGATGGAGGAACGTTGGCCGAGCAACGCTCTGCTCTTCTTCAAATACTGCCCTGGGACCTTTAACGTTCACTCGAACTGGCAGACGCAATCCTAGTTTAGTGAGGATGACACCTCCAACAACGCAGTATCGCACTGCAAATGCTAGCCTCAATTCCGAGCCCAGGTTTTGGTGTGGGGTTCGAACCCACAACTTTCTGACCTAGAAGAGAGACCGCTACCAACTGAGCCAAGCCGGCGCAAGGCTTTGGGGGGGGGGGGGGGGGGGTGGTAATTTTAATCTGACCCACCTGGCGGGAAACATGGCATCGTAATTTCATTTTCTTATCTGTAAAGTGCTCCGAGACATCTATCCAAGTGCAAGCAGTTGTAGTAGACAGGGCATCATCAGGATATTGGAACACAGAGGGGCATTACAACAGAGTCCAAAGTCCTGCTCTGGCCCGTTATTCACACTTTCCTGCTGGGATCGCTATATAACAATCAGCATTGGGAACCCTGGCTGATTTTTACCCTCCTTATCTCTGGGATGGTGAAGCCTGTGGCAACCAAACTGCTGCCCAGGGTGAAATTACCTAGCTTTGGTGAGTGACCAGGACTTAAACTTGGGACCTTCTGGCTTCCCGCTGGCTCAAGTAGTGCCTTGACCCACCAGGGAGCCCAGTATTTGCTCGTTGTAATGATTTCTTCATCTGTACCAACTTGTTCTATACACGGGCTAAAAATTCCAAAAGCCTGGTCGATGTGTGGGCCGGGAGCCTGGGACTGGATTTGGGCCCTCGGCAGTTGGAGAAGCCTAGGCCCCGGGGCTGGGGTATTTTGCAGTGTTTTTTAACCTAAACATTTGTAGCTTTTAATACCTTCAAAGATGAAAGTTAAAGTACTTATAAAACATTTTTGGTAAATCTTTTTCAAAAAAAAGATACTAACCTCGATGACGATATTTTTAGCTTGAGGCAATGGCTGCCAGATCCCTGAGCTGAGAACGGTTAGTCCCGCCCACACACACACACCGATTGGTCAACCATCAGGTGACTGAACTGTAGGATTGGTCAATCATCACTGCACAGGATTGGTTGACCTTGACGTCACTCAATGCTAATGAGTGGATAATGAGTGGAATTTTGAAGGTTTTTTGTATAATGTGCGAACAAGTTTTGTGTGACGAAAAAGTAAATACGCCTACAAGAGTCCCCTAATGATGAGCTTTCTTTTGATATAACATATGTGTAGGTACACTCTATAACTTTTGATTGTATAGCCGGACAGACAGAGAGACACACTCTTATATATTAGAAAGAAGATAGCATACACTACCTTCTGAAAAAGCTGAAATCCTCTAACAAGTTGTTTACTTTTTCTTCTTCCCAATAGCACCTTCCACATTAGCGACAGCTCGTGGAGATTCCATTCGTGATACTCTAGCGAATCATTAATATGCTCTGTAGCTTCAGAGATGGTCTCATCATCCGATGACATAATAACCCAAACACATAGACACTGAAGAACATCAGCTTCCTGTGAATGAAAAGGAGAGCAATTACCCACAGCAACACTGGAGTAATCACAGAGGGGGGGAAGATTAAAGCCAGTATATCTGAAGTCCTTGCCTCCATCAGTCTTTCCTTCCTCCTGCTTTTTAGACCCATGCTTGATGTCACCTAATCTCTACTTCCTGACTCACCTCGGTGATGGTCTGCAACTTGGCCTTTCACCTTAATTCCACAACTTAACATATTTCCTGAGGACTGTTAAAAAAAATTTAACGCGCTGATAGAGGGGGAGATTTAAAGCTCATTGAGCCTTTATTTTTTTTTATTTCAAGAGTATTCAATATATTCTTTAAATGAAAAAAATCTTTAGTTTCAAAGATTAGAAAATATAGTAAATAATAAAACCACATCTGCATTTTATCCATTAATTGACTGATCATTCCTGTCCCAATGAAAACTTGGCTTTATAGAATTAGGGTTTATAGACACAAGCACTTTCTTTGTATGATGAATGTTCTGGTTGTCAGTTCAGAGCAATAGTTACCATTTTAACTAGTTTAGTGAATAGATTTGACTTGAGAGCAAGGTCACTGAATTACCTGCATACCATATGTAGTTCAGTTTCTTCACCATAGTGACAATCAATAAATCTACAGTTAAGAAGCATTCCAAGTTTATATTAAAATGTTCCACCTTGAATAAAATATCCCGTCACCCAGGAGGACTTTCAGGTCATTTATACTAGGATGTTGCTATTAAGTTAAATTTAGCTCTCAGGGGCTTAAATCCCAGAATACACATTCTGGGAATGCAAAGTCGACTCAGTCTGAAGCTTCTGCCATGATGGTTTTCTCACATACCACATCAGTTTTGAGGCAATGAGGTTCGTTAACACATTAGTGAGAGGAAAATGGGTGTGATGTTGGAATGACTTCATTTATAAGAGCCCGGGGCAGGACAAAGCTGCCAGGGAAGACCACATCAGGACAGCAGTAGCTAGATTTATTTACAGTGCCTTCCTGGACATGGAGAGCTGGGGGGCAGTGAGAGATGCCCTGAAATGCCAAGAGATGACCATAAAGAAGAATACCCTCAGTCAACTAGTCCTGGGACTCAGTGAAGTAACTACTAACAATAACCAGCCCCAGGACAGTGACAGCGTAACAAAGAATCCGACCCAACACAATCGTCGCTAAGCAAAAGGAAAAATATCTGACATATTGGGCAGAAACAACAAAAACCCAAAGCAAACTCAATTACTACTTGGCCCTAAACAGACAATACAACATAGCTGATTACCTGACCATGGTAAAGGATAACAAACTGAGAAAAACCTTGACAAGGTACAGACTTAGCGAACATAGCCTAGCGATCGAAAAAGGCAGACACAGGCAGACCAGGCTGCCAAGAGAGGACAGGATATGCTCTCACTGCAGCCAGGGAGTAGTGGAGACAGAGATGCACTTCCTCACAGCCTGTGGAAAATATCAGGGCATCAGGGAGAATTTCTACCAAAAATTCTCACAAAAATGCCCTGAATTCAGAAATCTGAATGACAACCAAAAACTCCCATACCTACTGGGGGAGGAGAGAAGCTGTGTAGCACTGGCAGCACACTATGTTACAGCTTGCCATGAACAGAGGGACAACCAGTAAACTAAGAAAAGAGTATATATAAATAATGCGAATGTATATTTATACACTCAGGGATATACCTGTTTATACACTATGAATAGAACTGCGTTTATGTGTTCAACCATGAATGTATTTTGATGCTTTGGCAACATAAGATGTACCTTATCATGCCAATAAAGCGATTTGAATTTGAATTTGATCAAGCTTTTGGTTGGAAGTTAAAGAGTCAACAGTAATGTGGAATGGAAGTCAGACATGGGGTAAAGAAAGAAGAAAGCCTTGCATTTCTATAGTGCCTTCCACAACCACCGGATGTCTCAAAGCGCTTTACAGCCAATGAAGTACTTTTTTGAAGTGTAGTCACTGCTGTAATGTGGGAAACACGGCAGCCAATTTGCACACAGCAAGCTCCCACAAACAGCAATGTGATAATAACCAGATAATCGGTTTTTGTTATGTTGATTGAGGGATAAATATTAGCCAGGACAGCTTCCCTGCTCTTCTTCGAAATAGTGCCATGGGATCTTTTATGTCCACTTGAGAGAGCAGACGGGGCCTCGGTTTAACGTCTCATCCGAAAGACGGCACCTCCGACAGTGCAGCACTCCCTCAGCACTGCACTGGGAGTGTCAGTCTAGCTTTATGTGCTCAAGTCCCTGGAGTGGGACTTGAACCCACAACCTTCTGGCTCAAAGGCGAGTTTAGCACCAGCGAGTGTCAAAGATTTGCCAAGAGAGAATAGCCTGCTAACAGGGATAGTGTGGTGCACTTTGTTACTTTCTATGTTACGAAGAGCTTTAGGAAACAGACTGAAATTCACTGTAAATGACAAACTGTTCATTCTTATATTGTGTGTAAATAATAAACCAGTTTGATGGCCTGAGGGCGCTCCGCTTCTTCCTTGAACAGAGGCCCGACCAGTCCCCATCCACCACCACCCTCCTCTGCCTGGCTGAACTTGTTCTCACATTGAACAACTTCTCCTTTAACTCCACTCATTTCCTCCAAATCAAAGGTGTTGCCATGGGTACCCGCATGGGTCCTAGCTATGCCTGCCTTTTCGTGGGCTATGTGGAACAATCTTTGTTCCAGTCCTACGCGGGTCCCCTCCCTCACCTCTTTTTCCGGTACATTGATGACTGTATCGGTGCCGTTTCCTGCTCTCGCCCCGAACTTGACAATTTCATTCACTTTGCCTCCAATTTCCACCCTTCCCTCACCTTCACATGGTCCATCTCTGACTCTTCCCTTCCCTTCCTCGACTTCTCTGTCTCCATCTCTGGGGATAGGTTATCGACCAATATTCACTACAAGCCCACTGACTCCCACAGCTACCTGGACTACACTTCCTCCCACCCCGCTTCCTGTAAGGACTCTATTCCATTCTCCCAGTTTCTCCATCTCCGCCGTATCTGCTCCGACGATGCCACCTTCCACACCAGTGCTTCAGACATGTCTTCCTTTTTCCGCAACCGAGGATTCCCCTCTACCATGGTTGACACTGCCCTCGACCATGTCAGTTCTATCTCCCGCACTTCTGCCCTCACCCCTGCCCCTCCCTCCCGGAACCACGATAGGGTTCCCCTTGTCCTCACCTTTCAACCCACCAGCCTCCACATTCAACAGATCATCCTCCAGCATTTCCGCTACCTCCAAAGTGATCCCACCACCAAACGTATCTTCCCCTCCCCTCCCAGCATTCCGCAGGGACCGCTCCCTCCGAGACACCCTAGTCCACTCCTCTATCACCCCAAACAGCCCTTCCCCTTCGCCTGGCACCTTCTCGTGCAAGCGGAGGAGATGTAACACCTGCCCCTATACCTCCCCCCTTCCCACTGTCCAGGGCCCCAAACACCCCTTCCAGGTGAAACAGCGATTTACTTGTACTTCTCGCAATCTAGTATACTGTATTCGCTGCTCACAATGTGGTCTCCTCTACATTGGGGAGACCAAACGCAGATTGGGTGACCGCTTTGCGGAACACCTCCGTTCAGTCCGTAAGGGTGACCCCGAGCTTCCGGTCGCCTGTCATTTTAATTCACCGCTCCATTCCCACTCGGACCTCACCGTCCTTGGCCTCTTGTATTGTTCCACGGAAGCTCAACGTAAACTCGAGGAACAGCACCTCATCTTCCGATTAGGCACTCTGCAGCCTTCCGGACTCAATATAGAGTTCAACAATTTCAGATCATAACCTCGGCCCCCATTTCATTTTCTCTTGTAATTGTTCCACTCCTTCCCCCCCCCCTTTCCTTTTGTTTCTCTCTCACACCTGGCAGCTATCTTTTGCCCTGGCAGTACACTTTACACCTAATCTCAGCCTATTACCATCTCGTCTAGCTTCTAATCTCTTTTACTTCTTTTGTTTCTTTTATTCTTTTGTCCGATCGCAGCCCTGCCTTCGATCCAGTTTCTTTTCTTTCCAGTTTTGAAGAAGAGTTCGACCCGAAACGTCAACTCAAATTTCTCTCCATGGATGTTGCCTGACCTGCTGAGTTTTTCCAGCATTTTCTGTTGTTGGTTTATAATTGGCCTCATTTCAATAGTTCATCAGTCTACCTTCTAGAAGGAGAAACACCCTCGAGGGTGGGGCGGGGCAGGCAGATGTGAGATTACAGTATCCCGCTCACATAATAAGGGGTTTCATTGTTACAACACCTGGTTCATGCTATTGTAAGACTATATATTGGGAAGCTAACTCCTGATCATAAGGGATAAGAGGTCTATGTATGGGACCTGCAGAACCCAAGAGAATATCTAGCACACACACAAAATTTGTAACAAATCGTTTAAACTATTTAATCAGGCAGATGACATTGCCCCTTTTTACATTCAAGGCATTCCCTGTGAAGATCTGGTTCATTGCAATTTCCTTCGCTGTGGGAGAATGCAATATTAGAAAAGGTTATGTTGGAATGGGTTATGTTGGAATGATTGACATTTAGGTGCAAGGGCAAAACAGAAGCTAATTGATCAAATTTGGGGGAGCTGTAATGAAAACCTTTGGGTTTAGGAAATTTTTACCGCTACTCATCTGCAGCTAGATGGTTCACTCATGGGGTGGAGATATAAAAGAGAAAGGCACAGCTTGATTTTGCCAAGAGCACTGGGGGAGGAGGCATCCCTCCTAAACAAAGTCCAGAAATATATAACAACAGAAAATGCTGGAAACACTCAGCAGGCCAGGCAGCATCCGTGGAGAGAGAAACAGAGTTCATGTTTCAGGTCTTCTAAATTTTTGTCTTCTAAATGGTCGGTGGGGAGGAAAGAGACGGAAATTATTACAGTTTCTGACATTAATACTCTAGCGCCTCAATTTCAAAATTCTCATCCTTGTTTTCGAATCCCTCCATGGCCTCGCTCCTTCCTATCTCTGTAATCTTCTCCAGCCCCACAACTACCCCCCCCCACCAACCCCGCCGAGATATCTGCACTCCCCTAATTCTGCCCTCGAGGATCCCCGATTATAATCGCTCAACCTTTGGTGGTCATGCCTTCTGTTGCCTGGGCCCTAAGGTCTTGAATTCCCTGCCTAAACTTCTCTTTCCTCCTTTAAGACGCTCCTTAAAACCTACCTCTCTGACTAAGCTTTTGGTCACCTGCCCTAATTTATCCTTGTGGATCGGGGTCAAATTTTTCGTCTCAATATACTCCTGTGCAGCGCCTTGGGACGTTTTACTACGTTAAAGGCGCTATATAAATACACGTTGTTGTAAATATATAAAAAAGGGATATTGTATTTCGCTCATACTGTTATTTCTACATTACAACAGCGACAGCACTTCAAAAAAGTATTTCACAGATTGTAAAGCGCTTTGGGACGCCCCATAGCCCGTGGCCATGAAAGGTACTATAGAAATACAAGTCTTTCCTTCTAATACTGTGTAGAAAAGAAATCAAATAAAAAACAAAACAACTGGACCTTTTGTCAATCACTTCATTAAATAGATTAGACTCAAATCTCCAATCGGATGACATGCAACTGGTTGTAGCATACAGCAGAAATGCTTGGTCTAGCTACTGAAATAGGTGGTGTATTGCAATCCACATCTAGGGCCGGAATTTTGCCGGTGCTCAGGGGCGGGTTTGGAGACGGGACATCTGGTAAAATCGCAAAGATTGACAGCGAGCAGGAAACCCGCCGTCAATCCACCTCCAATCAATCTTCCCAAGTGTCGGGTCCCCGATACCTAGCGGCGGGAAGAGGATTATAGCCACTTAACTGCCTGTTAAAGGTTGTTAACAGGCAGTTAACGGGCTGTTTTGCAATTTTGACAATTCTACTTCGGGTTCCCCGACATCCGGACACCACGCCAGGTAAGTGTGGCGTGTTGTGAGTCTGCTGTAATGTTTCTGCATTGAAGGCAGCTGCAGTAGTGGTGTGAAGGATCCAATGGTGCACTGGTGAGTTTCAGGGGTAAGAAAATGTTGAGAAATTCATTTTTAATGCATTTAGACTTTTCTGTAGGTGAACTGTATGTGTAGGCCCACCTCATTGGGAGAATCTCTCACCAGTGACAGATCGCTTCTGTAACCTCACCTGCAGCTGCCATCTGTTGTCTAGAGTCACTGGAGAGCCTGGGTGCAAGAATTCACCAGTGAACATGATTGTCAGTGTTTGCAGCACCTCAATGCTGTCAAACACTGAGAAATGAGCTGTCAAAGAAAAATTGTGCGTGGTCCCTTTAAAAAAAACTGGCAGATGACACATCACCAAATTAAGTCATCTGACCGGTTCCTCCTTAATTGGCCGACAAGCCCGCAGGGCGGACTTAACAAGGTCAATTGACGTAAAATCACGTCCGTGGGTGGGACTGGAACCTGGAAACCAGCTGACCCCCCTCCAAAGCCACATCAATCGATCGATAAAATCGTGGCCATGGAGTCTGAAAAAACCCTTTCAGATACACCATGTAGGAGGAATTAGAAGGCACATTCAGAAATTATTTCAGTATACAATGCAAGATTTTTGTTGATACATGAACTGAATATTTTGTTATTAATTGTTATTTCTGAAACTGTGTAAAATAAATTAATGAGTGAAAAAGAACCTCCTTTTATTTTGAGTACTAATGATTTGTCCACAAGGTCAAATTAACAACTTTAAAGGACTAATTTTATACAGCCTCAGAGTTCAATGATTCAAATTATTGCTCATTAACAGCTGGGGAAAGAATGCTAGAAAGTGAAACATCTGTCAGTCTGGGTCACACACAGGTTTGCCATGTTTAAATAGCATGGGCCTCTAGCTCCTCTACGTTGCCCTGCTAATCCACTGTAACCCTCAATTCATACAAGTGCTTTCAAGAGAACTCTGGAGAGGAAAGAGATGGTTTTCCATCGCATTATACACACAGAAAAACATGTTCAGTTAAACGGTACTCTACAATGCTGCCAAATAATTCTCCCCTCTGCAGGGTTAAAGCAAAAATGTCTGGCTTTGATTATCAGAATAACAAAATTATGATCACATACAATCCTTAGGATGTGATGAAACCAAAATTTCATACGAGGGAGATCTGATTGAAATGGACTACAGAAAATAACTGCATGGAAATTAATGAGTAATGGAATATTTGCTGGTTTTTTAATTGAGACCTAGATGAAGCTGCGAGGCCCGTGGTGCAGGGAATGATTGAAGGGAAGATGATAGAAATCAGCAAGTACATCATGTTAGTTCATCTCCAATTTCAAAGTTCAAGTCAGTGAGCAAGATGCGGTTTGTTGATATTGTTGTAAATTGGTTCTTTTAAAAAAAAAAAAAAAATGTTTTTATTCATTCCTGGGATCTGGGCGTCACTGGCGAGGCCGGCATTTGTTGCCCCTCCCTAATTGCCCTCGAGAAGGTGGTGGTGAGCCGCCTTCTTGAATACAACAGAGTGGCTCGCTGGGCCATTTCAGAGGGCAGTTAAGAGTCAACCACATTGCTGTTGTTCTGGAGTCACATGTAGGCCAGACCAGGTAAGGGCGGCAGATTTCCTTCCCTAAAGGATATTAGTGAACCAGATGGGTTTTTACGACAATCCGGTAGTTTCATGGTCACCATTACCGAAACTAGCTTTTTAAAATTTTTATTTCAGATTTATTTAAATAACTAATTTATAGTTAATTAAATGGGATTTGAACTCTCACCTCCTGATCATTAGTCCAGCCCTCTGGATTACTAGTCCAGTAACATAACCACTATGCTACCGTACCCTCTTGATCGGCTGGCACCGATACTTTCTTTGAAATGAAAAGCCATGGTTTTGGGAAGAAAAAAAAAAGCGAGAATTCAGATAAACAAACACTTGGCCAAACAAAGCCCAGCAACATTACCAATCAATTCCACATCAGAAAGAATGCAAGTATCGTTCTCCTAAAAAATCAGAAATCAGATTATTAAATTTATACTAGATAGCTCCAATTGCAGGGATAGCACCAGCACAATTTGATGAATGGCCTCCCTTCTGTGCTGTATTTTTTATGATTCTAGGTAAAGAGTTACAATAACATTAACTTCAACCCTAGTCAAGGTGTTTGACTAAACCCCATAGCAATTAGAAACAGGTTTTGAGTACATTCAAATCTGGATATACCTGTAACAGTTTGCCAAGACGTCTACGCCTGCATTAAGGCTATATATTGCCTCAATTGGTTCTACTGAGAACATTATATTCAAATGCTTTGCTATTATCAATGTTACATAGTATTTACTGCACAGAAACAGGCCATTCGCCCAACAGGTCCGTGCCGGTGTTTCTGCTCCACACGAGCCTCCTCCCACCCCTACTTCATCTCACCCTATCAGCATATCCTTCTATTCCTTTCTCCCTCATGTGCTTATCCAGCTTCCCCTTAAATGCATCGATACTATTCGCCTCAACCACTCCCAGTGGCAGCGAGTTCCACATTCTCACCACTCTCTGGGTAAAGAAGTTTCTCCTGAATTCCCGATTAGATTTATTAGTGACTATCTTATATTGATGGCCCCTAGTTCTGTTCTCGCCCACAAGTGGAAACATCTTCTCCAACGAACCCTTTCATAATATTGAAGACCTCTATCAGGTCACCCCCTCAGTCTTCTCTTTTCTAGAGAAAAGAGCCCCAGCCTGTCCCAATAGTTATAACCGCTCAGTTCTGGTATTGTTCTAGTAAATTTCCATGTGGTAGCAAGTTCAAAATTCTAACCACTCTCTGGGTACGGAAGATTCTCCTGAATTGCCTATTGGATTGAATAGTGAGGGTCTAATAATTAGGACCCCTATTCATGTGTTCAAAATTTGGATTCTTGCCCCAATCGTGTTACTGACATTCAGCATAGAGGGCCCCACCTGAAAACACGCAGCCAGGACACTCAACACAGGTGCGTTCTGACGTACTGCCTCACTCAAAAGGTAACACCAAGGCTTTGGCTTCTCCTGGCACCAGTAGAGAACTTGAAAAAGATCCATTGGAGACTCGCTGCTCTTGTTGGGTTCCTTCATGGTCACAGTACCGCTTGCTGGCTTTTCTTGCGAGACAAACTGCAAGTTCTGAAAAGCTAGTGTCAGGTGATCCTGAAGAATGGGACTGAAGTCTTTTAGCAGTGCCTTCACCTATTGAAAAGGACCAGATGGCAACATAAGGACAAGGTTGCTATTAAAACACAACAAAGCAGAGATAGCTAAAATGCTTACTTTGTTTCTTTCTAAGAATTCAAGGCACTTAAAGCAATTTACTGTCTGCTGTAAAACTGGCCAGGGCCAATGGATAACTGGGCCCAAACAGACCCCATTTTTTTTTTACAAAAATAAGGTCATTCTGACAAAAAGCTATTTTTCTGATGTTGAGGCGGAGGTGGATTGATTGTGGATAATAATGCAGTAGAGTAGGTACGCTGAGCAATCCCAGGAAAAAATTGATACTTTTTTTTTTAAACAAAAAAAGTGAGCTGCAGGAAACTAATCCTCATCATCACATGAAAATGCCACCGTACTAAGGAATTCTGCACAAAGTGCACGGTCCACTACTATTTCTAGCCAGCTGTTTGGGCATTTGGAAAAAAAAAATTCCTGTTGAAAGTGTCGACGTTTATTGGAGTACAGCTCCACAGGCACCAGGAGACTTCCAAACCCTGCCCCAGGTGCCCAAACTTCACACTCGAGCCTAGATAGTGAATGGGACGCATTACAGCCACGCCTCATCTAATCATCACCTGATACCCATACATTCCACTTGCCAGCACGGAGCGCTGAATAGTCATCATGAGTGGGAACTATAGCAGATTCTCCCCTCCCTCGCTGAAAGGCGTGAGGCCAATTGAAGTATCTTACTTAGGGGTTGTCTTATGAAGAAAGGTTGAGCAGGTTGGGCCTATACTCATTGGAGTTTAGAAGAATTTAGAAGAATGAGAGGGGATCTTATTGAAACATACAAGGTTCTGAGGGGGCTCGACAGGGTAGATGCAGAGAAGATGTTTTCCCCTCGTGGGGGAATCTAGAACTAGGGGGCATAATTTCAGAATAAGGGGCACCCTTTTAAATCAGAAATGAGGAGGAATTTCTTCTCTGAGGGTCGTGAATCTTTGGAATTCTCTTCCCAAGAGAGCTGTGGAGGCTGGGTCATTGAATATATTTAAGGTGGAGTTAAGACAGATTTTTGAAAGGTAAGGGAGTCGAGGGTTATGGGGAGCGGGCAGGAAAGTGGAGTTGAGGCCAAGATCAGATCAGCCATGATCTTATTGAATGGCGGAGCAGGCTCGAGGGGCCAAATGACCGACTCCTGCACCTTGTGTTCTTACTGCAGCCCTAGGTAAGATCAGTTAATTCAACACAAGCCAGCTTTCAAACCGGAGACCTTCTGGTCCGTGTGGCCAAGTTACACACTCTGCCTTTACTGACTGAAGCACTGGAGGAGCTCTGATCAGCAGTTTTAATATCAAGCACAAGAGAGGGGTGCGAGATACCAGGAAGGGTACGCGCATTTCCTTTTGTACATCTAGAATCATGCAACAATTCGCAATAACATATGTTCTTCTTTAAAAAGGTAATATTTTCAGAATGTGAAATGAAATCCTGCAGTGAATATAATAAACTTCTCAATGAGGTGAGAAACTGGTGCAGACAAGTGCCCAGATTTATGGACAGGCAATTCCCAGCGGAATCATTTTCAAAACTAAACAATCACAGCTTGCGGTCAGGAAGTCAGTCATGTTTGGAGAAAATACCAAAGGGCTTAAGGTACGAGGTCCCTGGGACTTAAAAGTCTGAAACATTGTGAAATAAAAAATTGATAAAATAGGCCAAAAAACCTCTTTGGGGAACCAAGTGGCACAGTGGATTAGACAGTGGGCTTTCACCTTTGCGACGTGGGTTCAAATTCTCTGCCTAGACTGATGTAAACCTTCCTGGTCTGTTGGCTGCAAACGGGGTCTGTCCCATCAAAAGTCCAATTCCTGGTGGACATGGGTCTCTGGCTCAATGGCAACAACATTCGAACAGGGCTAGGGATTGTTGGCGTGGGAAATGGAAGAAAGCTGTCACACTGGTGCAGCAGGGGATGAGCTTCTGTGTTTGGACTTGAGCACCTTGTTGGGGCAGAGTGGAAGGAGCTTTAATTTGCAGCTGCTGAACTGCGCCTGACCTGGGACTGCTTGATGCAGACAATGAGTTCCATTCCCTGGCATTAACATTCATCACCTTCATGAGCACAAAAATAATTAATTAGTGATACAAGGCTTTAACTGGGACAATAAATGCTCTGACCAGCACTTTAAAAAAGGAGTCTTAATAGTTTATCAGCTTATTTTAAATCCAGTAACTTTTCTCCCCTGACTGATTAGGTTTGCCAACTCTGGTTGGATGTATTCCGGGAGGTTTAATCACGATCTCCTGCCTCCAACCACCCTGCCATTGGTCGCCCGACACGTTCACCCTCACGACGCACTGCTTCTGCGAGCCCATTGGAAGGCAAATACTCTTCATTACATGATTGGATGATTCTTAACCGTCAGTCAACCACCCTTTTTGTGCCATCGACAATATTTTTATAACTATAAAAAAAAGTGTCCAAGAAAATGGAAAAATTAGCACTTTTTTTTTTTTAATAAAAACACCCACGATTTTTCTTCTCAGCAGTGTCCTGGGGATTAATCTTTAATTCCTGGAGGGTTGGCAACCCTATGGAATAATTTTTTTTAAAAACTTTTAATCTTAGTGCCGATATTAGCAGGGAACTTGTGTGGAGATGTCAGAGGCAGGTAGTGCACGGGAGCTGAATTATCAAGGGGTGCTTCGGAAATTGTCATTTCAACAGCTAATTTAGCTACTTCTTAGCAACTCTTCCAAGATAGTTACTCTCCAAGGTTCTGGAAAATATCATCGCCACCCAGTTCTTTGCTAATAAGCCTCCAAGTGTCAATAAAGGTACTGATGAACTTTAATCAGCACCAACTGCATGGCCTTACCAGTGCAGAGCAGTGTTAAGTTTTCTGACACTGCTTATCCATCTAGCACAGCCCTACCTGGTAGGGTTCTGGCATCAAAGATTATCTGGAGCGGAGGGAAGGAATAAATCCTCAGTCCCAGTGACAGTCCTACCTCTCCAGGTTCTATTAGTGGGTCAGGCTGGCTGGTTGTTTAAAAAAAAAATTTGCAGGGCTACGGGGAAAGGGCGGGGGAGTGGGAACTAGCCGAGGTGCTCTTGCAGAGAGCCGGCACGGGCTTGACGGGCCAAATGGCCTCCTTCTGTGCTGTAACCATTCTATGATTGCAGACCGGCCAATTTTTCCAGCAAGAAGCAGGGGGAAGGGGGAGGTACAAAAAAGGCAAAACATTCAAATCAACCTCCTTCCATATTTCTGTATCTGGCTGTAAAATGGCTTTACCAGAGACATGGTAGCATGCTATCCAGTTATGTGTAAAGTGACTTGAGATGGGGAGGGGGGGGGGGGGCGGGTGAATGAAGAAGGAAAATGGTCAAATAAATAGCAAAGAGTGATTAATCGCCAAGAACCTGTTACCTCATGTGGTTGGTAGTTGTGAATCTGAGCGAAGACCACAAACTGCAGCCACTCATCCTCTCGGGCACATTCCTGAAGGTAGGTCATGCTAAGGGTGATGCCATGAAGCCTACAGAATTGGGCCATCAGTGACCACTCCTGACCAGCTTCAAAAGATGCCCTGCGGTTAAATAAGTTCAACGTTATTGCTAATCTGGTGAAGCTACACCATTTTGAAACAGAAAAAAGCCTACTAAATATTGGACTTTTCGTTACCTGTTTATACTTCTGGCTTGTAAGTTCTCGCAAGTGGCATTTTCTAAATGTGTCAGCAATTCCTCTGCTGGGGATCCATTCAATTCAACCAAACTCTGAAGTTTTTCAGCTGAGGAAGACACAATGAGGCATCAGAGATCATATTTTAAACGTCTTTAAATGTACTGACTAATGAACATGGAAATAGTTTCAGTGACTGACAGTGAATTTGTAAAACAAATATGTTGCAAAATGAAAGTGTGTTCCAAAGGGCAGGCTACTCTAAGTGCCAGGTTATTAATGAGCACAGGTGTCAGAAACAGCTGTGGTATCCTAGGTTACACTGCTTAAAAAATCTTAAATTAAGGTAAAAATAAAAGCCTGAAGATAATGCCAGTGAACTAGTTAAATGTCAGGAGACTTTCCATTGTTGCTATTCTAACCACCGCCAATATTTCACTGTTGCAGTTCTTGACTTAATGGGGCCAAATTTCATGGCCTCTGTTGGACGAGAATAGGACGGTTGCTCTCCAAAATAACACAGCGTTTAACTTACCGCAACATTTCTGCTCCCGGTCCTCCCAACGCCATAAAAAAGGGCAGCCAGAGCGCTCTACTGTTTCAGGCGAGAGCCTACTTGTAATATGCAAATCAGAGTGCTACGCCATATGTAGGATTCTCTGCCAACTCCTGCTAGGGCGTAGAGCAGCCTAACCCTAACTGGAGTGTTGCAGGCTGCTCAAAAATCACGACAAAACATGCGATGCACTGAATGCTCCCCCATTGGCTCCATATAAATCTCCCAACCCCCTTCCCTTTTAAGTCTAAACTTTCAGCTTTGCTCTGTGGCAGAGTCGCTAGATTTTCCCCCCTACCCCCAATCAGCGGGATGCTGGTTCTGTGCTCACATCTAGCTGACGTTATACAGGAGGGGTCCGGCCATCAGAATGGTTTGAGCCTCTTGCCGAGGACACCAGGTTTTGGGGGGGGGGGGGGGGGGGGGCAATTGCACTGTCCGCCCAAAATCAACCCGAACATCTCAACATCCCAATTTTTTTTTTTTTTTTTTTTTTTTTTTTAAAAACACGTCTCTGCTACCTTCCTTTTGCCATCCCTGTTCATGATGGCAGGTGATCTGCTTTCATACATCTTCTAGTGCCATGTGGGCAGCAATGGTTAAGAAGCACACAAGAGTAGCTGGATACGTTTACTCTCCAGTGCTGCCCACCACACCCGTGTCGAAGTGCCTGGTCCTATGTGCCATTTGACAGTGCAACAGTGATCAGACATTCCCCATATGGTGAGCCACAAAGCAACAAGCCATCACTGCATCATGTGCCAGTCTGCTAGATAGAAATGCAAGTTGCTGTTGCTTGAAATGAAGACGTGTTCCGCTGATTAAGACAGAAGCTCGTGTTTAACAAAAGACGAACAACAGTAAGGAGCTGCTGCCCGTGAGTTTTTCTTTTTTATTCAAACCCGAGATCTAAAAAGGTAGTGTATGAACGGTCTCCAGTTCATACACCATTCACCTCAGTTTAAATTTTGCACATCAGCATCAGAAGCACAAGTAATATACCATAAATCTTAATCCCAACAGTCCCTGAAAGAACAGTGCATCGCTTCCAGTTGGAAGACAATTGCCTCAAGGACATTTCATTAAAAAGCTAAAGGCTGCAAGGACTAAATTCAATGCAAGGTAGACAGTTAATCTGCTCCCAAAACTTGTATTAATCAATTTTGTTTCTAACTCTTAAAATTTAACCTATACATGCGCCACAAAGGAATGTACTACATCCTTACAATACATCGCCTTCAATTGTGACCACAAAATAACATACAATATTTGCATTAACTGGTAATGCATGGTCCAAGATAGAAGATTGTACATCGCAAGAAAACACCATAATTACCCACGGTGTCTTGTAACGAACTGTGTTGAGACTCTTCTGCGCTCGTGCACCAATATTTCAAAATGTCATCTGCAACTTTAAGGTCAATTCGGAGTTTAAAGCTGGAAACGCCAAGTAACTCAAGAAAGGCAACACATGCTGCAGCAACAGGGGGGACAGTGAAGTGGGCTAATCCCAGGGTGTATGCCTCAATGCTTGCTTGCTGAATCCTAAAACAGGAAAAAGAGGAACAAATGAGATTTCCAACCATCAGAGAAATGGCATGTTCACAGAATATCAAACACATCTACCTAGCTTGAAGTACAAAAAAAAACAATTCCATCGGCCCTTTTCAGCTATAGAAACATTTTCATAATTGTATTAAATAATCTCCAAAGGCACTGCAAAAGAGAGTCACGTTATTAGATAGAAAATACCCAAATTTAGATTTTTCCCACCAAAAATATCCAACTTGCCGGATAATTATTTTGCACGTCACACATCATTTAGGGAGCAAGTTTTTTTGCTTACAATCAAGAATTCCTTTGATTTTAAACTATTAGAAGATAAATGGCCGTAAAAAGTTTGCTAATTGTCCTTAAATTAACTTTTCACTTGTATGTCTGAACAACTACTTTCATTTATATAGCACCTTTAGTGCAGCAAAATGTCCCAAGGCGCTTCGCAGGAGCGTAATCAGACATGGATAGCTAGGGAACGGAGCTTGTGACGGGGACCAAAGACAACGGGCTCGAATTTCATCGGGCCATTGAGGCAGGATTGGAGGCGTGTAGGGGGTTAAAATCGCGAAATCGGGGGGCACGAACCCATCCCACTCCACCTCCATGCCCGTTTCACAGGAGGTGGGTACCCGACCTGTGCTGGGAGCCGCCTCCCCGAGGCGGGAAGGGGATTAGTGCCAATTAACTGCCTGTTAACAGGCAGTTTTTAGCCTAATCTCTATTTTTATCCCTGAAGTGTGGGCTGCCCGACGGCTGCAAACCACGCCAAGTTAGCGAGGTGGACCGTCGGGCTGAAGGGCTTGGAGGGTTCGAGATGTCCGGTGTTCAGGTAAGTAATGGGTGCATGAGTGTAGAGGTAAGTGTGTTTGGTGTGTGTAAGTGTTTAAATAAGTTTTACTTACCTTTACTTAATAATGCAGCCTTCCTTCCTTCAGGTCTCGGGAGTCCCTCATCTCACCGGCACAGAAAGCAGAATGGCCGCGAGCTGTCAAAATCTGCAGCCTCTGCTTTCTGATCTGGTGAGATCTCTAAATCAGCCTGAGAGGAAGGAATTAACTTAGAGTACAGATTGTCAGTGTTTGACAGCTTCAAAGAGCTGTCAAACGCTGATATTTCATCTGTCAAAAGCTCTTGACAGATGAAATGTCAATCTGTGATGTCACCTGTTGCCGGGTGGCCCTTAATTGGCCTGCTGAACCCGCTGGGCAGGCTCAACAAGGTCAATCAGGGGAAAATCGAGTGGGTTGGCCACAACTCGATGGAGGCGGGACTACAACCCCAAAAGTGGGAGTCCCGTCTCCTATACGCCTCCATTGATAAAATCCAGCCCAATGGCTTTGATCTTCCCAATATATAATTAGAGGAAACTTCTGATCATCCAATACTGGATGTTGGGCAAGCAGCGTGACAAATCAGACAGTGGAGGGGCCGAGAGAGGTGCTGGTGGTGAGGCAGAGCTGGGTGTCGGCAGTGTACGCGTGGAACCTGACGTTATGTTTTCGGATGATGTCGCTGATGTAAGCAGTATCTTGACATTACTTCCCGTTAATAAGCAGCAATTAAAAAACAGCCACGAGGAATGAAATGGAAATGATCGAGGTGTATCTGCGAGATTCAGTGAGATTTTTGGAACAATGTCGCACTATACAGATTTTATGTCAACAGTGTAAACAAGAAAATGTTAACCGAACATTTGACTGATTAGAACAGTGTACTGGTAAGTTTTTAAAAAGTCAAATATATCCATGAATATGGATTTTGGTAGATGAACTGAATATCTAACACCACTCCCAAATTTGTTTTTTCTTTTGAGAAAAATAAAATAAAGAGTAGCAGTACACGGTAGTATTTCAATAATTCCCTTTCCTGCCATACTTACAACTGCTTGGGTGAACTGCTCTTTGCCAGCTGTTGGACCAGAAAAGTTGCAAAGGCATACGATGGCCGCCCATGACGAAGGTAGTAGGAAAAATCTAGCCGTTCGGTTACGGCATATTTGTTCACCAAATCAGGGCAAGAAAAATGAGGCAAATCGTTTGATAAGTCTGTGGGCAGAATGCAGAAACTTTTGTGAGAAAGGCCTGCATTTCTTCAATTTCTTGCATCAGACAGCTCACAGAACAGAAAGTTGTCAATTTCACATTACAGTACCTGTACTAGTGGAAAAAGGTATTGCCGGATTTCCCCCCCACCCCCCACGTTCTTCCATGGACTCGTGGAATTCACTGCAGGAGCTGCTCACCACAAAGACCTAAAGAAGTTTGACTACACTTTTCAACTAGGACTGCCACTTTGAATAAAAACTGTACAAAATGATCCAAGAAGAAATTATTTGCAACATGTGCCAGCATTTCTTTCACGGAGCCAAGAATAGGATGTTGCCTCAGAGTGGGGTGCAACGAAGGTTCACTAGATTGATTCCTGGGATGAGAGGGCTGTCTTATGAGGGGGGATCGAGTAGAATGGGGCTATTGTCTCTGGAGTTTAGAAGAATGAGAGGTGATCTCATTGAAAATTCTTAGAGGGCTTGACAGGGTAGATGCGGAGAGGCTGTTTCCCCTGGCTGGATGACTCTAAAACTTGTGGGAGGGGGGGGGTCACAGTCTCAGGATAAGGGGTCGGCCATTTAGGACTGAGATGAAGAGAAATTTCTTCTGCGAGTTGTGAATCTTTGGAATTCTCTACCCTCCAGAGGGCTGTGGATGCTCAGACATTGAGTATATTCAAGACGGAGATCAATAGTTTTTTTGGACACTAAGGGAATCGAGGGATATGGGGATCAGGCAGAAAAGTGAAATTGAGGTCGAAGATCAGCCATGATCTTATTGAATGGTGAAGCAGGCTCGAGGGGCCGAATGGCTGACTCTTGCTCCTATTTCTTATGTTGCCAAAAATCTTCACAAGCCATGATTGTTCAATTCCAAAGCTTAAGAGATTCTCTGAGCTTTTCGTACTGATAAAGAAACAGCAAGATCATTTTGCATTATTCCTTTTATTTTAAACTAGCTGGGGGGGCCCGGCGTTGCCTAGGCTTTTTTGTAGAACGGCAGTTTGCAGGGCCGCGCGGTTGACGGCCGGCTGCTGCCCCACTCTGTGTCTCGGGCCGAGCGGTTGTCAGGCCCGGCCCGAGTGAGCCCAACTCACCTCCCGCTCCGGTGGGCCGGGAGCGGGATACTGTGCCGGAGCCGCAATGTGGGGGTTTGTTGTGCTGGTGCTGTCGGTATTTTAAAAATGGCGGCGATGTTTCGGGAGGCTGCAGGGTTAGGCCCGCCCACACATGGAATGAAACGCCCCCCGTGACGCACAGATTGGTCAACCATCAGGTCACTGAACTGTAGGATTGGTCAACCATCACGTCACTCAACGCTAATGAGCGGTAGGATTGGTGAGCCGCTAATGAGCGGATTTTTGAATGTTTTTTGTATATTGTCCGAACAATTTTTGTCTGACCAAAAAGTAAATACGCCTATGACACTCCTCTGATCATCAGCTTTCTTTTGATATAATAAAGAAAAAAAATCCAAGTCAGAAGAACAAATTAATAAGATCATGCTTCGGATCTATTTTTCTCATTAACCTATGGCTGCATAAAGTTTCCTTCGTTTTAATATGGAATAAAAATTATTCCACCCACATTTGTGCAGCTAATCTGTATTCTGCTCAGTCCCAAAGCAGACGGGACGACAGTGGAAGGCAGGAGCTATAGTTCAAATATGTTCTCCGTTAAATAACAGAGCTAAGATTTATGAAAGTTTTACTAAGTGAGGGGAAGGATTGCGGGAGCCGGAAACCAGTAATTTTGTGTAGTTTTCTAAATGCATGGGCAGGTTTGGCTCGTGTACAACTGCACAGGATCCCATGGCACATAAAAAGGACAGAAATGCTCTCACGGCCATCCACTTTTCTTAAGAGCATTAACCTTAAAAAAGCAATTCAACTGCCTTTTTGTCACCTTTCTTTTCTCTTTTCACATTTCACAACTACTTCTTTAATGACTCAGAGCTTTTGCCACTTTTCTCGACATCAAATCATCCAAGGCAACCCTGTCCTCAAAAAGCCATAAAGCATCAACTTCAGATCTCACGATCACTACCCCTTTTTAAAAATAAACTCATTACACGACTTTGCCTGTATTTTGGCCCCTGATACAACTGAGGAAGTTACTGAAGGAACTTTACATTTCACAACTGTGTAATAATTCATGTTGGAAGTATACTTGGTTTCAACCGTTATTTATGGAGTTATTTATGGAGTTCAACCGCACCCCCCCCAGTATCCGCCCCCTTATCCTTCCTTTTATGAATACAGTGATTCATGATCGGTGCGGTTATACAGCACCAGTGGCCCCCTGGCACTTAATCCAATCCAACTGGTTACCCCTCATGCGTGTACTTGGACTGCAGTCTTTTCAAGGGGTCATCAGAATGAGAATGTCATCAGGTATCCGAATGTGCATCTCCGACGGGAGTCATTGAATAGCGATCAGGAACAGGACCCTGGCCAATTTCTCCACCCACCTCCCACTCTAGCCCACCCAGACCCTCCTACGGGCTGAAATAAGCCAACTCAGTTCAGACCTGTGATTAATTTGGGTACTTTCTGGGCTGTATAACTCGTTACCACACAACCAAGTGCATTTACCAACTGAGACAAGGGAGTCATTGATAGAGGTTTTGCGTGCGCCAACAAGATGATGATAACTTGGTTCTGCAACTCCAGTTCATCAGGTTACGCAGCTTTCACTCAATAATTCAATAAAGATGTGTATGTATATATTCTAAAAAAAGGATAATCTATGTTTGCAATTTTTTTTTTTTTTTTTTTTTATAAATACAGGTAGACTATCCTTTATCCGAAAACCTTGGGACCAGCTGTGTTTCGGTTTTTGGAATTTTTCGGATTTCAGAAGGTTTTCTGACAACAAACGCTTAGCAACAGCTTGTAAACACTCGGGCCCTGCCTTGGAAGCGTCTCTGAAGCTGTTGCTAAGCTACAGAGACTCTTTCCACAGCCTGACTGTTTAAAAAAAATGCTAGGGGAAGAAAAAAAACGAACAAAACGGCTGCCGATTTCTGCCGTTAGATCGAGGTTTCCGGCTCCCCCTGCTCCGTATCTGAATTCCTTGACTTAGCGGGGGTCTGGGGCTCGACTGCCGCCGCCAGTTGTGGGAAAGCCGGATATCGGCTGACTTCTACACTAAGCTGGCCCGCAAATCAGGTCGGGGGGGGGGGGGGGGGGGGGAAAAGAAAAGACTATCGGACGGGCCGCTATATTGTTGGGTTCACTCTCCCGGTACCTCCTTCACACTGCCCGGCTCGGCCTGCAATCTCCTACCCAGGAGGGAACTCTGTGACCCTCTGCCCTGCTCACAGGGAAAGGCAGAGCTCCCGGACCACTCCTGTCATGTCGTGCGCACGACTTACGCTCCACGAAAAAACTTTCGGTTTTTAGAGGTTTTCGGAAGTGCGGATAAAGGATAGTCTACCTGTACTAGAGAAGAAATGTTTCACATCAGATTCATTCCGTGTACATTTTTTTGTCAGTTGTCTCCCCTTCTCCTTCCTGAAGTCATTGATTTATCCTGGGATACAGTTCCATGGGTACTGGCCACCGTCTGCTACTTTGCCTTAGTTGCTAATCTTCATATGCACTTAGGCAGCGAGTGCTGGCAGGTTATTCAATTGTAAGACATCACAACCAAGCCTGATCTTATCCTTGACTAATGGTGACACACATGCATGCTTCCCAGGCGCTGCCACTGGAGAGCGATTGGGAGTGGGAACCCTGACCGATTTTGCTTTCTCCAGCTCAGATAGCAAGTCCAATTTCAGCGTCGCAAATGAGGCTGACAATAGTTAACTCTGTACAAACTCTGAATCGAGCTTTGGACCTTCTGGTTCTGTATGGCTCAGCTAAATGTTGCCTTTACCTGGGAGCCCTTGCTATTTCTCTTAATACATTACGTTTGCGATTTGTACTGTAATAAACTTATGCACTTTTCGTTTAAACTAAATCTATTGTGATGGTGCAACTCCTGATTTAAAGTCAGACAGGCAAAGCCCACTATCTGGGTATGTCAAAGAACATTAGTTGGAGAGGACAGAGCCAAATTGATAAGAGTGGAAATTAATGAGCTCAGGAGTTCGCACCAAGTATGAGAAATTAGTATAAAAGCACTGACATGAATCTTGTCATTCATGTGGAAATGACACATGAAATAATACTGGGCGGCCTGCTGGTGGCGCTGTCCAGGGAGAGTATAAATACTCGGGCATGGGCCCAGCTTGCTCAGGGCATTCTTTAACAGGAACTAGTGAAGGACACAACTAGGTCTCCATGTTGAAAAACAGTTGATTAAAGCCTTGTTTAATACTCAGACCAAGTGCCTAGTAGTTTTCTTACATCAGGCACCCTTTGCCAAGCTCCCACGCTTCCTTCCTTCCTAGCTCTGTCCATTGCTCTGGTTGCATTCATTTAATCTGAAAGGAACTTACCACAAGTGGAGAGCAAGTTGGCAGACTGCCAGCCAAAGAGGCGTGATGGATCGAAGGGGTGTAATGACTGCAGAGAGAAAATAAAAAACCATGAGCAAAGTCTGCGGGAAAAAAAGTCTGCGCATACTGAAGAAACGAGTGCAGGTATCTTGATGCGAGAAGACAACTGCTAACTTACTGATACAAGGATAAGCTTTTTACTCTCTCTCTGTGTTAACACGCACATATATACACTACACATACACACGCTTTGCTTTGTTGTGCGCTACATGTTTATTTCAATGCGCGGATAGATAGATATAGATATATATTCTGTTCCACTGAAAATGAAAAACTGAGCTGAGCTGTTTACATTATCCAATGTTTCTCATCCTTGTCTCAATTGTTATTAAGCAGTCAAGTGGGTCCTCAAACCAATAGGAACATTCTCCATCCATTAAACCTGTATTTGTTCAAATGCTTATGTAATAAGCTGCAGTCAACATTATGTCACACCTTAAATAAATCAGTCATAATGTCAGTGGTTCAGAAAGGTTGAGTTGGGAGAGGAGTAAAAGGGAAAGAGAGAATGAATAACATTCTGGATAACAAGGAACAATCCCCTGGTGCTGTAGAATCACAAAAATGGAAAAAAAAATTACATCACTTTTCACGAACCAAAACAATTTGTATATCACAAACCTCTGCCCATTACGAGATTTTTACAATTAAATCCCTTCTATGTATAGGCATAACCACCTTATTTTTTCGATGCATTGCTTCCTCACGTCTCCCTAGGCAAGATTTTTATTTTCACTTCATCATTTTAACTCCCTCTCTTGGGCTTTTGTAGGCTCAGCATTTCTCATCACACCAGAGGTCCTCATGCTGAAACCACCCATAGCCTCATTGAAGCAGCAGGATCGGCACGTCTCTTGGTCCAGGACAGTGATTTGAACATAAGAATTAGGAGCGGGAGTCGGCCATACGGCCCCTCGAGCCTGCTCTGCCATTCAGTAAGATCATGGCTGATCTTCGACCTCAACTCCACTTTCCTGCCCAATCTCCATATCCCTCGATTCCCCTAGAGTCCAAAAATCTATCGATCACAGCCTTCAATATACTTAACGACTGAGCCTCCACAGCCCTCTGGGGTAGAGAATTGCAAAGAGTCACAACCCTCCGAGTGAAGAAATTCCTCCTCATCTCAGTCTTAAAAGGCCGGCCCCTTATCCTGAGACTGTGCCCCCTAGTTCTAGACTTCCCAGCCAGGGATAACAACCTCTCAGCATCTATTGACAGCACTCTTGAAACGCAGTACTGGCTAGGGAATGTGTTATAAACTAGCGGATTTATTTTTTTTAAACTTATGATTTTTGATTGGACTCTCTTTCTACTCGGCTATGAATAATTGGAATGTTAGTAAGATTCCCAAGAAATTATCTAATCTGAAATTTTTATTTTAAGGATTCAAAAATGAAACAGATTTAAATTGTATTTTTGTTCAATTACTTAAATTGTGCAGGTTATGTAGCATTGGGAAACAGCTTGGGAGGAGGAAGAGCTGAAATAATGTCAAGGTGCTTCAGGTGAATGAGTCAGCTGCATCTCTACAAGGCCAGGGTCTGAAACTTGGCCCAACTATCAATGCGCCCCACACTCCTGAATGATGTTAACAGCACTTGGTCAAACAAAAATATTGAAGAAACCCTTGCAACATAAAATCTAAAAGATAATCAAATTGTTGTCTTTGTTAAAAAAAAAATCAAACTCAGAGGGTACTGATGGCAATCGTTGCTTCAGTGAAAGCATGGAAAACTGTTCATTTCAAACCAGCAATAAGCACACGCTGCACTTTTACTTGAATATTATTGGCCCGGATTCTGTGGTCAGCGGCGAACGAGCCATTCATTACACTTGCATTTGCCCACAGACTCTCTGGGCTTTTGCACTGGAACTTGGTGATTAGAAAGCCATTTCGGCGCAGCGCCCTCTACAGGGGACCGCGTGCCCATGTGAACAGGGCAAACAGCTGTGCATCTCCTTAACCAATCAGATTGAAGAATCCTCACTGAGGCACGCAGAATCTGAAGCAGGAAGCGCAAGCCAGAATATTTAGTTCAATGTCAAATCATGTACAGAAAGCAAAATAGAGAGGGGGGAAAGATGGGATTAAGAGAGCGAGCGAGAGCGAGAAAAGAGAGAAAGAGACAGAATTTAATTTTTTTAAATCTCAGACAATAATTTAAATCTGAAGGAATAAGGCTCTACACTTTTAAAAGTTAATTTTCAGTGCCAGAGGTGTTGTTTGGCAGTAATTAAGACTTATTACGCTGTTAAAAATGTACTTGCACTAGAATGGACAAGCCCTAACTTTTTCTGGTGAGTTTAGTACGTATCTATCACGTAAGTAACGCAACTCCATGTCCTTCCATGCGTTTCAATGCAGAGTCTCTCAGCAAGATACCAGTACAAAAAAGCTTCCGGAGGAGCAAGGCAACTCGGACAGCAACTTCCTGATTTCCGTGTTTAACTGCGCAGTTGCTGTCCGATTTACACATTAAATAACGGTGAGCGCCGAGAGCCTCACCGTTATTTTTACCGTGAAGGCAGTTGAGGCCAACATTAAGTATATTCAAGAAGGAGTTAGATATATTTCTTAAGGCTAAAGGGATCAAGGGATATGGGGAGAAAGCAGAGACGGGGTACTGAGTTTGGATGATCAGCCATGATCTCACTGAATGGCAGAACAGGCTCGAGGGGCCGAATGGCCTACTCCTGCTCCTATCTGCTATGAAATCTGGGCCATTATGTTCATACACCTATTAGAAAGTGGACCATGTGTGGGATAAAGAATGACAAATAGCTATTTCACGGTCTACATTCTAAATTGTATGCATAAATGTTTATTTATTGCACACTGACTGTTAATATTAGTTTACTTTAAGTCTGTACATTTTTTTTGTTCCACAGATGTATCCGCTGGCCGAGACTGACATTTCAAATACATTGTAACCGCCAGACTATAACATCAAGAACCGTGGAAAATTATCCTGCCCATTATCATGCCCGGCACACACTGTGGAATATGATAAAAGCAGCAACATCAATCATCCAGTTCAGCTTGAGCCAGTCAATTTAAACTCTCAATGGTTTCATATATTCACAGATGCAATTGTTTTTTTAAAAATTAAAAAGTATCTGCTGGCTATGGTGCGCTAGATGACACGATTACCATACAATTTAATTTCATTTCTCAAAAGAAAAACTTTGAAAATGACTCAGCTTTTAAAATATTTTCTAGTTCTCATCTGGTCATACAGCAGATTAAAAAAGCAATTGCAAAGTGCTTCACAGTCAATGAACTGTTTTGAAGTGTAGTCACTTGTAATTTAGGGACATGCAGCAGCCAATTTGCTCGTAACAAGGTCCCATAAAAAAACGAATGAGACAAATAACAAATAACCAGATAATCGGTTTTTGGCAGTGTTGATTGAGGGATAAATATTGGCCAAGACAGTGGGAGAACTCCCATTCCTCTTCTCTATATACAAGAAACTCTCTTTTAACCGGTACCTAAATAACTGGAAATCTCTGTTGACCGGCAAAATTCAGGAGTAGGTTCAGGTAAGTTTTACTTCATATTAGTGGCAGTTCCTGGATCTGTGGCTGTGTAACTGGGGTTCGTGCACTTGTTGCTAAGCAACAGGGATGCTTGGTCTGTGGCCAGAGTTCATGCACATGTTGCTAAGCAACAGGGAAGCCTGGATTTGTTGCTGTGTACAGAGCTCTCGTACCTTTTAACTATATCTCTCTGTAATCCGGACTTTTTGATAAACCGGCACCGCGCCGGTCCCGTATAATAAAGAGTATCCTGTAGTGCCGTGGGATCCTTTACGCCCACCTGCGAAGTAGGCAGGGCCCCGGTTTAACGACTCAGCCAAAAGAGAGCACCTCGTGCAGCACTCCCTCAGTACTGCACTGGGAGTGTCAACCTGGATCAAGTCTCTGAACCCACGATCTTCTGACTCGAGGCAAGAGTGCTACCCACTGAGCCACGACTGACACCTAACTGCCTGTAAAACGATATTCTAAATTATACTTAAATAAACAAATCAAGTGCAAATGAATTACATAGCAGTATGAAAAGCTAAACAGAATTTTTCACACATTAAAGAGGTTTTTAGTAGATATTTTGAATATTAGCTTAATGGTTGCGGTTGTTGGGAGGCCAATCATCTCAGCCCCAAGACATTGCTGCAGGAGTTCCTCAGGACAGCGTCCTAGGCCCAACTACCTTCAGCTGCTTCATTAGTGACCTTCCCTACATCATAATGGTCATAGTCACAAGGCTTTAGCCTGAATTAATGCTTTCCCCCACCCCCAACATTTTTTTATTGTACAGGACGCCACATTGGATTTGAATAAAATATGAAATGTAACAATCCTCAGATCAATCTTTAGAAGAGAAGTGCAGTAACATATTTTTAGTTGCTATTATTGTTTTAAAGAAAAGATGCACATGGTTCCACAGGGACTAGAAGCCTTCTATTGTGTCACCCAAGTGCCCATTCTTCATGCGGGAGTCTGAACAATGAGTGTTGGCAGGTTATTGTGGGGGGTTGGGGGTGGAGAGGAGAGGAGGGCAACACAGCTGGTATCAATTTTGCCCTTAGACATTTTTTTTTCATTTGCAGGAAGTGGGTGTTGCTGGCAAGGCCAGCATTTATTGCCCATCCCTAGTCGCCCTTGAGAAGGTGGTGGTGAGCCGCCTTCTTGAACCGCTGCAGTCCGTGTGGTGAAGGTGCTCCCACAGTGCTGTTAGGGAGGGAGTTCCAGGACTTTGACCCAGCGACGATGAAGGAACGGCCGATATATTTCCAAGTCAGGGTGGTGTGTGACTTGGAGGTAATGGTGTTCCCATGCACCCACTACCCTCCACCTCGTGTACTTTTCAGTGAGTGTCACTGGACAGAGATTAAGAGCAGGAACCCGCGCGTTTTCCCCTCTCTATTGGAGGAGCACTGAAGCCAACTGCAGTGCCCAAATGCTACACAGTTTCTTCTTAGGAAATAGGCAAGCCCAGAAATTGTCCTCCATTGAAGCATGTTGTCTTGTTACTGCTGCTCCCTCCCTTTTAAACTGATGCCAAAGCAAATGCTTGTAACTGAACTAGTGAGACTAAGAGTCCGGATTTCTCATTTACTTTTTTTTTTAAAGTATTAACAAATTAGATTTATTAAATTTACAGAATATTTTTGTTCGAGACTATTGATTTCTAATTTAATGAAAACTTTTAAATTACATTGATTAAATTTGCAGAGCACTTTTGTTAAAAACTATACAATTATTTAGAATTACCAAATGAGATCAGTTGTCTTGGATTTCATTAAGGGAATGAATGAATTATAGCCAAAGACTATCTACGTACACATATATCTGCTCATTACACAAAATACCATGGGTTACAATGTTCTTTCATTTGAATTTCAACAGAATCCACTAATTAAGCTATGCAAATTTGTTCCAATAAAAATTGTGCACTCATTCAATCAAACTGCAAGCACACACAGTAGATCAATCGTTCAGGTTAGCTGCAATTCATAGATTAAATTTCATGGTCGTTTTTAATTTCAGGTTACAGTAAACACAGGGGTGGTTTGAATCAGTCTGTATCATGTCATCCCAGGGGAGTACACCACCTGGTATAAGTTCATTCATTGTATGGATATAATGGCATACTCAAGAGGCTAGCATGCATGAAGGAAGGGGGGGTGGGAGAAGAGAAAAATAAGTCAAGACAAGAGGCACAGAACACGACCTTCATCGCAGTTACACAACCCCTCTACCCACACCCCGCACCCCCCAACACAAACACACACAAAAAACTGCGTTTCAAAACATTCTTAGAAAGCAGAGGAAATGCAATCCATCAATAAAAGATGCACCGTAAATACCTGTAAAAGATGGTAGAGGGAGATGTCTGGTGGTGGAATGCCATGAGGAGTGAGCTGTGGAAACAGAGCAGCCCGTAGCTTGGGATAAGGAGCTAGTGCCATTTTCAACAGCTGCGGGTCTACTTTCCAGAGAGAATCACCAGCATCTTCCCTTTTCTGCATCACCTAAAGAAACCATAAAGAAAAACTTGTATTTATATTGCGCCTTCCACGACCTCAGGACGTCCCAAAAACACATTACAGCCAATAAAGTAATGTACTGTACATCATTAGCTTTTAAAATATACATGCACCACAGATAAAAGTGAAACAGAGCTTGAGCCAATTTGAAATGGGCGAATAGTTTATAGATACTTGGCACTCGCAGGACGGGTTTCCAGATAGCTGGCACCAGCACAACACATTAAACACACACAGTGTGAATGTGGGAATCAGTAAATGGCCAAGACTGTCTTGTCGTTTAATCAGAAGGCTTGGATCACCACTCTGGTTCTCCTTTCAGGAGGTCTCCACAGAACCTTCTGCACTGTTGACTAGATGAGGCAGGCTTGACTGGCCTGGTGGTCTTCTCTTGCCCTTCGTTTTATATGAACTGAAGATTTCACTATTATCGTTTTTTATGAAATCAAAGCCTCACATTTCTGCATGAATTCTGCTATCTGATTTAGAACAGGTCAAGATAGTGAGTGTCCCTTGCAGTTATATTTCCTGGCTGTGCTAGGGAGGGGAGGAAGAAAAACTACTAGAGCCCAAATGGTGCCCTAGGGGTTGGGTGTACACCTGCAGATCAGTTGCCCCAAGCACAATTGACTTAAAGGGGGCATTCAGGAGCTGGGGGCAGATTGCCCACCTGACATTTCAGATGGAAAAAAGGTAGAAAGACCAAAAGAAGGGAGAAGAAAAAAAAAAGGCAATTGTGGTGGACCATTACTTTGATAGTGTTATGAGCAAAGGGGAGAGAAACTGGGCTTAATTTCATTAAAACAAAGAAGGAGAAAGAGCAAGGTATTCAAAATTAGACGGTTTTGATCAGATAGATCAGGAAAACTAATTTTCAGTAGTCAGTGAGAGCATAAATTTAAGATCAAAAGAATGAAGGGGAAAGTTAAGAGATTTAAAAAAAAAAAAATTTGGCAAAGGGTTGTCAGATTGAATGTCCCATCAGAAACAGTTCAAAGAATCCATGCTAGACTTTAAAAGGAACGTAAGTACATATTTCAAAAAGAACATTTAAAAGGAAATGGGGATAGGGCAAGGGGATGGGAGCAAGTGGCTAGCTCGTTCAGAGCACAGCTGAATGGCCTCATTCTGGGTCATGCAATTCTATAATTCTAGAGGTTTCTCATGTTGCTTGATTGAAACGTAATGATAAATGGTACAAGGCAGAGTATTTCAAATATCTACAAACATCATTTCAGATCCTGTGAATCGCGACGTAACAGGAAAGCAGATGCTCCTAATTAAACTGTAATTTCAGTAATAAAAGAACTGAAAGTTCTACAACTGCAAGAAACTTGGGAACTTCCATTCCAGCCTCAATCACTGGGATCAAAAAGAAAACAAGACTTTGGATTTAAAAAAGGTACGACTCATAAGAACATAAGAATTAGGAGCAGGAGTCGGCCATTCGGCCCCTCGAGCCTGCTCCGCCATTCAATAAGATCATGGCTGATCTTCGACCTGAACTCCACTTTCCTGCACTATCCCCGTATCCCTCGATTCTTCGAGTTTCAACTCACCTGATCAATTCCTCCAGGAGCAAACATAATGGTGGCTAACGCCATCAGCGTGTGCCCCTCCAGTAGCATGCTGCTGACACTGGCTTGGTTACTGGGAATCAGCATTTGGGCATTGGCCAGACTGGCTTGGAATGTCATAGACGTATCTAGAAGGGCAGAATGACAATCAGTGTAGCCACAAGTGAAATATGAACCATCCCCTCGAGAGTGGCTGAAGCACGAAATATTACGCGACATGTAACATCAAACCAGCCAGCTTCGGAAAGGAGACCTAACACCACAACGTAAAAGGTTCAGTGACAAAGCAAGCACTGCGGGTCGGTTAGTGATGATGTAATTCACCAGCATGCTGATCCACCTGTAGAAATGCTAACAGATGCTCAATAATTAACTTCAGTATTCAGGCTTGGTCAATGAGGAATACCAAAAACTAACGGCTGCCAGTGGAATTCACCTCTTTATTGGGTATTGGTGCCTCCAACAGCAGCTACATCGCTGCCAAAGTAAGTAAGCATTGCTTAATTAACATAATCAATAAGCATTAAATTGTAGTTACAAAGAATACCTCCTAGATTGTCAGCAACCTCTCTTATTCTCATTAGAAATTCAAACCAGGGATGAGCCACATGGAGCGCGCCATCATCCAGAAGAGGGCAGTTGGAGGGCCTCAACCTGTTAATAAGAACAATTTATTCAGGGAACTTGAAATACAAGAGGCACATCTGAAAACCGGTCAACTTCTAACATTTCACGTGTATGACAATTTTCTCTATAATTGGGTAAACGAGGCAATTTAATATCTTAAAACATCCATCATTACTTCACACTTGCCTAGTTCAGAAAGGAAGTTGTGTTGAATCCTAATTTTAAGCCCCTTTAAATGAGGAGGCAACTTTTATACCAATTTAAATGTTACCCCACTACAGTTTACAATGTCTTTTTATCAGCAATACGGTTAACTTTTTTGTTGCTGTTGTAACTTTCTATTGGTGCGGCACAGGATAGTGGGAAGGGTTTAGGCAAGTCCGAGAATGCAAGAGAGCTGATCACGCACGCACACACTTGAAATGACATGGTCAATGAGGTATCTTGGCCAGTGACAGATTATCTGTACTGATGTTAACTTGGCTCCCGGACACGCATTCGCTCAGCAATTCAAAGCCAGCTTCTGCCTGTCATTAGGACTTGCTTTTTAAAAAAATACTATACACCAGTATCACACAGCTAAATGTTTAAAAATTGTGATTTAATTTATGATCATTTCATTAAAGAATGGGATAAGAGGTGAAACACACCGCTTTAAGAATACCCATTTGATTTTTACCCTAGATTTATGTTATGTGGTAAAGATTTCTTTTTGGGAGTTTGAATAAATTAGATTCAGAATCATACAATCCTACAGCACTGAAGGTCGTCGTTCAGCCCATCGTGTCTGCACCTTGGATTTTTGTCCTCTGGTAACCAACCCTCCCGCCAGTGGAAACAGTTTCTCCATATCTACTCCATCAAAACACTTCATGATTTTGAACACCTCTATTAAATCTCCCCTTAACCTTTTCTGCTCTCAGCTTCTCCACATAACTGAAGTCCCTCATTCCTGGTATCATTCTGGTCAATCTCCTCTCCAAGGCCATGACATCCTTCCTAAAGTGCGGTGCCCAATATTCTAGCGGAGGTCTAACCGGTGATTTATAAAAAGGTTTACCATAACTTCCCTGCTTTATTTGCTAGTTCAATTGATTTAAACACAAAGAACTTAAGCGAATCTTGGTTGTCAACAACTTCTTATCGTGTCCACGGACAGTCTATACATAACCCAGCCAGAACGGGACACATTTTTGCGCCTCGTTGTTGAATTCGGCAAGATCAGCAACAATGCAGGGTTCCTCCAACAATGGACATTGCAGGAGATGTTGCATAGTCTGTGCCTCAGTTCCACATTCACGGTTGTCAACTGTGAACATATTCCTTTTCATAGGTCTATGGTCTCTCACGCTCTCCCAAAAAGCCTACATTCCATAATTCTCGGTCAGCAATTTATGATGAATTATATCAAATTCTCCAGCAGGCTGTGTGGGACATTGAGATAAATGACCACTCAATTCTGCCTTTCTCACCACATGATTATGTAGCACATGTAAAGCAAAAAAGATGTACAGATGAGTAAGGAACCCCTACTCAGTCCCACACGTCTAGAGTCTCAATTTCAAAACAGCTTTGGGGTGGGGAGGAAGGGGCAGGAAAGAGGAGGAAGAAAGTGTAAATTGGTGTGTCCTTTATCTAATTAACGTGGTACAAATTAAAATGCAATACACAAACTCACCCACATGGGGGAGATATGTTACAATAAATAATATCTTCAACAGCAATAGTTCAAAGTGCCATGGCAAGTGTAGGGAGGAGAGGGGGAGGGATTTCAGTAGAAATGTCCTTTAAAAAGGTCTCAACTACTGATTCAAACATATAGTTAAAAAGGTAAAAAAAAACTGCAAATGCTTTGAATACAAAAGCAAGCCAAAAAAGTGAAACAAACGGCAGGTAGATCAAGATCTGAAAGAGGAAAAACAGGTTAACATGGCGGAGACCCTTTGTCAGCATTATCCGTGTGTCAGGTTCTTAGAGTTTACACCCAAAGTTTTAACCCATCTTATCTTCTTTCAGATGCTGACAAACCTACTGTGCATTTCCAGCATAGTATTCTGGGATTATTTTGAACAGAGTGTGGGTGGGATATTTCACACTTTATTTTGCCCAGGAAGATTAGGATCATAAAATGATACAGCATAGAAGGGGGCCATTCGGCCCATCGTGCCTCTTTGATAGAGCTATCCAATTGGTTCCACTCCCCTGCTCTTTTCCCGTAGCTCTGTAAATTTTATCCCTTCAAGTATTTATCCAATTCAATTAATAATTAAAAATACATCGTCTGTGTCCTCCAAATCTTCAAGATTAAAAATTTACAGGTCGTAAAAAATACTCTACTATTCAGAGGAGGATCACCAAAAGGTCATGGCCCTGCTGCTGTGACCAAACTGATAGACCCAAAAAGATTCCATCTTCCAATTAATTAAATTTAACAAATTGTGTTTCTGGAATAATGGGCCACCTCATTATCAGCTACAGAGAAAGGAACATTCTCTCGCAGTCTATCAACTTATTGAAAGCAAACTCCTATTGAGAAAATACATCTCTCATCTAACCTCTAATGCAGCCAAGGTTTTCTGTTTGAGAGTTTTAAAAATTAATTAAAATGCTAAAAATAAGCCCCTCTGTGCTCATGTTGGATGGCAGCCAAGCTGACAAAAAATAGATTACAGATACAAAACATTAAAAGAGAAGAAATCTTTCAAACTAGCCAGTTTTTCAACGTTGTCATTATCTATTGTGGTTATGAAGTGAAATAGAACAGGAGTCAGTCCATTATCAGAACTACCACTTTGAGGTACTCTACCGATATACATTAACAGGCCGTGCCATAGAGGCATAATCCTCCATAGGAAGTCTCCAATTGCATCAAGGTGTTTAGGAGGAGCATCAAAGTGGAGAGCCAGAGGTAGAGACAACTCGCGTTACTCTTGTTCAACACCTACTGGCCAAACCAAGAGAGAGTCTCATTAGTAAGGTCCCAGCAAGCTGCCTTTATTCTTTGCTAGGAATGACTCGCATTTTATTCTTGGGATGTGGACTTCGCTGGAAAAGCCACATTTTAACCCATCCTTAGCTGCCTTGACAAGTGAATGTTTTGCTAGGTCACCTCAGAGGGCATTAAAAAGTCAACCACAGTGTGGGGCTGGAATAACATGTGGGTCAAATCAGATAGGGGCGGCCTTGATGGACCAGCTGGTCTTTTCCTGCCTGACAATTTTGTATGTTCGTGTGTTGGGGCAGGCAGTTAGCCTTCCTTGAAGGACATTAGTGAACCAGTTGGGCTTTTATGACAATCCAGCAGCTTGCGTGGTCATTTTACCAGATTTATTGAATTAATTTCACAATGTGCCATGGTGGGATTTGAACCCCCGACTTCTGGATTCCTGGTCCAGCACCAGAACCACGACACCACCACGCCCACTATGGTGGCTCGGGGGCAGGGTGGAGGGGAAGGGAAATCAAGAGCAGCAAACTAAACCCATAGTATGTGAACTGGTTGTATGATGTTAAGGTACAAAAGCTCTATACAACTGCTTCTTTCGGATTGTCCAGATTCTGTATTTGGGGATAATTATTGCTGGTACTTAACCGCAAATAGCTCCACTGAAGCAAATGGTTTTTCAATAAGTGCTCAAGAGTTACTTTTACGCTGCTGCCACCTAACAGCATTTTATAACTATATCATTCTGCTTACATGGAGGAAGAGAAAGAGAAACTTAATACAGTGTGCACATGTCTTAACTAACGGTCAGACCCATTTTAAAATCACAGCTCGATGTGCTTATTATTTTAAGAGTGAGACCCATCATAGGTCACATTTCTAAACTCCAGACTTGACGGGTTTGTGCACAATGCAGTTATCCAAAGCTACCAAAATTGGGTCGACACTGGTCAGAAAATAAATATACAGTATTGTGAAAGTCAGTAAAATCTCAACTGCATCCAGAACTTTAGGCAGTTTGTGCAACACAGAGGGAAGTCACAGGAATGTGAAGGAAAATGTCACTGAAACTACCGATGGGCACACATCACAAGGTGAGTCAAGCAACTTAAATCGAAAACAAACTGATTTTAAAAAAAAAGCAAACTCGACCCAGTAACCCGCCTCCACTATTCAGTCATCCTTCTCTTTTTCTCCATCTCCTTGTAAGAAAGCACAAGACGGAGTCTGGGAGTCTGCATCTTAACAGTCTGTGGCACAATAGTTCAAGTTCTTCTCCCACCCAACCCTCGGAAGGGGAGGAGGCGCGGGGAAGAGAATGTGGAAGCAACAACTGCAAGAGAATAGTTTTGTTATTAATTCAACTCACGAGTAAAGCCCCCCCCCAGCGCCCCCCCCCCCCCCACGTCAATTCTTACCAACCTACCCAGTCAAAACCTGCACTGAAACACCCGTCAATTGTAACGGCATACAGCTCTACTACTTCTGGTGCTTACAAGGATTCATTTTAATCAAATTCGAAGCTGGCTTGAGGATTTATGAAACGTTCAGCTCAAATGTAGCCCTAGTTATTTAAGAGAATAGGGAGTGTACGAGAATCTTTAATTCATTTTTAACTATCTAAAAAAAAGTCTATCCAACAAGGAACCTTCAGGGACTGCCTTTAAACTGGCGCTGGTTTAATTTGGATCCGGGGAGACCAGCACGTATGAGGCAGCGGTCAGCATTTACATTGGCAAATTTGGTTCCCGATTCCTGCAGCAGACACAATTATTGGTGGGTCTATGAGTCTCGGGATAAGGAGCCAGATTTTGCAGTGTAAATGCTGGCAGCCAGCTCATGGATACAGAGCTCCCGGAATCCGAATTAAAATAAAGAACTTGCATTTATATAGCAGCTTTCACGCCCTCCAGATTTACCGCAGCACTGTACAGCCAATGAAGTATTTTGATTTGTTGTCACTGTTGTAACACAGGAAAACATGGCAGCTAATTTGCGTAGAACAATGCGGCACATATGGAAAGGAGCTTGAATTGGAGCCATTTGCGAGATTCCCAAAGAAACCGAGATGGGCTAGGGAATGCCCGGCAGCTGTGGATCTGCATTGAAGAACTAAAAAGCAAACCGCTCTTGTTCCGAGTGCGCAGGGGCTTGCCGACTGGATCAACTCAGCAAATATTAGGATTTCTATCAGGCTTACAAACAATTGGGCATCTCTGGTGCGAGAGCGGAAGCAGTCAACTTCAGCAGATTTGCTTAACAAGTAGGTTTAAACACAGCCTGCCACCAAGGGACATAAAGGGGAGGACTTTGCTGTTCGGTCTGATATTCAGCAGGTCTTCCCGACCACGAATCTTAGTGAATCCTGGGAGGTTTACTTCTGGGTTGTAGCTAGGTGCGCAGGACCCATGCACTGGGAGCTAGTCACTAATCAGATCTTGCACAATATTACATAGCAGGAGTAGGCCATTCGGCCCCTCCCGCCATTTCATGAGATCATGGCTGATCATCCAAATTCAGTACCCTGTGTATTGAAGTAGCTTTAAATTAAAAGTTTCCACATGGAAACAAATGACCATCACAATTTATTAAGCAGATAATAATCGGACTAAAGATTTAGCTAACTATTTCCAGGCAGATGAAGCATTCACAGTGAATAATATGTTCTGAATAATGAACTTCTGTTCTCAGCCAATTGGAAGAACATTAAAAAAAAGCTTTTCCAAATCTGATGTTAATTGCCTTGATGCCTGTTTATGCAGTTCTGGGGCTTGGAAGCCATCTGTGGATTTATGTTCTATTTCGACATGTCTTTTATACACAAAGCATTGGTTATCAATTATATAAAGAATGCTTTATACTCAGCATTTTAATCAGGTGGAAGTGAAGAATAATGACTACCAATTCGAACAGTGACACTTTTGCATTTTGCAAGCCTGCCTTTACATGCAGCTCACACTCGGGACATGTCCATCTTTTATAGAACATAACCAAAAACATCCTTTCTCCATTTATCCCATTCTCTATGTCTGTGGTTGATTCTTGGTCCTGGTATATGCCTATAGTGCTCGCTCTTAACCCTGTGGTAACTCCAGCACACATTCTTTGGGCTTTTTAAAAAATTCGTTCCTGGGATGTGGGCGTTGCTGGCAAGGCCAGCATTTATTGCCCATCCCTAATTGCCCTCGAGAAGGTGGTGGTGAGCGACCTTCTTGAACCGCTGCAGTCCGTGTGGTGAAGGAGCTCCCACAGTGCTGGTAGGGAGTTCCAGGATTTTGACCCGATGAAGAAGGAACGGCCGATATATTTCCAAGTCAGGATGGTGTGTGACTTGATGGGGAACTTGCAAGTGATGGTGTTCCCATGCGGCTGCTGCTGCCCTTGCCCTTCTAGGCGGTAGTCGTCGCGGGTTTGGGAGGTGCTGTCGAAGAAGTCTTGGTGAGTTGCTGCAGTGCATCTTGTAGATGGTACACACGGCAGCCACGGTGCGCCGGTGGTGGAGGGAGTGAATGTTTAAGGTGGTGGATGGGGTGCCAATCAAGCGGGTTGCTTTGTCCTGGATGGTGTTGAGCTTCTTGAGTGTTGGAGCTGCACTCATCCAGACAAGTGGAGAGTATTGCATCACACTCCTGTCTTGTGCCTTGTAGATGGTGGAAAGGCTCTGGGGAGTCAGGAGGAGAGACATTCTTCGCAGAATACCCAGCCTCTGACCTGCTCTTGAAGCCACAGTATTTATGTGGCTGGTCCAGTTAAGTTTCTGGTCAATGGTGACCCCCAGGATGTTGATGGTGGGGGATTCGGCAATGGTCTATGATCCCAGCAACCTCCAGGGTCAGTTCTGTGGGACATCCATCCTGGTGCAGCTGCTTCCAGTTACAGGATGAGGCCAGAGCCCCAGCCCATAACGCAGGACACAATCAAGGATGAAAAGTATAGGAGAAAAGATGAGGTAACTGGTGAAGTTGTGGACTGCCAAGTTCAGGGTTTACAAACTGCAGATTTTGGGAGGGTAAGAAGACTGAGGGAGGTAAAGACATTCACGGCTTTGAGGTCATGGGGAAAGAATGAGCTAAGAAAGACTTGCATTTATATTGTGCCTATCATGACCTTGGGACAAGGGAAGTACTTTTTTGAAGTCACTGAACTCCCCTGCTCTTCTTTGCAATAGTGCCATGGGATTTTTACGTCCACCCGAGAGGACAGACGGAGCCTCGGCTTAACGTCTCATCCAAAAGACGGCACCTCCAACAGTGCAGCACTCTCAGTTCAGCACGGCCTAGATTTTGTGCTCAAGTGTCTGGAGGGACACTTGAAACCACGACTTTCTGACTCGAGAGGCAAGGGTGCTACCCACTAAGCCACTGTGAGGATGAATGGGAAACTCTTTATAATCCCCTCTACAACTAATGGAGAGCGATCTTTTATCCCTCTATAACCCAGATGGGCCCCAAAATGCTGCCCTGGCAGAGGTCAGCAGAGTTCAGGAATCGAGCTCGAGACCAATTGGCCTATTTGAGAGAGAGGGAGTTAATGTTTCATCAGAACTGGATGATGAAAGATCATCGAACTGAAACTTGAACTCAGCTCCTCTCTCCGCAGGCGCTGCCTGGCCTGCTAGGAGTGTTCTTGTTTTTATTATATTCTCAAGAAAGTTCTCTCAGAATACTTCAAGTCTCCCTAAACAGCAGTGTTTGCACACCAATGTAATTCGTCATGTATGGCAAGTTTGGAATGTTTGAGAGAAGGAATATAGAAACTCAACAACCTATCCATCATTTCATTGTACTATGCTTCTCCAATTTTAGTCCTCATTTAAAAAAAAAAAAACAATTTCAAGACCATCATACCAATCCTGAACTTCGTAAGACTGCACTTACCCATAATAATCCAGATAAGCATACAAGAGATAGCGCAGCTCATGCTCCAGGCAGAACAGGATGAAGCAGCTGTGGAAGTCAAGCCCTTCAGCGGACTGGTACACTGGAACTGGGGGAGGTTCTTGCATCGCTCCCCCTGTGCGACTGAGCCTTACGAGGAGCTGTCTGAAGTCTGCTCGCTCTGATGGAATGAACACTCCCTTTCTATTAAAACAAATGTAAAAATAAAACCAAATTGTGAAGAGGTTGCTATTAACAAAACCACAACTCACCTGATTTCTAGTCCACAGCTGCAAGAGAGAGAGAGAGAGACACCATGGCTGCACTGTTCAGAGACTGGTAGCTGTACTAACTGCAGCTTGCGAGTTTCATGGCAGTGAATCCCATTCTGCCCACCCGAGTAGAGCCTCAGCCCTTTTGGGGATGTTTATTGTTGAGAAAGCACGGGCGGAAGAGTCTGAACTTATATGGCACACATGGCAGATCCAAGATAGCCTCCCGGAGGGGCTCTCACAATGCCTGCCTTTACATTATCTCGAGCCAACGGCCATTCGGCCCAACTGTTCTATGGCAGCGTTTATATTCCACATGAGGTTATGCTGCCAAGATCAAACCAATCCCCACCCAAAACTTTTTCCCACCAATGGGAAATTAGGGGCATTGGCAGTCAGGTGAGCCTTTTATTCCATGATATATGCAAGAGTGAAGTGTTGCTGTGTCAATGAATTGAAGATACTCCTTGCAAAATTAGGGGGTGTTTGCTATCGTGAGCCCATAGCCACTAGTAACTGGATTGAGACTGCCCAAACTCTTCCATATAGAATCTTTATACTCAACCAACAGGGGAAATACATTCCAATCAATCTAAAGTGAATTGAAACTCGGGTCCCAAGAGTGAAAAAGAAGTGAATTAACTCACCAACATTTGACAGCTATTTCTGTTTAAATAGAGTGTAATGGATAACAAATGGAAGTGATTATATCAAAGTAATCTCATCGAGAGGTTCAGGGGATAGCATAAAGCAGGATACTGAAACACAAGCCACTTATAAACAGTCACTGAAACCCCAAGATAATGGCCTAGAGACAACTCACATAACCTTTTTATAATTATAGTCGGGGTTAATGGGGCAGTTTTATACAGTTTGCCACTTTTATTTAGTGGCAAATGACACGGCAATTGCTGACTACTAGAGTGCCCTGTGTAGTTGATGTCTGATGCCCCTCGTTAAAGGATTAAGAGCTGGGAAATAATTCTTGTAATTTTAACCAGACAATAATTTGCAACCAATTACCAGAAAATATTAGTCAGCATTTGTGTATATAAAAACAACACTCAAGAAGCTCGACACCATCCAGGACAAAGCAGCCCGCTTGATTGGCACTCCATCCACCACCTTCAACATTCACTCCCTCCACCACCGGCGCACTGTGGCTGCAGTGTGTACCATCTACAAGATGCACTGCAGCAACTCGCCAAAGCTCCTTCAACAGCACCTTCCAAACCCACGACCTCTACCACATAGAAGGACAAGGGCAGCAGACGCATGGGAACATCACCACCTACAAGTTCCCCTCCAAGCCACACACCATCCTGACTTGGACCTGTATCACCGATCCTTCACTGTCGCTGGGCCAAAATCCTGGAACTCCCTTCCTAACAGCATTGTGGGTGTACCTACACCATATGGACTGCAGCGGTTCAAGAAGGCGGCTCACCACCATCTTCTCAAGGGCAATTAGGGATGGGCACTAAATGCAGGCCTAGCCAGCGACGCCCACATCCCAGCAATGAATTAAAAAAAAATATATATATCGTCGTTCCTTCATCGTCGCTGGGTCAAAATCCTGGAACTCCCTCCCCAACAGCACTGTGGGAGCTCCTTCACCACACGGACTGCAGCGGTTCAAGGCGGCGGCTCACCACCACCTTCTCAAGGGCAATTGAGGATGGGCAATAAATGCTGGCCTTGCCAGCGATGCCCACATCCCATAAATAAAAAAAAGTTTTTCTTTCCAAATTATGTTGATGAAAAAAACCCAGACATTTAGCTAATAGTTGAAAGTGAGTTTGTTTGTTTTTGCTCTTAGTCTCCAAACTGGGTTCTGGAGATGGCTCAATGGTTCACAAACATTACCTGAACTTCTTAATTACATTACAAACATGTATATCTAAGGGAATCAAGGGATATGGGGATCGGGCAGGAAAGTGGAGTCGAGGTCAAAGATCAGCCATGATCTAGCTGAATGCCGGAGCAGGCTCGATGGGCTGTAGGGCCTACCCATGCTCCTATTTCTTATGTTATAACACATCCGATCAAGAAACAATTTACTGATGAACAGGAACTGACTGAAGGAAGAGTTAATTAAAGTTAGAGCAACAACAACAGCTTGCCTTTATATAGCACCTTTAATGTAGTAAAACATCCCAAGGTGCTTCACAGGAGCGTTACCAAACAAAATTTGGCACCGAGTCACAGAGATATTAGGACAGGTGACCAAAAGCTTGGTCAAAGGGGTAGGTTTTAAGGAGCATCTTAAAGGAGAGAGGTGGAGAGGTTTAGGAAGGGAATTGCAGAGCTCAGGGCCCAGGCAGCAGGAAAGTTGGCAGTCAGTGTTTTGGAATCATAAGTGAAGCATGCAATTCATACTAGCTTAAAACACAAGCCATTTATAAACAAACAGTCATCGAAACCCCAAGATAATGGCCTGGAGACAACTCAACCTTTTTAGAATTATAGCCAGGGGTTAATGGGGCAGTTTTATACAGTTTGCCACCTTTACTTAGTGGCAAATGTCACGGCAATTGCTGACTACTAGAGTGCCCTGTGTAGTTGGTGTATGATGCCCCTCGTTAAAGGATTAAGAGCTGGGAAATAATTCTTGTAATTTTGATATTGAAATAATTAGTCTTGTAAAGTGAATATAGAAGAGACGAGACTGCTGGCAAAGCAATTACATAAATTAAACACCAGCAGAACTGGTAGTTCTGACGAAAGGTCATCGACCTGAAACGTCAACTCCGTTTCTCTCTCCACAGATGCTGCCCTGGCCTGCTGAATATTTCCAGCATTTTTTGTTTTTATTTCAGATTTCTAGCATCCGCAGTATTTTGCTTTTGTACCAGAACTGTTGATTTAGCTACTGAATTACTGTCTTAAGCTCAATGCTCAAAATTTGAGAATCGTAATTCTTTTTTTTTAATATAACGGAAAACATTTAAAAAAAGAAACAAGTTTAACAATTCCGCCCCCCCCCCCCACCCCCAACAGCACTATTCCTTTGAGTGGATGGTTTAAACGACCTGCCAATGTCTATTTTGAACAGACGGGGTTCCAACAAACAATCATGGATGATTCATTCTCCAATTGTCCCTCCCTGCGCGGAGATCAGGAACCAGTCACGTGGGCAATGGGGAGTGTGAACACAGATATGGTACACAGAAGGTCCCACTCTCAGCATCCCTGATATCAAGGTACAGGAAACTTTGGTTTATCCGGAGGTTATATGTCCGGAATACTCAATCTAACAGCAAAAATCAGGAGCCGTTTTCTATAAGTTTTTTTTAGTTCTCGTTGCTTTTTTTCCCCAGTCAGACACTGCAAGGTCTGTAGCTATAGAAACAGCTTCAGCTAGAGACGCTTGCAGCTGCAGCTGACTGTTTAGAAGCTGTTGCTAAGCAACAGTGTTTGTTGTCAGATACGGAGATGAAAACCTCCGTATGCTTCAACATTAACTTTGTATGTCCGGCAGTTTTGATAGATCGGCAACAGCTCGGTCCCGTCAGTGCCGGATATCACAAAGTTTCCTGTACTCTGCAGCTCATTCAATCATTCCATCATCAGTTGGGTTTTTTTTGAGTCGCTTCCAGACAGTTTGAATAATGACATCCTGCTATGCCAGTGTTGCTAAAGTTGGCACAAGTATTAGTGAAATCAGATATATTTACCTTGCCAATTTGTCCAGTATCTCATTTCTCATGTAGCTACTGCAACATGTGTTCTGATTCACAGTATCGGGTGTCAGGGGTTGCCAAGTTGCAGAAGTCTCACTACTCTGGAAGGCTTCAATCCAGTCAGAAATTCTGGCCCAACAATGCCTGGAAGTGAGGTAGGTCCACAATACCTCAGGACTACAAGACTGAACTGCTGTGGAGAGATTTGTGTAACAGAATCACCAATTAACAATGAATGTGATAAAAGGTCATCTTAAAAACACCACAGAAAGAGAATGGTTCCTGGAACACAATACAATCACATCAAAAAGTAACCTCTGAACAACAGTATGAAAAATTACAGTGTCTTGTTTTGGCCAGCAAGGCACAAAGGAGACACTAAAGCCCCAGAGAGTACAGAGAAGAGCCATAAGGCTGATGCTTAGTGTCAGAGAATTGAAGTGTTTTGGAAAGATTGTAGAAATTTATGCTCCTCTTCCTTAACAGGGGACCCCATTGAGATAAAAATTTGAAACATTACAAGACAACAGAAGAAAGGAACATGGGGTCAAAATGACAAACGGCGAACTTAGAACTTGTCAAAGCGCGAATATATTGGATTGAACTTCCCGAGTAAGAGGCAAACACCCACAGCTCGATGCTGTGGTTGTGGTGCAAGGGGCACAGGGGAAGCGAGTAGCTATTGTTTTTTTCCAGGACAGAGGAGCTAGGATGGGCCGAATGGCATTCGCATCAGTTTTTATCTCATGACATTTTGAAATGTAGGTTAAAGCAGCAACATTATCATCTGTTTTAGACACTCAAGTTCAAGAAGGGTATATTACCACCCCACATTATCAAAAGGTTAAGAATGGCTATAATTTCAAGAAAATTATGGCAGTACTGCATTTACACTGGTTACGGTAAAATAAAAAGGTATAGTAGGAACATTCAGTAAAAATACCAGCACTGAATATGAACGGTGTTGTGCATGGTCCTTACAAAAAAAAAAGCTACCACTTTAGATAAGGCACAAATGCATTTCAGAAAGACACCGCTTCAAACCACCACTTGTATTCAGATTCAGTCTCAAAATTAATCGAAGTATGAAGCTGGACAGCAGTCTGGTCAATTCATTTTGTTGGTGTGACCGCTCTTAAACCAAAAGCAACTTTAGATCAGGGATTTTTAACTTGAGGGTGAGCAAAGACTTTGGGAGTTAATGCAAGATTTAATGCAAGACCACAAAAACTTAAGGAATATTCCAAACGGGAAGCTGACGGCGAGTTGGTTTTACCAACAAGCTTGCAGAGTCTTCTGGCTACCTAGTTTTGACTCCGCTACCAATGTTAACTTTAGTGGAAACCGCCCAATAGGTGTCAGCCTTGGCTCAGTGGGTAGCACTCTTGCCTCCGAGTTAGAAGGTCGAGAGTTCAAACCCCACTCAAGACTGGAGCACAAAATCCAGTACTGAGGGAGTGCTGCACTGTCAGAGGTGCTGTCTTTCAGATGATGTTAAACCTAGGTCTGGTCTGCCCTCTCAGGTGGGCATGACATCCCATGACACTGTTAGAAGGGGGATCAGGGGAGTTCTCTCCCGGTGTTCTGGCCAATATTTATCCCTCAACCAACACCACTAAAACAGTTTAATTGGTCATTATCCCATTACTGTTGGTGGGACCTTGCTCTGTGCAAATTGGCTGCTATGTTTAACTACATTACAACAGTGACTATGCTTGGAAAGTACTTTATTTGCTGTGAAGCGCTTTGGGACGTCCCAAGGTCATGAAAGGTGCTATATAAATGCTTGTTCTTTCCTTCTTTTAACAGCTCCCAGCCAAAGAATTACAGTCTAAATGGCTGGAATAACTTGCTTCAGTCAGAGAGCACTTCAGTTAAATTAAACGCAGTCTTGAATATGTCTTTAAAATAACTTGGGGAGTGTGGGTGTTAAATTCCCTCACCTTAATGTTTACGCTCAGAACTCCAACAAACCCCTTCTAGCCCTTTAGAATGGTAGGAGATACCAGAATTACAAAACTGCTCCAGAAAAACTTCTGATCTACACAAGCATTCAAAACATTGTCACAAAGGCACTGCCAATTATGCTCAGCCTAAATGCATTATAAACTACTTACCTATATCCGATTCTTTAGATAACTGAATTCGCTCCTTTGCGACCTTATCCCACCATTTGGCCCAATCCAATATGACCACACACGAGTTTGGATCTCTTTGTGGGTGCTCAGCAATCCCAACTTCACGGCTCACGACTTGCTCCAGAATAGCAGCATACCTGGGATCAATATTTTCAACCTGCAATAAGCTGGAAAGGCCAACAGAATTAATATTTTTCATGACATATCTGCTCATTGTTGATGGATATGTTGCTGCAAAGAAAATCATTACATCAATGCTAAAGTATTTGGTTGTTCAGCATTCAGGAAGAACATTGAAAACGCAACAAATCAAATCATTTAGCGCACAAAGTAAAACATATTACAGCCAGTACAATTAATGTCTCATTCCCTTCCCCGCTCCAACACTAAAGCTTTAAGAATTCAAAAAGGCCACACGTCTTATGTATATAACGCTAGAATTAAAAAAAAAAAACAAAGTTGCAAAACTTCCGTTGGAGCTCCTCCATTGCTAATTTTCTCATCATCTCACCTCTCCCGAGAACCAGAGTAAAGCTCTAGTCCCTCGCCAGTTCCTTTCTCAAATGGCTATTATTACTGGGTCAGTTTGGACGGAGTGCCAGCAGGCTAGTTAAGCATGATAGGCATCACTGCCAAGCTCAATCCTGTCTTCATCCGACACGCACACAGGCGCAGCCAGCAGAGGTTGCTGGATGGCCATCAGCAACCCAGCCCAATTCTCCTCTCCGGTGTGAAGGCCAACTGTAATGCTCCAAATTGGCTGAGATTAATTAATTCGCAAAGACTGGGGATCAGGTTTGTCACCTTAGTCTGTACGGCTCAACTATTCACTGGGTAAACTCACTGAGCTATTGGGGAAACCCACTGCAGCTTATTTAGTTTTAAAAAAAAGAACTCATTAACATTTCTCGTTATACTTTCACTAAAGGCATTAACCTTAAAAGCAGTAATACATAAATGATACACATGTGGGCGTATGCAGTAGGATAGGAGAAGCTGCAACTGACCACAAAAGAACAGATGCAAAAACAGACAAAAAATGTGACAGAAAGCAAATGTCCAGATATGTCTGCGAAGTGGCTTGACTTTCGAGCTCACCTAAACCCGGAAAAAAACACCCACTTGGGGGGGGTGGGGGGAAGGGGTGGTGGGGGGGAAGGGGTGGTGGGGGGGAAGGGGTGGTGGGGGGGAAGGGGTGGTGGGGGGGAAGGGGTGGTGGGGGGGGGGGGTGGTGGTTGGGGGGGGGGGGGGGGGGGGGGGGGGGGGGGAAGAGTGGAAAATCGCCAGGAACAGAGTTTCACAAATTCTAGTCCAGGCAATTATAAAGCAGTTGATTACTAAAAATAAAAATACTATTATTCAAAAAATAAATCAGCAACACCGTGGATACACCACACAACAATGGCACCCAACTACTGACGTTTCCACTTGTGGGAGACCCCAAAACTAGGGGTTATCAATACAAGATAGTCGCTAATCAATCCAATAGGAAATTCAGGAGAAACTTCTTCACCCAGAGAGTGGTGAGAATGTGGAACTCGCTGCCACAGGGAGTGGTTGAAGCGAATAGCATACATACATTTAAGGGGAAGCTAGATAAGCACATGAGGGAGAAAGGAATAGAAAGATATGCTGATGGGGTGAGATGAAGAGGGGTGGGAGGAGGCTCGTGTGGAGCATAAACACCGGCACGGACCAGTTAGGCAGTTTCTGTGCCGTACGTTCTATGTCATTTGCTGCTTCTCTGGGGCTGATGTTGACGTTTTTTAAAAATTAAAAAAAATTCAACGAAGCATTTGGAAGGACGTTAGTCACTGAACTCTGACCAGAGCGCGAGGATTGCAGGAAATTATCCGAAATGTTTTCCTTCCTCTTTCTTTCCCCCTTCTCCGCTCGCCCCCACACCCCCGGTTATAGAGAGTGATTCTTGGGATCGCAGTCCATTTGAGTATTTTGGGGTGAACTCACAGCAATGTGTTTATATAAAAATTCCGCTATCTACTATTTGAACACTTAACCCGCAGTGGAGCAATCAATGACTCACTGATTCATGGTGTTATAGGGCAATCTTTCTTTCTTGTCGCACTAATTTATTTGGCTGTGAAATGCTTGAAACATCCCAAGGGCCTGAAAGGCATCAATATAAGTACGATCCTTTGACACGTTTTCTCTTTCACTTTGGCTCGCTCGCTCTGCGCATGTCTGTCTGGCTCGCTCTGCGCGCGCCTGTCTGGCTTGTTCGCTCTGTGCACGTCTGTCTGTCTGGCTCGCTCTGCGCACGTCTGTCTAGCTCGTTCTGCGCGCGTCTGTCTAGCTCACTTGCTCGGCGCATGTCTGTCTGGCTCGCTTGTTCTGCGCATGTCTGTCAGGCTCACTCGCTCCCTCACTCTGCGCGCATGTCTCTTGTGTGCTCCATATTGAAGATTTCCCCCTCCCCCCGGTTTTATTTTTCAGAATGACAAATCATCAACCCCTGAGCTAAAGTCAAATACCCCGACCCCACGCAACGATGCCCCAGCTCCAGGTACCAGTTCAACGCCGGGGCTGTGACCAATCCCGGGGAAGTCTCCGGGCATGGAGCCACTAGGTAACTGCGCTTAGCTCGGAGCCTTTCAGACTTTCAGCTCTCGGTACATTTATTACAACAATACGTTGGGCTCTCAGTTTGGCTTGTGTTCCATCATCAGTGAAGACTGCAAAATTGCCCCCTAACCAACAACCTTTGTTTTCTACTGTCTATACTTGGGAGTAGAGTCCTTAGAGTGAGACTCGGCAACCCTGGGCTTGGGAGGAAGGGAATCCAGGTTCCTCCACCCCCCCCCCCCCCCCGCTGCTGCCACTGCCTCTTGATCGGTATCCAATGAGCTCTGCTGGACCGTGTGGAGCATAAACACCGGCATGGAGCAGTAGGGCCGAATGGCCGGTTTCTGTGTTGTAAATACTATATATAAACATACTGACAGCCAAGAGCCCAGATATACGTTTGCACGGTGAGACAGACTTACAGGAGCCACTGAACTGGCAGAAAATTAATCAAATCTGTAAATGTAATACTAATCTAGTTGCTCTAATTAACCAATTGGATAGCTCTTTCAAAGAGCCGGCACAGGCACGATGGGCCGAATGCCCTTCTTCAGTGCCGTAAGATTCTATGAACTCTGTGGTGGTGCACAGGAGGAGCCAAGGCCAAATGTAGTCTTCAGCTGAGATGGGGAGGGTGGGATATAATTGGACCAGGCGTGCAGATGTAACAGCCTCCCATTTTAAAGTTAAAGTTATTTACCTGTACTTATAAATTCCTATTTGTAATGGAAACGGCCCATGTAAACTGGTCACGGTGTAATTACACCCTCTCACCAGTGGAGGGCCACCACTGCCAGGAGGGAGTCATTAGAGCATGACCAGTTCCAATTATAAATGCAGTCATAGAAATGCATAATGAAGAAAGTTGACATGCAGGTGCAAGATTTTTAACATATTAACAATAGATGTTGACAATGAACAGTCACAGGCACTACCTATTTTTTTTCTGGCAATGATCCTGATTCAATCAGATAACATACATCATTAAAATTTGGTTATATTAGTTCATCAAATTAGTGCGGCAAACATTTAAGTGTATTGTTTCACTGAAATTCACATTAATTTTCCAAAAGAATTACCATCAAGAGGAATAAGCTTTTGACACCACAGTAACGAGGAGAGAAGTTTAGTCTTCACACCCACATATTAGAAGTATACTTTTGCTCTATAAATAACTTCCCCTTTGTAAAAATAGTGAAAGAGCCAATCTTCAATGATAGCACTTATATTTCAGAAATTAAATCAATACTTCTTAATAATGGGAAATCTTGTTCATATCAGCACTACTGCTTAATGAGTTCATTGGGATCATTCCAATTAGCGGCATGCCATCTACCAGATGCAAGTCTCCAACTAGAGTCAAATTTCATTTAGAAAATGAAAAAGCATCTCAGAACAAGTTTTTTGTGAAGTACCAGATTTTCAGAGAAATAAGCCTCCAATTATAAAAGCAGAATAATGGAAAATAAGATTGCGTTTCCCCTTGCTATTTTGCTCTGCGTCAGAAGTCCATAGTACTGTTCGCTGTCCTGACACAGAATGACATAGCCAGAGGGAAGTCACTCAGAAAACTCAGTAACAAACTGGTTTACTTCCCATTTCCTCTCACTCCCCTCACACAGCACCATACACTATCCACAGTTGTAACTTAGCTGAGAAGTGACAGAGAAGGACATTTGGCCATCAGTAAAAGCAGTGATTAAAACTCAATCTCAAAACAGTCTGTTATTCAAAAAAGTGGAGAAAGCTTAAAGGGTTGTGGTGTAAATACACACTCCAGAGTATTTACAAGTAAATGTAATTGATGGAGGATCGTAGTTGAGTTTCTGTACTCATGAAGGGTGATAAGAGACATGTTCCAGGATGTTTATATATCACTGCTCTCAAAATGTAACAAGACTGGTCGTCAAGCACAGCTTGCTCAAAAAAAGTTAGCTATCGAGCCTGATTCAATCCCCAACTACAGTTTAAGTATTAGCAGTTTATTCAGATTAACCACTTCAACCCCCCTGTAGCAGGTGTGTGACAAATGGCCTCGGCATCTCTGGGTTAAGGGGGGGGGGGGGGGGGGGGGGGAAAAAGAGGAAAATAAATGGAGAACGTTCCATTTCTGATCATTATCTAGCAATCCCTGCTGGAAGTAGAAGCACATCAACGTCAGGCAAGGACATCTTTGGTTCCAGTTGTGATGCGAGTAGCCCCAGGCACTCGCCGTCTAGGCTTATACACAAATGACCACTTGTGGGAGGTACAGAAGGGCAGCTGGCACCTGTCGAACTAGACCTCAGCAAGGAGCCAATGTCCCCAGGAGAGGAAGGGAGGAGAGCAGGTAAACATATTCTGGAAAAACTACTGAAAAGTGCATTTTAAAATGTAAAGGAATGTAAAAATGAGCGTAACGAACGAATTGCCCTTGCTACTCGATGCTATCCTATCCGCAAGGCCATTCCTAGTAGCAATCACCCAATCAATCAATTAGTTGGTTGTCTTGGTTTGTGTTTTTAAGAAAACTAGGTTTTTTATACACGGATACAATAGATTTTTTTTTGCTGTAATAGATAAATCCAATTTGTAATATTGGAGGAGAGAAAATAAATAAATTCTGGAAAAACTACTGAAGTGCTTTTTTTAAAAAAAAATTAGTTTATGGGACGTGGGCGTCACTGGCAAGGCCGGCATTTATTGCCCATCCCTAATTGCCCTCGAGAAGGTGGTGCTGAGCCGCCTTCTTGAACCGCTGCAGTCCGTGTGGTGAAGGTACTCCCACAGTGCTGTTAGGGAGGGAGCGCCAGGATTTTGACCCAGCGACGATGAAGGATCGGCGATATATTTTTAAGTCAGGATGGTGTGTGACTTGGAGGGGAACTTGGAGGTGGTGGTGGTCCCATGCGCCTGCTGCCCTTGTCCTTCTAGGTGGAAGAGGTCACGGGTTTGGGAGGTGCTGGCGAAGAAGCCTTGGCGAGTTGCTGCAGTGCATCTTGTAGATGGTACACACTGCAGCCACGGTACGTCGGCGGTGGAGGGAGTGAATGTTTAAGGTGGTGGATGGGGTGCCAATCAAGCGGGCTGCTTTGTCCTGGATGGTGTCGAGCTTCTTGAGTGTTGTTGGAGCTGCACTCATCCAGGCAAGTGGAGAGTATTCCATCAAACTCCTTACTTGTGCCTTGTAGATGGTGGAAAGGCTTTGGGGAGTCAGGAGGTGAGACACTCACCGCAGAATACCCAGCCTCTGACCTGCTCTTGTTGCCACAGTATTTATATATTAAACATAAAGGAATGAAGCAGTAAAAAGAAAGGAGCGTAAAGAACAAATCTGATTCAGCAGGTATGACTGAGTTGGAAGTATTTAAAAAATACCAATTATAAAAGGGTTACAGCAATAGATTGAAAAGTTCTCCTGTATTTCAAACCACAAGATTTAAGAGGAGTAAGCAGATCCCTGGATTCCATCCTGCACTACAAAACTGCTCAGTTGTCAAGTGTTGTGGAGCAGCACACAAACTGCAATGGAGAGTGTCAGTTTGCACCGCCAATCAAAGCACAGCAGCTTTGGCAAGGTGTCAACACCTTGATTATTAGTCCTTTACCTCTGCTTTACTGCCACCCACATAGTATGGGGATAGAGATATATATAAAAATAAAACATTATCTAAGAGGGAGCTTAAGGCAGTAATCCAGTCTCTGGTTTCTGCCATCACTCAGAAATTGCTGTTCCATTTAAGACACCGCAAGGAACATTTCACCTCGTCATTCACTGCTAGCCATTGTGCATCATAGATTTTTAAACTTTACCCGGTATGTAAAGGACATTCCACGGTGTGTGCGGAGGAGGAATACAGATTCTCTACAAAGTGAACAAACTTCACCATTTCCTTCTCTTCGACAGATAAATAGTCCTGGAGGCTTTCCACCTGAAAAGGAGAGGAATTAATCAGGAAAAACCACAAGACAAGTACAGATGAGGGAGACCATTCACTCCATCTTGTTCATTCTGTCCATTGAACCCTACATTCCCCTCCATTACATTATTTAAGTGCTTCTTGAATAATTCCAGAATTATCCAATCCTACCCTATATCCCACCCTATTCAGAAGGCCATTTCTGGTAGTGATCACTCTTTCCACGAGGAAGTGCTTCCTGATATTCGTCCTGGGCTTGGTTTAACTCAACAGCGCTCCTGATTAACCTATTCTACTCAACTTAGTATCTTGTACACTTCTATCAGGACCAGGCGAGATTGCTGAGTGCCCAATTTCCTGGTTCCTACATTAACGGATCCCACTAGTGTGAACAATCTTACCGATTGGAAAGATCTACCCTTAAAGTTTGAGGCGGTGTAGGGAAGAGTCTTCACTCCCAACATTTAAATTCATGTCAAACTTGTTTAAAAAGAGTGCCTGGTGGCGTCAACAGATCCCGAGCGCTTTGTAAACCAGGTTTGATACGACACCGCAATTACACTCCGTGCTGCGTCAGACAGAAGCAGCTCGAGTCGCCCTCTTCTAGAGAGCCTCACGTCACCTCGGGTTCCATCCCCAGATTTATACTACAAGCTCATCAGTGCGAAGCAGTTTCTGAAGCTAATTTCTCTTCTCTCCTTCTTGGGCAGTCCCTCGGAACCGAGGATGACTTGCTTCCACATTAAAAATATATGAGTTCTCAGGTGACTGATGTGTCCAATGTGGGACCTACAGTCTGTCACAGGTGGGGCAGACGGTGGTTTAAGGGGCGGGTGGGTGGGGTTCTTGGGTTGACGTGCGCTCCTTGCGCTTGGCTTCCACTTGCTCCCGGCGAAGAGACTCGAGGTGTTTGGCGCCTTCCCGGATGCTTCTCCTCCACTTTGTGCAGTCTTGGGCCAGGGATTCCCAGGTGTCGGTGGGGGTGTTACACTTTTTCAAGGAGGCTTTGAGGGTGTCCCTGAAGCGTTTCCTCTGCCCACCTGGGGCTCTCTTGCCGTGCCGGAGCTCAGAATAGAGCGCTTGTTTTGGGAGTCTCGTATCGGGCATGCGGACAATGTGACCTGTCCATCGGAGCTGATCGAGCGTGGTCAAAGCTTCGATGCCGGGGATGTTGGCCTGAGCAAGAACACCAACGTTGGTGCGCCTATCCTGCCAATGGATTTGCAGGATCTTGCGGAGGCAGCATTGGTGGTACCGCTCCAGTGCTTCGAGGTGCCTGCTGTACATGGTCCATGTCTGAGGCATACAGCAGGGCGGGTATCACTGCTGCTCTGTGGACCATGAGCTTAGCGCTGGGTTTGAGGTCCTGGTCTTCAAACACTCTTTTCCTCAGGTGACCGAAGGCTGCACTGGCACACTGAAGGCGGTGTTGGACTTCGTAGTCGATGTCTGCCCTTGTTGACAGTAGGCTCCCGAGGTATGGAAAGTGGTCCACGTTGTCCAAGGCCTTGTCGTGGATTTTGATAATCGGGGGGCAGTATTGTGTGGTGGGGGCAGGTTGGTAGAGGACCTTTGTCTTACGGATGTTTAGTGCAAGGCCCATGCTCTCATAAGCTTCGGTGAAGGTATTGACGATGGTTTGGAGTTCAACCTCCGAGTGAGCGCAGACGCAAGCGTCGTCTGCATACTGTAATTCGACGACAGAGGATGGGACGACCTTGGATCTGGACTGGAGGCGACGGAGGTTGAACAGGTTCCAGTTTGTTCTGTAAATTAGCTCCACTCCAGTGGGGAGCTTACCGAGGGCGAGATGGAGCATTGCAGCAAGGAAGATCGAGAAGAGCATTGGTGCGATGACACAGCCTTGCTTGACCCCGGTTCGTATGTGAATTGGGTCTGTGGTGGAACCGTTGGTCAGGATCACGGCTTGCATGTCGTCGTGAAGCAGGCGGAGGATAGTGATAAACTTTTGAGAGAAGCCGAATTTGAGGAGGACACTCCATAATCCCTCACGGTTGACAGTGTCGAAGGCCTTTGTGAGATCAAAGAAGGCCATGTACAGCGGTTGGTGCTGTTCCCTGCATTTCTCTTGTAATTGACGTGCGGTGAAGGTCATGTCCATTGTGCCCCTTAGCGGGCGGAATCCACATTGCGACTCTGGGAGGAGCTCTTCGGCCACTGGGAGAAGGCGATTGAGGAGGATTCTTGTGATGACTATGTTTAAGTCTTCTCTCTTCTAGAGAGCCTCACGTCACCTCGGGTTCCATCCCCAGATTTATACTACAAGCTCATCAGTGCGAAGCAGTTTCTGAAGCTAAACATGCAGTACAAAATGCAAGCTAAAGAAACAATCACTTTCACCCTCCACCCCAATTCAACTAAGACAACAACAGGGGGGGGGGGGGGGGGGGGGGGGGAGAAAGAGAGCTTTTTCTGGCAATCATTCTATTTTAGACAAATACAGTGTCAACATTTTTTATATATAAAAAGTGGCCATTTTAAATTATCTGCATATTTCTAAAATACACCACAGGGATCAGTTTAGACTGTGGCTTATCCTCTTGTCCCTTTGTAGTACTTCCAAAATACCTAGTCTCGTCTTCCCTAAAGCAGCTGCGAACCAGTTCTATAAATTGGTGAGCATTATAAAGCAGATTTCAATAAACATACAGAATATCGCTGAGCTGGGAAGATTCTTGGAAGGGACTTCAAAGAGGCAGTCTCCTCATCAGAACATTACACCACCCACACAATGTTTGGCTTTTTTGTTAAACATGTGGCGCTGATGGGGAGACTACCTCATTCAAACTCATTCCAAGAAGCTGTGCTGCACTGGGAAAGGGGACAACAGTAATTAGAGCAAAAGTCAGACACAGGCCACTGTTACTTGCATCAAAGAAGCCAGTTTTCCCAGGAACTGTGCGGCCCAGGGAGACTGGGGTCGGGGTCTAAGAAACGATCACATCCTCACAAAAATGATAGAAAAATTACAAGGAATTAGGATTACATTCTTTGTTCTGAGTTTTCAATGATACATTTTTGAAGATGTATGTTTCAGAGAATGCATTCCTGACAACACAAGGGAACAGTGTTAACAAGATCAATGAAGCACATCTTTGAAGACTAGAGCCTACAGATTAGTGTGAGCAATGTTATTGTACAACCGCTTAATGCGCTTGCATCACATTCCCCACTCGCTATTTTAACATAGGTGTTAATCCTCTAAAATTGAAAAGGGTTAATAATCCATTAAGATTGAGCAGGGGGGAAATGTTATACCCTGTACAAACTTCTTCAGCATTTGTACAATATAGGTTGCACAGTAATTTTCAAGCTTCTAGACTAGCATTTCAGAAAAATCAAAGTAAAAAGAGAAATCGATGTTTTTTCAATCTTTGTAATTGATTTTCTTTTAAAGAAAGCTAGCAAAAGTCATAGAGTCATAGAGTTTTACAGCACAGAAAGAGGCCCTTCGGCCCAATCGTGTCCACGCCGCCCATCCATCCCTGTCCAGTCTAATCCCATTTGCCAGCATTTGGTCCATAGCCTTGTATGCAAATGGCATTTCAAGTGCTCATCCAAATGCTTCTTGAATGTTGTGAGGGTTCCTGCCTCTACCACCCTTTCAGGCATTGAGTTCCACATTCCAACCACCCTCTGGGTGAAAAAGTTCCTCCTCAAATCCCCTCTAAATCTCCTGCCCCTTATCCTGAATCTATGCCCCCTTGTTATTGACCCCCCTAAGGGGAAAAGTTCCTCTTTATCTACCCTATCTAGGCCCCTCATCATTTTGTACACCTCAATCAGGTCCCCCCTCAGCCTTCTTTGCTCCAAGGAAAACAACCCCAGCCTGTCCAGCCTCTCTTCATAGCTGAGGCGCTCCATTCCAGGTAACATCCTGGTGAATCTTCTCTGCGCCCTCTCCAAAGCAATCACATCCTTCCTATAGTGAGGCGACCAGAACTGCACACAGTACTCCAGCTGTGGCCTCACCAGCGTTTTGTACAGCTCCATCATAACCTCCCTGCTCTTATATTCCATGCCTCGGCTAATGAAGGCAAGTATCCCATATGCCTTTTTAACCACCTTATCTACCTGTTCCGCTGCCTTCAGGGATCTATGTACATGTACACCAAGGTCCCTCTGACCCTCTGTACTTCCTAGGGTCCTACCACTCATTGTGTATTCCCTTACCTTATTTGTCCGTCCAAAATGCATCACCTCGCACTTTTCAGGGTTAAATTCCATTTGCCACTTTTCCGCCCATCTGACCAACCCGTTTATATCGTCCTGTAGCCTGAGGCTTTCCTCCTCGCAATTTACCACCCCACCAATTTTCGTGTCATCTGCGAACTTACTGATCATACCTTTTACATTCTCATCCAAGTCATTTATGTAGATCACAAACAACAAGGGACCCAGCACAGATCCCTGAGGTACCCCACTGGACACAGGCTTCCAGTCACAAAAGCAACCTTCGACCATCACCCTCTGCCTCCTGCCACTCAGCCAGTTTAGGATCCAACGCACCAAGGCACCCTGGATCCCATGGGCTCTTACCTTCTTGACCAGTCTCCTATGCGGGACTTTGTCAAAAGCTTTACTGAAGTCCATGTAAACCACATCCACAGCATTTCCCTCATCCACCCCCCTAGTCACCCCCTCGAAAAATTCAATCAGATTTGTCAGACATGATTTACCCTTGACAAAGCCATGCTGACTATCCCCGATTAATCCTTGCCTCTCATTAAAAAAGCATAACATGCTCTCCCTCTCACTCTGGAGGGAAAATCAATTCTAAATCAAACAAATATTAGTCTGCTTTAATAAAGCATGTTTAGACTTCAAACACAAAATCTAGGCTGACACTCCCAGTACAGTACTGAGGGAGCGCGGCACTGTCGGAGGTGCCGTCTTTCAGACGAGACATTAAACGGAGGCCCTGTCTGCTCGCTCAGGTGGACATAAAAGATCCCATGGCCACTGTTTCGAAGAGGAGTTGGAGTTCTCCCCGGTGTCCTGGCCAATATTTATCCCTCAACCAAACATCACCAAAACAGCTGATCTGTTCATTGCTGTTTGTGGGAGCTTGCTGTGGGCAAATTGGTTGCTGTGTTTCCCACATTACAACAGTGACTACACTTCAAAAAGTACTTCATTGGCTGTAAAGCGCTTTGGGATGTCCGGAGGTTGTAAAAGGCGCTGGAGAAATGCAAGTTCTTTCTTTCATTCTAGCTAGCTTGCCTGCTTTTCCTATAAAATGTATCTGGATAAGCTCGTGAAACTAAACAGCTATGAAGATAATGCCCTTACTTTATGCCTACACCCAAAATCACCAAACTTGATACATGGAGTGGTTCAGTTTAAAAAAAAGACATCAGAGAAATCAACTGCAATATATTAGCAATCTCAGAGTTTCCAACGGAATCACAGATGGAAACCAATAGGCCACTGCCAATTTAGTCAGTCATTAGCCAAGAACAACCACAAAAGAGGGGGGGTGGGGGGGGGAAGGGCAAAATGGAAGGGAATTAAAAAAAAAGACCCATGAAGAATGGAGACTGACTCAGAAAAACCTGGCTGCACCTACAGTTCAGGAATACCATGCAGTTACCATTATGTGGTCATGTTTCTGACTGCTAACTGGGGTACATGCAGAGCAACAAGAGACCTTTTTAATAGAGATCAGAAACTGTAGCACAGAGGTAGCTCATCGAGTCACAGCTCTTAAACGGGAGCTATCCTAATCCCATTCCTCTCAAACAGGGAGAAACATTTTGCATGAAATCCCCAAGAAGTTAAAACGCCACAGCTCCAGTTAGCAAATGAGGTGTGCAATGTACATAGCAACAGGCAAAAAAAACAAACAGTCTCCATACGCTAATTTGACTGGGCATACAACCCATAGTTAATTGGTCCTTATGCTAACTATGGAATCTGGGGTCAATCATCTCAGCATTAAGTAAGTAGTTTACATTGAAAAAATGCCAAAGACTGTAATCATAAGATTTGCTACAACTTTCCTTTTCAGTCTGAAACAGCTTTCACTTTCCACAAGCTAAAATTTTCCTTGATCAGGGATTTACAAGAGAAATATCCAGCTTGAAATGTTTAATGTATTTTTTTTTGGGGGGGGGGGGGGGGGGGGGGAAAAGAGAGACAGGAAAGAGAAGAAAAACTACTAGCTATTATACTAAATTTCAGACGTTTCAATTAACGTTATAAAATGTTGCAGTGCAGCTAATTATCATCCAGTTAATTCAGGCAAGACGAGATGAAAGCAGTCTGAGCCTTTCCTGTATGTTTGCCTAAACAATGAGACAAATGGAGTGGTCTTTACATTCGCGTGTGGCCAGGACAGGATCGGGTTAGGTGGTGATGCCTCACACTCGGGTTTAGGCTCAAACAGGAATACAGGAAACTTTCGATTTACCGGCACCTAAATAACCGGAAATGTCGGTTAACCAGCAAAATTCAGGAATAGGTTTTACTTCATATTTATTTGCCTTCTTCCATCGGTGCTGTGCAAGGGTGTGGCTGCAGCTGTTGCTAAGCTACAGGGACGCTTGAAACTTGTGTTCATTGTTCTGCACTTGTTGCTAAGCAACAGGGTTTGTTGCTTTATACGGAGCTGTCAGCTCGCCGTATCTTTCACTATAGCGTTCGGTTATCCGGAATTTTTGATGAACCGGCACCACGTCGGTCCCGTTCGTGCCGAATAAAAGAAAGTTTCCTGTAAATGGTCAACGGTGAAATATTGGAGGGCTGCCAACCAATGTCCCCTTTAACCTGTGTGGCCTCACAGCGCTCCAGGGGTCCCGCGCAGCTGGTGAGTCAGCTTTTACAGGAAACTTTGGTTTATCCAGAGGTTAACTGTCCGGAATGCTCGATCCACCGGCAAAAATCAGGAGCCGTTTCGTTAGGTGTTTTTTTTTTTCATTGCTTTTTTTTTTTCCACCAGTCAGGCTCTGCAAGGTCTCGCTGAAGCTGTTGCTAAGCTATAGAGACGCTTGCAAGGTACAGCCGACTGTTTAGAAGCTGTTGGGTTTGTTGCCAGATACGGAGCTCAAAATCTCCGTATGTTTCAACATTAGCGCTGGTTTGTCCGGCAGTTTTGATGGGACGGCAACAGCTCGGTCCCGTCGGTGCCGGATAGCACAAAGTTTCCTGTAAATTGAAAAAAAACTGTGCATGTGCGGAGTTTTGAATGGGCCACACAGCCCGTAAAAGGGGCCGCACGGCCCAAAAAACAATTACGGGGAGCATTGCTACCAAGTCTGTCGAAGTGTATCCCTGCACGTATCAGCATCCTTTGGGAAAGGAAGGGAGGGGAAAGAAAAAGTTATGACATTACCCCGTATTCTACCACTGAAGTTGCACAGTGGTGCCCCGATACACACTGCAACTTCACTGCCTAAAAATACGCCGTGTTGAAACAAAAGTAGAGTTTCTTTAGGCTGCTTGGTCAAATAAGATGTTTGGACATGGCTCACTCAGAATAATAGATTTCTTACCAGGAAATCACGAAGATCTCGATCAGCTGTGTAGCAGCAGATACGGTGCAGTTGTTTCTTCACATCAAATCCCTAAAATCAAAGAGAAAAGACTTGCATTTATATAGCACCTTTCATGACCACTGGACGTCTCAAAGCTCTTTACAGCCAATGAAGTACTTTTGAAGTGGAGTCACTGTTGTAATGTAGGAAACGCAGCAGCCAATTTGTGCACAGCAAGCTCCCACGCACAGCAATGTGATAATGACCAGATAATCTGTTTGTGATGTTGGCGGAGGGTAAATATTGGCCCCAGGACACCGGGGAGAACTCCCCTGCTCTTCTTCGAAATAGTGCCATGGGATCTTTTACATCCACCTGAGAGAGCAGACGGGGCCTCGGTTTAACGTCTCATCCGAAAGACTGCATCACCAGGCTTCAACAACGGCAGCAACAGGAGGCAGCGTCACCTTGGTTGGCCGCTTGGGGAGTGATAATTAAAGGCAGTGGTGATCAGGTAGGCCAAACTTTATTCTTCGCACCAGTCTGGTGCCTGCTGTAAGTTTTTGAAGCCTCATTGCTGCACGCTGCCTAAGCCCTCCATTCAGAGTGACTGTCCCCTGGCCCCACAGAACTAGAAGAAGAATGTTGCAAACCATCATTGGTCCTTCCCTTTAAGCGAGGGAAGGAGCCTCTGATGCCGGTATCACTGCACTGCACATTCTTCAGCGCTCTGCCGCTACCGCCCCTCTCACAAACTTTAGCGCCCTAAGAGAAAAGTAGTTAGCGCTTGATTTACCTCCACTGCCATCTTGCAGCGCTGAAGCTGAAGTTCCTGGGATCAAAAAAGGATTATCGCCTGGCGATAATTTTCTCAGATTTCAAAATTTCTAGCCCCTAATGTCTTATTAAAAGTGGCACACTGAGAACATTTAATTGACTGGATATTAAGGTTATTGCAATTGATAAAATGAAAATTAACTGACATGCCAAGTTTCTTGATTTCATAAGTCAGACCAAGATCATTAAATCGTGCAATGAGTTCTACAATATTTAATCACCTCCATCTTCTGTCAATACGTGCTGTAAATATTTGCAACCACTCTCACCGTTAATTTTACAACAGAACTGGGTACACAGTCCCATCATATTTTCTTTTCTTTTGCAATACTTCAATACTTACCATGTTCTTTAGAAGTTCCCTAGCCTCCTGCAGGTCTTTCCTTAAAAGACAATCGTAGGTCAGGTTTAAACCAGCTTGCACGAGTTTATTCAGATTCTTCGTAGGTTTCTGTTGGGCTGTGAAGTAGCCCTGAGCTCGGGGAATCTGATTATTCAGTATAGCATCACGAATGACTTCCTGCAAAGATCAAAGCAAGAGAATTACAAATTTTAAAAAATGTATTCTGACGATATAAAATTTGAACACTAAATGCTAGATTTTCCCATTATTACTTTAACACACGTGTTAACCCGCTTAAAATAAATGGGATAGTGTGGGAAGAAAGTATAAGCTTACGAGTCATTTATCCAGATTCAATCTGCACTGCAGTCATTCACGAAGGGCTTAATTTCACAATGTCCTTGATTTAATCCTCACTATTTTGCAACAAAGTATAAATTGCACCTTTGGGATATAGGCCAAGGAATGGGAGTTGGTAAGGTGGGGGTGGCAGAGTTAGAACAGGACAGTGCAGAAAGAATCAATAAAGGCCTGGTGATAAAGGCTGCAGAAAAGTGCCGATACCGGTAGACTAACCAGTGATTTGCTCTCTGCTCACTGAAGCTGGAAAGCAAGTTGCCATAAGCGAAAGTCATTACCCAGCTTTGCCTATCGCCAATATGATGCCATTATACTATATAGTTTATATAAAAGTACTTCATTTTTATGATTTATCACCTGATATTTCTAAATATTACCAGCCTCTTCAACCCATTTTCCACCAACAGAAACAAAGGGGAATTCTGTTCTTATAAACATATGTCATCTAGATCTGCTGCATATTTATTCCTGCAGCAACTACTCAATAAATATTAATAGAAATATTGTACTAGCCCATCCATCCCAGGATAATTCCTCAACATTCAAACCACTTCCCCGGAGGGTGTCCAGAGTAGTTTGGCTGTGTTATGAAAAGATCACTTTTTAAAATAAAAAAAAGGCAAGGTTGGCATTTATTGCCCATCGCTAGTCAGCCATAACTGTTTGGCGGAACGGAGTGGCTTGCTCGGCCACTTCAGAGGGCAGTTAAGAACCAACCACTGGAGTCACAGGTAGAGCGGGTGAAGACGGCAGGTTTCCTTCCCTAAAGGGCATTAGGGAACCAGTTGAGGTTTTACGACAACCCAAAAACTTCATGGTCACTTTTACTGATACCAGCTTTTTATTTCCAGATTTCTTTTTTGGAACTGAACTCATATTCTTAAATTGTCATGGTGGGATTTGAACTCTCGCTGTCTAGATTACTAGTTCAGTTACATAACCATCTCCTTCCCCATTTATTACAATAGAACTCTGTATAGCCGTTATTTCTCAACCAAAGCGGCATTGGACGTGCAATTGGCAAATTAAATTCAATATAGAGAAGTGTGAGATAGTGCATTTTGGTAGGAAGAATAAGGAGGCCACATACTCCTTGGAAAATAAGTGTGTAAATGGGGTAGAGGAGCAAAGGGATCTACGGGTACAGATATACAAATCACAAAGTAGCGATCGAGCCTTGGTGAGATCACAGTTGGAATACTGTGAAAAGTTCTGGTCTCCATATTATAAAAAAAAGAGAGGCACTGGAGAAGGTGCAAAAAAGATTGAAAAATGATGATACGAGAGCGGAGAGGATATACTGATCAGGAAAGGCTGAACAGGCTGGGGCTCTTTTCTCTAGAAAATAGGCCGAGGGGTGACCTGGTCGAGGTCTTGAAGATTATGAAAGAGTTCAATAGGGTAGATGTAGAGAAGATGTTTCCACTTGTGGGGGGAGACCAAATCTAGGGGTCATAAGTAGAAGATAGTCACTAATAAATCCAATGGGGAATTCAGGAGAAACATCTTTACCCAGAGAGTGGTGAGAATGTGGAACTCACTGCCACAGGGAGTGGTTGAGGCGAATAGCAGAGATGCATTGAAGGGGAAGCTAGCCAAGTACATGAGGGAGAAAGGAATAGAAGGATATGCTGATAGGGCGAGACGAAGATGGGTGGGAGGAGGCTCATGTAGAGCAGTTGGGCCGAATGGCCTGTTCCTATGCTGTACACGCGATGCAATTTGTTTCAGAATACAGGAAACTGTGTGTTATCCGGAGGCTAAATGTCCAGCAAGCTCGAGCCACCGGCAAAAATCAGGAGCCATTTCATTAGGTTTTTTTTCTTTTCGTTGCTTTTTTCTCAACAGTCAAGCTCTGCAAGGTCTCGCTGAAGCTGTTGCTAAGCTACAGAGACGCTACAGAGAGTATGGCCGACTGTTTAGAAGCTGTTGCTAAGCAACAGGGTTTGTTGCCAGATACGGAGATCAAAATCTCCGTATGCTTCAACATTAACGCTGGTTTGTCCGGCAGTTGAGGGAACGGCAACAGCTCGGTCCCGTCGGTGCCGGATAGCACAGAGTTTCCTGTACATCACAAGTTAACTGGTTACTGGTCCAAGTACTTACATTAGTATTTAGATTTTCCCACTTCCCATAAGCCTGACTACCATCCGGTAACGCGTTTTCTTCACCCAGACAGTCACCAGTTACACTCTCGTTTGGTGGTGTTCGAGGATATTTCTTCATAAATTTACGGAGCTTGATAATATAACCGGTGAGATAATCCACACATTTTTGCTTGTCCTTGTCCAACTCTAAAGATGTTTTTGGCAACAACAAAAAGAGAGGGTATTATTTAATAATTATAAAATATCAGGGAAAGGTACAACTAAATCACACACCATTCTAACTTGGGACATATTGCTGCTTCTTCAATGCTGCTGGATCCAAATCCTTGGATTCCCTACCCAATGCCATCATGGGAGGATCATCACCGCAAGAACGCAGTGGTTCAAGAACACCACACACCGCCAACTTCGAGGGCAATTAGGGATGGGCAATAAATGGCAAACTTGCCGGCAACACCCACAACCAGAGAACAATTCTTTAAAAAAAAAACACTTCCAGTAGAAGGAAAGATTGATTGTTAAAAAATATATATTTAATAGAAATGGTACTTAAATATATATTTTAAATTAAAAAGACACATGTGCTACATATTATGTACATTAAATATCTTCAAAATGCTTCACTATATACATAGGTGATTATTATTCAGTGCCAGATAATGTGACCTGAAGGTAGAAGTACACTTGGGAAATAGTTACGAAAAACTTATTAAGTTTACATTGAAAAAGTCATCAAAAGATAAAGATGGACTGGATATTAGCTAATTTCAGTGGGATGAAAGGGGAACTAGCTCAAACATTAACTTGTGGGGGGAAATGGCAGAGCAAACATCAGACTAGGTGTGGGAATTATTTACATACTAGGTGGATGGTAACAATTAAATACATTCCAACTAGGGATAAAGGAGGTGCATCAAAGGCTGGGGTTCCATGGATAAATGGAGACATTAGTACAAACTTTACATTTAAAAAGGCATTTGATAAATATAGGGGGATAATAAAAAGACCATGAAAAATATAAAAAGTTCGCGTCAATTTCTTGTGGCATTGTTTGTCAAGATCAGCTTGAATTTTTTTATAGGTTGGGGATTAATGGAACCAATATGGGGGTGTAGGGAGGGGAGGAAGAAGATTGTAGGCGGTAGAGGAAGGCCTGCTGTCCAAGGGGAATTCAGGGCTAGGGAAATCGAGGCATACATCAGCCAGCTATCAGGAAAAAGGAAATCCAGCTGGAGGGAGAAGGGCGTGGATGAGAAATGCAGTCGGTGGGATACGGTAACAGAGGAAATGAAGCAAGAGACCGGTGAGGTGTAACCCACTGGGCCGTGGGGGCGGAGATGCAAGGGATTGGGATCTGGTAGGTGGGTTGGCCGCCAGCGGGGGGGTTAAATTGTGCTCAGTGGTGAGAAAGGGGTTTAACACCTATACTGCTCAGTGTAGTGAAGGGGTCGTGGACCAAAACTGGGGCTGTTCAAGGGAGGGGAAAGGGATGAGCTGGGAAATTTATACCTCGTTAGTCTTGGCTTGTTTGTGCTAGTCTTTAAATCCATAATATGTGATTAAATTAGTGAACATTACAAGGGCCTGTATTTATAAATAGTAGAAAGATTTATAAATAGTAGGTGCTGCTCAACTCATTTAATTAAACTTTGCAAGAAATAATTGAGTGTGCAGAGAAAAGGAATGCAGTGGATGCTGATTATATATGGATTTTCATAATTAACTTGATAATGTGCCATATTGGAGACTTGTTGAAAAGGTTAAGGCATGATATTCAAGGAACTGTAGCTGCAGAGAAAGCAATGGCCAAGGGACAGAAAACAAAGAGTAAGCTAGACGGATGATTTTTGATTCACATTACGTGGGTTGTGGTGTTGCCCAGAGATCACTGTTCGGGCCTCTTGCTTTCGGTTTATATAATTGATTTGTATGTAGACATAAAAGGAATGATATTGAAGTTTGCCGATATTAAATTAGAGGGCATGACAAATTATGAGAGAATATACTGGAGATTGCAGGAGGCCATAGAAAGGTCAGCTAAGTGGAAGTTCACTGCAGAGAAATCTGAAATGTTTGGAAGAATGGTGAAACAAAGTATACCGTAAAAAATTAGACTCTTAGGGGGAGAAACTGGGTGAGTAGCGCCACTTGTTAGCGCCTAAAGAGGCAGGCAGTGGCTGTAGCGCCACTAGCTGCGCCTCCCGCTATATTGAGTTGGGGTGATAATGGTGGCGTTAGCCTTTTGCGCTGCGCCGCCACCGATGACGTCATCGGTGTGCGCAGCGCCCCATCCGCGCCCCGTTCACGATATTTGGTTGCGAATGACGCAGTTGCGCCGTTCGCTACCCACGCCCGGTTCACGGGGCCTTACTGTGCCGGCAGCGGCGCAAGTTAAGGTGGAGGTGCGGGGCGGCCGCCTGCCAGCACCTCCGTCCCCGGCCTCCTGACCCCCCCCCCCCCCACCCCGCGGCATTGCCGGCTGTTTCCCGAGAGCCCGGCACTTCTCCTCGGTGCCGGGCTCTTTTGCCGGCATTCGCGATCGGGGATCGCGCTGTTGCAGGCCCCTCCCCCTTAACAATGGGAGGAAGGCCTGCAGTACCGCAGCGTGCCATGCCGCAGCGTGTGGCGCTGCGATATTCAGTTTCAGCGCCTCGAGCCGTCTCCCTCTAGGGGCAATGAAACGGAATATCGGACGATCGCTGAAGACTCGAACGCTGCGCTAAATCCTGCGCTCAGGCGAACTTGGCGCCTCAACCCAATTTCTAGGCCTTAGAATGATGGAGGAGGAGGAGCAACAGCAAAACCTGCATTTATACAACATCTTTAATGTAGAAAAACATCCCAAGCCACCAGAGCTGTAAGGATAAACTGGATGCCAAACCAAAGGAGACATTAGGGGGAGGGACCAAAAGCTTGGGTTTAAAGGAGGGTCTTAAAGGAGGTGGAGACGGAGAGGCCTAGGGTGGGAATTCCAGGGCGTGGGGCCAGAGACTGAAAACATGGCTGCCAGTGATGGGGTAAAGAAGGGAGAGATGCACAAGAGGCTTGGGACTGGATTGTCGGTCTGGAGGAGGTTACAGAGATAAGGCAAAGCAAGGCCATGGAAGGATTTAAACACAAGTATAAGAATTTTAAATCTGAGGCAGTGGGAGTCCGGGAGCAAATGTATAATCAGCGAGGACAGAGGTGATGGGCGAGCAGAGCTTGGTGCAGGATGGGACTTGGCAGCAGAGTTTTGGATGAGCTGACAATTACAGAGGCTGCAGGATGAACAGCCATGCAGGAGTGCAATAGAATAATCTGTCTGGAGTGACGAGTACGACTAAGGGTTTCTGTGGCAGACTGGCATGCAGATAAAAAAAGGCAAATTGAATTCTGAGTTTATAGGGTATTGAAAGCAAAAAGCAAGAAAAATGTTAAGTTTGTCCAAGATATTGGTTAGGCCATCGTTTGGAGTATTGGGATGTCCAGAACTGTACACCTTAGGAAGGATATCAGAGCCATGGAAAATGTACAGTGAAAATTCACCAGAATAATCCGGGAAAGAAAAGACTATAGTTTTGAAAAAAGGGCTCCAAAAAATTGGGGCTTTTTCCCCACTGGAAAATAAAAGGTTAAGGAGAGAGCCAAATAGAAGTTTTTAAAAATATGAAAGGTTTTATAAGAGGGTACAGGGTTTCCATTGGCTGGCAATCAATCAGTAATAAGCAGACATATATTTAGGAGTGTCCCCAGAAGAACAAAGGAAGGGGGAGAAGTGACAACATTTGTTTTCCATACAGAGGGTTATTATTAGAGCTTGAAATTCTTTAGCTTCTGCTTCAATATTCACTTGTGCTATAGTCATTTAAAAGGAATTAGGTATTTAAAAAAATGTAAAAGACAGAAAAATAGGATAAGAAAAGGCACGATTTGCTGTAAAAGTCACCCTCCGTGCTGCAGTTGCTCTGATTTACAGTTTTCATAAGCAACTAAAAAATATGAAAAAAAGCCACCTCCAAACCTCTTTCAGTAACTTATAATATAAAGCAGCATTTGGACAACTCCAATAAATCACAAACTTAACTTTATGACAACAGAGGAGCCCTACGGCCTTGTGGTAATATTTATGCTGCTCTTTCTAACACCTATTCAGAATGAGCTAGACCTCAGTCATCCTGCTTGCATTACATGTTCAATTCAGTTAATCATCCAGCTGAATAGTTAATATAAAAAAGGAAATAAATTAATTTTAATAAAAACACAATCTGTATTAATATAAAGCATTTGGCAAACTTCCCTACATTTGCCTAATATTGAGACACAAACGCCAAAATGCGTCACCCCACTCACTGTAATAATGTAATATTTTCCAAAAATGGCTTTTAATAAGTGTCCTATAGTTATTAGTCAAATGTTGATCGATATCGCTCCTGTGAAGCGCCTTGGACCATTTTACTACATGAAAGGGAATTATTTAAACGCAAGTGATCATCAAATTTCAGAACTATTTTAAAGCTCGAAGAGGAGTTGTGTTTTTAAACCCGTGAAACAAAGAAATTATTTGTTGGAAAATGCAGATTTATATCCTAATTCAGTGAATCAACCAACCAGTCATCAACAAGAAAACTATGGTGCCAGATCCGTTGTTAAAAACTAGGCTCGTTGATGAATCAGTGTTTAGCTCAGTTAGTATCTGACACTATGAAACAGCGTATGGGCAAGTTCAAATCCACAATCCCATATGCAGTGAGTTATTAAGCGCTTCCCTATTGAGATCACACCAATGGCCACACTCAACAGCTCAGGGCAGCACTGGCAGTGGCTAGAGACTGTCAACTCTCTGATGTGGGACAGTATGAGACAGGGTGCAACATGAGCTGGGAGAACAGAGGCAAACAACTGTTTAAAAAAATGTTAAGACACCATCAGCAGAAAAATAAATACATCACAAAATGCACACGTCACTTTTTATTTCCCCATTTGAATGAGTAATAGGCATGAATGACTGCAAACAGCAATGTAATCAGTATAATCCATAGCCTCATTAAGGCATCTCACCTCCTGACTGCACGAGGAGCTCTTGCAGTTGTTTGTTGAGAAAAGTCAACGTAAGGTTCAGAAGCTGCTCGGAGAACTGCCTGCTCTGAGTTTCAGAATCATTTTCCCTGATGGCTGAACACAACAAATCTAGAGCTGGCTTAATTTCTTCAACATCTGCATGAAGAGAGAAATGAACAAAGAAAACAAATTGTCACTGAATCTGCATCTTAACCATTACTGAGAAACACTTAATAAACATTGCTACCATGTGTATTTCCATGTTGCGATCAATTGCAAAACGAACTAGCAGCATTTTCCAATGCAATGGGAAAGGGAGAGGGGAAAATTAGATGAATCAATAACTGCTCAAACTCTGCTGATGCACTGTCAAAATCTGCGTCTCAAGATCTTTATCAGCTTGAAGACAATCCTGAATCGGTTCAATTATATATTCTGTTTGTAGGCAAATACATAATTCTTTAAGAAAATTTAAGGCTGCAGAATTTTGTTCTCTGTCGTGCTGCCCTGAGGGACTGGCCTTGCTGGGGTAGTTTCACAAACCCCCCCCTAATACCATATCCAAGTCAGCATTCTTCACGTGCAAGTCTAGATAGCGAGTGTCATGGCCTTTCGACCATGGTTGCATCACAGTTGAGGTCCAGCCTGTTCTCACCTGATGGCTACACAAGTACAAAGAGGTTGCCAGACAGCAATCAGGAGCAGGAACTCTGGCTGATATTTCCTCCCACGTAACAGAGGATCATTGAGGCCAGTTGTATCACCCCACTGCCCCAGCGGAGATCGGCTGACACAGCACAACCACCCCCCCCCCCACCCCGCCCAAATAAAACTTTGGGGGGGGGGGGGGGCCTTCTGATCGCCAGGGCTTCATGTTTTACACTTGGCGATTTGACGAGCAGGGATACCACAGTCGAGTGATAAAACCAAAGATACCAGGGGGAGAAAAAAAAGTCCACAACTGTACCTTGTGACGGAGTGTATTTTACTGCCTTTTGTACAAGGATACGAAACCCAATGCTGCAAATTCAGTGCTGTGAAACAGTAGAATGCAGACAAAACAAATCATTGTTTATAAATGGGAGCCCGAGAGGCCAAATTAGGAACAGGAGGAGGCCATTCAGCCCCTCGAGCCTGTTCCGCAATTCAATTAGATCATGGCTGATCTGTATCTTACATCCATCCACCCACTTTTGGTTTCATAAACGCTTAATATTTATTTACAAATTTAGAAACTTTTATTTTTTGTATTTATTTCTTTATTAATTCCCAGACGGAAGCAGTTATTCATACGGTCTTGAGGCCAAGGATGTGCAGCAATCTCACAACAATAATAATCGTAATAAATAATAATGAGGATGTGGTCAGGAATTCAACAATTATGGTACCTCAGCATCGGAGAGTAAAAAAGTGATATGTGGCAACTTTCATAACTGATTACTTGTTCAGGTTTTTCTCCAGATTTCCAAAGAGCGCCAGAAATGCAGGAGTGAATGACAAGGCACTAGTATCATTGGGGGGGGGGGGGGGGGGGGCCTCTCGTCATCATCACACTACGAGGCTGGAGATTGCACAGATTATAAAGAGATGACTAAACTCCTTCGTGCAGTTATTGCCATGTAATCACTTAAAAAATACATAATTTTTACTGCATTGTTTTTGGTCTCTTCTTTTGCTACTAGATATCAAATTCAAGGCACAAGTCAGGAGTGTGATGGAATACTCTCCACTTGCCTGGATGGGTGCAGCTCCAACACTCTAGAAGCTCGACACCATCCAGGACAAAGCAGCCCACTTGATTGGCACCCCATCCACCACCTTAAGCATGCACTCCCTCCACCACCGGCGTACTGTGGCTGCAGTATGTACCATCTACAAGATGCACTGCAGCAATTCGCCAAAGGCTTCTTCAACAGCACCTCCCAAACCCGCAACCGCCACCACCTAGAAGGGCAAGGGCAGCAGGCGCATGGGAACACCACCACCTCCAAGTCACACACCATCCGGACTTGGAAATATATCGGCCGTTCCTTCGTTGTCGCTGGGTCAAAATCCTGGAACTCCCTCCCTAACAGCACTGTGGGAGCACCTTCACCACACGGACTGCAGCGGTTCAAGGCGGCGGCTCACCACCACCTTCTCAAGGGCAATTAGGGATGGGAAATAAATGCTGGCCTTGCCAGCAACGCCCAAATCCCATGAATTAATTTAAAAATTACTGCAGGTAAATGTCGCACAATATCCTCAAGGAGTAATTAATGATTTGGCAAATTTAGTTAAGTAATAACTAGTCGACTGCTGGGGAACAAAGTATTTTGTGTGACAGCCAACAAAAAGCAGTAAGAGCAGCAAGGTATGTTAGGTAACAAATGGAATTAAAATAAAAACCGGAGACATATATTTTAAAATGGTACAATTTTTGTCCACACTCGCTGAACAGCTTGTACTTTGCCACAAGTATCCAGGTTGCTTACTTGTTAACTGTACCGAAGATGTCGGCACAGCTCCAGAATGTTCCTGCACCAAAAATCCTGTTGAGGCACAAAATAGGTTTTCCTTGCTTTTTAGGAAAAAGTCGACCATGTCCAGCTGTCTGTTCTCAATTCCGGCCTAGGATATTAAAGTGAAACAAATGTTTAAAAAAAAAACAACAGGTCACGTAATTGCCACCCATTAATCATAGGCCAGCACGTACTGGACAGGGCCCTCATGAAACATGGTCATCGAGCTTGTCGTCATCTGATTGACGACCCCCTCTCCCACCTCCAAGCCCTCGCACTTCTTTCCCTTCCCATTAATTATGTCGCTCCATTTTATTGATATTGTTCCTCTTAAATTTCCACTCTGGTTCCTTCGGAGCTCCAGATTTGCCATCCTACACTCTTCCCTCCCCGCGTTGAAATCAAGACTTATAGCACGGTTTCCGACTACAATTCTCTCTTTCCCCGGATCTCTCGAGCTAAGGGGCTCCTCGCCTCCATCAATTGTCCTCTGTTCTACAATCTAGTTCTCTATATATTTCAGTCTAAGAAAGAAAGAAAGATTTGCATTTATATAGCACCTTTCACAACCATCGGACATCTCAAAGCGCTTTACAGCCAATGAAGCACTTTTGAAGTGTAGTCACTGTTGTAATGTGGGAAACACGGCAGCCAATTTGCACACAGCAAGCTCCCACAAACAGCAATGTGATAATAACCAGATAATCTGTTTTTGTTGTGTGGATTGAAGGATAACTATTGCCCTGCTCTTCTTCGAAATAGTGCCGAGAGATCGTTTATGTCCATCTGAGAGAGCAGACGGGGCCTCAGTTTAACGTCTCATCCGAAAGACGGCACCTCCTACAGTGCAGCACTCCCTCAGCACTACACTGGGAGTGTCAGCCTAGCTTTATGTGCACAAGTCCCTGGAGTGTCACCATAAAAATGTCTTGCGTATAGCACGCATTTCCTGCCATACAATTTCCATCACACCAATCAATTTTAAACTTACCTCTTTATTACACTGTTCTTGACAGTGCCTCCTATACATTTCCTGCGAAGCTAATCCGATACTCCCTCCTGCCACCTCTCCCCACTCCTGAGCCCATCCAAGCACAGAGACTCTCCCTCCCCATCCCCCATTTCCTCGTGAAAAGCCATATGGTCATGTTCCCAGCTGTGAGCTGGACACCTTTTACTAAGATAATAAAAGCACAGTAATTTAAAGCCCTCTCCCTGGTCATGGCTGAGCATGCAGCTATAGTACCTTCCTCAGGGCAGGTTTCTACAGAAAGCTTTCCCAGGGTTTTAGTTACTCAGTGCACTTTGTGTGCCTACTGCAATTGCTGATGCTTGGTCTGTGATTACAGTATAAAAGGAGCTAAGTGCTTTAAGCAACAATAGCACAGGTACTGATTCCGTACTGAGATGGTACTCTAGCAAAACCTCTGGGGGAGGAGGGAGGGAAAACTCATGAAAGGTTACAGCTTTTAATCTTGTTCACTGCTCTCCCCAAATGTAATACAGGTACCAGCCCCCCATGAGCACTACCACATCCCTGGCCCCCTCCATCGCTGGAGTGAAGACTGGGATTGAATGTCCAGTCTTTCCAACCTCCTTTAGGCCTTACGTCTCCTCCTACACACTTTGGTGCTCGGACTGTGGCCCTTTAGGTCCCATTGTTTGTGGCAGAACCTTCAGCCGCCTCGATTCAAACTCTGGAACGCCTTCCCTAAACCCCTCCACCGCTCTTTCCACTTTGATAAGCCATCCCAAAACGCATTTTCAATAATGCTTTCGATAGCCTCTCCCAACTCTTGCACCATGTTTCAGCGTCCATTTATTATTTTTCCCTCTGTAAAGTCCTTCGAAATATTTTTGTATGTTTAAGGCAGTATATAAAATGCAAGTTGTTGTTCATTAACCATCCCAGGAAAGATATATTGGCCTTGGAGGGTGTGCAGCGCAGATGGCGGGGGAACCGGAACAAGGGGTATATGCAAAATTAGAGTGAAGCCATTTTGGAGTGAAATCAGAGAGCACCTTTCCACACAAATGGTAATGAAAATTTGGAAACCCAGTGGATGCTAGGATCCAATTAAAATGTTCAGTCTGGAGATCGATAGATTTGTGTTAGGCAAGGGTATCAAGGGATATGGAGCAAAGGCGGGTAAATGGCATTGAGGTACAGATCAGCCCTGAATTAAAAGAATGGCCGAACAGGCTCAAGGCGCTGAATGGCCTCCTTCCTATGTTCGAGCATACCCAGCAATGCATATCCAAGTGAAACAGTAGAACAATGTTTAATTTTGTTACCGACTTTTTCATAAAGTTAGGAACAGGAGGAGGCCATTCAGCCCCTCGAGCCTGTTACATAGGAACAGGAGGAGGCCAATGAGATCATGGCTAATCTGCAACCTAACTCCATATACCCACCGTTGGCCCATATCCCTTAATGCCTTTGGTTAACAGAAATCTATCAATCTCCAATTTAAAATTAACAATTGATCTAGCATCAATTGCTGTTTGAGGAAGAGAGTTCCAAACTTCTACCACCCTGTGTGTGTAGAAGTGTTTCCTAATTTCACTCCTGAAAGGTCTGGCTCTAATTTTTAGACTCTGCCCCCAGTCCTAGAATCCCCAACCAGTGGAAATAGTTTCTCTATCGACCCTATCTGTTCCCCTTAATATCCTGAAAACTTCGATCAGATCACGTCTTAACCTTCTAAATTCCAGGGAAATGAACCCTAGTTTGTGTAATCTCTCCTCGTAACTTAACCCTTGAAGTCTGGGTATCATTCTGGACTTCAAGGGTTAATCAAATTAGGAAGATACGGATTATACAAAATGTTACGGCTTCATACATTCTTAACTCCAGTGAAGAGAGTGTTTTTATTTCCAAATTACTGTGTATTACAATATCAGAAGTGCACCATAAAACCAGTTTGTAAAATAGCAACCAAGCAAATAGGAGTTAACTTACACAGTGCGGCAAAATAATGATTAAAAGTGACCAGGGAGGAGGCTCGTGTGCAGCATAAACACCAGCAGCATTTGGCCTGTCTGTGTTATAAATTCTATGTAATATCAGGAAAGGACAAGAAACCTCATTGTCCAGTGCCCATGCTTGAAGCAGGTACTTTGAATATGCAAATAAGGGGCCTATCGCCTGTTTGAGGCCCCCGCTGCAAGATTGGTTTGCCGAGGCAGCTGGCACCAGCCTAATGGGGTTCGATAAGGAAAGGTGCAAGGAGGCTCGTGTGGAGCATGAACTGGTTGGTCCGAATGGCCTGTTTCTGTGCTGTAAATACTATGTAATACTATGCAATAAAACATGGGTTCGACCTATATACAGATATGACCTATACAATGGATTGCAATAGTCGCTATGTTTTCGGAGCCCAGCCAGCCAGGCTTTGCAGTACTCCACAGTGGGGACCATACGAATGGAGCCACAGTTACAAGGTGTACTGCACATTTTCTTACTCTTGCACAAAAGCAAAAAGGCCCAATAAATTCAAAATGTTTTAAAATTACTCGATCAGTTAAGAACTTGAACACGAGGCATTTTCCTTTGCAGTATTCCACCGGGGTCATGGAAGGGGCAGGATACATTAAGGTAATGGAGCTTAAACACGGATCGCTTATTTAATGACTAGTAACAGCAGTTGCACCCTTAATCCACATGACCTCATTACTCTTTCCATTCCCAAGCAATGTACCCTTCACACATTCTGGGGCTCTTCGCTCATAAATATAGCGAGGAGATCAGATTCCAAGAGGCTGTTTCTTTATAGTAAAATGAAAAATCTAGTGTCGCATGCGATTTAATGATGTGTGCAAATTCTTCCTGATAAAACAAGGAGGGAAGTTTTCACCATTTTACTAACACAATGGCATCAGGCCAGCACAGATGCTCTGCAGATGTTTTTGCAGAAGTAGAATTACACCATGGACCAACACAGAGGGAATCACTAAACCCACCTACAAAGTTGGCCAGGGCATCCCTTTTTCTTTCCGCTTCTGAAAGCAGTGACTTGTGCCAAGGGTTGCTTCCATGGACAGCTTGGCAGTTTTCCAGTATCGGGATCAGACCAGCACCTCCCAAACCCGTGACCTCCACCACCTCGGACAGGCGCATGGGAACACCATCACCTCCAACTGACTTGGAAACATATCACCATTCCTTCATCGTTGCTGGGTCAAAATCCTGGAACTCCCTCCCTAACAGCACTGTGGGAGCACCTTCACCACACGGACTGCAGCGATACAAGGCAACAGCTCACCACCACCTTCTCAAGGGCAATTAGGGAAGGGCAATAAATGCCCGCCTCGCCAGGAACAAACAAAAAAAACCTCTTCATTTGCAAACCTAGACAGCAAAGCTTCAGGTGGCTAATCTACCATGAAGGGCAGCACAGCTATGCCCAACCCGGTCATCACCAGACACCCAGCAGGAATCGAAAAGGTCAATGAGTGGAAAACCCTGACCAATTTTCCTCACCCTTTTTTCTCCCCTCCCTCCCAACTCCAATACAATGGCAAACATAGCAGTCGACCTACACCTTCTAGTACCAGGGAATATAAAAAGACAGTAGATGGGCAGAATTCACTCAACCCAGTCACACATATATGGCATTACTGGCAGGGTAGCGAGAACAGGTGGCTCCATACTGGACTCTGGCGTTTCAAAGCATACAATTCATAGTCAGTGACCTAAGAAAACTACAGGAAACTCTTGTTTAAACTGCACCTAAACATCCGGAATTCTCTGTTAACCGGCAAAATTCTCACTCCAAAAACAACACCTCAATAACCGACAATGTTGCCGAGTCCGAGTCTCCCGCAGTGGCCGAGTTAGTCAGTAGGGGTAGTTCTCCAAACTGCCACTACTCAGCTTCTTGGCGCTGTCAGAAGTCCGAACACCTCAATAACGGGAGTCTGACTCTCCCGCGCTGCCGGGAGTCTCTTCTGATCCGCCATTTTACAGGGGTACTGTGTGTCTCCCACGCTGCTGGTAGTCATTACATTGCATTACCCAACTGGCAGTACTGTACTTAATCAAGCATCTTCCACCATCCATTTAACACATTCTGTAGGTGAGTACCCAATTTCTGTATACTGCACATTTCTTGATTTTTAAAAAATTTTCTTTGTTAAAAATAGCCTCGGTAACTAACCCTCTCCGTCATCCGAAATTTTTGATTTACCGGCAACACACCGGTGCCGGAAGAGTTTCCTGTACTAGACACTTGGTCTGAGTATTAAACAAGGCTTTAATCAACTGGTTTTCAACATGGAGATCTCGTTGTGTCCTTCACTAGTTCCTGTTAAAGAATGTCACAGAATCACAGAATCCCCACAGTGCAGATAGAGGCCATTTCGGCCCATCGAGCCTGCACTGACACATATCCCACCCTATCCCCGTAACCCCACGTATTTAATCCCCTAACACTAAGGGTCAATTTATCATAGCCAAATCAACCTAACCCGCACATCTTTGGACTGTGGGAGGAAACTGGAGCACCCGGAGGAAACCCACGCAGACACAGGGAGAATGTGCAAACTCCACACAGACAGTCGCCCGAGGCCGGATTTGAACCCGAGTATTTATACTCTCCCTGGACAGCGCCACCAGCAGGCCGCCCAGTATTATTTCATAAGTCATTTCCACATGAATGGCAAGATTCATGTCAGTCAAGGGATTGCAAGATTAGCTCGTCAGTCCAGATACAGTCATGAGTTTCAGGCTTCAGCGTGGTGTTATTGCACTGTGTATGTTTTAAAAAAAAGAAATTGCAGATTCAGCAGGGCTGCGAGTTTACAGCACACATTTGCACTCCAGTCTTTTTATACAAAAAAGTTTTAAATGTATTTCCCACCGTGTCCCTCCCACCCAAACACACTTCCTTTTCAGTCTGGTAGCCGCAGGATGGGGCCATACTAGCAATAGTAAAGCCAGGCAATGTCAGAGGCGATCTCGACCTTCCGTTAAGGACCTGGCTGTAACCAGGATAAGGAGATATTTTAACATTTAAAATGTTTGAGAGATAGGAAATGCTCATACAATATTATGATTAAAAGTTTTGGACAGTGCAGAAATACAAATATGAAAATGAACCAAAAACCATGGCTGCAGGAAGTCACGAGTAAGGAGGTGTCGCATCCCTTTCAAGCAGTTTCGATTCCTCTAGAGAGCAAAGGCAGGCTAAAGGTCACAAAAAGCAGCTTTCTACAGTGTCTAAAGCCACCACTGTAAATCAAATGGGTTCCTCTAAATAGCGGAGAACTTTACCAAACCAAACACATTAATGTCACCGGCATGTTTGATCAATATTTCTTACAGGGTTCATGACTTCACTTTTTCAGCCCAGTTACAATGTAGTCTACACTGTTCCCAGACAACTTGACGTCAGTGCTTATTCCCAAGAAAAAAAGACAAGTAATAATCAAGGTGCCACACTTGTCAATCCCCAGTTTTGATCAACAGGCAGAACTGCACGAGAGGAATGCATGTAATTAGTTTGGTGTAAATCCAGTGCGATGTAAAAAGATCATCACTCAACAGGTTTCATGAAAACCCAGTTAAATAATGTTCAATAAAAGTTATTAAGCAGTGTTTGCAGATGTGACTAGTTAACAAAATGCTCAATTTTCATACATAACCTGTTGAGAATTTGATAAATCCTTTCAACAGGAGAGACTTCAAGCAACATCAAGGGGGAGGTATTGACCACATTTACGATGTTGCTACATAGAGCAAGAAGGAAAACAGTTATGGTTCTGCTGTAAACAGTGGCCTGAGGAAAGCTTCGCCTGGCTGTTGGTAGCTCTCTCACCTTGCAGTCATTTACTCTGGGGGCAAAACCATAATCAGAAAGGCCTTTGAAGGCAGAGAAGCCAAGGAGGGAGTTGCAGTGAGATTGGCTATAGCGGCTGAAGGAAATGTAAGTCATGCATCAACTGCTATAGACCTATGAACACAACGCCCTCCATAAACTTGAGCTCATCCAAAACTCTGCTAACTCGCACCAAGTCCCGTTCACCCCTCACCCGTGCTCGCTGACATACATTGGCCCCCAATCCGGCAACGCCTCGATTTTATAATTCTCATCTTTGGTTTTCAAATCCCTCCATGGCCTCACCCGTCCCAGTCACTGTAACCTCCTCCAGCCCTACAACCCTCCGAGATCTCTGCACTCCTCCAATTCTGGCTCGTTGCACACCCCCAATTTCCATTGCTCCACCATTGGCGGCTGTGCCATCAGCTGCCTGGGCCCTAAACTCAGGAATTCCCTCCCTAAACCTCTCCACCTCTCTCTGACCTCGTTTAAGACGCTCTGCAAAACCTGCCTTTTTGACCAAGCTTTTGTTCATCTGTCCAAATATCTCCTTATGTGGCAGGGTGTCAAATTTTGTTTGATAATCGCTCCTGTGAAGCGCCTTGGTACATTTTACTGCATTAAAGGCGCTGTATAAATGCAAGTTGTTGTTGGATTAACATGCACACTTCTCTAAACAGTGCCCGACAAACATCTTTATGTTGGAATTTAGCGAAAAATGTATTAAGAATGCAAGCTTTTCATTTTTCTTAATTCTGTCGCAGTCTCCCCAGCGCCCTTACCTCTAATGCGTGGATGGGAATTGAACAGCGATTCCAATTATTGAGATGGCACAATGAGTCGACAGTGCCTGCTTTCCCATAAATCATTAGACGATTCAACAGGTCTTCTTGAGAAAAACCAAACACCACCATGGAAAGGCCAGCGTCTAAACCAAATAAAGAAACAGCAGCAAGTGAATCATGTTTACTGCGTACTTTGAGATATTTATTACAAAAGGGCTTCAAAGATTAAAAAAAAAAAAATCTTTGAAGCCCTTTTGTAAGTCAGAATGTGCTAATTATTAAGATTCATTTGTCAAATGGAAAACTTACTAAACTTCACAAATGATTCAGTTGGTAAATGCACTGCACGGTACTGAGCCAGAGAGGTCAGCAAGGTCCCAGGGTCGATTTTCAGTTTGTCAACCGGTGAGGGCAATAGTTGTGTGTACTTAACCGCAGGACCATGGGCTGGGGGGCAGGGACAGCCAAAATCTCCACTCCCAATTGCTATTCTGCTGAAAGTGTGCATCGGTGCACCTTGGGCGAGGACAAGATCGGTCTGGTTTCTAATGTTACCCACAGGCAAATAACCTGTCTACACGACCGTCAAGGCACAGATAGGAAAAATAGTCTTGACGAAGGGTTTCGACCTGAAACGTTGACTCTACTTCTCTCTCCACGGATGTTGCCAGGCCTGCCGAGTTTTTCCTGCATTTTCTGTTGTTATTTAGGAAAAATTGTTACTTGGACTGTTCGTGTCCATGGAACTAAAGCCTTGTACGTCAGCACTCCAGGAGAGGAGGGCAGAAAGAGAGAAACAAAATAATGAACGTCACAAATCCGACATTCAAATCCCACTTTTTTTTAAAATTCAGATAGAATTAGTTATGAAATGTAGTTCTTTCCTTATTGGATTGGGATACACATCCGATTACTGTATTAAAAACAATGCAGCATGGCCACACACAAGTTCAGTGGGGCAGTATGCTTAATACAAAGTCATTAAATGATGCTATTATTTCCAATTATGAATAGAACATTTCTTCTTTGAAACGATACATTTCATTAGCCCAGACATGCAGTTCCTATTTATTATAGGATTGTAGCGTCACTACATTGGCCTTTTAAACAATCTGGACTTTGTGTTTAGTCAAAGGCCAAGCTGCAGTGCCTCGCAGTGATTCGTCTATCATCCATTTTAATGTGAGCTTCAGGAAAGATTCAATTATAAAAGTAAATTGCTGGAAATGGAGACCCGGATCTTGATCGACTCTGTCCAATTGTTGGAACTTTCTTCCCTCAGGAGGGTGAAAAAGAACAGCATTGGCCTAAGGGGGAGATGTCAGCACCTCAATGGCAGCATCATGATTGACAACAGCAACAACACCTTGCATTTATGCAGCACTCTTCATCTGCCGAAAAACATCTCAAAGTGCTTCACAATAAGGTCGACACCAAGCATGTAGAGAAAGCAGATTCCTCGGTTTTGAAAATGTTTCTGGCACAAGTGAAAAAACTCTACGAGCAGAAACCTTTCATAAGCTATAGAAAACAGCAGCCGTCCAATTTAATGTCAGCCGTGGCTCAGTGGGCAGCACTCTCTCCTCTGAATCAGAAAGTTGTGGGTTCAAGTCCCACTCCAGAGATTCAAGTACAAAATCGAAGCTGATACTTCCATTAACAGAAAGAAACTGACATTTGTGATGCACTCTTCCCCTCCTCCCAGAAAAAGATACAGCAGGTACTTTGAGTGCACAATCCAAACAATGAAGAGCAAAGGAGACATTTTGCAGGGCTACACGGAAAGGGCCGGGGAGTGGGACTAATTGGAGAGCTCTTTCAAACAGCCAGCACAGACACAATGGGCCTAATGGCCTCCTCTGTGCTGTACCATTCTATGATTCTATGATAAATGGACATGTACTCATCCCAAATATCTTTCCCTGCACAACTTCAGCTCAATCCACTGAGAACAGTTCAGGTCCTGCCTGGTGCTGTGTGCATTCACATCGCACTTACCGTATTAGTGCACAAATAATTAAGTCTGTTCTTGTGAACTTTACCGTTCGCTGCATACGCATCCAAAGATTAGGACTGCAGTGAATGCTGAAATGCCAATTATTCCATTCCAGAGTCAACTGTGATCCTTTATGCAGAGGTTTGAGCAGCGAAGGGGTTAAGATTGAGTATCCTTCGGTTAAGATGTTAAACTGAGATCCCGGCTGCCTGCCCGCATCGTTCGGATAGTTTTATGGGATATTCTGGGAGGAGCAGGGCGTTGTCTCGGTATTTTAACCAATAGTCCCCCCTCAGCTACCACCACCGATATAAACATCATTCATCTCATAGCTATCCATGGGACACTGCTGGCACAGAATGGCTCCTGTGCTTTGCCAACAAAGAAGAAACAGTAACTCATTGTATTGTGTGAAGCGCTTGGAGACATTTCTGGCAGATGTGATAGACACCATACAAATATTTATTTTAAAAACCATCATCGAAAGCGTACCGGTGAGAAACAGGCATAATTCATCCTTCCCGTCTCCTTCCACTGGTAAGGAATGGCCATCGATGTGATGATATTTCACTTGTTGTGTTTCCAAGTCCCAGAAGGCGACAGTCAATGCTCCAGAGTCAGGTGCAACGAGAGTGAATAAAACACTGAACCCAGAAACAGACACTGTCTCGATACTCATGGATTCTTTCAGTCCCTGAAGCTGCACCATCCCTTGCAATGTATTTGCTCTGCTGTTCCGATCCTCCCTCTGTCCAAAGCTTTTAGCAATATCACGGGATACTACGGGGGCTTTATGAAAATTAACATGGTGGGGTGCATCATTAGAATTCCGACGGGACAGAGGGTGATACCAGGGAGTGGAAGAGCTTTTCAGGAATCCTTCTGCCGACGATGCTTTAGTCTTGTTGTAGAAAGTTCCCAAGCAGGCCTTCCAGGACCTTTAAAACAAACATATAAAGTATTTATATTATATAATAAAATAATCCTATAACTTTAAGACAATAAACACTATTATTAGCCCCTCAATCAGTCTCACTCTTCAGCTCTTTCCCCACAGCCCTGCAAATTTCTCCTTTTCAAGTATTTATCCAATTCTCTTTTGAAATTTACTATTGAATCTGCTTCCACCGCCCTTTCAGGTAGCGCGTTCCAGATCACAACAACTCGCTGCGTAAAAAAAAATTCTCATTTCCCCTTGGAATTTTTTTTGCCAATTATCTTAAAATATTCATTTATAAAAATTCATACAAATTAAAATCAAATGCATTCCAATGCCATCATTATTGAAAGCAATCTTTTCAGGTGTCTACCCTTACCGATCAGTTTGAAACGGTAGGTTGAGCACTTTATCGCTGTACACAGAACTGGCAAGGTCATCCTCATCGATGCCAGCAGGCGCTTTCAAAGGTGCATCATCTGAAGCTCTACTCGCACGCTGTAAGTGCTCAGGGTGCTTTCTGCAAGAACAACATAATCGGAATTTCACGGTATAGATCAATCCTGGATTCCTACTGAAACTCTAAGAGCAGAACAGGTGCAGAAACTGTCCTTTTAAACACTGACTGGCAGATCCTCTGATACTGCCCAGTCAGATGACACCTAGTTTTATCATCATGCATTATTCAGCTAGGGTGAAACTCTGTCCCTACAAAGGCCACAAGACTAATTATTATTAAGTAACACGCACTCGATTAGAATTACTGTTTGGCGAGGAAGTTGTGGAGATTGGAATGTAGCTCAGAAGCTTGTTCTGCACCTGTGACAAAATGTGACGTCTGATTGGCGCACAATTTTAAAAAATGAAATTGCAGCACTATATCGTAGAAAGTAGGATCGTGCACACAACTCTGCACTTGTCTAGTTTTGGATCTCAGGCAGGTTCCAAGTAGATGCCATGCTCTTCCATGAAAGATAAGAAACCAGGGGCTGGATTTTCATTCAGCAGTCGGGAAGGAGGCAGGACTACAACTTTCGGGTTTTAGTCCCGCCTCCATCGAGATGCGGCCAATCCACGCGATTTTCCCTTGATTGACCTTGTTGAGCCCGCCCAGCGGGCTCAGCAGGCCAATTAAGGGCCACCCAGCAACAGGTGACGTCACAGACTGAAATTTCATCTGTCAAGACATGTTGACAGATGAAATATCAGTGTTTCATAGCTGTTTGAAGCTGTCAAACACTGACAGTCTTACTTCTAACCGGAGTCCTTCTACGCAGACTCAGTTAGAACTCTCGCCGGCACTGAAAGCTGCAGGCGGTCACTTCTGACAGCTCGCAGCCATTCAGCTTTCAGTGCTGGCTGAATGATGGACTCCTGAAGCCTAGAGGAAGAAAGGCTGTAAAGGTAAGTACAGGTAATTTAAACTTCTTTACACACTTTAGACACACCAAACACACTTACCTTTGCACTCATGCACCCATCACTCACCTGAACACCGACATCTCGACCCCTCCAAGTCCTTCAACCCGACGGCCCGCCTGCTCTAACCTGGCGTGGTTTGAAGCCGTCGGGAATCCCACACGACACCCCTCAAAATAGGGATTAGGCTAAAAACTGCCTGTTAACTGGCAGTTAATTGGCACTAATCCCTTCCCGCCTTGGGTCGGCGGGTCCCAGTGCGGGGCGGGTACCCGCCTCCTTTGAAACTTACGTGGAGGCGGGCTTTGGGTGGGATGGTGTCGGGACCCCCGAATTCGGGATTTTTGCCCCCCCGCACGCTTAAAAGCCCACCTCACGGCACACTGAAAATCAACCCCCAAATGTTTGGGATGACCCATTACCATGTGCCACCATCTAAGGAATAGCCACAATGAGCGGTATATAGATATATATATAGATATAATACAAGACATTTCTTGTTTCATTATAATGTTAAACCACAATGTGAAAACTTTCATATGGGACATTAGAGTTTGGATTTGGTAATGGTGGCATGAATTTTCAGGTTAAAACATTCGGTGGAGACACCATTTCTTTCCAAGTCTATTGCAGTTGTCAAAAGTGTCATCTGAAGAACTCCAGCAAAGCCAACACTTAATACTTCTAAAAAGTTATTCCAAGGGGAGAAAGCAGCAGACAGTGGTGGCTACAGGGCACGATCAGACAAGAGTCAAAAAAGAGACTTGCGTTAATTCTATCAGGACCAGCATTTTTGGGGGAGGGGGGTATTAAGTGCCTCCTCTTGTGGTATATTTCCCCAAGTCCTGCACTTTTTTGAAGCAACTAGTTTAATCATAGAATCATAAATTTACGGCATGGAAGGAGGCCATTCAGCCCATCGTATCTGTGCCGGCTGAAAAAGAGCGATCCAGCCTCATCCCACTTTCCAGCTCTTGGTCCGTAGCACTGTAGGTTACGGCACTTCAAGTGCATATCCGAGTACTTTTTAAATGTGTTGAGGGTTTCTGCCTCTACCACCCTTTCAGGCAGTAAGTTCCAGACCCCCACCACCCTCTGGGTGAAAAAAGTTCTCAACTCCCCTCGAATCCTTCTACCAGTTACTTTAAATCTCTGCCCCCTGGTTATTGACCTCTCTGCTAAGGGAAACTGGTCCTTCCTATCCACTCTATCTAGGCCCCTCATAATTTAATAGTAATGGAAAATCTGACATTTCTACCTTTTTTGTAAAAACAAACAGGTTTACCTGAAAAAATTATTCAAGTTGATACAAACAGCACAGTTAAAGCAGTTCACAGCCACAGCAAGATCCAAATCCTGCGATACCCAGAGTCTGCTCAGGCAGGACAGGTTACAGACTTCATTGGCATCTTCACTTACTCCAGCCTGGCAAAGGGCAAGATCAACACTACCAAGCTGCTTGCCATCCACGGTATCATGGACATCTTAAAAAGCATTATATTAAGGAATGTTATTACAAAGATTTATTGGCATATGGTCCAATGGTGGTTATGGAACTGGACTAGCATCCCGGAGGTCGAGTTCAAATCGCTCCATAGCAAATTGTGAAGCTGAATGCAATAAATCTGGTAGCTTGTAGGCTAGCACCAGACGATTACCACGAAAGTCAGCATTGTAAAAATCCAGCTGGTTCACGAAGGGAACCTGCTACCAGTTTGGCAGACAGGTTGCTCCACTCCCACACTGCAGCAGTCAAGGCATGTGTTTTCGAAGATTAGTGCATGTAAAAATAAATGGAGCATTACAGATCATAATGGGGTGGAGGAACTATTGTCAGATTAACTCATGCCGATCTTACAGCACTGCAATCCGGATTCCTTTTAGTAAAACCAATTACAGCTTTAATTTAAAAATATAGATTTTATTTGACAACGTATTCATCTCTGGGGGACAAAAGCAGGAATTGCAGAGACCCACTGTGTGAGGAGTCTGAATTATCAGCAGAAAGTCAGGAATGTTTCACTAATCACATCATCGGGAACCGTAGCATAGTGGTTATGGGCAATTTAAATTCAGTTAACTTAATAAATCTGGAATAAAAAGCTAGTAATGGTGTCCATGAAACTACCGAATTGTAAAAACCCATCTGGTTCACTAATGGCCTTTAAGGAAGGAAATCCGCCGTCCTTACCTGGTCTGGCCGATGTGACTCCAGACCCACAGCAATGTGGTTGACTTTTAACTGCCCTCTGAAATGGCTGAAAAGCCACTCAGTTGTATCAAACTGCTACGACACACCACACAGGCTGCAGCGGTTCAAGAAGGTGGCTCACCACCATCTGATGGGCAATAGATACTGGCCTTGCTAGCGATACCCACGTCCCATGAGCGAATGTAAAAAAAAAATGATAGCTGCGTGCATGTTAATTCAGCTCCTGAGTACTGTCAGGATTGGTAACTTGTCCAATCTAGTTTCCTTGATGAATGAGTGCTAGTATGAGATAAAACAAAATGTTACGGTGGGAGGGGAAAAATAATTGTAAAAAGGATGTTGTTATAGTTCTTTGTACCTTTTTTCTTTAAAGATTTCCCCTGTTATATTTTGACAAGCATCACGAACGAACCCCAACTGTTCTTGCTACAGTGAAAAGAACTACAACAATCAGCGTATTACACCATATGACGTGGTTACCAATTAACCCCCGGCCAGCAATTCATTTACTCCTGCAAGTTTGTTCCTTCTCTGCTGTGAATGAGTACTTATGTCTCATTTCATGAAGGCTTAAGCAAAGTGTGGTCTTTTAATGGTAATGATGCAGTGCTTTGTGTTAAATTTTCAATACCAAGATATGATTTTTTTTTAATAAAAAGGATACATATCCAGCCTGCGCTGTCCAATAAGAAAAGCATTTCTTGGCAAATCTGGCCATCTGTTATTCTCTCTGGAGCCTCGGGAGGCAGGCAAAGTTTAAAGCCGCCTAAAACATCTGCCTCTGACGTGCCCTCCAACCAAGACAGGTGAAGCAGCATGCAATTATTGAGCAGTAAGCAGGATCTGCTGCTTTTAAATGACAGAATCTTCACAGTAAAAGGTGATGGCAGACCTGGAAACCAAAAACAATTTACTTTTGAGCTATCTAAATGCAGAAGAATTATCAAGAGTTTTCCAACAAATTTCAGTGCTGAATCTACATGTTGCATGTTTTGACACGGTGACTGTACACGAGAACGAAAAAAATTAAAACAAAATTGATTACAAATGGACCATTAACCCAGCATCCAGAAATGGCTAAATTGTTTTTACACTCCTTTTGCTAGCCAGGTATATTTGTATAATAACTGTTCCCACAGATTTATAAGAGAAGACATATTTCAGTGATTTTTTTCCCCAGTAGTCAAGCCCAATTAAATGAATAATAATCGATGAGGATAAAACATTTAAGAGAATAAAACCTCAAAGCACAAAACCCTTCTCTATCTTTTCCAATGATTGATGGCCCTATTAAATGAATAAAACGTTTAAATGATTTGCTGTGCTCTGTGCTGCACTGTAATCTGTATATTGCGATAAAGCAAATACCATAAATACACTATCTATTACAACTGAGAGACCATTTTTACAGTTTGCATTGCACTGTTAGCTTCTTGCCACTTGATAGAACAGTTAAAACGGATAAAATAGAACAGTTAAAACGGATAAAAGAATAGAACTGTTAATGAACGGATTGGCAAAGTAGAATCATAGAATGATACAGCACAAGGAGGCCATTCAGCAAATTGCGCCTGTGCCGGCTTTTTGAAAGAACTATCCAATTAGTCCCACTCCTCTGCTCTTTCCTCATAGCCCAGCAAATGTTTACCCCCTTCAAGTATTTATCCAATTCCCTTTTCAAAGTAACTATTGAACCTGCTCCCACCAACCTTTCAAGCAGTGTATTCCAGATCACAACTCGCTGCGTAAAACATGTTTTCCCTCATTTCCCCTTCTGATTCTTTTGCCAATTATCTTAAATCTGTATCCGCTGGTTACCAACCTTTCTGCCTCTGGAAACATTATTTATTTAACAGTTATCTTCTGTATTACATTATGCTGCTTATGGGCCAACATGCCAGTTTTCAGCATTTTGATCAGCGTAGATTTCTTTAACAAACGCAGTATCAACACTCACTCAGGTTTTGGTTTTCAACCAGCTTCTTCAGTGCCTCTTCATTATAACTGTGTGTGTTGGTGATGTCACAGATTCCATCCTGTACATGGAGCTCGTAGATCCCCAGATCATTGCGGCTATTGAGAGTGAGAAGCCGTTCCCTAGCAGGTGAAGTCTGCAAAGTCTCAGTTGTTTCCCAAACAAAGCTGCCAAAAAACAGTCAAAGACAGAAATACATTTAGCTTGAGGGGGAAAAGAAATGTATAGCGTTCCCAACGCTTATAGCGCCTGTGGTTACTGCAGCCAGCCATTTATACCAGGCAACTGATGACAGGAGGCTCATGTGGAGCATAAACACCGGCACAGACCAGTTGGGCCAAATGGCCTGTTGCTGTGCTGTTCATTCTATGTAACTAACATTAGCCGTTTGCATAGATTTCAGTGACAAAGTGACTTATACCGTACTGGCTATTTCAGGCCGGCTGTTCAATCAGCTGTTTGCACCTCATTAAGGCACAATTACCTTGGCAAAAACTTTGCTGCACTCAACTACAGCCATGCATTGTCAAACTCTAAATACAATATGGTTTGAAGCACTGTGAAAAGAGCTAACGCGGAAGGAAGGAAAATTAAATCTCTGCATGAACTGGTTCTGTAGATCTAGGTTTTGGATATATTTGATTTTTTTTTTTTTTTAAGCACCAACCAGACCCTTCAAGAATGAGATGTATTGATAATCAAGACGAACATTCACTCACTTCACCACTGGTGCACCGTGTCTGCAGTGTGTACAATCTACAGGATTCACTGCAGCAACTCGCCAAGGATTCTTTTGACAGCACCTCCTAAACCCGCGACCACCATCACCTAGAAAGACAAGGCCAGCAAGTGCATGGGAACACCACCACCTCCAAGTTCCCCATCAAGTCTCACACATCGTGACTTGGACATATGGTCGTGGTTCCTCCATCGTCACTGGGACAAAATCCTGGAATTCCCTACCTAACAACACTGTGGGAGCACCTTCACCACACGGTCTGCAGCGGTTCAAGAAGAACAACCACCATCACCTTCTCAAGGGCAACTAGGGATGGGCAATAAATGTCAGTCTTGCCAGGGACACCTACATCCAGAGATTTAAATGTGCTTCAAAAGCAGGCCAAGAAGGAAAGTTTCCTTAGTTTGTAAATGCTTTTACATTCATATTAACAAGTTACTTCACAAATAGCAAGTGTAGTAAATCTTTCCAAGAGTCCCTGGGATGGCATTACAAAAACAAAGTATATAAAAAGAGAGAACAATAGGCTAGCATTTACTGATCTCACATGGTGCCACGGGACTATTAGATAAAAGTGGTTAGAGATTAACTCTGGGTGTTGAGACTGGATATACCTGATCATTTTAGATTGAAAAAGAATATACGCTGCGATCTGCCTCATCTCTTCCCTCGGGAGGCTGTGCAGGGTAACCTCTCGATAACAGACTTAACAGAAGATTAAAGCCAGGCCAATTTACTGCTGGTGTGTGCTTTTATAATGCATACAATGTTGCTTGGAGAAACCATCTCTGAAAGGTATTTGAGGGGCACAGCTCACAATTTTATAAAGTGTGGCCTGTAGACGATTACCAGCTTTTCTTAATGATTCATCGTTTTAAAAAAAAATTATTCAACCCAGTTGTCGCTCCATCATGCTTTACCATAGCAAGTTGAATGTAGGTTCTGCCTTCTCCCACCCACCTCCAGCACACGTTTATAGGCATTCGGCCCATCGTGCCTGTGCCAGCTCTTTGAAAGAGCTCTCCAGAGAAGTCCCACTCCCCAGCTCTTTCCCCATAGCCCTGTAAAGGTTTCCTTTTCAAGTATATATCCAATTTCCCTTCAGCAGGGCATTCCACATAAAACTCACGGCATTAAAAAAAACTCTCATCTCCCCTCTGGTTCTTTTGCCAATTACCTTCAATCTGTGTCCTTTGGTTACTGACCATCGTGCCAGTAGAAACCATTTTTCCTGATCTACCTTATCAAAACCCTAATTTTGAACGCCTCTATTAAATCTCCCTTTAGCCTTCGCTGCTCCGTGGAGAACCCCAGCTTCTCCACGTAGCTGAAGGCCCTCATCCCTGGTATCATTCTGGTAAATCTCCTCTGCACGCTCTCCAAGGCCATTATGTGGGGCAGTTAGAGCTGCATAGGTGCACACCATGTGAGGCCACATTTAAAGCTTAAATCCATTCATTTGTATATACCTCAAGTTGCTAATACTAACTGCTCTTGGTCTTTGTCAGCCAGCACAGACACAATAGGCCAAATGGCCTCCTTCTGAGCATAAATGTCTATGATTCGATGGTGTTGTGATTTAGAATTATGCACCAATGAGGCAGGAGCACTAAGCATAGCCCTCCCCAAGCCCCCAGGTCCACAAGAGTCAAACCGGGCAAACTGAAATATAATAAACAAACACAAATAGGACGCAATTGTCTGGGCTTCGAGGGCAGGATTACCCCTGGGGGCAGTGTGGGGGGGCATGTGGCCCACAGGCTGCTGTTTGAACACTCTACACCCCTGGGCATTTCCTTTCAGTGCAGACTGGAGAGCAAGTCGAATTGCCTAGTGACCAGCTCATAAAGCATATTTAAATAACCTCAGCAGCCAGAATCAACTAAAGGACAAATGCCTCCCGATTCTGACACCTACAGTTGCTGAGAGAACAGAAAGCCTTGAACTGGGACCAGGATACCAACATTTCAAGCCAACGCACACGTCAGGGAATGGTGGTTAGTTGGTTAATCAATCAACAACAACGTGGATTTAGATAGCCCCGTTAACGTAGTAAAATGTCCCAAGGTGCTTCACAGGAGCGTAAACAGACAAAAAAAATTGACACTGAGCCAAAGGAGGAGACATTAGGACAGGTGGTAGGTTTTAAGCAGCATCTTAAAAGGAGAGAAGAGCAGGGAGGTGACGAGCGGAGGGGCGAGGAGCAGAGGGGCGAGGAGCTTTGGGGTGGGAATCCCAGAGCTTAGGACCGAGGTGGCTTAAGGCACAGCCGCCAATAGTGGGGGCGAAGGAGGTTGGGGATGCACAAGAGCCCCTTGGATAATCCCTCACCTAAACTTCTGTATACAAAGGACAGACTTCCAGGCAATAATGCTATCTGAAACAAAGTTGCACAGAAGTAAATGAAGCTTTCTTGATATTGGTCCGTACAGCAATTTTGAAATCGATAGACTGTTGGGAGCCCAACAGAAGATTATCTGGCCAGGATCTCATTGCGGTTTGTGGGATCTTGCTGTGCACAACTTGGCTGCCACGTTTCCTACATTACAACAGTGACTACGCACCAAAAGAAGGGTTCGACCCGAAACGTCAACTCAAATTTCTCTCCACGGATGTTGCCTGACCTGCTGAGTTTTTCCAGCATTTTCTGTTGTTACTCCAAAAGTAGTTAATTGACTGTAAAGCGCTTTGGGAAGTCCCGAGGTCGTGAAAGGCGCTATAGAAATGCAAGTCTTTCTTTCTTTCTCACATTCCTGGTATAAATCTGGAGACCTGGCTTAAGAGTCACTTGAAATTCTTGGTGCTACTTTTGTGGTTACCATTCCACCAAATCAGGCAGAGGGGGAAAAAAACACACATGGCAAAGGGAAAACCCAGGCAAGAGGCATCTAAACAAGCACATGCCAAAATATTGGTGCAATTTACTGATTAGATGATGACTGTATTATGGTAAACATTTAGGAGTATTACCTTATCACTGCTTTGGACTGGAGTGGGGACTTGAAGCCACAACCTTCTGACTCAGGCGAGAGAGAGTGCTACCCACTGAGCCACTGTGGAGGGGGTGAAGGAAAGAACAAAAGGGAAGGTCCAATAGGGAATTCAGAAGAAACTTCTTTACCCAAACAGTGGTGAGAACATGGAACTCGCTACCACAGGGAGTGGTTGAGGTGAATAGTATCGATGCATTTAAGGGGAGGCTAGACAAGCATATGAGGGAGAAGGGAATAGAGGGTTATGCTGATAGAGTTAGATGAGGAAAGACAGGAGGAGGCTCGTGTGGAGCATAAACACCGGCATGGACTGGTTGGGCCGAATGGCCTGTTTCTGTGCCGTATATCCGATGTATGTAATCCTATGTCTGTGATAGGGTGGAAGGCAGGAGAGATTGAATGACGCAACAGGCGATGGAGAATTAGCACAAATGGTAGAGCGCTCGTTTTGCATGTGAGAGGTAGCGAGATCGACGCCCGCATTCTCCACTCCTCATTAGTCTATTAAATAGAGGCATGGCAGGGCAGCTCAGTCCCGTGGAGTGCACATCCTGTGCCACGTGGGAAGTCCTGGACTCTTCGCGTAGCCTGGACGACCACATGTGCGGGAAGTGTCGTCAGCTACAGCAACTCGAGCTCTGGGTTTCGGAGCTTGAGCGGCGGCTGGAGTCACTGCGGTGCGTCCACGAGGCTGAGAGTTAGGTGGATAGCACGATTCTAGAGGTGGTCACCCCGCAGCTTAAGAGTATGCAGCCAGAGAGGGAATGGGTGACCGGCAGATGGAAGAGGACCACCAGGCAGGTAGTGCAGGAGTCCTCGGAGCGTAGCGCGCTCTCCAACCAGTATTCTGTTCTAAGTACTGGTGACGGTGATGGTTCCTTTGGGGAGTGCAGCCAGAGTCAAGTCCACGGCACCACGGGTGGCTCAGCTGCACCCGGGGGGGGGGGGGGGGGGGGGGGGGGGGGGGAAGTGGAAGAGCAACAGTGGTAGGGGTTTCGATAGTTAGGAGAACAATCAGGCGTTTCTGCGGCCGTAGACGTGACACCAGGATGGTATGTTGCCTCCCTGGTGCCAGGGTCAAGGATGTCACTGAGCGGCTGCAGGACACTGAGGGGGGAGGGTGAACAGCCAGAGGTCGTTGTCCATATCGATACCAACGACGTAGGTAGAAAGAGGGATGAGGTCCTGCAGGCAGAGTTTAGGGAGCTAGGAGAGATTAAAAAGCAGGACCTCAAAAGATAGTAAATCCAGATTACTCCCAGTGCCATGTGCTAGTGAGTACAGGAATAGGAGGATAGAACAGATGAATGCGTGGCTGAAGAGATGGTGCGGGAGGGAGGGCTTTAGATTCCTGAGGCATTGGGACCGTTTCTGAGGAAGATGGGACCTGTACAAGCCGGACGGGTTACGCCTCAACAGAGCCGGGACCAATATTCTGACGGGGAGGTTCGTTTAATTACCCAAATATCGATTGGGATAATGCTAGGGTAAAGGGAAAGGAAGGGGAGGAATTTCTGAAATGTGTTCACGAGAATTTCCTTGACCAATATGTTTTTAGCCTAACTAGGAAGGAGGCATTGCTGGATCTGGTGCTGGGGAATGAGGTAGGTCAGGTCAACCAAGTGTCTTTGTGAAAACACTTGGGTACAAGTGATCATCATATCATAAGATTTAGATTAGCAATGGAGAGGAGCAAGGAACAATCTAGAGTGGAACTTCTAAACTGGAATAGGGCTAACTTCAATGGGATGCGAAAGGATCTAGCCAGGGTAAAATGGAACCAAAGACTGACAGGAAAAAATGTAACAGAACAATGGGTGATCTTTAAGGAGGAGATGTTCCCAGTACAGGCTAGGTACATTCCAACAAGAGGGAAGGGTAAGGGAACCAAAGCAAGGGCTCCTTGGATGACGAGGGAGATTGAGAAGATGATGAAACAAAAAAAGAGGGTGTATGATGCATGTCAGGTGAATTCTTCAAGGGAGAATCAGACCAAATACAATAAGTTGAGAGGGGAAGTGAAGATGAAAATAAGATTGGCTCAGAAAGAATATATGAGTGTAGCATGGCGGTTAACATAAAAGGGAACCCAAAAATCTTCTACCGGCATGTAAACAGTAAGCGGGTAGTAGCGGGGTGGGCCCTATTAGGGACAAAGATGGCGCTATATGCTTAGAGGCGCAGGGCAAGGCTAGAATACTCAATGAGTACTTTGTATCGGTGTTTACTAAGGAGGTGGATGCTGACAAAATATCGATAGAAGTGGAAAAGGTAGAAGCAATGGAAGGGGTGAAAATTGATAGACAGGATGTACTAGAAAGACTGGGTATGCTTAGAGTGAACAAGTCGCCTGGTCCAGATGGCTTGCATCCCAGGTTGCTAAGGGAATTGCGGGAGGAGATAGCAGAAGAGCTTGCCATAATTTTCCAATCTTCCCTAGATGCGGGGGAGGTGCCTGAGGATTGGAAAGTGGCAAATGTGACACCATTGTTCAAGAAAGGGTGCAAGCACTATCCTAGTAACTACAGGCCGGTCAGTTTAACATCAGTGGTGGGTAAAGTTTTAGAAACAATAATCAAGGAAAAAAGTAACGGACATTTGGAAAGGTTTAAGCTAATTAAGGAGAGCCAACACAGGTTTGCAAAAGGGAGATCGTGTTTGACTAATCTAATTGAATTTTTTGATGAAGGATTGATGAAGGGAATGCAATGGATGTTGTCTACATGGATTTTTGGAAGGCGTTTGACAAAGTATCACATAGAAGGCTGGTTAACGAAATTGAGGCTCATGGAATAGGTGGGTCAGTGGCAGCTTGGATAAGGAATTGGCTTAAGGACAGAAAACAGCGAGTTGTGGTAAATGGCTGTTTTTCCAGACTGGAGGATGGTAGACAGTGGTGTTCCCCAAGGGTCAGTGCTGAGGCCACTGCTTTTTTTTGATATATATAAAATGACCTGGATATTGGAATACAGAGTAAAATTTCTAAATTTGCCGATGACACCAAACTTGGGGGTGTGGCAAACGGTGACGATGATACCAATCAACTGCAACAGGACATAGAAAGGCTAGCAGAATGGGCAGATGGAATTTAATACAGAGAAGTGTGAGGTGATGCATTTTGGCAGAAGGATTAGAGAGAGGCAATATACACTTAATGGCACCGTTTTAAAGAGTGTGCAGGGAGAGAGGGACCTGGGAGTTAATGTGCATAGGTCCCTGAAGGTGGCAGGACATATTGAGAGAGTGGTTAACAAAGCATATGGGTTCTTGGGCTTCATAAATAGAGGTATTGAGTACAAAAGTAGAGAAGTTATGCTGAACCTTTATAAAGCGCTGGTTAGGCTACAACTGGAGTATTGCATCCAGATCTGGTCACCACACTTTAGGAAGGATGTGAAGGCCCTTGAGAGGGTGCAGAGGAGATTTACCAGAGTGGTTCCGGGGATGGGGGCTCTTAGCTACAAGGACAGGTTGGAGAAGCTGGATTTGTTTTCATTAGAGCAAAGGAGGTTGAGGGGTGATTTGATAGAGGTGGACAAGATTATGACAGGTTTGGATAGGCGAGACGGGGAAAGGCTGTTCCCACTAGTTGATGGTACAAGGACCAGGGGACACAGATTTAAAGTTTTGGGCAAGAGATACAGGATGTGAGGAAAAACTTCTTTACGCAGCGAGTGGCGAGGACCTGGAACTCGCTGCCGACAGAAGTGGTGGAAGCGGAGACACTCAATGTTTTCCAGGGGAGACGGGATAGGCACTTGAGGGAAATAAACTTGCAGGGATACGGGGATAGAGCAGGGGAATAGGACTGACTGGATTGCACTGCAGAGCCGGCACAGACTCGATGGGCACAATGGCCTCTTTCTGTGCCGTTATGACTCTATGGGAGATGGTAAAGGGACTCCTGCGCCCCAGTCTCCCCCTCCCCCAATTCCGGACTACAACTCCCAGAATGCCACGCGCGAGGCGGATGGTCACGTGGTACCCCGCGGGGTCACGTGTCGGTGAGCTCGAGCCCCGGCCGCCCGCCGCCCACTCACTCGGTGAAGCCCGCGGCCTGAGCGCTCACTGTCCGCCGGCAGCAGCGGCCCGAGTTCTCGCAGCGGGCGGTGAAGCGCAGGCCGCCGTTCGCTGCTGCTCCTCCTCCGTCGTCCTCGCCGCCGCTTTCGGGCGCCCACAGCCCGCACAGCGCCCGGTGACCGCGCACGGCTTTGGGCCGCCTCAGGCCGGCCGAGCCCCGCCACTCCGGCGCGGCGTCCAGCAAGACTTGCAGCACCTTCGGGCCCGGCTCCATGGTCACCGCCTGGGCCGCAATCAAACTCGCTGTTGACATCGGAGCCGAGGAGAAACAGACACTGCAGCCCGACCTGCAGGCCATAGGCGGGGCCAGCGTGACTGACAGCCGCCTCAGCCTATCAGCCACAAGGACTCGGGAGGCCACACCCACTGACCAATCAGGGGGCGGGGCTTTCATTATCATGCGTGTCTGGATCACAGACAAAAGCAATCGATGGTGGGACTCATCGATTAATACAGCACAGAAGGAGGCCATTCGGCCCATCTTTGAACGAGCTCTCCAATTAGTTCCACTCCCCCTCCCCTGCTCTTTCCCCATAGCCCTGCAAATTTTCCTAATTCAAGTAGGGCTGCAGGGAAAGGGCGGGGGAGTGAGACTAGCTGAATTTCAGAGCTTTTGCAGAGAGCCAGCACAGACTCGATGGGCCGAATGGTGCCCTTCTGTGCTGTAACCATTCTATGATTCTATTCATCCTTTATTATTAAATCTGCTTCCACTGCCCTTTCTGACAGTGCATTCCAGATCACAACAACTCGCTTTTTATGCTCATCTCCCCCTCTGATTTTTATGCCAATTACCTTAAATCTGTGTCCTCTAGTTACCGACCCTTCTGTCACTGGAAACAGTTTCTCCTTATTTCAAAAAAGAGCAGGGGAGTTCTCCCCGGTGTCCTGGGGCCAATATTTATCCCTCAATCAACATCACTAAAACAGATTATTGTGTTATTATCACATTGCTGTTTGTGGGAGTTTGCTGTGCACAAATTGGCTGCCACGTTTCCTACATTACAATAGTGACTACACTTCAAAAGTACTTTTACGACCACCGGACGTCCCAAAGTGCTTTACAGCCAATTAAGTACTTTTTGAAGTGTAGTCACGGTTGTAATGTAGTTTTGCTGGGAATTTGTTTCACAAAACCACTATTCTGGCTGATTTTCGTCTTGCTCGAGGCTTGTTAATCTTAAACCTGTGTCCTCTTGTTCCATGTTCACAGTTCAAATTGCTTGTAGTCTGTTTATATATCCATGAACTGTACCTTTAGCATTTTAATGATTGGGATTTATTTTGTTCAATGCAAACCAATTCAGCTGTGTGGCTCTTTCCTGCCCATGTTCGTTTGTTGCTAATTTTTATATTAATTTATGTACAGAAACATATTTGGAAAATGTTCCTCCTTTTATCTTCCAGAATATTGGTTTCTTTGGATGATGAACTATTTGCTGAGGAATTCACCGCCCTTCAATTAATTAGTGTAATATAAAGCTATACAGCTTTCTGGTTTCACTGAGAATCATCGAATGATATAGCACTCAAGGAGGCCATTCGGCCCATCGTGCCTGTGCCGGCTCTTTGAAAGAGCTCTCCAATTAGTCCCACTCCCCCTGCTCTTTCCCCAAAGCCCTACAAATGTTTACCCTTCAAGTATTTATGCAATTCCCAATTAATACCTAAATTGAAAATTTAATTCAAGGAGCCATTGTAGATCATGAAAAGTATTTGGCAAATATTTTTTGCTTGTTTGCAAGGACATGACAAAATCATGTAATTTACATTGAATGGATTGTGGCGTAACAATGTAATTGCAACATTTTTGCATTATATCCTGAGGTTGACAAGCATCTTCTGACTCTTCACTTACTATAGTTTTAAAATCTCTGAATAAATATTAGTGATATATTTTTAATACTTAGTTGCATTTTGAACTTTATAAACTTGCACTGTAGATATTTTTAATACAGTGTACTCTTTTGGGTACGAACAAATAAACTGTAAATTAACAAAAATACATTAAAGGAAACTTAATAAATTAAAATTCCATTACTGGTGGTGATAATGCACTCCAGTCCCTACGGTGCCCACCGGTTGCGGAAGGCCTCGAGCGTGCCAGCAGACACCGCGTACTCCATCTCCAGGGCCACCCGGGCGCGAACGTGGCCGCCACTTTGACCAGGCCCAGAAGCAGTCCTACCAGGAGGTTTAATACAGTGTACTCTTTTGGTTTGGTTGCTAAAACAAATAATCTGTAACTAATAAAACTTTAAATAAATCTTAACAAATTAAATTGAAATTTTGTTGGCTGGGGTGATGATGCACTCCAGTCCCCGCAGTGCCCACCAGTCGCGGAAGGCCTCAAGCGTGCCGGCGGACACCGCATGCTCCATCTCCAGGGCCACCTGGGTGCGAACATGGCCGCCACTTTGACCAGGCTCAGGAGCAGTCCTACGAGGAGGTTTAATACAGTGTACTCTTCTGGATGCACCCTAAACCAAATAAACTGTAACTAATTAAACATTAAATAAAACTTAACAACTTAAATTAAAATATTGTTGGCCGGTGTGATGATGCACTCCAGTCCCCGCGGCGCCTTAATACAGCGTATAGTCAATCTCCCATGGCACTGAACACAGGGTGTCAAGATCAAGTGCTGTCTTCAGATGAAGCAGGGTTAGAGGGCGTACAGATGTAATTCAGTCCCCATTTTAATGTCACGCACTCTGTGCTTATTTTTATACTACCGTTATAAATTCCTATGCCCACATTTATAATGGAAACTACCTATGTAAACCGTCACGCTGTAATTACACCCTCCCACCAATGGTGGCGTTGCAGCACCTCCAAAGGGGGGCAGTGTGACAAGTTTACATAGACTTGTTTCCATGACAGCTGTGGGGGTTTACAATAGAAAAAGTTGACAGGAAGTGTGTGCAGGCTTTAAATGTTTAATATACCAGTAATTAAATTATTCATATATATAAATAAATAAAACTTGTTACTTTTTCATTCATTGTATCTGTGATCATTAGCTGTTTTAATTACTGTCTAAACCCTTGCCTACAGCAGACAAACATTGGTAATGAACTATATATAGCAGCGTTATTTTTATATATTCTAAGTAGCTTAGCACTGTAAAAACAAATTTGTCTTGTGACTCTCTCTCATTCTCTCTGTGCTCGATGTCTCTGGGCCGGCAGACCCGGAAGTTTAGCTTGTGTCAGTTTTGGAGCAGCTGTAGCATAATGGCTGAAGGATGGAAATAATATCCGGGCTTGTGTCCTACGCCCTGGCAAAGTTCCTCTTTCTCTCGCGGCTATCCGTTAAAGAAGATGCAGAGAAAATAAAAAAAATGGAAGAGAAAGCATTAGAAGTCTATGGTAAGGCTACATGCTTCTAGCAAAAAAAGGAAATAAATAAAGAGATTGCTGTAGTTCAGTAAGGCGGTCAAACTGGTGAAGGAAACTTTAGCTCACCCTCCGTGTTACAGACAGCTGCAGTAGCCAGACTTATTGTTTATTGCCACCCCAATGCAAAAGTTGTCCCAAGAGGAAGATACTGATTTTAAACTTTATAGTTACTGCACATATAGTAAAATATGTACTTTGCAATCAAATTTTGTGTTTATGGCCATACCAGGTCATACCTGTGTAGTAACAGTTCCCTACAATCATGTGATGTTACTGACCACCTGCTATTGTCTCTGAAAGTTATAAATGAACAAACCCATCAGTCTTGGATTCAGTCGATTTGAGAAGCTGTCTTAAACTCAGATGATTTATAAAGTGCCACGAGTGTCGTTGCACTGGTTTTGAGCCTGACAGACCCAAGTCATCCTGCTGGCTCTGCATTGTTCCGTAGACAGGGAAAACAAGAGTTCTGTTCGTGCATGTAAGGACACATGCATGGAGCAGCTCTCACTGCCACTGAATGCCGGCCATATTCTAACACCAGAGAGTAGACTGTCCTGTCAACTTTTCTAATAAAAAGATTTTAAAAATAGAGTTTGAGTTCCCAGGCCTCCCAACTTTTTAGATTCAGAGGGGAGTTGAGGAGAAATTAAGGATTAGAGGGAAGTTGAGAAATGTTTTCACCCAGAGGGTGGTGAGGGATCTGGAACGCGCTGCCTGAAAGGGTGGTTGAGGCAAAAACCCTCATCTCATTGAAGTGCCACAACCTACAGGGCTACGGACCAAGAGCTGGAAAGTGGGATTAGGCTGGTTAGCTCTTTTTTGGCCGGCATGGACACGATGGGCCGAATGGCCTTTCTCTGTGCCATAAATTTTTATGATTCTATGATTTTGCTTGACATAGGTTGGAAGGCATGAAGGCCTGCATGTCTACCTCCTAGAGATGGCCTCATGTTAATTACCTGAATGGAACTTGAGTGACTTCCCACCTGAAGTACACAACAGTTTTCATTGACACAAAGCCAATTTGTGTTGATGCAGACTTTGTGCTGTAATTGCCCTGTAAGATTTATTGGCTTAATTGTCCTGTTCAAGCTTGTGTAGATGATTAATGAACAGTGGCTGTACAGGTCTCAAGCTCTCACTCCTACCACTGCAGACACCATCCACACCAGGGTCCACTACAGAAAGAAAGAAAAAGAAAGACTTGCATTTCTATAGCGCCTTTCATGACCACCGGATGCCCCAAAGTGCTTTACAGCCAATGAAGTACTTTTTGAAGTGTAGTCACTGTTGTAATGTGGGAAACGCAGCAGCAATTTGCGCACAGCAAGCTCCCACAAACAGCAGTGTGCTAATGACCAGATAATCTGTTTTTGTTATGTTGATTGAGGGATAAATATTGGCCCCAGGACACCGGGGATAACTCCCCTGCTCTTCTTTGAGATAGTGCCATGGGATCTTTTACGTCCACCTGAGAGAGCAGACGGAGCCTCGGTTTAACATCTCATCCAAAAGACGGCACCTCTGACCGTGCAGCACTCCCTCAGCACTGCACTGGGAGGGTCAATCTAGATTTTTTGTGCTCAAGTCTCTGGAGTGGGACTTGAACCCACAACCTTCTGACTCCGAGGTGAGGGTGCTACCCACAGAGCCACTGGCTGTCATAACATAAATCATTGCGTGTACTTGGCTGCGTTGGGCTGTACATTTCCACGAGATTTGTATTTTCTTCTGTAGCGTCCCTGAATCTCTCCAAAGTAGTGGGGGGAGAGTAAACTGCTGTAGAACATTCCAAAAAGCTGCATAAATCATCAGTTTCCCCAACTTTGTGGAGCTTCGAAGTCAGTGAAAAATGCATTCGGGGGGGTGAAAGAGTACAGTCATACTTATGAGTGACTCACATCAGTCCTAAAATAAGTGGTTCATTTTCAATATGAAGCAAATCTGTTGGAAAAAAGGTTCTGCTGGTCACTCCTTGGGTTGTAATCCATAGGTCAAGTATTAAAGATGGCTGACAAATGTGATATCTATTAAATTTAAAATAGCACTGCCATTGTGGTACAGTAGTGCTGTAGTCAGGATGTGGATTTTCAAAGATCAGGTCTTATCCCACCCAGCTGCCATTGTTTATACAGCAGAGTGACTTGCCAGACCGCTTCAGAGAGGCTTTAAGAGTCAACTGTCTCTGTTACCTTTGGACTTGACTATTCCAACGCACTCCTGGCTGGCCTCCCACGCTCTACCCTACGTAAATTTGAGGTCATCCAAAATTCGGCTGCCCATGTCCTAACTCGCACCAAGTCCCGTACACCCCTCACCCCTGTGCTTGCTGACCTACATTGGCTCCTGGTTAAGCAGCGCCTCGATTTTAAAATTCTCATCCTTAATCTCCTCCGAGATATCTGTGCTCCTCTAATTCTGGCCTCTTGAGCATCCCTGATTTTAATCGCTCCACCATTGGCGGCCGAGCCTTCAGCTGCCTGGGCCCTAAGCTCTGGGATTCCCTCCCTAAACCTCTCCACCTCTCTTTCCTGCTTTAAGACATTCCTTAAAATCTACCTCTTTGACCAAGCTTTAGGTCACCTGCCCTAATTTCTCCTGATGTGGCTCGGTGTCAAATTCTGTTTGATAACGCTCCTGTTAAAAAGGCGCTATATAAATACAAGTTGTTGTTGTACATAGTGTGGGACGGGAGTCATCAGCCAGGCAGACCAGGTAGAGGTGATACGTTCCCTTCCCTGAAAGGCATTAGCGAACCATAGTCATTTTTATTTTATAAATCACCACAATTTATTGAATTTAAATTCACAATTTGCTATGGTGGGATGTGAACTCACATTCTTTGCGTTGTAAATCCACAGCTGTAACCACAATGTTGCCATAGTTGCTCTGGTACATTGTGTTTTTTATTACAGAGCAATATTGCTGAGGAACTTTAGTGGATCGATCTCTCTGTCCTGTCAGATTGGGTGCAGTGTTTGGCTTAAGGAGATTAAAAAAGAAGAAAATAAAATATTTTTAAAGTTATTTTTTTAATGAATTGGGAGAGAACAAGGGAAGCTTAGGCTTGCAAAACTACTTACTAACTTCGTAAACTAAGGCATGCACGATGGCATCATCAGCGGTGAGTGGCCATCACCATGTTACTGAGTATTTCTATCCTGTCAAGCTTAAACTGTAATTACAATGAGCGACTGTGCCAGCTACTTTCCAAGTACCAGCCCAAGATCTGTTGTGTTGCGTTACCTCCAGACTCGACTTCCCCAGCCACCCTAGATCCATCCTCCCTCGACCCCATCCAAAGCTTCACCACCTGCACCTTGTGCCATACAGAGTCCATCACTCTGCCATCAACAACTTCTACTGCTTCCATGTCCACCAACGCAATGAAACTCTTAAGATCTTGACCTTTTTAAATCCCTCCATCGCCTCACTGCACCCAACCTCTACAACCTCCTATGTTTTTCCCCTGTATCCTTTCGTCCTCTGACTCCCACCTCGTGTGCATCCCACCCTCCCTTCGCTTCATAAGAACATAAGAACATAAGAAATAGGAGCAGGAGTAGGCCAATCGGCCCCTCGAGCCTGCTCCACCATTCAATAAGATCATGGCTGATCTGATCCTAACCTCAAATCTTCTATCACTCTGCATCCACCCGAACCCATGTGATCTCCCGGGAGAGGCGAAAAACCAGATAAAGACCCAATGGCCAATTTGGGAGAAAAAAATCTGGGAAATTCCTCTCCGACCCATCTAGGCGATCGAAATTCTTCCAGGAGATCACTCTGTCCCTATATTTTCTACAGTACTTACCTTCTGTAAAGGCGATCTCCACCCCAGCCAGGAACAGGAATAAAACCATCTCCTGAAATCTAACAGAATTAGAACACAGTAGGAGCAGAACAAGGCTACACGGCCCCTGGGCCCGCTCCACTACCCACAGGGCCATGACCATTCCGAACCCAGACTCATGTCCAATTTCCTGCCCGCTCCCCGTAACCCTTTATTCCCTTTACTTCTAGGAAACTATCTATTTCTGTTTTAAATTTATTTAATGATGTAGCTTCCACAGCTTTCTGGGGCAGCAAATTCCACAAACCTACCACCCTCTGAGTGAAGAAGTTTCTCCTCATCTCAGTTTTGAATGAGCAGCCCCTTATTTTAAGATTATGCCCCCTAGTTCTAGTTTCACCCATCATTGGGAACATCCTCACCGCATCCACCCGATCAAGCCCCTTCACAATCTTATATGTTTCAATAAGATCGCCTCTCATTCTTCTGAACTCCAATGAGTAGAGTCCCAATCTACTCAACCTCTCCTCATATGACCACCCCCTCATCCCCGGGATTAACCGAGTGAACCTTCTTTGTACTGACTCGAGAGCAAGTATGTCTTTTCTTAAGTATGGACACCAAAACTGTATGCAGTATTCCAGGTGCGGCCTCACCAATACCTTGTACAACTGCAGCAATACCTCCCTGTTTTTATATTCCAACCCCCTAGCAATAAAAGCCAACATTCCATTGGCCTTCTTAATCACTTGCTGCACCTGCATACTAACTTTTTGAGTTTCGTGCACCAGGACCCCCAGATCCCTTTGTACTACAGTACTTTCCAGTTTCTTGCCATTAAGATAATAACTTGCTCTATGATTTTTCCTGCCAAAGTGCATAACCTCACACTTTCCAGTATTGTATTCCATCTGCCAAATCTCTGCCCACTTACTTAGCCTGTCTATGTCCCTTTGCAGGTTTTTTATGTCCTCCTCACTCACTACTTTCCCTCCCATCTTTGTATCATCTGCAAACTTTGATATGTTACACTCGGTCCCCTCCTCCAAATCGTTAATATAGATTGTAAAGAGTTGGGGACCCAGCACTGACCCCTGCGGAACACCACTAGTTACTGGTTGCCAATCTGAGAACGAACCATTTATCCCAACTCTCTGCTTTCTGTTAGAGAGCCAATCCTCCACCCACGCCAGAATATTACCCCCAATCCCGTGATTTTTTATCTTGAGCAATAATCTTTTGTGTGGCACCTTGTCAAATGCCTTTTGGAAGTCTAAATACACTACGTCCACTGGTTCCCCTTTATCCACCCTGTATGTTACTTCCTCAAAAAACTCAAGCAAATTTGTTAAACATGACTTCCCCTTCATGAAACCATGCTGAGTTTGCCCTATTAAATTATGTTTATCCAAATGTCCCGTTACTGTCTCCTTAATAATGGACTCTAACATTTTACCAACCACAGATGTTAGGCTAACAGGTCTATAGTTTCCAGCCTTCTGCCTACTACCCTTTTTAAATAAGGGTGTTACATTAGCAGTTTTCCAATCTGCTGGGACCTTTGCTGAGTCCAGTGAGTTTTGGAAAATTATTACCAATGCATCCACAATCCCTACCGCTACTTCCCTCAAGACCCTGGGATGCAAGCCATCAGGTCCAGGGGATTTATCCGCCTTGAGTCCCATTATTTTACCAAGTACCACTTCCTTAGTGATTTTAATCGTATTTAGTTCCTCCCCCCCTAGAGCCCCCTGTTTGTCCAGTGTTGGGATATTCTTAGTGTCCTCTACTGTAAAGACTGATACAAAATAATTGTTCAGTGTTTTTGCCATCTCCATGTTTCCCACCATTAATTTCCCGGTCTCATCCTCTAAGGGACCAACATTTACTTTAGCCACCCTTTTTCTTTTTATATAACTATAGAAACTTTTACTATCTGTTTTTATATTTTTTGCTAATTTACTTTCATAATCTATCTTCCCTTTCTTAATCAATCTTCAGCCATTTTTGCTCTACTATCTAGAATTCCCTCTATAAATCCCTCCCCTTGCTACTTCTCTCATAATATAAGAAATAGGAGCAGGAATAGGCCACTTGGCCCCTCGAGCCTGCTCCGCCATTCAATAAGATCATGACTGATCTTGGGGGCTCAAAGCCACTTCCCTGCCCACTCCCCATAACTCTTCACTCTCTTATCTTGCAAAAAATGTGTCTATCTCCCCTTTAAATGTACTCAATGACCCAGCCTCCATGGCTCTCTGGGGCAGAGAATTTCACAAACTTACGACCCTCTGAGAGAAGAAGTTCCTCCTCATCTCAGTTCTAAAAGGGCGACCCTTTATTCTGAGACTGTGCCCCCGAGTTCTAGATTTCCCCACGAGGGGAAACATCCTCTCTGCATCTACCCTGTCGAGCCCCCTCAGTATCTTATATGTTTCAATAAGATCACCGCTCATTCTTATAAATTCCAATGAGTATAGGCCCAGCCTGCTCAACCTTTCCTCATAAGTCAAACCCCTCATCTCTGGAATTAACCATTACCTTTAAACGCTCCTTAAAACCGGTATTTTTGACTATGCTTTTAGCTATGTCTCCTAGCTCTTGCCTACTACCGCGTGGTTCATTCCCTGCGAAGTGCTTTGGGAGATTTTGTTATGAAGAAAGAAAGACTTGCATTTCTACAGCGCCTTTCACGACCACCGGACGTCTCAAAGCACTTTACAGCCAAGCACTTTTTGAAATGGAGTCACTGTTGTAATGTGGGAAATGCGGCAATTTGCGCACAGCAAGCTCCCACAAACAGCAATGTGATAATGACCAGATCATGTTTTTTTTTGTTATGTTGGTTGAGGGATAATTATTGGCCCCAGGACACCGGGGAGAATTACCCTGCTCTTCTTCAAAATAGTGCCGTAGGATCTTTTACGTCCACCTGAGAGAGCAGACGGGACCTCGGTTTAACGTCTCATCCGAAAGACGGCACCTCTGACAGTGCAGCATTCCCTCAGCACTGGCACTGAGAGAGTCAGCCTAGCTTTATCTGCTCAAGTCCCTGGAGTGGGACTTGAACCCACAACCTTCTAACTCAGAGGCGAGTGTGCTACCCACTGAGCCACAGCTGACACTAGTTATGTTGAGTTGTGTTGTACTTGAGTTATGTTACAGATGCTACATCAATGCAAGCTGTTTATGTTACTGGAGCACTACGAAATCCAGTAGTGGGGGTTCAGAACAGGGACACCATTGCGGCGTCTCTCGGTGCTTGAAACCCCAGGTCATGTCCTAGCTCGCTTGCTTTTGCATCCCATCCCTATAGCTCTCACTTCCAAGCAATGCTACTTCGATTCAGTTCAGACAAAAATGTGTTCATGGGGTGTGGGCGTCACTGGCAAGGTCGGCATTTATTGCCCATCCCTAGATGCCCTTGAGAAGATGGTGGTGAGCCGCATCGAACCGCTGCAGTCAGTGTGGGGAAGGTGCTCCCACAGTGCTGTTAGGGAGGTACAGGTACATCCTAGTTCAGCTGTTAGTGCACACGCAGGATCTGCCCATACTGGATCTAAGTGGCAGTGCCTGGAAGCACGAGCTGTGTTCCACTGAACAATGATGAAAGATGAGTTGCTGCAATGGAACAGAGTGGCTATATAATTGTAGACTCCTTGAACTTTAAAAGTATGACGTGCAGGAGAGTGATACAGTGGCTGAACGTGCTGTCCTTTCAGCTCCGGGACAGGGGATGAAATAGAGTGTAGATGAAATGGATGAAATTTTCCTCTCTGCCTAGACATGTATTCGGGCAGATTTAAATCCATTCCTAGTTGGCAGGAATCCACACCACAATAAATCAAACCAGAGTCGCGTTAAATTGATCTCACTCCGAGACCACTGGAGGGAGGAGGTAGTAATTAAAAGTGTGCAATGGGGAGCAGAGTAGTGGAGGTTTGGAAAAATGTGAATCAGGATTCTCTTGAGATTGTAATGGGTTTTGTAGCAGTCAGCAGAGATAACGATACTTTGAAACTGTTAAACTTTTTTTGGTGCCTTTGTCAGATATTATTCGTACAATTCGTGACCCAGAGAAGCCCAACACTCTGGAGGAGCTGGAGGTGGTAGCTGAAGAACGTGTAGAGGTGAAATCACTGGATGAAGATGAATATCTCATCATTATTCATTTCACACCAACAGTACCTCACTGCTCTCTAGCCACGTTGATTGGTGAGTAAAGAAATAAAGAACTTGCATTTCTATCGCGCCTTTCACGACCTCAGGACGTCTCAAAGTGCTTTACAGCCAATGAAGTACTTTTTGAAGTGTAGGAAATGCGGCATCCAATCTGCGCACAGCAAGCTCCCACAAACAGCAATGTGATAATGACCACCTCATCTGTTTTAGTGATGTTGACTGAGGGATAAATATTGGCCAGGACACCGGGGAGAACTCCCCTCTCTTCAAAATAGTGCCTTGGGATCTTTTACGTCCACCTGAGAGAGCAGACAGGGCCTCGATTTAACGTCTCATACGAAAGACGACCCCTCCGACAGTGCAGCACTCCCTCAGTACTGCCCCTCCGACAGTGCGGCGCTCCCTCAGTACTGCCCCTCCGACAGTGCGGCACTCCCTCAGCACTGCCCCTCCGACAGTGCGGCGCTCCCTCAGTACTGCCCCTCCGACAGTGCGGCACCCCCTCAGTACTGCCCCTCCGACAGTGCGGCACCCCCTCAGTACTGCCCCTCCGACAGTGCGGCACTCCCTCAGTACTGCCCCTCCGACAGTGCGGCACCCCCTCAGTACTGCCCCTCCGACAGTGCGGCACCCCCTCAGTACTGCCCCTCCGACAGTGCGGCACCCCCTCAGTACTGCCCCTCCGACAGTGCGGCGCTCCCTCAGCACTCACTCAGTACTGCACTGGAGTGTCAGCCTAGCTTTTGTGCTCAAGTCTCTGGAGTAGGGACTTGAACCCTGAACCTTCTGACTCAGGTGAGAGTGCGACCCACTGAGGGACCAAACATGTATAATGAGGCAGTATTTTGCTATTGTATGTATAATGAGGCAGTGGGCATTAAAATTAGTTCCTGACCTCGGGAAGGTGGGGGTGGGAGGGAGAGGGGTTGCGATAAGCTGTTCTCAGGTTTTTCCGGTTGTCTGTTCTTAGAGCAACATTAAGCTTGTCCTGTCAATAGGCTGCCAATCCAGCCATCCTTATTCAGGACTGATGAATGGCATGGGGAGACTAAGAAAGGCAAGAGGGAATACAGAGTCTCTCAATAACAAAACTTATCTGGAACTGAACATTATACCCATCAGAGGCTGTAGTTTTACAAACAGATCTATCTGATGTGCCTATTCATTCCTGGAACAGTGCAGATTAAGGCTCTGACAGGAGGGGTTACACAATAAAAGTTAAAAGTTCCTTTTATTCTGCCACGCCATTCTTATCAGAGCTCAACACTGTTTCTAGGCATATGTTTCCTGATAGCAAGGGAGCATTTGTCATTTATCTGTCCTGGTGTGCGATGTTACCAGTCCGTCAGTCTCCCAAATACAACAAACTTGCTACGGCCCCTCCAGCGCGCCGTGCCCAGCCCCTCCAACACACCGTGCCCAGCCCCTCCAACACACCGTGCCCAGCCCCTCCAGCGCGCCGTGCCCAGCCCCTCCAGCGCGCCGTGCCCAGCCCCTCCAGCGCGCCATGCCCAGCCCCTCCAACACGCCGTGCCCAGCCCCTCCAACACACCGTGCCCAGCCCCTCCAGCGCGCTGTACATAGTCCATGAGAGGGTAACTTCAGAATCACAGGCATCTTAGGATGGCTGAGTCACTATTATTTCATGAGCCTCTGTTTAAAACTAACAACATTATACCCATAAACTCGCGACACGAAATGCGCTGCCTGAAAGGGCAGTGGAAGCAGATTCAATAGTAACTTTCAAAAGGGAATTTGATAAATACTTGAAAAGGGAAAAAAAATCGCAGGACTAAGGGGAAAAGAGCAGGGGGAGTGGGACTAATTGGAGAGCTCTTTCAAAGAGCTGGCACAGGCACGATGGACCGAATGGCCTCCTTCTGTGCTGTAAGATTCTATTCTCTTTTCTAGGGTGGGGGTGGTGGAAGGTAAACAAAGTCTCTGTGGTTGAGCTGAATGACATCCCTCGGAAATTGGGAGTGTGTCAATTCTGTACAGCAGACTTGGCAATCCAATACGCGAGCCAGAAAGGTCCACAGCATGCTATGATTCTGCGTGTACAGGAAGCAGTTCAGAGAAGGTTTACTAGACTAATACCTGGAATGGGCGGGTTGTCTTATGAGGAAAGGTTGGACAGGCTAGGCTTGTATCCGCTGGAGTTTAGAAGAGTAAGAGGTGACTTGATTGAAACATATAAGATCCTGAGGAGTCTGGACAGGGTGGATGTGGAGAGGATGTTTCCTCTTGTGGGAGAATCTAGAACTAGGGGTCACTGTTTAAAAATAAGGGGTCGCCCATTTAAGACAGAGATGAGAAGTTTTTTCTCACAGAGGGTCGTGAGTCTTTGGAACTCTCTTCCTCAGAGGGCGGTGGAAGCAGAGTCTTTGAATATTTTTAAGGCAGCGGTAAATAGATTCTTGATAAGCAAGGGGGTGAAAGGTTATCGGGGGCAGGCAGTAATCAGTCATTCGTGAAAGAAAGACTTATGAAATAATACTGAGCGGCCTGCGGGTGGCACTGTCCAGGGAGAGTATAAATACTTGGGCACGGGCCCAGCTTGCGCAGGGCATTCTTAACAGGAACTAGTGAAGGACACAACTAGACCTCCATGTTGTAAAACAGTTGATTAAAGCTTTGTTTAATGCTTAGACCAAGTGCCTAGTAGTTCTCTTACGTCAGGGGGTAGGTGGGAATGTGGAGTAATCAGATCAGCCATGACCTTATTGAATGGCGGAGCAGGCTCGAGGGGCCGAGTGGCTGACTCCTGCTCCTTGTTCGTGTGTAAGACATTCCACCAACTATACAGATGACCAGGCTGCATGAAACAGAGCTGTCCAATCAAAACCTGAAAGAAAGGAGAATCTTGTACAATTGCAGATAAACTCTCTGTTTTTTGATCGTACCATACCTGTACTGGCATCTCACATCAGCAGCACCAGGTTCTCGCTGTGTTAGAGCGGGGAATATTGGCCAGGGAGGGGAAAATCAGCCAACATTCTGCTTCTGACCGCTGCCCAGAAGCCTCTGTTGAAAGTGACTGGGGGAAGGTAAGGAAAAGGCTCAGTGACGATGCCCCACGCAGGTGAATAGCAGGTCAACACTCAAGACGTGAAGAATTCTGTTTGAGCAAGGTTACCAGAGGGTCGATGAAGCTGTACCTCACCTGAGAGTCGGCGCCTTTGGGACAGCAGGGGAGAGAATTGGCGGGAAAAAAAGGGAGGGACGAGTTAGAGAGAGAATAGCCTGCATCACAAATTGTGGCAAGGATATTGTAGAAATGTTGGTGGATTTAATCTCAAATTGTAAATAAGTGATGTGATCCAGTGATGGCTCCATGGTTCGTCCTGGGCAGGTGGGCAGCATGATGAATAAGAGAGGCTTCCACTATAATCAGAGACATATAGGATTACATAGGATATACGGCACAGAAACAGGCCATTCGGCCCAACCAGCCCATGCCGGCGTTTATTCTCCACTTGAGCCTCTTCCCGTCTTTCCTCATCTAACTCTATCAGCGTAACCCTCTATTCACTTCCTTCCTCAGATGCTTATCCAGCCTCCCCGTAAATGCATCTATACTATTTGCTTCAACCACTCCCTGTGGTAGCGAGTTCCACACTCTCTGGGTAAAGAAGTTTCTTCTGAATTCCCTATTTGATTTCTTGGTGACTATCTTATATTGATGGCCTCTAGTTTTGCTCTTCCCCACAAGTGGAAACACTCTCTCTGTATCCACTCAATCAAAACCCTTCATAATTTTAAAGACCTCTATTAGATCACCCCTTGGCCTTCTCTTTTCAAGAGAGAAATGACCCAGCCTATTCATCCTTTCCTGATGGGTATAACCTCACAGTTCTGGTATCTTTCTAGTAAATCTTTTTTGCACCCTCTCCAGTGCCTCTATATCCTTTTTATAATACGGCGACCAGGATTGTACACAAATGTGAATGTCTGCTCACAATAACAGCGTTTTCAGTCCTCCTCATGCCAGTGGCTGCTATTTTTTTTCTACCGCCCCCACCTCACTCCCTCCAAACTTCCTGCTGTTGCCAGGGTGACGTGCTGACCCATACTGAAATCCCCACAAAGCTTGTCTTCACAGCGGATGTTCTCCTCAGGCCTACAATGAGGACAGCACGGACGCTATTTGAACGCTTTGCGGCACCAACACCATGTCATTGTTGCTGAGTTTCGGGCGGGAGATGGTAGCCGTCCACAGCTGTTGTTTTTTTTTTAACAAGGATGTGACCTTCTCCTTCAAATAGAATTAACCTCACTATGACTCGGTGCTCAGAGCTGTCACTCTTCCATAAACAAAATGGGAGTCTAGTTCCCGGGCATTGTACTTCCTGCTTCATCCTTGCAGCAGGTTATGACCTATGCTAAACTTTTTTAAGTAATTGTATTGGGTTAAGGGGTTGAAGGTCAAAGGGCATTGAATCAAGTTTCTTGTCAGGAGCATTTTCACACAGTTGACCATCGGAGCCTTTTCTCTCTCTAAATAATCTATTGACAAAACTAATTACTTGTTGCACAAGGCATGGGAACCAAGTGGGACATGGGACAGCACTATCCTTGCCTCCTTATTTAGTGAAACTTTTCTTTTTGTAAAGGGATGTGGGTGAAAGAAGATTGTTTGACACAGTGGGTAGTAAGCTGCACTTTGACCTCTCGGGCTTGGCTTGGTTCCAGTGCCGATTGAGGAGGATGAAAATCTCCACGCTGCCAGTATGCAAGCGTCCTCGGTGAAATGAGTTTGGGGAGTCTTGGCTTACTTTTCTATTCGGCTCGAGTCCGCAGCACGTAACTGTTCCGAAAACATCAGTCTCACCAAAGTGTGGGAAATGGGAAGTTGTAGCATTGTATATTCGCAGGTGCTCTTCTGTGGCTTGGGGTTAGGGCACGTTACTGGGACACAGTGGGAGGAGCTGCACTTTCAGCTGGGAGCACAGGATGGAGGATTGGGGCTACAGTTTTTTTTTAAGTCCTATCTCCATCCCGTGCTCCCTTTGAATACAGCTTCCCCACAGACCTCAAAACAAACTCCCACATCGAACCTGTATTTTACCTGCCTTGGAAGTGCTTGATACTAAAACTGGTGCAGAAAATTTGAAAAGCACTTCATTTCTCAGCACTGATGCCCCTCGCCTTGATGAGAGGTGGGGTTTTTTTTAATGAAAGGTTTTGTTTTCTTGTATATAAAACTGCTTGCACATGAAATGATGTATCTCCTGCTTATGCTTCACGTACAGATCTCAATACAGTAATTCCTATTTCCTGTTTACAGTAATGAGGAAAGAACTTGCATTTCTATAGCGCCTTTCACAACCTCAGGACGGCCCAAAGCGCTTTACAGCCAATGAAGTACTTTTTGAAGTGGAGTCACTGTTGTAATGTGGGAAACACGGCAGCCAATTTGCGCACAGCAAGCTCCCACAAACAGCAATATGATAATGACCAGAGAATCTGTTTTTGTTATGTTGATTGAGGGATAAATATTGGCCAGGACACCGGGGAGAACTCCCCTGCTCTTCTTCGAACAATACTGTGGGATCTTTAAAATCCACTTGAGAGAGCAGACGGGACCTCGGTTTAACGTCTCATCCAAAAGACGGTCCCTCCGACAGTGTAGCACTCCCTCAGTATTGCCCCTCCGACAGTGCAGCACTCCCTCAGCACTGCCCCTCCGACAGTGCAGCGCTCCCTCAGTACTGCCCCTCCAACAGTGCGGCACTCCCTCAGCACTGCCCCTCCGACAGTGCAGCGCTCCCTCAGTACTGCCCCTCCAACAGTGCGGCACTCCCTCAGTACTGCCCCTCCGACAGTGCAGCACTCCCTCAGTACTGCCCCTCCAACAGTGCGGCACTCCCTCAGCACTGCCCCTCCGACAGTGCAGCGCTCCCTCAGTACTGCCCCTCCAACAGTGCCGCACTCTCTCAGCACTGCCCCTCCGACAGTGCAACGCTCCCTCAGTACTGCCCCTCTGACAGTGCAGCGCTCCCTCAGTACTGCCCCTCCGACAGTGCAGCACTCCCTCAGTACTGCACTGGAGTGTCAGCCTGGATTTTGTGCTCAAACCCCTGGATGAAGGAGCTCTCATGCAAAGGGATTGTAAGTTGAAAAATTACCAAAGTCAATGATGGCATCTCCCTCGGGGCTCAGTGAACTTATCCCGGGCCTAGCTGAGCAAACCACAGCGGGAAGGTTACAGGTTCGATCCTTGCTCTGTGCTGAGTTGGGTGTCACACTCGGGCTGAGCTGGGGAAGGCGGAAATCAATCTGGGTTTCCACTGTTGATCACCACCGCTAACCCCTGCTGGAAATGCATGTATGATCTTCAGGCGGGAGTAGGATCAGGCTTTGCCTGACATCCCCTGCCGTCACATAGCCTGCCAACAGAGGGCAGAGGGCAACCAGTGCTCTTGGAACTGTACCTCAGCAAGGAGTCGATGCCTTCAAAAGAGGATGGAAGAAAGTTGGTTGGAAAAAGAAAAGTAAATGGCTGTGAAAGGTATTGCTTGATAACTTTTGCACAAAATATGCTTATAAGTAATTTTTTTTCCTTCATATATGTAGGTCTCTGTCTACGAATCAAGTTGCAAAGATGCTTACCGTTCAAACATAAGGTAAGGAAAAGTGGTCTTCGTCCCTCTACTTTTTATCGAGATGGATCCTGACAATTTAGTTTGGCGATAGGGTGTTGCTTAATGCATTCCCCTGTAGCTTTGCAAAGGAACACCGGCCCTGGCTTTATCATTACATGTGTGATTGGAGAGCACTGCTACAACTTCTTGTTATTGATTAACCCAAGTGATCGGCCAAGATCCATAGTGCAGGGCACAATCCAAGTCATTGAGACAAGAAGGTGATGCCAAATATTCTATTAAAATCCTAAGGGCTAAAAATTGAGTAGCGCCCCAATTGGGGCACTAAATTCGCTGGGACGCTAAATGTAGTGCCCCGGAAAAATTAGCGTCCCCGCGCCAGAAATTGAGTGGTTGCGCCCCAAGAGAGAAGCGGGGTGCTTCTTGGGGCGCTGTGAGTTAATGTTGCGGAGTTAAGTGCCGCAGCGCCACACGCTGCGGCGCGTCGCGGTATTGCAGGCCTTCCTCCCCTTCTTAAAGGGGAGGGGCCTTGTGCAGCGCGACCTGGGGCCCAGCTGGGCCCCCGGGGATCGGGAGTGCAGGCAAAAGAGCCTGGCACTCAAGAGAAGTGCCGGGCTCTTGGAGCGCAGCCAGCACTCCGCGGGGGGAGCGTTTCAGGAGGTCTGGGATGGGAGCGCAGGCAGGTGCTTGCAGGCGGCCAGCAACAAAAATGGCCGCCCCACACCTCGCCTTTAAATTGCGCCTCCCCGACCGCAGGTACGCCCCCCTGACCCCGTCAGACATAGCGTCCGGCGGTAAGTCAGGGGGCGTCAGCGGGGTGCTGCGCACACCAATGACGTCATTGCCAGCGGCACAGCGCCGCAGGGCGCTACCGGTTAGCGCCACCACTCGCGGGAGGCGTGGGCAGTGCTGCGCCTGGGCGCTAGTTGCGTTGCGTCCCGTTAGCGCCCTCTTAAGGCGCTAACGGAAGGCGCAACCAACTGAATTTTTCCCCCAAAGATTGTAAGAATAAGGAGAGACCTGAAGTAAGTTTTGAAGTCCTAGAAAAGAATTATAGATCATGATATGTTCAACACAATGCTTGAGGGTATTCTCATCTGGGCTTGACTGTCCTGTATTGGATTTACATAGGAACAGGAGTAGGCCATTCTGCCCCTCGAGCCTGTTCCGCCATTCAATGAAATCATGGCTGATCTGTATCTTAACTCCATCCACCCACCTTGGCTCCATATCTTTTTTAAAGGTAAATGATTGAGCTAATTGGGAATTCTGTATTTTCAAACTCATCAACCTGGATTCACCCCATTCTAACCTGAAGGACATCTCTTGTGAGTGAATCTGGATGAAGCTCTTTTGCTGCCACCATAAGCTTCCATTTTCCTCTAGACTTGACTATTCCAACGCACTCCAGGCTGGCCTCCCACGTTCTACCCTACATGAACTTGAGGTCATCCAAAACTTGGCTGCCCATGTCCCGTTCACCCATCACCCCCTGTGCTCGCTGACCTACATTGGCTCCCGGTTAAGCAATGCCTCGATTTCAAAATTCTCATCCTTGTTTTCAAATCTCTCCATGGCCTCGTTCCCTCCCTACCTCTGTAATCTCCTCTAACCCCACAATCCCCCAAGATATGTGCATTCCTCCAATTTTGACCTCTTGAGCATCCCTGATTATAATCGGTCAACCATTGGTCGCTGTGCCTTCTGTTGCCTGGGCCCTAAGCTCTGGAATTCCCTCCCTAAACCTCTCTACCTCTCTTTCCTCTACACACAAAGGGTGGTAGAAGTTTGGGACTCTTTCGCAAATGGCAATTGGTGCTAGATCAATTGTTAATTTTAATTCTGAGATTGATAGCTTTTTGTTAGCTAAAGGTATTAAGGGATATGGGCCAAAGATGGTTATATGGAGTTAGGTCACAGATCAGTCATGATCTCATTGAATGGCAGAACAGGCTCGAGGGGCTGAATGGCCTCCTCCTGTTCCTATGTTCCTCCTTTTAAGACGCTCCTTAAAACCTACCTCTTTGACCAAACTTTTGGTCATTTTTCTCCTTAGTTGGCTCGGTGTCAAAGTTTTGTCTTATAACACTCCTGTGAAGCGCCTTGGGGCGTTTTACTACATTAAAGGCGCTATATAAATACAAGTTGTTGTTGTTGTCAACAAGTCTTTGAGCTGATCTCCAATACTCCAATCACTGCGAGCTCTTGTATTTCAGTAACCGAGCGTTCCATATGGGCCTTTGCAGGAACATTGCCTTAACTTGACTCCTAAAATGTTGTTTGTGGCAGTCCAGTGCTCAGAACACAAGTCATCAACTTGATTGGAAATTTATCAATAAATACCTGTTGCAGTTTTAAGACCAAATCTCTTCTCAATGTTCAAGCTAAAATTAAACTATCCTGCACCGTACAAATCTCCTGATCTAGCCGGAAGCAAGTGGGAAGGTTTTGCCTTTAACATGAGGAGCTGGCGCAGGCGATGAGTTGTAAATTATGCTATAATCTGAGACAAGTCCCCGAACTCTTGGGCAAATTAAGCAAATTAAGCCACAGACGCTGTTTGGAAATGGTGAGCACCTCAACAGTGGCTCGACCTTCATGCAGTCTTTCTCTTGCTTTAGTTCAGCCATCAGTTTCTCGCTTTCTTTTGGTGACAATCACTATATTGATGATCCCTCGTCACTGACTTCCCAACCAGAGGAAACCTATTCACCCTATCAATAGGATAGCTCTTTCAAAACCATTCATCATTTTAAAAACCCACAGTAAATCTTCTCTTAGCTTTCTCTGCTCCAGTGAAAATAAGAGGACATGCATTTATATAACAACTTTCATGACCTTGGGACATCCCAAAGCCAATGAAATACTTTCGAAATGTAGTCACTGTTGGAAGATGAGGAAATGCGGCAGCTAATTTTGCATTGTAGTTTTTTCCTACACTGCGATACAGCACAGAATGGACTCTTCCTGTTCCTAATGCTCCTAAAATGCAAAACCTAATTATTGAACATATTCGTTTAAAAATATAAGAGGATAATGAGCTGTGCTGTGACTGTCAGATGCTCACCACGATCACACATTCCCCAGATACAATATTGCTGCCAAAGCAACTGAAAAATAAGCTTCCCACTTTGATTTTTTTTGCATTCCTGGGCAGATCTTTGTACAGTGAAATATTTGGCAGGTGGATCCTTCATAATTGATACTGCCAAAATGCCATAGGCTGCATTGTGATAGTCTCTGGCCCATAGGTTGCAATGTTTTTTTTATTATTCAGTCCCGGGAGGTGGGCGTCGCTGGCGAGGCCGGCATTTATTGCCCATCCCTAATTGCCCTCGAGAAGGTGGCGGTGAGCCCCCTTCCTGAACCGCTGCAGTCCGTGAGGTGAAGGTTTTCCTAGCGGTTTGGTACAACTGAGCCATTTCAGAGATAAGTTAAGAGTCTGGAGTCACATATCGGCCAGACCGGGTAAGAACGGCGGATTTCCTTCCCTAAAGGGCATTAGTGAACCAGATGAGTTTTTACGACAATTATGGCAGTTTCATGGTCACCATTACTGATACTAGCTTTTTATTCCAGATTTATTTAATTCGCTGAATTTAAATTCCCCAGCGGCCGTGGTGGGATTTGAACTCGCGTCCCCGGATCATTAGTCCAGGCTTCTGGATTACTAGTCCAGTAACATAATCGGGTAGCATAGTGATAGTCTCTGACCGTCATTGGCACTGTTAGACCATGTGACCGTAGTTTCTCAAACACTTTTCCCTGTAGACATTGCCCCTTTCTTTAAAAAATGATGTCACCATATAAAGAAAGAAATAATTAAAATTTGAAATTTTTGTGACTTTACAGTTGGAAATCTACATCTCCGAAGGGTCCCATTCTACTGAAGAAGATAGTAAGTATGTTTTAATCAAATTCTGTATCCCAAATACCAGTATAAAAGTTATTTTTTTTCTAGCTACACACGTGCCTTCCTCACTCATATATCCATCCCCTTTTCGCCCTAAAGTCACACTGAGCCATATTTAACTGTTGATGAATTTGTTGAGACAACAAACTAAGTAACGTGAACCGTTTGTGGTGTAGAAATTCAGCTCAGAATATTGTACCTGGGGAATGTGTGATCATGGTGAGCATCCGACAGTCACAGCACAGCTCATTATCCTCCTATATTTTTAAACGAATATGTTCAATAATTAGAATTTGTATTTTAGGAGCATTAGGAACAGGAGGAGTCCATTCAGCCCCTTGAGCCTGCTCAGCCATTCAATTACATAGGATTACACAGGATATACGGCACAGAAACAGGCCATTCGGCCCAACCAGTCCATGCCGGCGTTTATGCTCCACTCGAGCCTCCTCCCATCTTTCCTCATCTAACTCTATCCGCATAACCCTCTATTCCCTTCTCCCTCATATGCTTATCTAGCCTCCCCTTAAATGCATCGATACTATTCACCTTAACCACTCCCTAGCGAGTTCCACATTCTCACCACTCTCTGGGTAAAGAAGTTTCTTCTGAATTCCATATTTGATTTTTTAGTGACTATCTTATATTGATGGCCTCTAGTTATGCTCTTCCCCACAAGTGGAAACATTCTCTCTGTATCCACTCTATCAAAATCCTTCATAATTTTAAAGACCTCTATTAGGTCACCCCTCAGCCTTCTATTTTCAAGAGAAAAGAGACCCAGCCTGTTCATCCTTTCCTGATATGTATACCCTCGCATTTCTGGTATCATCCTTGTAAATCTTCTCTGCACCCTCTCCAGTGCCTCTATATCCTTTTTATAATATGGCGACCAGAACTGTACACAGTACTCCAAGTGCGGTCTAGCCAAGGTTCGATACAAGTTTAGCATAACTTCACTACTTTTCAATTCTATCCCTCTAGAAATAAACCCTAGTGCTGGTTTACTTTTTTTATGGCCTTGTTAACCTGTGTCGCTACTTTTAGTGATTTGTGTATTAGTACTCCGAGATCCCTTTGTTCCTCTACCCCACCTAGACTCGCACCCTCCAAGTAATAAATGACCTCCCTATTCTTCCTACCGTAATGTAATACCTCACATTTATAGAAACATAGAAAAATAGGAGCAGGAGTCAGCCATTTGGCCCTCGAGCCTGCTCCGCCATTCAATATGATCATGGCTGATCCTCTATCTCAATACCATATTCCCGCTCTCTCCCCATACCCCTTGATGCCTTTTGTGTCTAGAAATCTATCTATCTCCTTCTTAAATATATTCAGTGACTTGGCCTCCACAGCCATCTGTGGTAGAGAATTCCACAGGTTCACCACCCTCTGAGTGAAGAAATTTCCTAAATGTCCTACCCTGTATCCTGAGACTGTGACCCCTCGTTCTAGACCCCCCAGCCAGGGGAAACATCCTCCCTGCATCCAGTCTGTCTAGCCCTGTCAGAATTTTATACCTTTCAATGAGATCCCCTCTCATTCTTCTAAACTCTAGTGAATACAGGTCTAGTCGACCCAATCTCTCCTCATACGATAGTCTTGCCATCCCAGGAATCAGTCTGGTGAATCTTCGCTGCACTCCCTCTATGGCAAGTATATCCTTTCTTAGGTAAGGAGACTAAAACTGCACACAGTACTCCAGGTGTGGTCTCACCAAGGCCCTGTATAACTCTAGTAAGACATACTTGCTCCTGTACTCAAATCCTCTTGCAATGAAGGCCAACATACCATTTGCCTTCCTAACTGCTTGCTGCACCTGCGTGTTTGCTTTCAGTGACTGGTGTACAAGGACACCCAGGTCCCTTTGTACATCAGCATTTCCCAATCTATCACCATTTAAATAATACTCTACCTTCCTGTTTTTCCTATCAAAGTGGATAACTTCACATTTATCCACATTATACTGCATCTGCCATGTATTTGCCCACTCACTCAACTTGTCTAAATCGCCTTAAAGCCTCTTTGCATCCTCCTCACAACTCACAATCCCACCTAGTTTCATGTCGTCAGCAAACTTGGAAATATTACATTTGGTTCCCTTATCTAAATCATTGATATATATTGTAAATAGCCGGGGCCTAAGCACTGATCCCTGCGGTACCCCACTAGTCACCACCTGCCGCCCCGAAAAAGACCCATTTATTCCTACTCTCTGTTTCCTGTCTGTTAACCAATTTTCAATCCATGCCAGTATATTACCCCCAATCCCTGTGTTGAATTTCGTTTGCCAATTATATGCCCATTCTTCATTAATGTTGTGGTAAACCACTGTTATACCTGTCTGTAGAGGTATGTGTATTCCACTAGGTACAGGTCTGGACATGCCTCGGCTGACTCCTCCCACTATTCCAGGTATATAAGTGACTACCTCCCAGTCCCTTAGTATTCTGGACGGGTCGACCACTCGAGACAAGACCTTCATTCTTTAGTTAATAAAAGCCTGATTGTTACTCGCTCAACCTCAGTCTTTTGAGTAATTGATGGCGCATCAATTTTATTAACTAAATTTTTATAATGGAGAAGATCCTCACACCAGCATGCCTGGACCTGGTCAGTCGGGAAGCGGACGCTTCCACCAAGTTTGCTCATGTGCTTCGAGACATTCCTGACTGCCTCCACTGCGGTCACAACGGATGCGGACAAACTGTCTGTCCTGATCTCCAAGGTGAACCACCGAGTGTACTCAGTCATCCAGGACGCGACCTCGTACACAGACGCCCTCCAGCTCCTCAAGACCCAGTACGCGCGCCCCGTGAACGAAGTGTACGCCAGGCACCTCCTGGGGAGTCGCAAGCAACAACCTGGGGAATCGACTGAGGAATACCTCCAAGCACTGTCCGTGCTTGGCCGGGCCTGTGGGTGTAAGGCGGTAACGCCCGCTAAGTACACGGAGGAACTGATCCGGGATGCCTTCGTAGCGGGCCACAGGTCCAACTGCACCCGACAGCGTCTGCGGGAGCAGAGCGACCTCAACCTCAACAAAGCCTCCGAAATCGCACTAACGCTGGACGCAGCCTACCGGGGCATGGATGCCTACTCCTCTGCACCGTGGACACCGCGGGGAACGACAACCTGGGACACGGTAGGACAGCCCCATAGCACCGTGCCACCCCAGCCACAGCCCAACAACGGCCCAACTACCGCAGCAGTGTCCCAAAGCCAGACAGCAGTATCCCAAGGCCAGAAATGCTACTTCTGTGGCCAGGCCAAACACCCCAGAGCGCGCTGCCCGGCGAAGAATGCGACCTGCTCGGGCTGCGGGAAAAAGGAACACTACGCCAGCGTCTGCAAGGCCAAAGCCACCCCGAACGCCAGCAGCGCCGCGTGTGGGCCGGGCGAGCCGCCATCTTGGGCCCCCAACAGCGCCGCGTGCGGGCCGCCATCTTGGGCCTCCCCAGCCATGTGCGAACCACCGCAGCAGCAGCCATCTTGGACGACTCCAGCCACATGGGAATCATGGACGCCGCCATCTTGGACACCAGCCGGGACGCAGCAGACCGCCAACCCCCCCCCCCCCCATCTGATACCCGCAGCGACACACCGACCCCTACGCTGGCCTCTGTTACGCTGGACCAAACGAGACCGCACCAACTAGCTCGGTCCTAAATGGACGTTAAGGTAAACGGCTATGCAATAAACTGCCTTTTTGACTCCGGGAGCACAGAGAGCTTCATCCACCCCGACACGGTGCGGCGTTGCTCTCTCCCAGTCCTGCCTGCGCACCAGCGGATTTCTATGGCCTCCGAGTCCCAGTCAGCGGACATTGGCGGCTACTGCGTGGTGACACTAGTAGTAGACGGGACTGTATTCAATAATTTTAAACTCCTGGTCCTGCCCGACCTCTGCGCTGCCGTCCTACTGGGGTTGGATTTCCAGTGCCACCTCAAAAGCGTTACGATGGCGTACGGTGGCCCCCTCCCCCCACTCACAGTCCGCAGCCAGCAGCCTCCAAATTGCCCGCCGCGCACCAGATGCAACCTCTCCACACTCAGATTCCCACCCCCCCCACTGTTTGCTAACCTCACCCCCGACTGTAAGCCCATCGCCACAAAGAGCAGGCGATACAGTGCCGGGGACAGGGTTTTCATCAAAACCGAAGTGGAGCGACTCCTGAAGGAGGGGATTATTGAGGGCAGCTCCAGCCCCTGGCGAGCCCAGGTTGTGGTCGTTAAGACCGGCGAGAAACAACGCCTGGTCATCGACTACAGCCAAACAATAAACCGCTACACCCTGCTGGACGCCTACCCACTCCCCCGCATAGCTGACATGGTCAACCAGATCGCGCAGTACCGCGTCTTTTCGACCATTGACCTGAAATCAGCGTACCACCAGCTCCCCATCCGCCCTGAAGACCGCCAGTATACTGCTTTTGAGGCAAACGGCCGCCTCTATCACTTCCTTAGGGTTCCCTTCAGCGTTACCAACGGGGTCTCCGTCTTCCAAAGGGAGATGGACCGGATGGTCGATCAAAACGCGCTGCAGGCCACTTTCCCTTACCTAGACAATGTGACCATCTGCGGCCAGGACTTGCAGGACCATGACGCAAACCTCGAGAAATTCCTCCGCCCGCCCAACTCCTGAACCTGACATATAACCAGGAGAAGTGCATATTCCGCACAGACCGCCTCGCCATCCTTGGTTGTGTTGTGGAACACGGGGTCATCGGCCCCGACCCAGACCGGATGCGTCCCCTTATGGAACTCCCACTGCCCCACTGCCTAAAAGCCCTGAAGAGGTGCCTAGGGTTTTTTTCCTACTACGCTCAGTGTGTCCCCTACTATGCAGACAAAGCCCGTCCGCTGATCAAATCCACCTCTTTTCCCCTGATGGCAGAGGCCCGCTCGGCCTTCCACCGCATCAAGGAGGACATTGCCAAAGCCACCATGCACGCAGTGGACGAATCCATCCCCTTCCAGGTGGAAAGCGATGCGCCCGACTTCGCTCTGGCCGCCACCCTTAATCAGGCGGGGAGACCTGTGGCATTCTTCTCACGAACCCTCCAGGGCCCGGAGACCAGACACTCCGCGGTCGAGAAGGAGGCCCAGGCTATTGTGGAGGCTGTGCGTCATTGGAGGCACTACCTGGCCGGAAAACGATTTACCCTGCTCACTGACCAGCGTTCAGTTGCTTTTATGTTCAACAACAAGCAGAGGGGCAAAATCAAAAATGACAAGATCTTGAGGTGGAGAATCGAACTTTCCACCTACAACTACGAGATCTTGTACCGGCCTGGGAAGCTCAATGAACCCCCAGATGCCCTATCGCGTGGCACCTGCGCCAGCGCGCCGATCGATAGGCTGAGGGCCCTCCACAATGACCTCTGCCACCCGGGGGTCACCAGGTTCTTCCACTTCATCAAGGCCCGCAACCTGCCTTACTCCATCGAGGAGGTCAGGACCATGACCAAGAACTGCCAAGTCTGCGCTGAGTGCAAACCGCACTTTTATAGACCAGACAGAGCCCACCTGATAAAAGCCACTCGCCCTTTCGAACGCCTGAGCGTCGATTTTAAAGGGCCTCTCCCCTCCTCCGACCGCAATGTGTACTTCCTCAACATCATTGACGAGTACTCCCGTTTCCCGTTCGCTATCCCCTGCTCGGACATGACCAGTGCCACGGTCATTAAATCTCTGAACAGCCTCTTCACCCTGTTCGGTTTCCCCAGCTATATCCATAGCGACCGGGGCTCATCGTTTATGAGTGACGAACTCCGCCAGTACCTGCTCGCTAGGGGTATAGCCACAAGCAGGACCACCAGTTACAACCCCCGGGGGAACGGACAGGTGGAAAGAGAGAATGCGACAGTTTGGAAGGCCGCCCTACTAGCCTTAAAGTCTAGGGGCCTTCCGACCTCCCGCTGGCAGGAGGTGCTCCCCGATGCGCTCCACTCGATTCGGTCACTGCTCTGCACTGCCACCAATGCCACCCCTCACGAGAAAATGTTTGTCTTCCCAAGGAAGTCCACATCGGGGACATCGTTACCACCATGGCTGACGTCCCCAGGGCCGGTACTACTGAGAAGACACGTGAGGGCCAATAAAACGGACCCCCTGGTCGAGAGGGCCGATCTCCTCCACGCCAACCCCCAGTACGCTTACATTGCGTACCCGGACGGGCGGGAGGACACAGTCTCCATACGAGACCTCGCACCCTCGGGGACCACTGTAGGGCGGGAGGACACAGTCTCCATACGAGACCTCGCACCCTCGGGGAGCGTTGTAACCCACTACCCATTACCACGCCCCCCCACGACCCGATATCCAACCCCAGCAGCCGGCTCGCCTTGGACCGTCACCCACGAGGACTACACTCCAGGGCCCCAGCCTACACGGGACGCGACGCCGGAAGCTCCACCACCCCTGCCGTCGCCACGTCGATCACAGCGGCAGACAAGACCTCCGGAGAGACTCCAATACACGAACTTTTAAATACACTTCACCCCGCCGGACTCATTTTTAAACAAGGGGTGAATATGGTAAACCACTGTTATACCTGTCTGTAGAGGTATGTGTATTCCACTAGGTACAGGTCTGGACATGCCTCGGCTGACTCCTCCCACTATTCCAGGTATATAAGTGACTACCTCCCAGTCCCTTAGTATTCTGGACGGGTCGACCACTCGAGACAAGACCTTCATTCTTTAGTTAATAAAAGCCTGATTGTTACTCGCTCAACCTCAGTCTTTTGAGTAATTGATGGCGCATCAAATGTCTTCCTGTAATTTGTTGCAGTCCTCCTCAGTATCGACTATTGGCCCCCCCCCCAATTTGGTGTCATCCGCAAATTTAGAAATTGTGTTTTTGATCCCAATGTCTAAATCGTTAATATAAATTGTGAACAACAGTGATCCCAGCACTGATCCTTGTAGAACACCACTACCCACCTTCTGCCACTGTGAATAATGACTCTTTACCCCTACTCTCTGCTTTCTGTCTTGAAGCCAGCTAGCTATCCATTCTGCTACTTGTCCCCTGATTCTGCTTTCTCTGACCTTGTTCATTAGTCCATTATCGAAGACCTTTTGAAAATCTAGATAAATTACATCTACTGCATTACCCTTGTCTATTCTCTCTGTTACCTCTTCAAAAATTCAATGAGGTTGGTCAAGCAAGACTTTCCCTTTTGAAATCCATGCTGACTATTCATTATTATATTTTTGGCTTCTAGATGTTCTTTTATTTTCTCCTTTAGTAGGGATTCCATTCCTACCACCAATGTTAAGCTGACTGGTCTATAATTCCCTGGACATGTTCTATCTCCCTTCTTAAATATAGGTATTACGTTAGCTATCCGCCAGTCCTCTGGCACTACACCTCTTTCTAATGAATTACTAAATATGTGTAGTAATGCCTCTGCTGTCTCTTCCCTAGATTCTTTTAAAATGCACAGATTGTAATCTATCCGGACCAAGGCTTTTTTCCTCTTTGAGTTTGATTAGTTTATTTAATATATCGCCTCTTTATTTTAAATGCAGTTATTTCATTACTAATCTCATGATCCAATGACATGTCCACTTGTTCTATCTCTCTCGTAAATACTGAGGCAAAGTAATTATTTAATATTTCTGCCATCTCTCTATCACTGCCTGTGGTATTACCCTGTCCATCCTTTAGTGGCCCTATTCCCATCCCGACCTTCCTTTTTTTATTGATGTGCCTATAAAATATTTTACTATTTTGTTTCATGTTCCTTGGTAATTTAATTTCATAGTTCCACTTTGCCTTCCTAATTGTATTTTTTTACTTCTTTCCTCATCTCTTTGTATTTTCCCTGATCATGCTCTCCCCTGCTGTCTATGCACTTAATGTATGCCTCTTTCCTTACCCTCAATTTTTCCCTTATGGCTTTATTCATCCATGGTGTCTCATTAGTGTTTAGCTTGTTCTTGTTTTTTAACAGAATATATTTTTCCTGGACTTTGTTGAACACTGTTCTAAATGTTTCCCATTGCTGTTCTACATCATTGTTTGCCAATATTGTTGTCCATTTTATTTTCCCAAGTTCTATTCTCAGGCCCTCAAAATCAGCTTTTCTCCAATCTATTACCCTGGTCTTCGTCATACTTATGTCCTTCTCAATTATTATTTTAAAGCGTATTATATTATGGTCACTATTGCCTAGATGTTCCCCTACTTTTACTTCTCTTATCTGCTCTGGTTCATTCCCCATTACTAGATCCAATAGCGAATCCTCCCTTGTTGGGTTTTTTACATATTGGGTTAGAAAGGAGTCCTGTACACCTTGTAGGAACTCCATTCCCTTATCCCCTTTACCTACCTCTTCTGTCCAATTAATATCGGGGTAGTTGAAATCCCCCATGATTATTATTCTATGTTTTTTACTCATTTGCCTAATTTGTTTGTATATTTCTTCCTCCACCTCCCTTCCACTGTTAGGTGGCCTGTAGACTACCTCAGTTAGTGTGATCGATCCTTTATTATCTTTTATCTCTATCCATATGGATTCTATTTCTGTCTTGCTGATAGCTGCGTCACTTTTTTCTACTGCCATTATGTTATCCCTAATAAGCACAGCTACTCCACCTCCCCTTTTTCCCTCTCTATCTTTTCTAAATATGTTATGCCCTGCAATGTTTAATTCCCAGTCCTGATTTTTCTGTAGCCATGTCTCAGTAATCCCGACTATGTCTGGTTCCTCGCAACGCATGAATGCCTCCAGCTGCCCTGTTTTATTACGGACACTGTGTGCATTGCTGTACAGACGGTTTAACTAATTTTTAATAGCGGTTCCTTTCACTTAATTTTTAACCATCTTTTTACACTCCTGTTCTATAACTCCATTTATTCCCTGGCCATCAATATCCTCCCTTACTTTACTTTTCCTATGCTCTCCTTTCCTGTTTTGTTTATATTTAGGCTGGTTTCATTTCTTGTAGATCCGTCCCCCCTATCTTACTAGTTTAAAGCCTTTGCCACCTCCCTATTAGATCATGGCTGTTTTGTATCTTAACTCCATTTACCCGCTTTGGTTCCGTATCCATTTAATACTCTTGCCCAACAAAAATCTAGCGATCTCGGTCTTCAATTGTCCCCCAGCATCCACCGACTTTTGGGAGGAGGGAGTTCAAATTTCTACTGCCTTTTGTGTGGGGAAAAGTGCTTCCTGATTTCCCTCCTAAATGGCCCAGCTCTAATTTTAAGATTATGTCCCCTTGCGCTGGACTCCCCTCCCCCCCACCCCCACCAGAGGAAGTAGTTTCTCTCTATCTATCCTATCAAATCGTTTTAACATTTTAAACACTTCGATCAGATCACCCCTCAATCTTCTATACCCGAGGGAACACAAGCCTCGTTTATGCAACCTTTCCTCTTGAGCCCTGGTATCAGTCTGGTGAACCTGCGCTGCTCCCCCGCCAAGGCTAGTGAATCCTTCCTGAGGTGCGGGGCCCAGAACTGGACGCGGTCACTCCAGATGGGGTCTGACCAAGGCTCTGTACAACTGAAGCATCACTTCCTCCCCTTTGTATTCCAGCTCAGTTTGAGGTTTTTTTTTTGCCTACGGCTAAACTTATTTTCGTTTTAGGCTACAAGAGTGACTGGTGTGAGAAACCAGAATCTCGCAGGCAGTGTAGTCGGGAGGCAGGGCAGCTCTAGGCTTGCGAGGCAGATTAAATGGAAGCTTTAGGCACATTTTGTTCTCTATCTGATCGAGCAATGTTGATAATGAGTACAGACAATATCTGGGGGATGGTTTGGGCTGGGCGGGGAGGGGGGAGGTGGGATTCAATTCCTCAGCACTGGCATCTTTCATCCGATGGGCCAAAACATTTCCCCAAGCAAACAAATCAATTTGCTACAGACCATTCTCGCCCGATGTTGCATTATACATTAATAACTCTCCCTTTTATTCCCTCCGATTTTATTTTTAAGTTAACAAGCAGATCAATGATAAGGAGCGAGTGGCAGCAGCGATGGAGAATCCAAATTTACGGGAGATCGTGGAGCAGTGTGTTATAGAGCCCGATGACTGAACACTCGCCTGCCCTGCGGGAGAAAGGACTCTTGCTCACACCCTGCTGTTTGCAAGGTCTGGCAATATAAAAATGGCCTGCAATAGGCCTCTCTCTCTCTCTATATATGCTATTGACTTTAATGTGCTGGCAATCATTTAAAAAAAAAACACACTTTTTTTTAACATTCGTGTTAATTGATGAGCAAGAGATTTCCGTGGTAATTGTCCAGTTTTACATTGAGAACATCACTCGGAACAAGAGGCTTCTCCGAAATGAAGCTTGAAGCAAGCAAACTAACTGAAAGTGGGCTCTTCAGAATATTACTCCAGATAAGGAGACTTTAATGTTTCATTACTGTTCAATTATTAAACAGAATTTTAAAGAACAATATTAAGAGGCAACACTGAGGGGTTGCAGTCACCAATCCTGATTGTGGTGATCTCGGCCTGGAGGAGAGGAAAGGCATTGGAGCCTTTTGTTCCCATGCACTCCACTTTATTCCTAACCAAAGCAGAGGTCCTGGTCTCGGGCATTTCTGACAAGGCGACGCAGGCTTTATATCGTGCTCTTTATATGGTGCTTGACTCCTTGAAGGGAAAGCCTGGGTCCAAGACATGTACCTGACTTCCTGGGTGTTGACGGAGGCTTCAGAAGTCAGATCGGGGGAAATGGGTGACGGCAAAATACTGCGGATGCCGGAAATTTCCCCCGAAATAACAACAGAAAATGTTCACCTCTCTTTTGTTCTTTCACCCCATTTCCCAACCCCCAAACTGGCCTTTTAATCTGTTTCATTTCCTGTGTTTTTTCAGTTCTGACGAAGGGTTTTGACCTGAAACGTTGACTCTATTTCTCTCTCCACGGATGTTGCCTGGCCTGCTGAGTTTTTCCCGCATTTTCTGTTGTTATTTCGGGGGAAATGGATGTCGGGTGAAATCAATGTTTGTTGCTGGGACTTACCTGTGGAAAGCTGTTCCATTGCCTTACCTTTAATTGAGCAGTCCACCTTTAATGTTAATTCTTTCTCCATCTGTTGCTTCCCAAAGTAACCATGAGATCTATCACCGACTCCACTGAGGTCCCGTGATGTGAGCTCTGTTATTTTTTATTTATCTTTCTCGACCTGCCAGTCCGCCCCGGTGCTCAAACCAGAAGCACCAACCCAGGAGGAGCCTGCAGTCCTGCACGTGTCTGCATAGTTGGTGAAAGAAACTAAGCATTTTTTTCCCCATTGTTAAATATGAATAATGGACGGGGATTGGAGACGGGGCATTATTTTAAAACATTTTTCAGGTTTCTTAATTTGGAAAGTTCCCAGGGTGTTTTTTTTTGGTTGGGGCAGGGAGGGGGGGATTTCTAACTCGTCACCCACCCACGTGCTTTTTAATCCAGTCTCCCTCATTCCAGCTTTAGGCATTCCTGGAGAAAGCAGCCTCTGAACTCGACAGGAATGCTGAGGTGCTGGGGGGAAATATCAAACCATGAAAAGGAATGTTTAATTTCACAGTCTGCAAACCGCATCATTAATGTAGGCAGCGGCATTAATGTAGAGTAACTGTGAGCAAAGTGATGCTATCAGCGTGAGTTGGAGGGCAAGCATCATTTTAAGTCCTGGAGCCCACTTACAGAGTATTACATAGTATTTGCAGCACCGAAACAGGCCATTCGGCCCAACTGGTCCGTGCCAGTGTTTATGCTCCACACCAGCCTCCTCCCACCCCTCTTCATCTCACCCCATCAGCATATCCTTCTATTCCTTTCTCCCTCATGTGTTTATCCAGCTTCCCCTTAAATGCGTCTGTGCTATTCGCCTCAGCCACTCCCTGTGGTAGCGAGTTTCACATTCTAACCACTTTCTAAGTATTAACTTTCAAGAAATCCCTTTGGACTAACTTAAATAGTTTTATGGTGCCCTGGCTCCTGCAGCGAAGTAACATGCCATTAGTTGTTTAAAAACCTGATTGAAATCTAAATTATCCAGATAAAATCGAAATTTCAATTGTCCAGATACCCTTCACCAACGTCTCATTATTTTCCCCCGAGCTGCTCTCTTGCTGGCTGTTGCTGGGGACCGATTCCACAGGTACTGGCAGCCCTTCACTACCTTACACTGGTTGTTGTCCGTGGGGTAAGTCCTAAGCAATGAGTGTCGGGCTACTTGATCGCGAGTGGCATCACCACCGAGCCAGATTCTGTCCTCGCCCGACATTCACACAAGTGCGCTTTTTCAGCAGCAGTCACTGGATGGCGATCAAGAGCAGGAACCGAGGTGGATTCTACCCCCCCACCGCCCCAGTCCAGGGACTCTGATACCAATGGCACTCCCCTATCCGTACCCTGGCTGCGAGACCATCCAAAAACAGCACAGACCAGTGCACCTGGGACCTCCCAGTCTTTATGACTCTCGCCTGTCGAGTGAGCCGTGAGGCGCTGCTACACCTGGATGTTTTGAACCCAAACTCAAACGGCTTTCCCCTTTTAGGCCAACCTGTTGTAGTTGGTGTGTATGCAATAATGGCAGCTTGACCACCTTGAGGAACTCCTGTAAGCATAACGGAGCTTCCTCCCGTATCCCACCTTAAGCTCCTCCTTGAAAACCCCGGCTCCAGCTGTTATTAGTCAGTAGATTCTTAGGCAGTCCCTCAGAACCGAGGATGACTTGCTTCCACACTAAAAATGAGTTCTCGGGTGACTGATGAGTCCAATGCGGGATTGTCCCTGTTGGGGTTGTCCATGAGGGTCCTGATGTTCCAGGTCCCGAACTTCATTTTAAAGGGTGGAAGATGCCTGTGTGTGAATTCTTTTAATGTGGGGCGGTCGTTGCACACCAGCTACCACACGGGCTTGGCCCAATGGCAAGGTAGATTATCTGGGGACTGAAGCCACATTTGGTGTAGAATCCTGGTTATGTACTTGGATGGTACCATTGGTTTAAGATTAAAGGTGCTTTATACTGAGGTGGGGGTGGGGGTGGGGGTGGTGACCATGATTTCAAAGCCATTGTACAAAGTCCCCAGGGGTCACAACTTTTCTGCGGTTTGTCTTTGGGGCGAATAGTTTGGCCTGGTACCGCGTGACATCTCGACAACAAATCCTAAACATTTCTACACTTATCGCAGGTGGTGCGATCGGCTGGTCAAGAGCTGCAATTTTACACAAATAGCCCTGGAGGCAATGACCATCTCTGAGCAGACCTATCTGACTGATAACAAAAATCCCTGGCCCAATTCATCTGTTTTTTGTAACATTTTTCAGACACATCATCAAGCCCTTCGGCCTCCGCGCTGAGTGAGTACAGGGCTGTGTCAGTACAGTGAACACTGTTGCATACATTAAAACAAATGCAAAATTCTGCGGATGCTGGAAATCTGAAACAAAAACAAATGCTGGAAATACTCGGCAGTTCAGGCAGCATCTGTGGAGAGAGAAAAATGGAGATAGCGTTTCGGGTCAATGACCTTTCATCAGAACATTTGTATACATGATCTTGCTAATTTTGATTAAAAAGTATAGATATATACACATTTAATTCAAAGCGAATCTTTGTATTTTTTTTAAATGTTTTTAAAATCTCACAATTAGCTCTTGCGTATTACAATTGATAGAGAACGCACATTGTGGGTCAGTAACTTGCACAAATAAACTGCAGAGTGGAGCATCTATGACCTCCTCCAGCACTACAACCCTCCGAGATCTCAGCGCTCCTCCAATTCTGGCCTCTTGTGCATCCCGACTTCCTTCGCCCCACCATTGACGGCCGTGCCTTCAGCCATCTAGCCCCTAAAGTCTGGAATTTCCTCCCTAAACCTCTCCTCCTTAAGACACTCCTTAAAATCTACCACCTTGACCAAGCTTTCCTAATGTAACCTTTGGCTTGGTGTCAATTTTTGTCTGATCGCACTCCTGCGAAATGCCTTGGGATGTTTTACTACGTTAAAGGTGCTATATGCACACACGTTGCTGTTGTTGTAAATCACATCTCTGGTTCCTAGACCCTGAGACTGAGCCTCATCTTTCCAACACTGCACTGCATTATTTTAAACAACATAAAGTAAGGTGGGTATTATTTATTGCAGATGGCGCAAGACGGATTTCACTGTGTAATTGTAGGGGATGTATCCTGCCCTACAAAGATCAGCGTGCCGTGTCGGGTAACCTCTCTGTTTATCCTGCAGACAGCTGGGCAATGTTTCGGGGGCCACCCTCACCCTTCCTTCAGGCCTATTTATTCAGCTCCGTTTTCCTAGGCCACTAATGTGGCCACTGTCTCCTGAGAGATGCGTGATCCTAGCGTCCCACGCCACCTGGGGCTGTCCAGCTGGGGGTTTACACAGGTGAGGGGCGGGGGGTGGGTGGATGGTGTAGTGTGACAACCACCCACACACAAGCCAGTGGATTCTGCTAAATGCAGCCAGGCGTTCAGTATTGTCGTACCACAGCTGCATTTTAAGAAGGAGCCATCGAGCAACATTGAGAAAGCTAAGACTGGAGATTGAATGAAGGATCACATCCAATCAGTCTTATTGGTATAAACTCCTTGTTCAAAGATTTCCAGAGAGAACATTTTTCCTCCCTAGAAAGATTGGATTGAATATAGATTTCATTAAAGGGACAGTGCTACTGCAGTGAAGTATTAAAAGACATTTTTACTGGGATTTCATCCAATGCCTGAGTAAATGGGTAAATGCACCATATATTGTGCTACTGAACACGGCACTAAAAGTGTGAAGTCTACCTGTAGTATTGTAAAGTTTGATCTTCTACTGTTTCGGGTATAGTTCAACATTCAGTTGGCTTTGTTGGTTGTTGTTCTGCCATGGTTGGATGCTTTGAGTATTGAATCTATTAAGTGTCCCAAGTCTCTTTCCCAGTTTAAGGTTAATTACTTCAATACCATTCAAAGAATGCATGTGTCACCCATTTTCCCTTCCTGGGTGCAGTACTTTTACACTCATCCTCATTAGATTTCATCTGTTATTGTTTTGCCTGCTTCCATATTTTGACCAACTCCGTCTCCAATTTCTGAGGTCTCCTCTTAAATCATCTGCAAATTTGCATTGAGTTTCTGAATCCAAGTTGTTGATGTAAATTAGAAACAAAAGAAATAGGAGCAGGAGTAGGCCATTCGGCCCCTCGAGCCTGCTCCGCCATTCAATAAAATCATGGCTGATCTTCTACCTCATCTCCGCTTTCCCGCCCGCTCCCCATATCCCTTGATTCCCTTAGTGTCAATCAATCTCAGCCTTCAATATACTCAACGACTGAGCCTCCACAGCCCTCTGGGGCAGAGAATTCCAAAGATTCACCACCCACTGAGTGAAGGAATTTCTCCTCATCTCAGTCCTAAATGGCCGACCCCTTGTCCTGAAACAGTAGTGGTCCCAACACTGAGCCCTCAGTACTTCCCTCACCATGACATAACTCCTCTAACAAATACCTGTTGTTTCCTACCCTTCAGTTAAATGCTAATCCATTCCTAAAACTTGCCCTGAATCCCCACAGCTTTACACTTAGCGCTTTTCATTTGGAACTTTGAGAGCGATCTTATTGAATGGCGGAGCAGGCTGGAGGGGCCGAATGGCCGACTCCTGCTCCTATTTCTTATGTTCTTATGATCCATAATAAACATGACAACTGATTTATTAGAAAAGAAAGAACATGTGTTTATATAGCACCTTTCACAATCTCAGGATGTCCCAAAGTGCTTCACAGCTAATGAAGTACTTCTGAAGCGTAGTCACTGTTGTAATGTAGGAAACACAGCAGCCAATTTACACACAGCAAGCTCCCACACACCTAAATAGATAATGATCAGATCATCTGTTTTAGTGATGTTGATTGAGGGATAAATATTGGCCCCAGGACACCAGGGATAACTCTCCTGCTCTTCTGCAAAATAGTGGCCGTGGGATCTTTTACATCCACCTGAGAGGGCAGACGGGGCCTCAGTTTAACGTCTCATCCGAAAGATAGCACCTCCGACAGTGCAGCGCTCCCTCAGCACTGCACTGAAGTGTCAGTCTAGATTTTGTGCTCTAGTCTTGGAGTGGGACTTAAACCGACAACCTTCTAACTGAGAGGCGACAGTGCTGCCCACTGAGCCAAAGCAGACACAAGGCTGTATTGCTCAGTTCCCTGCGGAAGCCAATATTTTCACTGGTGTTGGGAAATCTTATGCAAAATTGCAGTACTTGGGAGGCAAGTTGCATAACTAAACAGTAAATGTAGAAGTTCACAAGATCGGCCGTGGGATGTCACAGTTTGACAAATCACTTAGCCCAATAATAAATCGTAAGTTTATTGACCCATTTTAATTACTCAGATACTTCAGAGGGAATGGGATTACCACAAGCACAGGTTCATGGGACCTGAGAACCTGCACAATGTTCACTCACAATTACCTCCCCAGGCAGGAGGGGAGGGAGGAACTCTGGTTTTAAGAATATAAGAAATAGAAGCAGGAGTCGGCCATTTGGCCCCTCGAGCCTGCTCTGCCATACGGTTCCTCAAGCCTGCTCTGCCATTCAATAAGATCATGGCTGATCTTCAACCTCAACTCCACTTTCCTGCCCGATCCCCATATCCCTTGATTCCCCTAGAGTCCAAAAATCTATCGATCTCAAAAAAACAAAGTGCCTCACAACCTGGTAGGTAACATCCGTCTATTTATCTCTCCGTCTCTAATCTTTCTTCATTGTTCCTTTCTTGACCCTATTGTATCTGATCCTTTTTGTCACCTGTTGTAGCTGCTCTCTATCCCAGTACTCAGCCACATTTATTTCACTGAAGCATTGATGCCAGGGGTGTGTTTCTCTTCGTACAAAGAATGGTCAGCATAAAGAATGCATTTCCAGATAGGGTAATGGAGGCAAAAACAGTAACAACAACAGAAACTTACATTTATATAGCACCTTTAAGGTTGTAAAACATCCCAAGATGCTTCACAGCAGCGATTATCAAACATAATTTGACACTGAGCCACATAAGGAGATATTGGGACAGGTGACAAAAATCTTGGTCAAAGAGGAAGGTTTTAAGGACCATCTTAAAGGAGGAGGGAGAGGCGGAGAGGTTTAAGGAGGGAATTCCAGAGCTCGGGGCCCAGGCAGCTGAAGGCACGGCCGCCAATGGTGGAGCGATGAAAATCGGGGGGATGCGCAAGAGGCCAGAATTGGAGGAGCGCAGAGATCTCGGAGGATTGTAGGGAGGAGGTTACAGAGATAGGGAGGGGCGAGGGCCACGGAGGGATTTGAACACCAGGATGAGAATTTTTAAATCGAGGTGTGGCCGGATCTTGGAATCATTAAAGAAAATCAGGCAGATAATGATGTCACACACTGTCACTGGAGACCATAGTATGAATTTGAGGTCCTATCTCAATGGTACAACTCAGTTTTTTATTGATTTTCAATGATAATTCCCTTTTTTCCTCATCTTAGGCCATTTTTCTTTTGATTTGCATTTGATTTATTTTACCTTTTTAGGTCTGTGTTTCACTATGGCCCAATAAAACATTTTTTTTCCTGTTGATTTTACCCTGGTTTTCCGTTTTCTGCCTCCCTAAATCCCCTTTAACTTTCTTGTCCTGAGTTCCTACTCTGAAACACAGTCACTTCTGTTAGCCCTAGAACACTGTGGAAAGAACTGAGAATGAACACTCTTAGCATGCGCATAATCTTTTTCAACGACAATTGTCTTTTTTTTAAACTTCCACTGAACATTCTGTATATTCTATTTCTCTGACTTTTATTCAATTTGAAAAATGTTCTTCAAACAATAAAAACCGAGCACACTGCTCCTCAGTAATAAACTACTCATCAAACTGCATGCGTGATATTGGATTTACAGAACAACGTGCCCATCAACCACAACGCAACCTCTCTTGTGGTGCGACAGGCTAAGTACAGAATAGGTAGACAGTGAATTAGTTAAACAGACATCTGTTGACTCAGGTGCTGGTGGTTGATTTACTGGACTGCCACTAGACTAATAAATTGTTTAAATGTGTGGTGACCTCCCTTTGGCTGTAATGGATGTCAAGGCCATTGAACGTTCACAACCCATGATGAATATTGTCTCGTTGAAACTTGCGGTATTGTCTTTCCTGAACGTTTTGTAGCTTTATAGTCCTTTATTGAGCCCCAGAGTAGTGCATTGGGCTCACTTTGAACGTCTTTAATTACATCAATCCAACCAGTATTATTTATTTGAATCAGCCTTTTCTTCCAGATGCGAGTGGCACGATTTCCAGGCAAGGGGGAATTGCATAAACTGGGCTTGTATTCCCTGGAATATAGAAGGTTAAGGGGTGATTTGATTGAGTTTTTTTGAAAGGAATTGATAGGGTAGATAGGGAGAAACTTTTTCTGCTGGTGGGGGAGTCTAGGACAAGGGGACATAACCTTAAAATCAGAGGCAGGCCATTCAGGAGAGAAGTTTAGGAAACGCTTCTTCATGCAAAGGGTTGGTGGAAGTGTGGAACTCTCTCCCACAAAGTGCTGCTAGCTCAGTTAATTAAGTTAAACCTGAGGTCAATAGATTTTTGCTAGCCAAGGGTATAAAAGGATATGGATCAAGGCAGGCGGCTGGAGTTAAGATGCAGATCAGCCATGATCTCATTGAATGGCGGAACAGGCTCGAGGGGCTGAATGGCCTCCTCCTGTTCCTATGGCAGGTAATCTTTCTTAGGAATCATCCAATTCCAATTTGCAATCAAGTAGTTACAATAGAATCCTAGAAGTTTACAGCGCAAGAGTGAGGCCATTTGGCCCATCATGTCTGTGTCAACTCTCTGCTTTAGCAAGTAAAACGAATGCCACTGCCTTGCTCTCTCCAATAAAGACACAGGCTCAGAGCAACGGTGCTGTTAAATTGTACATCCTTTGCACGATAACGTTATATTCCATTATAAATAATCATTTAAAATTAAATATATATAAAATTAAGGACATTTATGACTTTAAAATGGGGACTGAATTACGTCTGACATCCAATTATTCCCCATCCTCTAACCTCGCTTCGCTTGAAGATTACAATGGTCTTGACTTCCTGTGTGCATCGTCACAGGAGCTTGACAAGTCAGATATAAATTTTCTGTACAGTTCTATATTCTGTTTTCCTTCCTCTTATCTCACTAATGTGCTCCCCTCTTAGTCTGAGGTTGATGATTCCTTGCTAGGTTACGGTTCCACAGGTGATAGACCATTATCGATACATGAGCCTTGGCGATGAATGCAGCCTCATTCAAAGTCCTGAAATTCAGCAGGGAACTTGTTTATCTATAACCTTTAGATTTAAAGGAGGCTTGTGCATACCTGCGACACCGTCGCATTGCTCACCTCAAAATTGCGCCTCGCAAAATTCAGCGCACCGTGAATCGAGGGGAAGGGGCCCAATATTCTGACCCACACCAATTTTCAGGGAGGCTTCATACCCCTTGCAAAATTGGGACCTTAGTCCCTGACTGTTGGGAATCTCAATGTCTGACAACCTCTTTGTCCTGGAGTGAGGGGCCTTGCTTCTTTATTTGTTAACGTAACGTTTCTCTGCACCTTGTTCTTTGTGTTCTTAAGATTTTACTATCGCTGATGCACTAGGTTGCTATGATGATGAATTGCTCATGGCTCCATCCTGAAGCTATTTTGAAACTGACTGACCTTAAAATAGCAAGGAAGTCAGTGGGACTTGATAGCGCAACTTTAAACCTGATATTTATACAATATAAACACTCTTGTTTGTCCTGTCCCCTACAGATTATTTTAGGTCAGTGATGCATATTCTCAGCTCGTTAATCAAAGCAAGTGTCGTGGGACTTGCTGCAGCTGGGAGTGACTTTAATGCTCGTTAAGTAGCACCGTACAAGTGGACTCTTGGTAACCTCTCCCCCTAACCTTTGTCTGTTTTCTTATTAACCTCAACGTGTCTACCTCCTGCTCGACTCAGTTATTCAACGAAAAGCACTTGGCCCCGGCGGACATTGCAACAAAGCATCGGCCAGACCAAAGTTTCGCTTGAGAGGACATCCGCTTACCCAGTGTGATGATGGATGGAGCTTCAGTCCGTAAGGGTGACCCCAAGCTTCCAGTCGCCTGTCATTTCAATTCACCGTTCCACTCCCACTCAGACCTCACCATCTGCGATCTCTTGCATTGTTCCACGGAAGCTCAGCGCAAGCTCGAGGAACAGCACCTCATCTTCCGATTAGGCACTTTACAGTCTTGCGTACTCAATATCGAGTTCAACAATTTCAGATCATAACCTCGGGCCCTATTATATTTTTATATTTTTTATCCACACTTTCGGTTTGTGCCTTTTCCTTTTTTCTCTCTCCCACATGGCAGCTGTCTCTCACTCTGACAGCGCATTTCACACTTCATCCAGAGCCATTGTTTGTTTCTTTACCTGTCCTATTACTATCTCGTCTCCCCTTGAATATCTCTCAATGTCTCTTCTTTCATCCCCTCCCCCATTTCCCAGCCCCCAAACTGCCTTTTAATCTCTTTCATTTCCTGCCTTTTTTTCTCAGTTCTGTAGAAGGGTTTCGACCCGAAACATTGACTCTGTTTCTCTCTCCACGGATGTTGCCGGGCCTGCTGAGTTTTTCCAGCATTTTCTGTTGTTATTATGGAGCTTCAGTGTTGGAAACTCAGACTGCAGACAGCAGGTAGAGCTGCGGTTGTGCGCCAATAGTTTCCGGCCCCCCAGAGCAGTTTCCTACTTGGAGCGTGGAAGCATGAAGTGTTAACTGTTCCGCAAAACTGCAGGTTTCAATGTCTGTTTAAAACATAAAATTAAAGATGATTTTATGTAATGAAGGTCATATCCTACATGGTCCACCATCCTCATCGCAAAAGGGGCACTGCGTAAAGGGGGAAAAAGTGTTTGACGAATCATTTTTAAGAACGTAAGAAATGCTCCGCCATTCAATAAGATCACGGCTGATCTTCAACCTCCACACCACTTTCCTGCCCGATCCCCATATCCCTTGATTTCCCAAGAGTCCAAAAATCTATCATAATAATAATAATAATCAACTTTATTGTCATTGTTAGTGCACAAGTGCAGTACAACGAAATGTAGGCTTGCAGCTCCCGAGAGTGTACATTTAGATTAAGACATTTAAACATTCAACATTCATTTGGCTTGTAATACATTAACATAAACATTATAAAATGCATTGGCAGATGTGCAGGCTTTAGAGTTTATTTGTGGAGTTCAGTAGGATGACAGCCCTGGGAAAGAAGCTGTTCCTGAATCTGGTCGTTCGGGTGCGAATGCATCTGTAGCGTCTCCCAGATGGCAGGAGGGCGAACAGACTGTGGCTGGGGTGGGTAGGGTCTTTGATGATGGTCAGTGACCTCCGTAAACAGCGTTTCTGATAGATGTTCTCTATGGTCGGTAGCCGGGTGCCGGTAATGCGTTGGGCAGTTTGGACTACCCGCTGCAGGGCTTTCCGGTCATAGGAGCTACAGCTGCCATACCATACTGTGATACAGTTCGTCAGGATGCTCTCTATTGTGCAGCGGTAAAAGTTAGAGAGGATCAGGGGTGACAGGTTACATCCCTTCAGCCTCCTTAGGAAGTATAGGCGCTGCTGGGCCTTCTTCACCAAAGAGGAGTTATTGAGGGACCAGGAGAGGCCTTCCGTGATGTGGACTCCGAGGAACTTAAAGCTGTCCACCCTTTCCACCACAGCCCCATGGATCGATCTCAGCCTTGAATATACTCAATGACTGAGCCTCCACAGCCCTCTAGGGTAGAGAATTCCAAAGATTCACCACCCTCTGAGTGTCAGCTGTGGCTCAGTGGGCAGCACTCTCTCTCGCCTCTGAGTCAGAAAGTTATGTGGTTCAAGTCCCCACTCCAGGGATTTGAGCACAAAAATCTAGGCCGACACTGCAGTGCAGTACTGAGGGAGTGCTGCACTGTCGGCGGTGCCGTCTTTCAGATGAGACGTTAAACTGAGGCCCTGTCTGCCCTCTCAGGAGGATGTAAAAGATCCCACAGCACTATTTGAAGAAGAGCAGGGGAGTTCTCCCCGGTGTCCTGGGGCCAATATTTATCCCTTAATCAACATCACTAAAAACAGATTATTTGGTCATTATCACATTGCTGTTTGTGGGAACTTGCTGTGCGCAAATTGGCGGCTGCGTTTCCTACATTACAACAGTGACTGACAACAGTGACTGCACTTCAAAAAATACTTCATTGGCTGTAAAGCACTTTGGGACGTCCGGTGGTTGTGAAAGGCGCTATAGAAATGCAAGTCTTTCTGTATGATTCGACAATGAACGACTGCTGATGGATATCTGAAGCTAACAGGTGGGGGCAGTAGCAAGCCAGAAAGAAACAAATATATTTTTACACTTGCAATGTAAGGTGCTCAGTGATCATCTCCCATTAGAAACAGTTATTCTTCAGGCAAATGCTATGATTGATGGGTGCTGGTCCACAGCACTCCTCGCAGAGTGTTGAAAGTAGTGAGTTTTACTGTAAAATATTAGGGTCTGGGAAGTCCTGGACGGTGCATTGAGCTTCTGTCCATTTATCAACATCACTAAAAACAGATTATCTGGTCATTATCACATTGTTGTTTGTGGGATCTTGCTGTGCGCAAATTGGCTGCCGCGTTTCCTACATTACAACAGTGACTACACTCCAAAAGTACTTCATTGGCTGTGAAGCGCTTTGAGATGTCCGGTGGTCGTGAAAGGCGCTGGAGAAATGCAAGTCTTTCTTTTAACGAAATTCCTCCTCATCTCAGTTCTAAATGGCTGACCCCTTGTCCTGAGACTGTGACCCCTAGTTCTCGACTCTCCAGCCAGGGGAAACAACCTCTCAGCATCTACCCTGTCAATGCCCCTCAGAATATTACATGTTTCAATGAGATCACCTCTCATTCTCCTAAACTCCAGAGAGTATAGGTTCAATCTACTCAATCTCTCCTCATAGGACAACCCTCTCATCCCTGGGATTAATCTAGTGAACCTTCATTGCACCGTCTCTAAGGTAAGTATATTCTTTCTCATTTGTTTTAAAGTACAATGCCATAAGTTGCATCAAAATGCTTCATCAAAAAAACACATGTGCAATGTCTCCCTCTCAAAACAAAGGAACGACAAACAGGAAGGAAATGCCCTTTTAAGCATGATCTTCTAACGTTGATGGGGCCAAAGTACCAAGCGATATTTACTCATAGTAAGTAACCCAGGCCACAGATGAATATCCTTTTCAATTTAATGGCTTTCATACTGGTCAGCTAAGGAGATATAAAGATTGCTTAAAAGCTACTCTGAAACAGTGCCAAATGGACGTTCATAATTGGGAACCACTTGCTCAGTATAAGAAAGCATGGTGAAAAACCATCCATGAAGGCACCTCCTACTATGAGGCCCATCGCATTGCCGATGTTGAATGTAAACGGCAGCTGAGGAAGTCTCGCTTGAAAAATCAAGATCCCCAACCTGGTGCATCCAGGATCCACTGTTCAATCTGCAGACGCTCATTCCGAGCAAAAATAGAACATAAGAAATAGGAGCAGGAGTAGGCCACTCGGCCCTTCAAGCCACCTCCGAGTAAAGAAGCAAGACACCTCACTGCAGGACTATGAGGTTGCAGGAAATTGTGATTCCCAACAGCCAGAGACTAAGGTCCCAATAGGTCTCATCAGTCACCAAAGAACTCACTGCAAAAAATGGCTGCCTTCTTTGAGATCGAAGGACGAATGACAACAGTGACCAAAAATCATAGAAGAAATACCTGAGGTATTCAGCAAAGACTTGCCTACTGGCCCACCAGCTACTTATCTCAAACTTTAGAGTCAGCTTGGCTTAGTTGGAAGCACTTTCACCTTTGAGTTAGAAGGTCATTGGATTAAACCCCACTCCGGGACTTGAGCGCACAACCTTGTCTGTCACTCCAGTACATTGCAACATTGAGGGAGTGCTGGATCATTTAGAGGGGTCATTCTACAGATGAGTTGTCAAGTCAAGACTTGCCTACCTGTTCTGGTTGTTCAGGTGGAGGTTAAAGATCCCATGGCATTATTTGAAGAAGAGCAGGGAGTTCATCATAGAATAGTACAGCACAGAAGGAGGCCATTTGGCCCATCATGCCTGTACCAGCTCTTTGAACGGGCTATCCAATTATTCCCATTCCCCCAGAGCCCTGCAAATTTCTCCTTTTTGGGTTTTTATTAAATTCTCTTTTGAAAGTTGCTATTGAATCTGCTTCCACCGCCCTTTCAGGCAGCGCATTCCAGATTATAACTCACTGCATAAAAAAAAATTCTCCACATTCCCCCCCAGGTTCTTTTACCACGTTATCCCAATGTTCTGGCCAATATTGCTTTCACCAGTAAAGACAAATGAACTAAATAGCAAAATACTGCAGATGCTGGAAATCTGAAATAACAACAGAAAATGCTGGAAACACTCAGCAGATCAGGCAGCATCGAGGAGAGGGAAACAGAGTCAACGTTTTGGGTCGAGGACCCTTCGTCAGAACTGGAAAAGGTTAGAGAAGAGAGATTTTTAAGCAAGGGAAGGGAGGAAAGAACAAAGGGAAGGTCTGTGATAGGATGGAAGGCCGGAGAGACTGACTGACAACCAGATTGATTGACTTGCTCCATCATCCCTTTTGTCAGTCAATCTCTCCTGCCTTCCAGCCGGTCACAGACCTTCCCCTTGTTCGTTCCTCCCCTGAGGAAGGACGTTCTTGCCTTGGAGGGAGTGCAGCGAAGATTCACCAGGCTGATACCTGGGATGGCAGGAATGACGTATGAGGAGAGATTGGGTCGATTGGGCTTATATTCGCTGGAGTTCAGAAGAATGAGAGGCGATCTCATTGAAACTTATAAAATTCTAACAGGACTAGACAGACTAGATGCAGGAAGGATGTTCCCGATGGCGGGGGAGTCCAGAACCAGGGGTCACAGTCTAAGGATAAGGGGTAAGCCATTTAGGACAGAGATGAGGAGGAATTTCTTCACCCAGAGAGTGGTGAACCTGTGGAATTCTCTACCACAGAAGGCAGTTGAGGCCAATTCATTAAATATATTAAGGAAGGAGTTAGATATATTTCTTAAAGCTAAAGGGATCAAGGGATATGGGGAGAAGGCAGGGACAGGGTACTGAATTTGGATAATCAGCCATGATCTCATTGAATGGCGGAGCAGGCTCGAGGGGCCGAATGGCCTACTCCTGCTCCTATCTTCTATGTTTCTATGTTTCTTTACTCCCAGCCCCTGCCTAAAAATCTCTCTTCTCTAACCTTTTCCAGTTCTGATGAAGGGTCCTCGACCCGAAACATTGACTCTGTTTCTCTCTCCTCGATGCTGCCTGACCTGCTGAGTGTTTCCAAGACAAATTAACTGATCATCTGCGGAGAGAGAAACAGAGTTAACGTTTCAGGTCAATGACCTTTCGTCAGAACAGTTCTGGCCCGTTAACTCTGTTTCTCTCTCTGCAGATGCTGCCTGACCTGCTGAATATTTCCAGCATTTTCTGTTTTTATTTCAGATTTCCAGCATTCGCAGTATTTTGCTTTTGTATTGACTGATCATTTATCTGATTGCTGCTTGTAGGATCTTGCTGTGTGCAAATTGGATCTTGCTCTTGCCTACAAAAGAACAGTCTCTCTACGTCATCCCACCCTACGTAAACTTGAGGTGATCCAAAACTCGGCTGCCCGTGTCCTAACTTGCAGCAAGTCCCATTCGCCCATCACCCACTGTGCTCGCTGACCTACATTGGCTCCTGTTTAAGCAACACCTCGATTTCAAAATTCTCACCCTTGTTTTCAAATCCTTCCATGGCCTCGCCCCTCCCTATCTCTGTAATCTCCTCTACTCGCACAACCCCCCCGAGATATCTGCGCTCCTCTAATTCTGCCCTCTTGAGCATCCCTGATTATAATCGCTCAACCATTGGTGGTCATGCCTTCTGTTGCCTGGACCCTAAGCTCTGGAATTCCCTGCCTAAACCTCTCCGCCTCTCTACATCTCTCTCCTCCTTTAAGACACTCCTTAAAACCTACCTCTTTGACCAAGCTTTGACCTACCTTAATTTCTTCTTATGTGGCTCGGTGTCAAATTTTTTGTCTTATAACACTCTTGTGAAGCGCCTTTGGACGTTTTACTACATTAAAGGCGCTATATAAATACAAGTTGTTGTTGTTTTTGTTGTCAAAGTAATTCATGTGTTGAAGAGTGTATCTGTGAGAGAGATGAAGTGAATGTAGGTGAGTGAGATGGAGAATATTTATATGAAATAGATTGAGCGTGTGTATAGGTGAGAGAGATGGAAAGTGTGTTTTGGGCCCCGGTTTTAACTCCAGGAGGATTCCCCACTCGTGCCTGAGTTAAAATTACAGTCGGGTCTCAATGATGTCGTCGGGCCGCAACATGCCTGTGTAAAGAAGGGCCCTGTTGGCTCCGGGCGCCTGCCCTTGCTGCCCGCTCAGGAGAGCCGGTTAAAATTGCAGACGTTGCAATCGTGGCGGCTTGCGGACAGGTACGAGCCCAGGCGATTTTAACCGCCTGCCCGCCAGGTTTCTGCTGAGCGAGTAGGGTTAAAATCTCCCCCCACCCCGCCCCCCGGTGGGAGCGATATTGGAGCGAGAGATACAAAGGCGGATTTGCAGTCTAGACTAATTACGATCGTCAGTTCGATTATTTTTATATAAAGCGCACACAAATGCTTCAATTTCATTACAGCCTTGTAATCACTCTTCGTATTCATCAGTTTGTATGTAACTGAAGGTCACTCCTAAGCAGAAGTTGCTGTTCACACATGAGACTACAGGAGGCTCTAAGCCCTGTTACTGTTGGGCTGTGTGAAGGAACTAGTATTTTTTTTCATGCAACTATCCACTTCCCATTACTTACGCTCTGGCTATTTTTCCAGCTGTTTCCCTGAGTGGGTATCTCCACATCTGTTGTGCGTTGGAGCATCATCATTAGGAGGGAAAGAGGGCGGGGAAGACTTACTCTGCCACAGCTGGGGAATTTGTCAATGGTTGCTGTGGCAGAAGCAGCTGTTTAGGAGATTACTGAAGCAATGACAGGTTTGGAAACATTCGGAGCTTTACTTATAAAGGCTTTCTGTACATAGAGCCGGATCGCAGAGTGTTCTCTACAAGGGTGACGTGCGGCAGTAAGTATCCGGAGCTGCATCACTGCAATGGTCCATCGGCTTTGATGTGCAGTTTGGAGACTATAGAAACATAGAGGATAGGAGCAGGAGTAGGCCATTCGGCCCCTCGAGCCTGCTCCGCCATTTAATGAGATCATGGCTGATCATCCAAATTCAGTACCCTGTCCCTGCTGTCTCCCCATATCCCTTGATTCCTTTAGCCTTAAGAAATATATCTAACTCCTTCTTGAATATATTTAATGAATTGGCCTCAATTGCCTTCTGTGGTAGAGAATTCCACAGGTTCACCACTCTCTGGGTGAAGAAATTCCTCTTCATCTCAGTCCTAAATGGCTTACCCCTTATCTTTAGACTGTGACCCCTGCTTCTGGACTCCCCCGCCATGGGGAATACCCTTCCTGCATCTAGTCTGTCTAGTCCTGTTAGAATTTTATAAGTTTCAATGAGATCTCCTCTCATTCTTCTAAACTCTAGCGAATATAAGCCTAATCGACCCAATCTCTCCTCATGTGTCATTCCTGCCATCCCAGGTATCAGTCTGGTGAATTGCCTAAAATATTCATAATAATAATCAACTTTATTGTCATTGTTAGTGCACAAGTGCAGTACAACGAAATGTAGGCTTGCGGCTCCCGAGAGTGTACATTTAGATTAAGACATTTAAACATTCAACATTCATTTGGCTTGTAATATATTAACATAAACATAATAAAGTGCATTGGCAGATGTGCAGGCTTTAGAGTTTATTTGTGGAGTTCAGTAGGATGACAGCCCTGGGAAAGAAGCTGTTCCTAAATCTGGTCGTTCGGGTGCGAATGCATCTGTAGCGTCTCCCAGATGGCAGGGGGGCGAACAGACTGTGGCTGGGGTGGGTAGGGTCTTTGATGATGGTCAGTGACCTCCGTAAACAGCGTTTCTGGTAGATGTTCTCTATGGTTGATAGCCGGGTGCCGGTAATGCGTTGGGCAGTTTTGACTACACCTTCTCTTCGCCATCTCTAAGTCAAAGCCTCCGACAGGGTATGAGTGATTTTAATCCAATTTTTGGGGTACTTTTTTGCCCAATTTACTCAACAACTTGCATTTATATAGCGCCTTTAACACAGGAGCGTAATCAGACTAAAACTGATGCAGAGCCAAAAGCAGACAGGTGACCAAATGCTTGGTCAAAGAGGGAGGTTTTAAGAAGCGTCTGAAAGGAGTAGAGAGAGACGGAGAGGTTTAGAGAGGGAATTCCAGATGATTTGAGTCTTGCTTCACAGGGCCTGGCAGCCTTCCAGTAACCTCTTAAACTGTCCGCTCTTTACCCGTGAGCCTGGACAGCGAGTCTCCGTGGCTATCCAACCTGGGAGGACATCACAACTCAACCCTGTCCTAATATCTCTTTATGTGACTCGGGTGTCAAATTCTGTCTGATTCACGCTCCTGTGAAGCGCCTTGGGACATTTTACTATGTTAAAGACGCTATATAAATGCAAGTTGTTCTTGTTGCACACACTTTACAGTAGATGGTACTAGCAAAGCGATCAAGAGTTGGCCGACGTTTGCCTTCCCAAGCCCAGCGGGCACTGAGATCAACTGTCGAATCCCAACTGCTTTTTAAAATTCATTCACGGGATGTGGGCGTCGCTGGCAAGGCCAGCATTTATTGCCCATCCCTAATTGCCCTTGAGAAGGTGGTGGTGAGCTGCCTTCTTGAACCGCTGCAGTCCGTGTGGTGAAGGTGCTCCCACAGTGCTGTTAGGGAGGGAGTTCCAGGATTTTGACCCAGCGACGATGAAGGAACGGCCGATATACTTCCAAGTCAGGATGGTGTGTGACTTGGAGGGGAACTTGGAGGTGGTGTTCCCATGCACCTGCTGCCCTTGTCCTTCTAGGTGGCAGAGGTCGCGGGTTTGGTAGGTGCTGCGGAGAAACCTTGGCGAGTTGCTGCAGTGCATCTTGTAGATGGTACACACTGCTACTCTGGCTGGGACCAGCTAACACAGCACTGGCCCGGATTGGAACCTGGGAACTTTACGGTCTAGGATGGCTCAGTATTACACCAGGCAGTGCCTTCAACCACAAGGTCATTGGGAGAGCTGACAGCAGTGAAGTTTGGAAGGTGACTGATACTGTAGGCTACCTACATTAAAGATGAGTGCGACTGACTCTATTATTTGCAATGAATTTGCTTGAGCAATGTTACACATGTCCCTCAAGCCAATCATCTGCCTAATAAAACTGTCAACTATCCAGTGATGGATCAGATGTCTCCCTTGTGACAGACAGTGCCCTTAGGCTATAATCTCCTCTGTTTAGTGACACACTTCAGTGAGTTGGTTAATTCATTGGCTTTGGTTGAGCTGCGATTGATGAGTTTCAGTGACAGGCGTGGTTAGATTGTCACAGTCTTGAGTCCCTGTGGAGCAGACAAATGATCAACTGAACGCCCCTCAGGGAAAAACATAAAGCAATTAAGCTCTCATAAAGATAACACACAAAATATGTTACCACGGAGTGCAGTTAGCAGCGGAGGTCCATTGTAAGCTGCTGCATTGGAAGACGGGGACTGGGATTTTCCATACCTGGGCGGGTCCAGGGCAGGCAGTGTCGGTGACGGGTCGCGACCCCGCTGCTGGCTCCATCCCGCTCTGAAAAATGAATTTCTGTCAATGGGGCTTGTTAAGCCCCGCCCAGTGTGTTTCCTGACCAATTAGAGGAAGCAGGTCTGGTGACGTCAGACATGGTGCATCATCAGCCGGTTTCCTTAAAGGAGCCATGTCCAAATTTTTTTTGACGTTTGTGCTGTCAGTGTTCTGCAGCATTGAGGTGCTGCAAACACTGACAAGCACTGCACAAAGGCACAGGGCTGCACCCAGGCTCTCCCATGACACCCTCCATATGCTTAAGGAGGGAGTCACAGCACATAGGGAGATTCTCTTCCCTTCCCATGGGCGGAAGAGACCTCCCCAGGAAATCAACACAGCGTGGTTGCACATTGCAGAGGAGGGCACAAGCAGGGATGTCGTCAGGAGGACCAGGCTGCAGTAGTGCAAACCTTTCAATGATCTCAGTAAATCACGAAACGCTACTGCAAAGCCACACTCAACCTCATTCTGCTGTGCCTCTCATCACATCCCCATCACTCTGCCTTCTCTACCCTACTCCTGCACATCTTTCCTCACACCAACTTACCTTGGACCTCCACCCATCCCTCTCTATCTGTATTATCACATCCCCATCTCACTAGCCACCCCTCACACTCACCCTCATCCTAGTGCAATCATACCAACTAACAACACATAAGAGTAGGCACTTGGGTTCCTGACCCGCTGTCAAAAATATCAAACTTCACACCCGACCCGCCATCAATCCTGCCCGCTGACCATTCCCCCGCCCCCGGAAAATTACAGCCAGTGATTTCTCATGGCAACTGTGAGTAATAAAAGATGAAATATTGTGCAAAATGTATCTCCTATAGTCAGCCAGTTGCACTACTGCACTACTGCAGTCGGTACAAAAAAGTAATAGGTTGTGGGTTTTGGGTTTGTGACTCAAGGGTACTCTGGCCTCTGAGTCAGAATCAAATCAAATCAAATCAAATCAACTTTTATTGTCATTGTTAGTGCACAAGTGCAGTACAACGAAATGTAGGCTTGCGGCTCCCGAGAGTGTACATTTAGATTAAGACATTTAAGCATTCAACATACATTTGGCTTGTAATACATTAACATAAACATAACCATAATAAAGTGCATTGGCAGATGTGCAGGCTTTAGAGTTTATTTGTGGAGTTCAGTAGGATGACAGCCCTGGGAAAGAAGCTGTTCCTAAATCTGGTCGTACGGGTGCGAATGCATCTGTAGCGTCTCCCAGATGGCAGGAGGGCGAACAGACTGTGGCTGGGGTGGGTAGGGTCTTTGATGATGGACCGTGACCTCCGTAGACAGCGTTTCTGGTATATGTGCTCTATGGTCGGTAGCCGGGTTGTGGGTTCGAGTCCCACTCCAGAGACTTGAGCACAAAATTTAGGTTGACACTCCCAGTGCAGTACTGAGGGAGCGCCGCACTGTCGGAGGTGCCATCTTTTGCATAAGACGTTAAACTGAAGCCCCGTCTGCTCTCTCAGGTGGGCGTAAAAGATCCCACGGCCACTGTTTCGAAGAAGAGCAGGGGAGTTCTTCCCAGTGTCCCGGACAATATTTATCCCTCAACCACTAAAACAGATTAACTGGTCATTGCCATTTGTGGGAGCTTGCTGTGCACAAATTGGCTACTGCATTTCCTATATTGCAACAGTGACTACACTTCAAAAAGTACTTTATTGGCTGTAATTATTAGCAGGTGGATGAAGATGACCGGCCTGGACTGGTATGGTGGATGTGTAAGAAGTGGGCTTTGCACTTGGTTACAAGACTCTTTGAAAGGTATGGAAGCCCTGGAAATGTAACAAAAGAGTACAATGAGTTTTCAGAATTCTTTTGGGACATCCTGAGGTTGTGAAAGACGCTGTAGAAATGCAGATTCTTTCTCCTTTTTTTCCCTCCCCCCTAAGCTCTGTTCTTGATCTTGAATGTGTTATGGAAGGGACCAAGTGGAAGGCGTTTAGAAAATGAGTGTGAAAATGTGGCCCTCCTAGTATTTCAATATCATTCACCTACCTGCGAGCCTACCTCAGAAACTGCATCAGCAGCAAAGATCACTTATGAACAGATCACTTGTCCAGTCTAGGGAAGGGTGTGAGTTGAGAGAGAGAGAGAGAGAGAGAGTAAAACAGGCACAGAAAGCATTCTTATTTTGAACTTGATTTAGGGTTTCTTTAGAATAAGAACATAAGAACATAAGAAATAGGAGCAGGAGTAGGCCAATTGGCCCCTCGAGCCTGCTCCGCCATTCAATAAGATCATGGCTGATCTGATCCTAACCGCCAATCCACTATGACAGGACTATCTCCTGAATCTAACAGAATTAGACACACGAAACAGGAGCAGGATCAGGCTACACGGCCCCCGGGCCCGCTCCGCTACCCACAGGGCCATGACCTATCCGAACCTAGACTCATGTCCAAATTCCTGCCCGCTCCCCGTAACCCTTAATTCCCTTTTCTTCTAGGAAACTGTCTATTTCTGTTTTAAACTTATGTAATGATGTAGCTTCTACAGCTTTTTGGGGCAGCATATTCCATGGACCTACCACCCTCTGAGTGAAGTAGTTCCTCCTCATCTCAGTTTTGAAAGAGCAGCCCCTTATTCTAAGACTATGCCCCCTAGTTCTAATTTCACCCATCATCTGGAACATCCTCCCTGCATCCACCCGATCCAACCCCTTCATAATCTTATATGTTTCAATAAGATCGCCTCTCATTCTTCTGAACTCCAATGAGTAGAGTCCCAATCTACTCAACCTCTCCTCATATGTCCATCCCCTCATCCCCGGGATTAATCGAGTGAACCTTCTTTGTACTGACTCGAGAGCAAGTATGTCCTTTCTTAAGTATGGACACCAAAACTGTATGCAGTATTCCAGGTGCGGTCTCACCAATACCTTGTACAACTGAAGCAATACCTCCCTATTTTTATATTCTATCCCCCTAGCAATGAAAGCCAACATTCCATTGGCCTTCTTAATCACTTGCTGCACCTGCATACTAACCTTTTGAGTTTCGTGCACCAGGACCCCCAGATCCCTTTGTACTTCAGTACTTTCCAGTTTCTTGCCATTAAGATAATAACTTGCTCTACGATTTTTCCTGCCAAAGTGCATAACCTCACACTTTCCAGTATTGTATTCCATCTGCCAAATCTCTGCCCACTTACTTAGCCTGTCTATGTCCCCTTGCAGGTTTTTTATGTCCTCCTCACTCACTACTTTCCCTCCCATCTTAGTATCATCTGCAAACTTTAATGTGTTACACTCGGTCCCCTCCTCCAAATCGTTAATATAGATTGTAAAGAGTTGGGGACCCAGCACTGACCCCTGCGGAACACCACTGGTTACTGATTGCCAGTCTGAGAATGAACCATTTATCCCAACTCTCTGCCTTCTGTTAGATAGCCAATCCTCTATCCATGCCAGAATATTACCCCCAATCCCGTGAATTTTTATCTTAAGAATCATAGAATCATACAGCACAGGAGGAGGCCATTCGGCCCATCGTGCCTGTGCCGGCTCTTTGAAAGAGCTCTCCAATTAATCCCACTCCTCCTGCTCTTTCCCCAGAGACCTGCAAATATTCTCCCCTTTATCCAATTTCCTTTTGCAAAGTAACTATTGAATCTGCTTTGAGAGGCAATTGTTGGGATGCCTTTTAATTTTTTTTGAAGAAGGTACAAGCAGAAAGCTGACGTCATGCATTTCATCCCCGTTATTTGATTCTTTTCATATAATTTTAATTATTTTCTAATGTTATTTTAGTGTGGTGCAGAGTACGTGGTCTAATGCAGGCTCCACAATGCTTACAATGAATATAATTAGACTCTTATCATTTGCACACGATGAAGTGTTCCCTTTCATCATGGGCTGTTGAGACCATTAAGGATATCCAGCTAATTTAAACCTAACTTAGTACCCATTACTAACAGAGATGTGGTCCTCTCGAGAATTAGGTCAAGAGACAAATACTTGAAAATGTTCCTTTGGAGACAGGACCACACAACACGGGACTTATTTCCAGCATCTGCGGCATTTTGCTTTTAGCATAAGAGTTTATTTCGAAACCATTTCATGGAACTTCTCATCAATCCTCCCTCTGAAAGCCGCGTTTACATAAGAACATAAGAAATAGGAACAGGAGTCGGCCATTCGGCCCCTCGAGCCTGCTCCGCCATTCAATAACATCATGGCTGATCTGATCTTGGCCTCAGCTCCATTTCACTGCCCGCTCCCCATGACCCTTGACTCCCTTATCGTTCAAAATTCTGTCTATCGTCACCTTAAATACATTCACTGACTCCGCCTCTAAAGCTCTCTGGGGTAGAGAATTCCAAAGATTCACGACCCTCTGAGAGAAGAAATTCCTCCTCATCTCCGTCTTAAATGGGTGACCCATTATTCTGAAACTATGCCCCCTTGTTCTAGATTCCCCCACGAGGGGAAACATCCTCTCTGCATCTACCCTGTCGAGCCCCCTCAGTATCTTATATGTTTCAATAAGATCACCTCTCATTCTTCTAAATTCCAATGAGTGTAGGCCCAACCTGCTCAACCTTTCTTCATAAGACAACCCTTTCATCTCAGGAATCAACCTCGTGAACCTTCTCTGAACTGCCTCCAATGCAAATATACCCCTCCTTAAATAAGGAGACCAAAATTGTACGCAGTACGCCAGGTGTGGTCTCACCAACACCCTGTACAGTTGTAGCAGGACTTCCCTGCTCTTATACTCCAGCCCCCTTGCAATAAAGGCCAACATTCCATTTGCCTTCCTGATTACTTGCTGTACCTGCATGCTAACTTTTTGGGCTGGATTTTCTCAATGGAGACGAGTTGGAGGCGGGACTGCTGCTTGTTGTGTCAATGTCCCGCCTCCATCATCATCTGACCAACCAGAGGGATTTTCCCTGATTGACTTTGTGAAGTCCGCCCTGTGGGCTCAGCAGGCCAATTAGGGAGGAAGTCACTGACAGACCACGTCAACGTATAACGTGCTATCTGTCAAGACTTCTTGAAAGAAGAAATGTCAGCATTTGACAGCTCTGTGAAACTGTCAAACACTGACATTCTGTGTTGTTTGATGAGCCCTTGTGTTCAGGACTCATCAAACCTTTCAACTTTGTCGATTTCAGATGGCTGTTGGTTCGGAGGATCCAACAGCCAGTCTGTGAAATCAACAAGGAGGATGTCGGGTCTCCCGATCCAGGGTGGATGAAGGCTGTAGGAAGAAAACAAGGTAAGTGAACATTTTTTTAAACTTATCACTCACCTTACATACTTACCACTCCACACTTGCACCCATCACTCACCTCTACATCTTACTTCCAGGTGCCTCTGACCGCCGCAGACCTCCTTCACGTCTGCTCCAACCCGACGGGGTTCTCCGAGGTCGGGAAGCCTTCACCTGTGAAGGTAAAATGGCACTAATCCTTTTTTATGCCTGTTAGCTACCTGTTAACAGGCAGTTAAAAGGATTTAATGCCTTTTCCGCCTCCAGGAGACGGGACCCGAAGCAGCACATCTTCCTGCCTCCTGGCAAAAGGGCACGGAGGCAGGATGGGGACGGGTTTGCCATCTGCCCCCACTTTCTGCTACTTTACTGGCAGTCGCGCCTCCATACCCGCCTCCTCGGGGCTGAGAAAATCCAGCCCTGTGTGTTTCATGCACAAGGACCCCCAGGTCCCTCTGTACTGCAGCATTTTGTAATCTCTCTCCATTTAAATAATAATTTGTTTTTTTATTTTTCTTACCAAAGTGGATAACCTCACACTTTCCCACATTATACTCCATCTGCCAAATGTTTGCCCACTCACTTAGCCTGTCTATATCCCTTTGCAGATTCTTTGAGTCCTCTTCACAACTTGCTTTCCCACCTATCTTTGTATCATCAGCAAATTTGGCTACATTACACTCGGTCCCTTCATCCAAGTCACTAATATAGATTGTAAATAGTTGAGGCCCCAGCACCAATCCCACTGTGGCACCCCACTAGTTACCGTTTGCCAACCGGAAAATGACCCATTTGTCCCGACTCTCTGTTTTCTGTTAGTTAGCCAATTCTCTATCCATGCTAATATATTACCCCCAACCCTGTGAGCTCTTACCTTGTGCAGTAACCTTTTATGTGGCACCTTATCGAATGCCTTCTGGAAATCCAAATACATGATATATACTGGTTCCCCTTTATCCACCCTGCTCGTTACATCCTCAAAGAACTCCAGCAAATTTGTCAAACACGATTTCCCTTTCATAAAACCATGCTGACTCTGCTTGACTGCATTATGATTTTCTAAATGTCCTGCTACTGCTTCTTTGGTATCAAGGAATGGCCACTCGAGCAGGACGCCGTGGAACTGTACTCCAGCCAAAGCCAGAGGAACAGAACATAAGGAAAAAAAACCCCAAGGTGCCCTGCCTTTTAAAGAGGCTCCATCGCAATTCAGGGCGAGACCGGGGAATGTCCTCCTCTGGTTTAACAGCTGCCATATTGACTGCGGGGAAAAACTGAGGCTGTTGTGAGGCTGTTTAATTTTTTAAAGAATGTACAATCAGAGACTCGACGCCACTTTCATTTGATCCTTTTCATATGATTTTCATTATTCTCTCTCATTATTTTAGTTTGGTACAGAGTACATGGTATAATACAAGTTTCACAAGACTTACAATATAATTATAGACCTATCATTGCCACACCATGAAGAACCGCCTTTCATAATGGATTTTTGAGAACATTAAGAATGAACAACCAGCTAATTTAAACCTAAATTAACAGCCATTATCAGCAGATGTGGTGCAACTGTTTTCTCAAGAATTACGTCAAATGCTTGAAAATGTTCAAATGGAGAGAGAATGAAAGGTCCTTGTAATCCATTACTAAAGTGCTAAGGCTTGTTGAAATAGGTTCAGAGTTACATTTGGGTGCAGTGGAGAAAGAGAAGGAAAGATTCGGAGTGCTTTCTAAGCCAATTTCTCCTTTATTTCAGTCTTTCTAGGCTATTTTTTGAGCATTTTGTAGAATCTTACGGCACAGGAGTTTAGAACTATCCTATTAGTCCCACGACTCCGCTCTTTCCCCATAGCCTGGCTAATTTTTCCTTTTTTAGGTATTTCAGGCCTCTCCACTCTCTTCATGAGTTGCTTCAGTGACTTGGATTTATGGAGATGACCAGTGTGTATCAGAGCGCATCCACTGGGGATTTTTGCTTTCCTCCAGGCCCATCTAAAGGTGTCCCAATCCTTGAGAAACTGTATTCAGAATTTTAGAATAGGGGGGCGTAGATACAAGATAAAATAAACAGGCAGATTAGAAAAATGGTGATCAACATATGGAACAAACTGCCACTGCAGGTGGTCATGCAGGATGCGGACAAGCTCCTGGTAACTGAAAGGATTCATGGTCGTTATGAATAATATGGTCCCATTAGGACACTTGATCGGCAGCCCATCCACCACATTAAACATCCACTCCCTCCACTGCAGTGTGTACCATTTACAAGGTGCACTGCAGCAACTCGCCAAGGATTCTTCGGCAGCACCTCCCAAACCCGTGACCTCCACCGCCTAGAATGACAAGGGCAGCAGGTGCATGGGAACACCACCACCTCCAAGTTCCCCTCCAAGTCACACACCATCCTGACTTGGATATATATCGGCTGTTCTTTCATCGTCGCTGGGTCAAAATCCTAACAGCACTGTGGGAGCACCTTCACCACACGGACTGCAGCGGTTCATGAAGAAGGCGGCTCACCACCACCTTCTCAAGGGGCAACTTGGGATGGGTAATAAATACCAGCCTTGCCAGCGATGCCCACATCTCCAGAATGAATTTTTAAAAAATTCTCTCCCCCCTCCGAGCGTGGGCACCAGTCAGGTGGAACAGATCTGCAATGCACTCCGCCTGACTAACTCACCACATAATGGACGTCAAACCTGGGATCTTTCTAGTCTGTGTGTTGCAGCCTCCACAGCCACATCAAGCAGTGATCTACCAACTGAGCTGTTGGGTTGTCGGGATCTGTATTTACATTTTCTTCCCTTAAATTGGGCCTTAGAAAGATGCTACAGGTCTCGCATCCCCCTGGTGCCAACCCCAATGTAAACTTGCCGGAGGTGGCCCATCGAGCTCGCTCCTTCCAACAGACCATGTATAATTAGTGCTGCTACGAACACTCTACGACTGACTTAGTCTCCTACTAACAACAACTTGCACCTTTAAAGTAGTAAATTGTCCCAAGGCGCTTCACAGGAGCGTAATCAGATATAAATTTGGCACCGAGTAATATTAGGAGATATTAGGACAGGTGACTAAAAGCTTGGTCAAAGAGGTCGGTTTTAAGGAGCGTATCTAAGGAGGTAAGAGAGGCGGAGAGGTTTAGGGAGGGAATTCCAGAGCTTAGGGCCCAGGCAGCTGAAGGCACGGCCGCCAATGGCGGTGTGATGAAAATCGGGGATGTGCAAGAGGTCAGAATTGGAGAAACGCAGAGATCTCGGAGGTTTGTGGGGCTGAAGGAGGTTACAGAGATAGGGAAGCAAGGAGGACATGGAGGGATTTGAACACAAGGCTGAGAATTTTAAATTTGAGGCATTGGTGGACCGGGAGCCAATGTAGGGCAGCGAGCACAGGTGGTGATGGGTGAACGGGACTGGGTGTGAGTTAGGACACGGGGCAGCGAGCACAGGGGGTGAAGGGTGAATGGGACTTGGTGCGAGTTAGGACACGGGGCAGCGAGCACAGGGGGTGATGGGTGAACGGGACTGGGTGCGAGTTAGGACACGGGGCAGCGAGCACTGGGGGTGATGCGTGAACGGGACTGGGTGTGAGTTAGGACACGGGGCAGCGAGCACTGGGGGTGATGGGTGAATGGGACTTGGTGCAAGTTAGGACACGGGGCAGTGAGCACCGGGGGTGGTGGGTGAACAGGACTGGGTGTGAGTTAGGACACGGGGCGGTGAGCACAGGGGGTGATGGGTGAACGGGACTGGGTGTGAGTTAGGACACGGGGCGGTGAGCACAGGGGGTGATGGGTGAATGGGACTGGGTGTGAGTTAGGACACGGGGCAGTGAGCACCGGGGGTGGTGGGTGAACGGGACTGGGTGCGAGTTAGGACACGGGGCAGTGAGCACAGGGGGTGATGGGTGAACGGGACTGGGTGCGAGTTAGGACACGGGGCAGCAGAGTTTTCTCTAGGTCTAACATAACTGCTGGTTTGCTCGACAGCTTTCACTGTGAGGTTTCTGAATTAGCTGAGTGACAAAGGGAATCTCCTTCCTGAGACTGGAATGATAGGGTGAGTTTTAGGACCATCGTGCCCAAGTTCAACAGCACTGACATGTCCATGGAGCAGGCTGACCCTTGACCTGCAGTCTGCTTTCGCACATGTCTGGACCTCTGGTCAAGCTAGAGATCTTTTGGCCATTATTTCCCTGAACAGATGTCAAAGAAGTCTTTTTGAAAACAGCAACCAGGCCGGTCTGGCGTCAGGGTCCAGCACTGTACCAAACACCAACCACAGTACACCGCATTCATTGACTAATGGAATCAATACGGTGGAGCTTATTGGTGTCAAGACAACATTTCCGTGTCAGACGTGTCTCAGTGGGTAATGCTCTCGCCTCCTGAGTCAGAAGGTTGTGGGTTCATAATCCCACTGAGCGCAAAAAATCCAGGCTGGAACTCTTGTGCTGTGTTGTGGGAGTCTTCTGTCTCAGCTGGACTGAAAGGATCCCATGGTACTATTCCAAGAAGCGCAGGGGAGTTCTCCCCAGTGTCCTGGACAATATTTATCCCTTGATCAACCTCTAAAACGAAAACATTTGGTCATTTATTTCATTGTTGTTTGTGGGAGCTTGCTGTGCGCAAATTGGCTGCCACGTTTCCTACATTACAGCACTGACCCCACTTCAAAAGTACTTCATTGGTTGTAAAGTGTTTTGGGACGTCCTTAGGTTGTGAAAGGTGCCAAATCTTTCTTATATTTTCTTAATCTAGGTTGACACTCCAGTGCAGTACTGAGGGAGTGCTGCGCTGTTGGAGGTGCCGTCTTTCGGATGAGACGTTAAACCGAGGTCATGTCTAGGCGGGCACATGAGCAATGGCCATGTGGGTAAGGTACCAGAGGGTTGCCAACCAACTCCTGCAGACCCATACTCAAGCAATAGTCAGGACAGGAAAGAACATGAAACTCACTGACGATAGTGCGGCTTTCTGTTTGTTAGATGATCCCACAGAGCCTATTAAATAATCTAACTTCCTTTCTTCTGGAACAAACATTACTCCAGTGATTCCTGGTAAGTGAATTTCCTGTACGGTGATGTCTTTACAGTGAAGCCTCCCTATAACAGGCATCCCATCCCTCCACACACCACAGCACAGCGCGAGGTCGCATCATCGTCCTTTCATCTTTGGAACCAGAGTAGACTGATAGGAACAAATTGCTCTCCTCCAAACTCCGCAGCACATGAAATGAAATGAGTTCCTCTTGGGGGTGAGTCTTTGGACACTAGTTGCCCTCTGCTATATGAACATAAGAAATAGGAGCAGGAGTCGGCCATAAGGCCCCTCGAGCCTGGTTCGCCATTCAATAAGATCATGGCTGATCTTCTACCTCAACTCCACTTTCCCGCCCGATCCCCATAATATCCAAAAATCTATCGATCTGAGCCTTGAATATACTCAATGACTGAGCCTCCACAGCCCTCTGGGGTAGAGAATTCCAAAGATTCACCACCCTCTGAGTGAAGAAATTTCTCCTCATCTCAGTCCTGAATGGCCGACCCCTTGTCCTGAGACAATGACCCCTGGTTCTAGACTCTCCAGCCAGGGGAAACAGCCTCTTAGCACCTACCTAGCTGGTATCTCACATGTGTCCGTTCTATGGGTCTGAATCTAGACAGCGAATATTACAAACAAAGTATTACATAGGGTGTACGGCACAGAAACAGGCCATTCGGTCCAACTGGTCCGTGCCGGTGTTTATGCTCCACACGAGCCTCCTCCCACCCCTCTTCATCTCACCCTATCAACAGATCCCTCAATTCCTTTCTCCCTCATGTGTTTATCTAGCTTCCCCTTAAATGTATCTGTACTATTCGCCTCAACCACTCCCTGTGGTAGCGAGTTCCACATTCTCACCACTCGCTGGGTAAAGAAGATTCTCCTGAATTCCCTGTTGGATTTATTAGTGACCATCTTATATTTATGGCCCCGAGTTCTGGTCTCGCCCACAAGTGGAAACATCTTCTCTACGTCTGTATTGATTTCTTTGTGGGTTCAATGGCGAGACATTTATGAAAGAGAATGTCTTTTAATCTAAAGTCTGTTCAACTCTTTATACAGCATTCAGGAGACACCATTATGCTTGTGATGCATCTAGAACGAAACTGAAACCAAACTCAACTGCCTTGCTTGTCTCGGTCACATGACCTCTGCTGGTCAGGCACAAGCAATCAATACCTGCAATCATGCTGCTAAGGCATCATAATCGAACAGGCAAATACCATCTCTATTTGCTGATATCATTACATCTCCTTTCCTAAAACAAAAGTATTTTACTTTTAACTAACAACGTTTTCTTTGTATTAATCTGCATTTTAACTGTAACACTTAATGAACTTACATTATCATTATCATGATCAAGGTTTTTTAACCTTGCTTTGTGTGTTCACATGAAAAATGTCAATACACTAGAACTTGAAGAAAGAATAAGATAACATTACTTCCTTCTATAACAATAGTCCTTAAATTTGCTCAATGAGTCTCTCAGGAGGCTTCACGTGTCTTGAGGATTTTCTGATTGATTGTCCTTGAATCTGAGTTCTTGCCTCAGATGATGGTTTCTCAGCTGTGTGATCAGGTTGTTCAACAGTATCAGTCTCTTGACCTGCTGTGGCTGGTCCCATGAGAAGATCTCGACGATTTCTTCTCAGAACAGCACCCTCATCTGTCTGAATGGTGTATGATCTTGGTTGAACTTCACTCAGGACAGTTCCCTTCTGAGTCCATGTGTTTGTTTTGTCTTTGAACCTTACTTGGTCACCAGTGTGGAGTTCAGGTAGGTTTTGTGTTCCTCTGTCATAGTAGTACTTTTGCTTTTCTTTCTGTTGTTCTTTGAACTTCCTCACTTTCTCCCCCTCTTTTGTTTTCAGGAGGTTCTCCGGGATGGGTAGGTTTGACCTTAGCCGACGTCCCATCAGGAGTTGGGCTGGTGACATACCACACTCGAGCGGCGTTGTGCGGTATACAAGCATGCTCTGGTAGAAGTCAGTTCCACTGTCTTTTGCCTTGTACATCAGTCTTTTCACTGTGTTTGCGGGCTCTCCTGGGTCAACAGCTCTGGACAACGTGTCTGCTGTATACATCAGCTTACCCGGTGTGTACACAACATTCCGTTCATCATAGACTGTCTCTCCTTCGCTTTCCACAACGAGGACTCTCTTTACCAGGTTCAGTCTCTCACAGGCTTTTAAACCTAGTATGGCTTGCACATCCTTTGGCACCACGATCCATGCTAGCGTGTGCTCTCTGTCCTTGTGTGTTACTTTGACAATGCATCTTTCTTTCACTGGTATATCAGTACCTGAGTATCCTGTCACTTTCACTTTTATTCCATGTATCTTTGGTCTGGGTCTAATTTTCTTAAAATCAGTCTCTGATATCACATTAACTTGTGCTCCAGTATCCAATTTAAATGGAATGTGTATGTCATTCACTTTTAGTGTCAACATCCAGTCTCTTTCTTCTTTTTTGTTTTCAGACACAACATCTACATTGAACTTCTCTATCTCGCTTTCATCTACTGCATGGACCTGGCTTTGTTGCGCTTGGTTCTTGCAGCAACGGGCATAATGGTTGTTTTTGTTGCAACTATTGAATGTTTTACCATATGCTGGACACTTTTTTGGTGTATGCTGTGTACCGCATCGACTACATGACTTTCGATTGTCCCTTTCATTTTCGTTCGCTGGCCACGCCTCTTTTTTCACATTGGCGCTCTTTTTGTTAAACGGTTTGTGTCCGTTCTTACTCACTGCATCCACGTTGCAGCTACTGTCACTGAACAGCTCCTTTGCCTGCAACTTCACAGTCTCTGTAGCCCTACACAGTGCTATGGCTTTTCCCAGGTCTAGATCTTGCTCTCTTAGCAGTCTTTCCCTTAGACCATTATCTGGAATACCACACACCGGTCTGTCTTTTATCAGCGAGTCTGTCAGGCCCCCAAATTCACACGATTTGCTTCTGTTTCTCAGTTCAGTCACATACTGATCAATAGTCTCACCCGTTTTCTGTACACATGTGAAAAATCTGTGCCTCTCAAACGTCACGTTACGTTTAGGTATGCAGTAGGCCTCAAACTGTTCCATTATTTTATCTAGCTTCATTTTGTCTCCATTAGCAGCGAATGTGAAGTTATTATACACCTCCAGCGCTTCATCACCCATGACATGTAAGAACAGTGACGCTTTTATTTTATCACCTTTCTCGTCAGCTCCGATTGCTGATAAATACAACTCTAAACGTTGTTTGAATCTCCTCCAATTTTCAGCCACATTACCTGTCATCTGAAGCATCGCCGGTGGGTGTAAACCTTCCATTTTTTCACTTCGTTAGCTATTCTCCAATGGTAAGCAACGATGTTCTCTTTTGGCTTGCTAATTTGTGGAGAGCTGATTTAACTTCAGATATTTTCTCTTCATCTCTTTCAATCACTTCTGACACCATGTATTGATTTCTTTGTGGGTTCAATGACGAGACATTTATGAAAGAGAATGTCTTTTAATCTAAAGTCTGTTCAACTCTTTATACAGCATTCAGGAGACACCATTATGCTTGTGATGCATCTAGAACGAAACTGAAACCAAACTCAACTGCCTTGCTTGTCTCGGTCACATGACCTCTGCTGGTCAGGCACAAGCAATCAATACCTGCAATCATGCTGCTAAGGCATCATAATCAAACAGGCAAATACCATCTCTATTTGCTGATATCATTACAACGTCTACCCTATCGAACCCGCTCATAAACTTAAAGATCTCTCTCAGGTCACCCCTCAGTCTTCTCTTTTCAAGAAGAATACCAGCAGGCTATTCTCCTGTAAAGGGGCATCACAATAGAGTCATAGAGTTATACAGCACAGAAAGAGGCCCTTCGGCCCATCGTGTCCACGCTGGCCATCAAGCCCTGTCTATTCTAATCCCATTTTCCAGCACTTGGTCCGTAGCCTTGTATGCTATGGCGTTTCAAGTGCTCATCTAAATGCTTCTTGAATGTTGTGAGGGTTCCTGCCTCTACCACCCTTTCAGGCAGTGAGTTCCAGATTCCAACCACCCTCTGGGTGAAAAAGTTTTTCCTCAAATCCCCTCTAAACTTCATGCACCTTACCTTGAAGCTATGCCCCCTGGTTATTGACCCCTCTACTAAGGGGAAAAGTTCCTTTCTATCTACCCTATCTATGCCCCATATAATTTTGTACACCTCAATCAGATCCCCCCTCAGCCTTCTCTGCTCTAAGGAAAACAACCCCAGCCTGTCCAGTCGCTCTTCATAGCTGAAACGCTCCAGCCCAGGTAACATCCTGGTGAATCTCATCTGCACCCTCTCAAATGCAATCACATCCTTCCTATAGTGTGTCCTTCCAACTGAGCATTCTCTCATCCTCATGCAATATCCATGCACACAAACACTGTCAGTTGATGTGATCAGGAACCGGAGCCCTGGTTGTTTTTTTTTACTTCGCTCAGGGGCTCCGATGTTCACAGTATTGGTCCCAGCACCACCTGGACTGAGATCAGCTAACACCGCACAGGCACGGGATCAAACCTGGATCTTCCAGCTCTGTATGGCTTAGTGTCACTACAGGCCGTGCCTTCCCCCACTGTGAAGGAAATAAAGACTTACATTTCTATAGCGCCTGTCACGACCTCAGGACATCCCAAAGCGCTTTACAGCCAATGAAGTACTTTTATTTTGAAGTGTAATCGCTGTTGTAATGTGAGAAACGCGGCAGCCAATTTACGCACAGCAAGCTCCCACAAACAGCAATGTGATAATGACCAGATCATCTGTTTTAGTGATGTTGATTGAGGGATAAATATTGGCCCCAGGACACCGGGGAGAATTCCCCTGCTCTTCTTCGAAATAGTGCCATGGGATCTTTTACATCCACCTGAGAGAGCAGATGGGGCCTCGGTTTAATGTCTCTTCTGAAAGACGGCACCTCCAACAGTGCAGCGCTCCCTCAGCACTGCCCTGGAGTCTCGGCCTGGATTATGTGCTCAACTTTCTGGAGTGGGATTGTGAACTCACAGCCTTCTGACTCAGAGGCAAGAGTGTTACCCACTGAGCCACGGCTGACACACTGAACCAGCGGAGAGAATAAGTTCTGTGTCCTCGTGTTGGAAATTAGCAAAAGAAAAAGAAAAAGTAAATTTTGTCAGACTTTTTTATAAGAACGCAAAAGTTATAAAACTGCTAACAAAAATAAAATCTGTCAGGCTTGGGTGTTGCTGACTCCTGCAATGTGTTAAACAGAAGACTGGATAATACTAAATGATGAAATATTATTCCAAATGAAAGACTGAGATTGATAGATTTTTGTTGGGTAAAGGTATCGAGGGACGTGGGGCAAAGGCAGGTAGATGGAGTTGGGGTACAGATCGGCCAATATCTAACTGAATACAGAACAGGCTCGAGGGGCTGAATGGCCTCCTGCTGTTCCCATGTTCCTATACAGGAGGAATTGGAAGGACTCTGCGAACAGGCCATAAATCCGTCCTTTCGGCAACTGAGAGATCAAATGAACAGAAGGACACTCCCTCCCACCCACTGATAATTGTGGGAGGCATAAGACCAGAGTCAACTGTGGATCAATTTCAGGAAAGAAAACTCTGTAAAAATATCTGGCTGACTCCGTAAAACAATCAGCCAAACTCCAGGAGGGTCATGATTCAACGCGATGCATCGGCGGGCAAATTTCACTACCCACCAGACCCTGTTAAAGCAGGAGATTGGACCTCAAGAGATTTATACCACTTGAACCTGGAGATGGGATCATTCCTCACTTACTGACGGCTGCCTGGTATTATTCACAGGTGGAGCCTGTGATCTGCTGTTGCTCAAGTGCTCTCAGTGCTTTGGGGTATTCACTGCACCGAAGGAATTTTTTTGATGTAAAAGCATATTATCCAGGCAGCAGACCTCTCCACACCTGGCCAGAGTGGAAACTGTCGGGAACTGTCTGGCAATGCGGCCCTGAGTCAGATCCCGTGCCCTAGTTACATTCACTGCCCTTGTGTGGCCTGATAGAAGCCTTTACAATTATGAAGGGGTTTGATAGGGTAGACGGTGGGAAGATGTTTCCACTTGTGGGGAGTCGAAAACTAGGGGCGATAAATATAAGATCGTCACTAATAAATCGAATCAGGAATTCAGGAGAAACTTCTTTACCCGGAGAGTGGTGAGAATGTGGAACTCGCTACCACAGGGAGTGGTTGAGGCGAATAGTATCGATACATTTAAGGGGAAGCTGGATAAACACAGGAGGGAGAAAGGAATAGAAGGATATGCTGATAGGATGAGATGAAGAGGGGTGGGAGGAGGCTCGTGTGGAGCATGAACACCGGCACGGACCAGTTGAGCCGAATGGCCTGTTTCTCTGCTGTAGACTCGATGTAATTAATTATTTTTAGTGTAAAATTGTGAGCAGTTTTATTTTCTATCTCCTCCGTTTCTTTTGCTGATTTTTGATCTTAGGAAGACAACAGCAGTCACCGCTCTCTCCCTGTCCTCACCACTCTCTCCCTGTCCTCACCGCTCTCTCCCTGCCCTCACTGCTCTCTCCCTGTCCTCACCGCTCTCTACCTGTCCTCACCGCTCTCTCCCTGCCCTCACCGCTCTCTCCCTGTCCTCACCGCTCTCTCCCTGTCCTCACCGCTCTCTCCCTGTCCTCACCGCTCTCTCCCTGTCCTCACCGCTCTCTCCCTGTCCTCACCGCTCTCTCCCTGTCCTCACCGCACTCTCCCTGTCCTCACCGCTCTCTCACCGCTCTCACCGCTCTCTCCCTGTCCTCGCCGCTCTCTCCCTGTCCTCGCCGCTCTCTCCCTGTCCTCGCCGCTCTCTCCCTGTCCTCGCCGCTCTCTCCCTGTCCTCGCCGCTCTCTCCCTGTCCTCGCCGCTCTCTCCCTGACCTCGCCGCTCTCTCCCTGCCCTCGCCGCTCTCTCCCTGTCCTCGCCGCTCTCTCCCTGTCCTCCCCCCTCTCTCCGTCCTCGCCGCTCTCTCCCTGTCCTCGCCGCTCTCTCCCTGCCCTCGCCGCTCTCTCCCTGTCCTCGCCGCTCTCTCCCTGCCCTCGCCGCTCTCTCCCTGTCCTCCCCGTTCTCTCCCTGTCCTCCCCCCTCTCTCCCTGTCCTCACCGCTCTCTCCCTGTCCTCACCGCACTCTCCCTGTCCTCACCGCTCTCTCCCTGTCCTCACCGCTCTCTCCCTGTCCTCGCCGCTCTCTCCCTGTCCTCCCCCCTCTCTCCCTGTCCTCGCCGCTCTCTCCCTGTCCTCGCCGCTCTCTCCCTGCCCTCGCCGCTCTCTCCCTGTCCTCGCCGCTCTCTCCCTGCCCTCGCTGCTCTCTCCCTGTCCTCCCCGTTCTCTCCCTGTCCTCCCCCCTCTCTCCCTGTCCTCACCGCTCTCTCCCTGTCCTCACCGCACTCTCCCTGTCCTCGCCGCTCTCTCCCTGTCCTCGCCGCTCTCTCCCTGTCCTCGCCGCTCTCTCCCTGTCCTCGCCGCTCTCTCCCTGTCCTCGCCGCTCTCTCCCTGTCCTCACCGCTCTCTCCCTATCCTCGCCGCTCTCTCCCTGTCCTCACCGCTCTCTCCCTGTCCTCGCCGCTCTCTCCCTGTCCTCGCCGCTCTCTCCCTGTCCTCGCCGCTCTCTCCCTGTCCTCGCCGCTCTCTCCCTGTCCTCGCCGCTCTCTCCCTGTCCTCGCCGCTCTCTCCCTGTCCTCGCCGCTCTCTCCCTGTCCTCGCTGCTCTCTCCCTGTCCTCGCCGCTCTCTCCCTGTCCTCGCCGCTCTCTCCCTGTCCTCGCCGCTCTCTCCCTGCCCTCTCCGCTCTCTCCCTGTCCTCGCCGCTCTCTCCCTGCCCTCGCCGCTCTCTCCCTGCCCTCGCCGCTCTCTCCCTGTCCTCGCCGCTCTCTCCCTGCCCTCGTCGCTCTCTCCGTCCTCCCGCTCTCTCCCTGTCCTCACCGCTCTCTCCCTGTCCTCACCGCACTCTCCCTGTCCTCACCGCTCTCTCCCTGTCCTCACCGCTCTCTCCCTGTCCTCACCGCTCTCTCCCTGTCCTCACCGCTCTCTCCCTGTCCTCACCGCTCTCTCCCTGTCCTCACCGCTCTCTCCCTGTCCTCACCGCTCTCTCCCTGTCCTCACCGCTCTCTCCCTGTCCTCACCGCTCTCTCCCTGTCCTCACCGCTCTCTCCCTGTCCTCACCGCTCTCTCCCTGCCCTCGTCGCTCTCACCGCTCTCACCGCTCTCTCCCTGCCCTCGTCGCTCTCTCCCTGTCCCTGTCGCTCTCACCGCTCTCTCACCGCTCTCTCCCTGCCCTCACCGCTCTCTCACCGCTCTCTCCCTGCCCTCACCACTCTCTCCCTGTCCTCACCGCTCTCTCCCTGTCCTCACCGCTCTCTCCCTGTCCTCACCGCTCTCTCCCTGTCCTCACCGCTCTCTCCCTGCCCTCACCGCTCTCTCACCGCTCTCTCCCTGTCCTCACCGCTCTCTCCCTGTCCTCACCGCTCTCTCCCTGCCCTCACCGCTCTCTCCCTGCCCTCACCACTCTCTCCTTGTCCTCACCGCTCTCTCCCTGCCCTGACCGCTCTCTCCCTGCCCTCGTCGCTCTCACCGCTCTCACCGCTCTCTCCCTGCCCTCGTCGCTCTCTCCCTGTCCCTGTCGCTCTCACCGCTCTCACCGCTCTCTCCCTGTCCTCACCGCTCTCTCCCTGCCCTCACCGCTCTCTCCCTGCCCTCGTCGCTCTCACCGCTCTCACCGCTCTCTCCCTGCCCTCGTCGCTCTCTCCCTGTCCCTGTCGCTCTCACCGCTCTCACCGCTCTCTCCCTGTCCTCACCGCTCTCTCCCTGTCCTCACCGCTCTCTCCCTGTCCTCACCGCTCTCTCCCTGTGATGAAATATTCCATTCATCACTGCCTGTGACTGTGGTCGGTTTCAGTGTCATTTCCCTTCCCCCAGTCCTCATTGTATTGTTTATTGGAATGTGCTGGAATGTGCTGTGTGTGTAGGGCTCCGCCCCTACCTGGCCCCTTTAGTAAGCTAGCTCAGTCTGGCCTCAGTCTCCAGAAGGAAGATACCTCTCTCTCTTACGTGTTACTTTCTAAGTTAATAAAAGCCTTGTTTTGTTTCGCTAACATCGAGTCTCGGAATTATTGAGGCACATCAATTTTATTAACTTATTTTTCAACACTATGGATCAACTCCTGAAACCCGAACGTTTGGATTTGGATCAACATGCTCCGGACGCATCAGCACGCTTCGGACACTGGTTTGAGTGTATGGAATTCTTCCTGGACAATTCCGCAGCCGTCAAAGACGCTACGGACGCTGCGAGGATGAGACTCGGAATTCTGCGGAATTGGGTAAGCCACCGGGTTTACCCCCTCATCCAAGACGCCAATACGTACCTGGCCGCCTGCGACATCTTAAAGGCGCATTACCAGCAGCCTACGAATGAGGTGTATGCTAGGCATCTGCTCGCTACTCGCGCACAGCGACCTGGGGAATCGGTGGAGGAGTTCCTAAGCACCCTGAAAATGCTTGGCAAAGACTGCAAGTGCCGAGATGTAAAAGCCGCAGTGTACACTGACGAGCTTGTTCGCGATGCCTTTATCACAGGCCTCAGCTCCACTTACATCCGGCAAAGACTGCTGGAAAAAACGGGGTTGGACCTGAAACAGGCTGCGGACACCGCGCGATCCCTGGATGTGGCCCAGAGAAACTCGGACGCCTACTCTTCAGCCCGCGCCGTCCACGCCGCCACGTGTGCACCAAGGGCGCCGCCATCTTGGAAGGCATCTTCCCCGCCCGGCAGCCCGACACCGTCGGGGCCCCGCTCTCCCCCCAGAAGCCCTACGACAGCCGCGACACGTCGGGGACCCAACTGCTACTTCTGCGGGCAGCCAAAGCACACCAGAAACCTGTGCCCGGCGAAAGGCACCACCTGCTTTAAGTGCGGTAAGAAGGGGCACTTCGGGAAGGTGTGCAGAGGGAACCCCGCCGGAAAACCAACCGCCGGAAAACCCGCCACCGCCGCGTGTGCGCCGTGGGAGCGGCCATCTTGGACACCATCTTGCCCGACCTCGTGGGGTCCGCCATCTTATGAGCAGACAGCGTGGACGCCATCTTGTATCGATCAGGGCCCTACAGTGGCATCGGTCACAGTGGACCAGACCAGGCCGCACCCGCTATCCAAATCAATGGTGGACATCGAGGTAAACGGGTGCCGGGTTAAATGTTTAATTGACAGTGGAAGCACGGAGAGTTTTATCCACCCTGAACTGGCACAGCAACTCTCCCTAAAGGTGGTCCCTGCTCAGGGTACCATCTCTATGGCTGATAAAACCCAGGCATCGACCATTCTGGGTTACTGCACGGTACAATTGGGCGTTAACGGAACTGTATACGATAACTTTAAAGTATTAATCATGAAGAACCTATGTGCGAGCGTGATCTTGGGCCTGGATTTCCAGTGCAACCACCAAAGCATCACGCTCAAGTACGGTGGGTCCCAGCCGCCCCTCACAGTGTGCGGTCTGGCTACCCTGAAGGTAAAGCCACCTTCGCTATTCGCGAACCTTACCCCTAACTGCCGGCCAATAGCGACCAAAAGCAGGAGGTACAGCTGGGAGGACAGGCGGTTTATCGCGACCGAGGTAGACAGGCTCCTGAAAGAGCGCATTATTAAACGCAGCAACAGCCCGTGGCGCGCCCAAGTGGTAGTGGTAAGGGGTAGCGAGAAGAAACGGATGGTGATCGACTATAGTCAAACGATCAACAGGTACACCCAACTAGACGCCTACCCGCTACCCCGCATATCAGAAATGGTGAACCAAATCGCCCAATACCGGGTGTTCTCCACCATTGACCTCAAGTCAGCGTTCCACCAGCTCCCTATCAGACCAGAGGACCGCCCGTACACCGCCTTCGAGGCGAACGGACGCCTCTACCAATTCCTCAGAGTCCCCTTTGGGGTGACGAATGGGGTCTCGGTCTTCCAGAGGGAGATGGACCGCATGGTCGATGACCACCACTTGCAGGCAACCTTCCCCTACCTCGACAACGTCACCATCTGCGGCCACAATCAGCAGGATCACGACTCGAACCTCGAGAGGTTCCTGGAAACCGCACAAAAACTCAACCTCACCTACAACGAGGACAAGTGCGTTTTCAACACCACGCGCCTCTGCATACTAGGCAGCGTGGTGGAGAATGGGGAAATCGGACCAGACCCCGACCGATTGCGCCCCCTACGGGAGCTGCCCCTGCCCAACACTCCCAAAGCCCTGAAAAGGTGCCTGGGGTTATTTTCTTATTATTCCCAATGGGTCCCCAACTACTCCGACAAAGCCCGCCCCCTCTTGAAAGCATCCTCTTTTCCGCTCTCTGCTGAGGCCCACGCCGCCTTCAAAAGCATTAAGCAGGATATTGAGCGGGCCACGCTACAGGCAGTGGACGAGAACACTCCATTTCAAGTGGAAAGTGATGCGTCTGATTTCGCCTTGGCAGCCACCCTCAACCAGGCGGGGCGGCCCGTAGCTTTCTTCTCGAGGACCCTCCAAGGGCCCGAGATCAGACACTCCTCCATGGAAAAGGAGGCCCAAGCCATCGTGGAGGCAGTGCGCCACTGGCGCCACTACCTAGCCGGCAAACGCTTCACCCTACTTACCGACCAGCGGTCGGTAGCGTTTATGTTCAATAATAAACAGAGGGGGAAGATTAAAAATGATAAGATTCTTAGGTGGCGGATCGAGCTCTCCACCTTTGAGTACGACATCATTTACCGGCCAGGGGCCCTTAACGAATCCCCTGACGCCCTCTCACGAGGGATGTGTGCCAGCGCCACCGGGGATCGGCTACAGACCCTCCACAACAACCTCTGCCACCCAGGGGTCACGCGGCTGTTCCACTTCATAAAGTCCCGTAACTTACCCTACTCGATTGAGGAAGTTCGGTCTCTGACCAGGAACTGCCGCACTTGCACTGAGTGCAAGCCTCGGTTCTACCGCCCAGATAGAGCCCACTTAATCAAAGCTACACGGCCCCTTGAGCGGCTCAGCTTAGATTTCAAGGGCCCCCTCCCGTCCGTCGACCGCAATGTTTACTTCCTGAACATTGTGGACGAATACTCCTGGTTCCCATTCGCCTTCCCCTGCCCAGACATGACCAGCGCCACGGTCATTAAATGCCTCAACAGCCTGTTCGGTATGCCGAGCTACATCCATACGGATAGGGGGGCGTCCTTCATGAGTGAAGAGCTACGCCAGTACATGCTGTCCAAGGGGATCGCCACGAGCCGTACCACCAGCTACAACCCCCGGGGTAACGGCCAAGTGGAGCGAGAGAATGGGACAGTATGGAAAGCAGTCACTCTAGCTCTAAGGACCAAGGGCCTCCCTATCCCCCGCTGGCAGGAAGTCCTCTCGGATGTGCTCCATTCGATACGGTCGCTATTGTGTACGGCCACTAATGCCACGCCTCATGAACGAATGTTTGTCTTTCCCCGGAAATCCACCTCAGGCGTATCCATGCCGTCATGGCTCTCCACCCCAGGTCCGGTACTCGTGCGAAGGCATGTGAGGGGCCACAAGACGGACCCTCTCGTGGAGCCAGTACACCTACTCCACACCAACCCCCAATACGCATATGTCCGGCACGCCGACGGAAGGGAGGACACCGTGTCCATAAAAGACGTCGCCCCAGCCGGCATCGACAACAACCACGGCAATAGCAGCAACAACGATCACAGCAACTCTTACCCACCCACTACTCTTTCATCACCCCCGGAAGAACATCGACCAACGGCACCCCCACCAACTACCCCTTCAACAACCCTGGCGGCACCCCCGGCAGAGACCCAGGAGACTACCGGGGACACCCAGCCGACACCCGCGGCACCACAACAGCCACGTCGGTCGCAGAGGACTATCAAACCCCCGAACAGACTAAATCTATAGAAGGGGTGAATGTGATGAAATATTCCATTCATCACTGCCTGTGACTGTGGTCGGTTTCAGTGTCATTTCCCTTCCCCCAGTCCTCATTGTATTGTTTATTGGAATGTGCTGGAATGTGCTGTGTGTGTAGGGCTCCGCCCATACCTGGCCCCTTTTGTAAGCTAGCTCAGTCTGGCCTCAGTCTCCAGAAGGAAGATACCTCTCTCTCTTACGTGTTACTTTCTAAGTTAATAAAAGCCTTGTTTTGTTTCGCTAACATCGAGTCTCGGAATTATTGAGGCACATCACTCCCCGTCCTCACCGCTCTCTCCCTGTCCTCACCGCTCTCTCCCCGTCCTCATCGCTCTCTCCCCGTCCTCACCGCTCTCTCCCCGTCCTCACCGCTCTCTCCCCGTCCTCACCGCTCTCTCCCCGTCCTCACCGCTCTCTCCCCGTCCTCACCGCTCTCTCCCCGTCCTCACCGCTCTCTCACTGTCCTCACCGCTCTCTCCCTGTTCTCGCCGCTCTCTCCCTGTCCTCGCCGCTCTCTCCCTGCTCTCGCCGCTCTCTCCCTGTCCTCGCCGCTCTCTCCCTGTCCTCGCCGCTCTCTCCCTGCCCTCGTCGCTCTCTCCCTGTCCTCACCGCTCTCTCCCTGTCCCTGTCGCTCTCTCCCTGTCCTCACCGCTCTCTCCCTGTCCTCACCGCTCTCTCCCTGTCCTCACCGCTCTCTCCCTGTCCTCACCGCTCTCCCCCTGCCCTCGCCGCTCTCTCCCTGTCCTCACCGCTCTCTCCCTGTCCTCACCGCTCTCTCCCTGTCCTCACCGCTCTCTCCCTGTCCTCACCGCTCTCTCCCTGCCCTCGCCGCTCCCTCCCTGTCCTCACCGCTCTCTCCCTGTCCTCGTCGCTCTCTCCCTGTCCCTGTCGCTCTCTCCCTGCCCTCGCCGCTCCCTCCCTGTCCTCACCGCTCTCTCCCTGCCCTCGTCGCTCTCTCCCTGTCCTCACCGCTCTCTCCCTGTCCTCACCGCTCTCTCCCTGTCCTCACCGCTCTCTCCCTGTCCTCACCGCTCTCTCCCTGCCCTCACCGCTCTCTCCCTGTCCTCACCGCTCTCTCCCTGTCCTTGTCGCTCTCTCCCTGTCCTCACTGCTCTCTCCCTGTCCTCGTCGCTCTCTCCCTGTCCTCACCGCTCTCTCCCTGTCCCTGTCGCTCTCTCCCTGCCCTCACCGCTCTCTCCCTGTCCTCACTGCTCTCTCCCTGTCCTCACCGCTCTCTCCCTGTCCTTGTCGCTCTCTCCCTGTCCTCACCGCTCTCTCCCTGTCCCTGTCGCTCTCTCCCTGTCCTCACCGCTCTCTCCCTCTCCTCACCGCTCTCCCTGCCCTCGCCGCTCTCTCCCTGTCCTCACCGCTCTCTCCCTGTCCTCACCGCTCTCTCCCTCTCCTCACCGCTCCCTCCCTGTCCTCACCGCTCTCTCCCTGTCCTCACTGCTCTCTCCCTGCCCTCACCGCTCTCTCCCTGTCCTCACCGCTCTCTCCCTGCCCTCACCGTTCTCTCCCTGTCCTCACCGCTCTCTCCCTGTCCTCACCGCTCTCTCCCTGCCCTCGTCGCTCTCACTGCTCTCACCGCTCTCTCCCTGCCCTCACCGCTCTCTCCCTGTCCCTGTCGCTCTCTCCCTGTCCCTGTCGCTCTCTCCCTGCTCTCGCCGCTCTCTCCCTGTCCCTGTCGCTCTCTCCCTGCGGGGGGGCGGGGCATGGAAGAGCCGAGGGAACCACATGGGATGAAACAGTAACGGTGAATGTGCAGGATGTAGGAAGCGTTTACTCATACATTATTTCAGCAACTATTTATTCCAGTTATAACAAAGTGCACTTTATGTGTATGTCTTAATTGGTGGAATAAACCCTTTTGTGGGGTAAGACTGGGGCTACAGTTTGGGTTGGGAACACAGAGGGAATGTGAGGTCCTTAATTAAGAGGCTGGGGTAATTGGGTGGGCTTCTCTGGCCATCCTTTCACTCACAGTTAAGCCTAAACATCCCCTTGGAGTTCACAAAACACCAATTAACCAATTCTCTGTCGCTGCTTTAGATAATTGGGAGCCCGTTCAGCGCTGAGCAATGCCGTCCGGCATCTTTTATTATTAAAGTCCTTCTGTTGTGTGTAGTGATGAATGAAGGTCTGAATTTTAAAAGGGCATCACTGGGGCTGTTGAGAGTTTGGGCCTGTCTATAACCTGTAGCTCAAACTCACAGCACACTCCCATTCGCCGGTCGCACAAGCAAGACCCTTGTCTAAGAAGGATCCCAGTTGCTCCATTGCCTGGGCTGTAATTGGAAGAGTTTTCCAATAGATACAACATTTTACGAACATACGAACAATGGCGGGCAGGTAAAGACCATCTGGTCCATGCAGCCTGTCCCACACTATGGCGATGCCCTGTCTATAACAATATATACACTCCCCACCCCATTGGAGTTTAGAATTTAGAAGAGGCGATCTGATTGAAACATGTAAGATTCTGAGGGGGCTTGACAGGGTAGATGTGGAGAGGATGTTTCCCCTCGTGGGGGAATCTAGAACTCGGGGGCATAGTTTCAGGATAAGGGGGTCACCCATTTAAGACGGAGATGAGGAGGAATTTCTTCTCTCAGAGGGTCGTGAATCTTTGGAATTCTCTTCCCCAGAGAGCTGTGGAGGCTGGGCCATTGAATATATTCAAGGCTGAGATAGACAGGTTTTTGAAAAAACAGGGGAGTCGAGGGTTATGGGGAGCGGGCGGGAAAGTGGCATTGAGGCCAAGATCAGATCAGCCATGATCTCATTAAATGGCGGAGCAGGCTCGAGGGGCCGAATGGCCTCTTCCTGCTCTTAGTTCTTATGTTCTTATGAAACCATGTGATCTCCTGGGAGAGGCCATCTAGGCGATGGAAACTAGTCCAGGAGCTCAGACTGGCCCTGAATTTCCTGCAGTCCCTACCCTTCTGTAAGAGGCGATCTCCGCCCCAGCCAGAAACAGGTCCATCTCTCGCTTGAAGGAACTCAGCGAATCATGAGCCGGCAGACTGTTGCCGAGGAATTTTAGTAAAGTTCCGATCGGCTGCTGGAGTTGGGCTTACTGACGGCCGGGCTGCTGTGCTCGCTGCTCCTCGCACGGGGCTGGGTTCTGCCCCTTTGTTGTGCAGTGGGACCGATGACCGTTCACCGCCGGGCTGCTCGCGTCGGGTGGCTGCACCCGGAGCGTCCCTTTGTTTCATGTGAAGTGTCAGGCCTCTTTCTTTTGTTTGTTGCTCAGCAGGTCCGTTGAGGACTCAAGGGTTTTCTCGTCTTTCAAGCTGCTCACAACTTCTCCCTCAAATTACATTTTGCAAAGAAAGATTTTACAAAGATTTTTAAAATCCTGGTCCTTGTGTTCAAATCCCGCCACGGCCTCTCCCCCTCCCCCCCTCTCCCCTCCCCCCTCTCGCCCCCTCCTTCTCGCACCCTCCCCCCCTCTCGCCCCCCCCTCGCCCCCTCTCCCCTCTCGTCCCCTCCCCCCCTCTCTCGCCCTCCTCCGGCCCCTGCAATCCCCCGAGGTCGATTGCTTATTGTAATAATCCTAAACAACTACTGATTATTGATTGACTTGTCTCTATCTACCTGTTTGGAATAAAATCTCCAGTTTGTGGTGAGCATTGGGCGTTCCATTTTGTGTGTTTTTGACAAACACAAAGGCTGGTGGGAAATGTTGTTCCCTTCACTCTTTCAGCGAAAGATTCTCTGGTAAATTCTGCTACTCACTTTCAACAACAACAAATTGCATTTATCCAGTGCCTTTAACCTAGTAAAACGTCCCAAGGTGCTTCACAGGAGAGTAATCAGACTAAATTTGACGCCGAGCCACATAAGGAGATATTAGGACAGGTGACCAAAAGCTTGGTCAAAGAGGTAGGTTTTAAGGAGCGTCTTAAAGGAGGAGAGAGAGGCGGAGAGGTTTAGGGAGGGAATTCCAGAGCTCAGGGCCCAGGCAGCTGAAGGCACGGCCGCCGATGATAGGGCGAAGGCAGTGGGGGATGCACAACAGGTCCAGAATTGGAGGAGTGCAGAGATCTCGGGTGATTGTAGGGGCTGGAGGAGGTTACAGAGATAGGGAGGGGCCGAGGCCATGAAGTGATTTGAACACAAGGATGCGAATTTTAAAATCCGATAGCCGATCATCCCACCCTCCCACCTCGTCTCCCTCCGAATGAACCAAACTGGCTACAAGATGGACTCTGGTCAGGCCAGAGGGGTACACAGAGGAACTGTTTCACAACTTGAGGCGAATAGCAGAGATGCATTTAAGGTGAACATAAGAACATAAGAAATAGGAGCAGGAGTAGGCCAATCGGCCCCTCGAGCCTGCTCCACCATTCAATAAGATCATGGCTGATCTGATCCTAACCTCAAATCTTCTATCACTCTGCATCCACCCGAACCCATGTGATCTCCCGGGAGAGGCGAAAAACCAGATAAAGACCCAATGGCCAATTTGGGAGAAAAAAATCTGGGAAATTCCTCTCCGACCCATCTAGGCGATCGAAATTCTTCCAGGAGATCACTCTGTCCCTATATTTTCTACAGTACTTACCTTCTGTAAAGGCGATCTCCACCCCAGGCAGGAACAGGAATAAAACCATCTCCTGAAATCTAACAGAATTAGAACACAGTAGGAGCAGAACAAGGCTACACGGCCCCTGGGCCCGCTCCACTACCCACAGGGCCATGACCATTCCGAACCCAGACTCATGTCCAATTTCCTGCCCGCTCCCCGTAACCCTTTATTCCCTTTACTTCTAGGAAACTATCTATTTCTGTTTTAAATTTATTTAATGATGTAGCTTCCACAGCTTTCTGGGGCAGCAAATTCCACAAACCTACCACCCTCTGAGTGAAGAAGTTTCTCCTCATCTCAGTTTTGAATGAGCAGCCCCTTATTTTAAGATTATGCCCCCTAGTTCTAGTTTCACCCATCATTGGGAACATCCTCACCGCATCCACCCGATCAAGCCCCTTCACAATCTTATATGTTTCAATAAGATCGCCTCTCATTCTTCTGAACTCCAATGAGTAGAGTCCCAATCTACTCAACCTCTCCTCATATGACCACCCCCTCATCCCCGGGATTAACCGAGTGAACCTTCTTTGTACTGACTCGAGAGCAAGTATGTCTTTTCTTAAGTATGGACACCAAAACTGTATGCAGTATTCCAGGTGCGGCCTCACCAATACCTTGTACAACTGCAGCAATACCTCCCTGTTTTTATATTCCAACCCCCTAGCAATAAAAGCCAACATTCCATTGGCCTTCTTGATCACTTGCTGCACCTGCATACTAACTTTTTGAGTTTCGTGCACCAGGACCCCCAGATCCCTTTGTACTACAGTACTTTCCAGTTTCTTGCCATTAAGATAATAACTTGCTCTATGATTTTTCCTGCCAAAGTGCATAACTTCACACTTTCCAGTATTGTATTCCATCTGCCAAATCTCTGCCCACTTACTTAGCCTGTCTATGTCCCTTTGCAGGTTTTTTATGTCCTCCTCACTCACTACTTTCCGTCCCATCTTTGTATCATCTGCAAACTTTGATATGTTACACTCGGTCCCCTCCTCCAAATCGTTAATATAGATTGTAAAGAGTTGGGGACCCAGCACTGACCCCTGCGGAACACCACTAGTTACTGGTTGCCAATCTGAGAACGAACCATTTATCCCAACTCTCTGCCTTCTGTTAGATAGCCAATCCTCCACCCATGCCAGAATATTACCCCCAATCCCGTGATTTTTTATCTTGAGCAATAATCTTTTGTGTGGCACTTGTCGCAGATGTAATCACCGTTAGCCTCAATGGATAAACACACGAGGGAGAAAGGAATAGAGGGATATGTTGATAGGGTGGGATGAAGAGGGGTGGGAGGAGGCTCGTGTGGAGCATAAACACTGGCACGGACCAGTTGGGCTGAATGGCCAGTTTCTGTGCTGTATACACTTTGTAATTCTATGTAAGTGCTGCCCAGGCTGTCCATTTACTGAAAGAACCTGAAACGTTGCCCAAGTGCCGTCAGGAAAGCAGCTTGGCCGCCTAATAAAAGGACCCAGTTAAGGTGGCAGTGGGCACGGGGCAGGGTGGACACAGGGTGGGGTGGGCATGGGGTGGGGTGGGCAGGAGTGGAGTGGGCACAGGGTGGGGTGGGAACTTATCGGAAGTGATTTTAACTGCACGACTGCCCTGTTCCCCCCGGGGGGGACTGGGTTAAAATTGCCCCCCATAGCTGGCAAATGTAAATAAGAGAAGCAAAAAAAAACACGACATAAGGTGCGTCAACAAGCAAGAGACAAGCATCAGATACAATGAAATAAAGGAATGGAAATCAGTTACTCCAGCGTCGCAGTGTAGAACAGGGTACACACTGTCTCCAGGAGATTCGGGACCTCTGCCCGGCACACAATCCTGAGAATAGTGACCCCTCGCTCCACACACACACACGTATATACACACACACACACTCACTCACACACACACTCACTCACACACAATCACTCACTCACATTCATACTCACACACAATCATCCACTCACACTCACACACAATCACTCACTCACACTCACAATCACTCACTCACTCACTCTCACACACTCACTCACACGCACTCACACACACACACAATCACTCACTCACACACACACACTCACAATCATCCACTCACACACAATCACTCACTCACACTCACACACACTCACACACATCCACTCACACACACACACTCACACACACACACACTCACACTCACACACACACTCACACTCTCTCACTCACACACACACACTCACACACACACAAAAAACCACACAGACATAATCAGCCGAATACTGGCATCTACTCCACATACAATCCTCAGAGCAGTGACCCCTCCCTATCAGAATGGAGACCATCGCGCTACAGACACAGTAGAGAGATCTTCACTTCTCCACACACACACATGCACAAACACACACCCATGTGCACAAACACACAAATGAATTACAATGTGAATGTGGCATCTCACTTGCTAATCTTATTTTCAGTTAGCTTAACTGGACACCTGCACCAGTTGAAGGTTCTAATAGAGAACGATTTAAGATTGTTCTCATGTCTAGACAGCTGCAATGACACAATCCGGTGTTGAGGCAGCTGCTCTGTGAGCTTTTATATTGCTGCAAAATGAATTATGACTTCCATATCTTTTAAAATATTTTTTTTTAATGTTTGTATTTTTCACGAATATCTCTTTTTCTGTTCTTTTTCTTTCTTGATCACAGCCCTGATTGTGATAGGAAACATTTAATTATATACATTTATTTATATTTATATCTATTTTATTCCCTCGTTAAAATACTTAAACAAATGCCAAGCTTTCAAGAAACGTCACCTGATGTCCTGCCAGAATCACTTGGAAGCTTTTCCCGAAGTGTCCTCGCTGCTTCCGTACAGACTGCTCAAGGAGAAAAAGAGGTGAAATGTGTTGAAGAGGATTGCGTTACCATGGCTAGTGTACAGTCAAGTTACAAATGCAAAGAAAGAACTTTGAAAATGGTCCCTTAAGAGCTGTTGCTGTCTGAGGACATGATCAGTTTTCCAGGAGTGGATGTGGAACGACTTTGCGACGCTACACTCTTTCCTGGATACTGCAGGAGGTTTACTGCTCGCTGACCGACACTGGCAATGCCTCGAATTTAAAATTTGCATCCTTCCATTCAAATCCCCCCCTGGCCTCCTCGCCCCTCCCTATCTCTGTAAATCTCCTCCAGCCCCACAACCCTCCGAGATCTCTGCGCTCCTCCAATTCTGGCCTCTTGCACATCTCCCGATTTCCATTGCTCCACCATTGGCGGCCGTGCCTTCAGCCACCTGGGCCCTAAGCTCTGGAATTCCTTCGCTAATCCTCTCCGCCTCTCTCTCCCCCTTTAAAACACACCTTAAAACCTACCTCTTTGACCAAGCTTTTCGTAACCTGTCCTAATATCTCCTTATGTGGCTCGGTGTTACATTTTGTCTGATAATCGCTCCTGTGAAGTGCCTTGAGACATTTTACTATTTTAAAGGCGCTGTATAAATGCAAGTTGTTGTTGTTGTTTTAAAAGAATAACAATGGGCTTACCAGAAGTAGAGGGGTTGAGTGGGGAGGCAGTAAAGAAGGAAGAAAGAACTTGAATTTATATAGCCAATGGTGGAACGATTAAAATCGGGGGATGCGCAAGAGGCCAGAATTGGAGGAGCGCAGAGATCTCGGAGGGTTGTTGGGCTGGAGGAAGTCACAGTGATAGATTCATTACAAATGCCAATCAAAATGCTTGACTGACCTTTGCTGAACCTTCGACCTCTGGCTTCACATCAAGGTGGTACAGACTCAAGCTTGTTACACCCAACGTTTTCAACGTGGCTCATTGTGAAGGCTGAGACTTCCCTTCACTGCCGGGCGGTGAACTTTTCTCACTGTGGGAGAAAGCAAATCGAGGACAGGTGAATAAGGTGCTTGGCTGGAGATAGTCACACTTCCGATCTGATGCAGTTCCCCTTGGGTCACAATGAACACCAGGCCGCTCGGTTGGTTGAATCATGGACAGGGGGAGGCGGGAAGGTCGGCTACTCTGGTTGGACACTTTCCTCTCGCCTCCAAACGCCCCGCCCCCACACCCCCCACAATTGGTCGCCCAACACATCCATCCTCGCGGCGCCTCGCCTTCCCACACTGATTGGACAGTGAACAGACTCTTGGTGATCCGATTGGATGATTCTCCAATGTCCGCCAAACAGCCTTTTTCCCCCCCAATCTCCAATATTTTTTTATCACTAATAAACGAAAGTGGTCAAAAGAAAATTAGAATAATACACAATTTTTTTTCTCTCCCGGGGAAATTTTTGTTCGCCGCAGTGTCCAGGAGATTAATCTTTAATTCTTGGAGACTCCAGGGCAATCCTGGATGTTTGGCTACCTTAGGATCTGTAATACCTTAAGGGAGAGAACTACTTTTTACAGCTCCTGTATACTGTAGTACCGGCAGTGACCACACCTGTATATAAACCCTGAGTAGTGATCTGTATAGTTCGTTCTAGAGTAACCCTCATTCAGCAAACACCTGTTGATCGTTCCCTGCAGTCTGATTATTGAAGGACACAACATTAAGATACACAGATATAACAGGATCCAGCGAGGTTTGTGTCAAAATCCTGTCAGGGAATGTTCAACCTTCTGTTTCCAGGATGAATGTTGGAGAACAGAAGGCTGCATGGGTATAGGAGGAGTAGACCATTCAGCCCCTTGAGCCTGCTCTGCCATTCAATTAGATCACGGCTGGTCCGCACCTCAGCTCCATCTGCCTGCCTTGGCCCCACCGTGCGCAGCAGAACTACATCCCAGCAAGGTGTGGGACATCTTCAAGAGAAGAAAAGGAACAACCAGAATATAAATAAAACCCCTTTTATAAAATCCTCAGACACCAGATCGTCTGAATAAGATAATGAAGTCAGAGTGTTTGATAAATACAAGTTTAATAAAAGTACCGTAAACATATAAAAGTTGCCTGAACACTGAACCTTTCAGCTGGACCTAACAGTGAAATTATACAGACAAGTCTTCTGCATTATTTTGAGAGCAATAACACAGTAACACAATGAGAGTTCATTCCTACACAGAACTCAAATGGAATACCAACAGAAGCAACAGAGAGGTGTTACATATTAATTCTGGGGATGGGGGTGTGGGGTATTCATATTTGTTCTCATTAAATGAGGGTATCAGTGCTGGCGAAAAGAACTTCGGCCCATTTCATTTTGCAATCAGCGTCAGCATCAAGCGCTTCCAGATCAGATGTAGCACAGGTCGATGCAGAGTAAAGTTTCCTCTCCTCTTCTCAACCAGCGTGCCTTATAGCCCCAAACCTCGGAGGAACGCTCTCTGATTTCACGCACTGGCCAACCTTGTGGTCTCTCTGACCCAGACTGCCCATCCAGGGCCAATTGGTGTTCACTTAGGGGCAGTTCTGCACCCATTGGAACTGGGTTGGGACTCTTTCCAAGCTTATTTCACTTGGGAAGTTTGCAGCAGAGAAAGACAGAAACAAAGAGAGAGAGAAAAACAAGAGAGAGAGAGAGAAGGAGAGCGTGTGTTTCACCCCATTACAGATGAACTTGAAACCAGGTCCCGCAGGTGAAAGGATCGAGTTCAAACCTACTGTTCCACACAACCTGCAGGAAAGAGGTTTATTTTGATCACATCTACAGATTTTGCAACATGCTTGACAACCCCTCATCATTCAGTCTTTAACCTGTCCACGTTTAAAACCCTACCCCTTGTGTTAACGCTGTGATTTAATAGGACACAAGCAACACGTAAAGTAGGGGTGATTACTGATGCGACGCTTCCCACTGGGAGTGTGGAATCACCTCACCGAGAGTAACAGCTGCCTGGGATTCTACTAGTTGCACCAACCAGGAGAATTATAAGTTATGACTTAATTCAACATTGTTTCATACCCTAGAACATATTCCCAGCCACTACATGCTTGCTAAAAAAAACTGTCCCCTTTCTGCATACAGTTTGAATTATTCCATGTCTTGGATAGTACAGAGTGACGTATTCTGTTAACATTATCCAGAGTGACCGCTAGGTTTCAATCTCCTCTCTGTCGTGAGATAAGCAGTTACCAAGCAATTTCCTTGTCAGAGATACCATTTGGTGTCATAGGGATTCTTAGAATCTGCAGTGCAGAATTTGAATTTCATCGAAGTCAAAGTATTACACAGATCTGGGACTGTGTTCCACAGGGAATTGGGAGTGTGTTCCACACAGGATTGGGAGTGTGTTTCACACAGGACTGGGAGTGTGTTCCACAGGGAATTGGGAGTGTGTTCCACAGGGAATTGGGACACAGGATTGGGACTGTGTTCCACAGGGAATTGGGACACAGGATTGGGACTGTGTTCCACAGGGAATTGGGACACAGGATTGGGACTGTGTTCCACAGGGAATTGGGAGTGTGTTCCACAGGGAATTGGGAGTGTGTTCCACACAGGATTGGGAGTGTGTTCCACAGGGAATTGGGAGCGAATTCCATATAGGATTGGGACTGTGTTCCACAGGGAATTGGGAGTGTGTTCCACAGGGAATTGGGAGTGTGTTCCACAGGGAATTGGGACTGTGTTCCACAGGGAATTGGGAGTGTGTTCCACACAGGATAGGGAGTGTGTTCCACAGAGAATTGGGAGTGTGTTCCACACAGGATTGGGATGAGTGTTCCACACAAAGCTGGGACTGTGATTGTTGTCACCCTAGAATCAGTGGGTTAGTGACCGCTGGACAAGCAGTGGGAAGTTTACCAGTGTTGGTCGGCTAGTGCGGTTTTAGCTGGTTAAATTCCCACTATACTCCTATGTACACTAGGGGAACCCCAAGCCCGTGCTCTGCCAACCTGCACCTGGGCTCGCTGGACTTAGATAAAGTGGGCTGTGTTCTTATGGGGCGCGAGCATGCACTCCATCGCAGGCAGGCGCTACCCGTGTGCATCTCTTAGTAGCTTGGTTGCGACCTTTGGACACGACGACGGGTTTCTGTGTGAGTCAGATTCTTGAGGGACCAAACAACAAAGAGGTAGGAGTGTGTTACTCATGGGACAACAGGTAGCCAGGACTGTGGGACAAGGCTGAGCAGCTTAAACACATTACCTGAATCTTTTGTTAGTATTAGTGCCGAGAAATATGCTCCAGTGTGTGAAACCCAGGTGAAGGGCCAAAACTGTCCCCACCATAACACCACCAGACATGGAAAGAGTAGGAGAGAAGCAGAGATAAATCAGGAAGCAGTAATTAGGTGACGTCAAGTTTAGTTTTAAAAGCCTGTAGATTATCGGAGGGAGTTAAATCTGAGGAAGATAAGGTTGTTTTAAGGCCCTTGGAAAAAATGGTTTAGAGTAAGGGATGGTGTGATGAAGCTCGAGATGCTAATCCCGTGCTCTTGGTGCGGGCGAAGGTGCACTTTGAAGGAGTGGGTCTCGGAGACAGGGCTGCAGCACCTTAGCCCCGATTCTGTGTCCTGTGCCACAGCGAGGCGCAGGGAGGAGACAACTGGTCAGGCGGCAAGTTCGGAGATTAGCGGAAAAAACAAGTTCAGACTGTGGCGACATCAAACAGGAAGACAAGAAGGGTGCAACAGAGAGAGACTTTGAAGCCTAGAGGTGTGAGATGGTAATTTGACGTAATATATACAGAAAAATTCCATTTTGTACTGTCCTGGGAAAGAATGTGGTGGAGACTTAAATGCCGCCGATAGTTGTTCCACATGACCCACACTGCACTGGTAGAGAGTTTGTTTCACTGAATATTGCCATAGTAACCAAACATACACATTATATATCATTCGGTACAAACAACAGCACAGGCTTGCTTAGGTATCCCCTTGCAATTTGCGGTACAGCTGTTTTTTAAGTATTATTAGCACCATGACTCCAGCTCCTGCATATTGTACATCAATCAGAACGACAGTCACTCACCGAAACTTTACTTTTGAAAGCTGAAAATAAAAAAAAAGGAATTTAAAAAAAAAGTTCAAGTATATAAAAGTTCTGTGCTGCCCAGCAACACCCGGGAAAAGTTAAAGGATGCTGGTCGGACACAGCAGCACCATGTGACATCTTTATTCCTGCCTCTTCGGCTCTTCAAGTTATGTGCCGCTAAACTCGTCTTTTACAATTTAAAAGAAAAAAAACCCCACAAAAAAGTGGCCCTTTCCGAACCACTTTCGGCAGACACACGTGGTCGTGTTATTAACGGGCAATGGTGTTATTCTTGAACCTTAGGAGCACCACTTACTTGAAAGGACGGTGTGTAACTATAGCAACCGCTAGGCCTCAGGCCTTGTCTAGCAATCCCAACATTGTTAAGTCTTATTCAGGCTTCAATCAACAGTTAGGATTGTTGTCCTGTCAAAATGGTTGCATAAACAACAATACTGAAAGAAAGTCTCTTTCTTTTATATATACATATATATATATAACAAAATGTCCACGTTTCAGTGTCTTCTTACAAATCTCTCTTTTTCCTGAATTGCTTTTGTGCCTTTCAGTCCCTGTAGTCTCTTTTTTTCCTGCATTATTATTTTTTTTTTAAAGTTTTTTTTTGTTGGTTGCGTCCGCATTGGCTTCTCATCTCCTCGACACGCGCTCGTTGCCACGGTCTCGCGTTCCGTGCGGTCGACATGTTTGACAGCACTGCGCCCGGACGGTTTGAAGGTAGCACCGACCCAATATCTTAAGTGTCTGGCAGAAGGTGAACGTCAGCCGATCTCGCTCACACACGTAATCTAGGGGTTAAAAAAAAATACATATATAGAGATATGCCTGTTAGTGTGAAGTAATCGGCTTTCATTTTTTTTCTCTCTCTCTGACTCTCCTTCCCTTGGTTTTTTTTTAATTTGTTCGTGGGATGTGGGCATCGCTGGCCAGGCCAGCATTTATTGCCCATCCCTAATTGCCCTTGAGAAGGGTGGTGGTGACCCATCTTGTTGGGCTTGCTCGGCCATTTCAGAGGGCAGTTAAGAGTCAACCACATTGCTGTGAAACTACCTGGGAATCCCCGCCCCTTCAACCACCGTCTGCCCCACCTGTGACAGAGACTGTAGGTCCCGCATTGGACTCATCAGTCGCCTGAGAACTCATTTTTAATGTGGAAGCAAGTCATCCTCGGCTCCGAGGGACTGCCTAAGAGAGAGAGAGAGTGGGTCTGGAGTCACATATAGGCCAGACCGGGTAAGGACGGCAGATTTCCTTCCCTAAAGGACATTAGTGAACCAGATGGGTTTGTACGACAATCCGGTAGTTTCATGGTCACCATTACCGATACTAGCTTTTTATTCCAGATTTATTTAATTAAATTAAAATTCCCCAGCTGCCGTGGTGGGATTTGAACGCTTGGCCCCAGATCATTAGTTGAGGCCTGCTGGATTACTAGTCCGGTAACATAACTACTTTGCTACCGTTCCCTTGGTACGGCTCCACGGGTGGTGCCCACCAGCTGGTAGCCCACCCTAGTGGCCATCATGTGTCATGAGAGCTGCTGAACATGGAGCACATGAGGGGTTTTGATCGAGTAAATAAGGAGAAACTGTTTCCACTGGCAGGAGGGTTGGTAACCAGAGGACACAGAGTTAAAGTAATTGGCAAAAGAGTCAGAGGGGAGATGAGGAGAATTTTTTTGGCGCAGCGAGTTGTTATGATCTGGAACGTGCTGCCTGAAAGGGCGGTGGAAGCAGATTCAATAGTAACTTTCAAAAGGGAATTGGATAAATACTGGGAGGGGAAAAATTTGCAGGGCTCTGGGGAAAGAGCAGAGGAGAGTTGGACTAATTGGAGAGCTCGTTCAAAGAGCCGGCATAGGCACGATGGGCCGAATGGCCTCCTTCTGTGCTGTAAGATTCTATAAAATCCTAGCACTATCCTAAAGAAAAAAAACAAAGACTTGCATTTCTATAGCGCCTTTCACAACCTCAGGACATCTCAAAGCGCTTTACAGCCAATGAAGTACTTTTGGAACTGTAGTCACTGTTGTAATGTGGGAAACACAGCAGCCAATTTGCACACAGCAAGCTCCCACAAACAGCAATGTGATAATGACCAGATAATCTGTTTTAGTAATGTTTGTTGAGGAATAAATATTAGCCAGGACACCGGGTATAACTCCCCTGCTCTTCTTCAAAATAGTGTCATGGGATCTTTTACATCCGCCTGAGAGCAGGTGGGGCTTCGGTTTAACATCTCATCTGAAAGACGGCACCTCCGACAGTGCAGCACTCCCTCAGTACTGGACTGGAGTGTCAGCCTGGATTTGGTGCTCAAGTCTCTAATCTATCCTTACCCGACACACATGTACTGTCCAGCGCGACTTACTGGATGGCCATCAGGAGTGGGGATTTCTGGCCAATTTTCCTCTTCCTCTGCCCTGGGGAGCCGAGGCCAATTTTAACCCTCCTGATGAGACTTAAGTTACCTACCCCCCGCCGCCCCCCCCACCCACTCAGCCCATATCCTAACTCGCACCAAGTTCTGTTCACCCATCACCCCCTGTGCTCACTGACCTACATTGGCTCCCGGTCCAACATTGCCTCGATTTTAAAATTCTCATCCTTGTTTTCAAATCGCTCCATGGCCCTCGCCCCTCCCTATCTCTGTAGTAAAACGTCCCAAGGCGCTTCACAGGAGCGATTATCACACAAAATTTGACACTGAACCACATAGAGATATTAGGGCAGGGGATCCCTTGTCACAGACACAAAGTGATTGCTTTAAACATACAGCTTGCTGAACACAATTATCCTGTCTATCTAAAGTCATATAAAAAGATAATACAGAAATCTTCCAAATGCTTCTAGGCATCACCTAATTGCTATTTGTTGAGATTTATCTTATCTCTGTTCCTATTCTTTTCAACCTTGCTGCACTATGAACCTTGGCCTTTGAACTGTCAATAATTTAGAAAAAACACGCAATTATCAGGCTGAATAGGTGCCGACTCCAAGGTTTGATTCTGTCACAATGCGATCTGTTTGCCATAAACACTTACTGTGAAAACTACTTAAACTGACACTCGTCACGGATTTCAATGGCTGGAGATTTTTTCTTTATCGAAAGACATTTCACCAAACATGACACTTTCAGATATAATATGGCCTTTGCATTTTCCTTTTCTTTATTTAATCACAAAAAGGGGCGCTATCTATCATCGTGGAGATAATGACAGCCAACTTATCCAACAACTCGTTCATTCAGTTATAATAAAACTGGATTTTTTTTTGCAAGCGGTTGCAATCAGATAATTACACTGTGGAGTCTCAGTGGACAGGCTCACTCAACACAGCTCTCCCGGACAATGTGCTAATACTTAATCTATTCGGCTGCTCTTTCAGACCATCTCGTGCCCCATTTTACACAACAAAAATAACAACTTCTATTTATATAGAACTGTTAATATATAAGCATCCCAAAGTGCTTCAGGGATTAGGGAGAGAGTTTCAGGGATTAGGGAGAGAGTTTCAGGGATTAGGGAGAGAGTTTCAGGGATTAGGGAGAGAGTTTCAGGGATTAGGGACGGAGTTTCAGGGATTAGGGACGGAGTTTCAGGGATTAGGGAGAGTTTCAGGGATTAGGGAGAGAGTTTCAGGGATTAGGGAGAGAGTTTCAGGGATTAGGGACGGAGTTTCAGGGATTAGGGAGAGAGTTTCAGGGATTAGGGAGAGAGTTTCAGGGATTAGGGAGAGAGTTTCAGGGATTAGGGAGAGTTTCAGGGATTAGGGACGGAGTTTCAGGGATTAGGGACGGAGTTTCAGGGATTAGGGACGGAGTTTCAGGGATTAGGGAGAGAGTTTCAGGGATTAGGGAGAGAGTTTCAGGGATTAGGGACGGAGTTTCAGGGATTAGGGACGGAGTTTCAGGGATTAGGGACGGAGTTTCAGGGATTAGGGAGAGAGTTTCAGGGATTAGGGATGGAGTTTCAGGGATTAGGGATGGAGTTTCAGGGATTAGGGAGAGAGTTTCAGGGATTAGGGAGAGAGTTCCTCAGGGATTAGGGACGGAGTTTCAGGGATTAGGAAGAGAGTTTCAGGGATTAGGGAGAGAGTTTCAGGGATTAGGGAGAGAGTTTCAGGGATTAGGGAGAGAGTTTCAGGGATTAGGGACGGAGTTCCTCAGGGATTAGGGAGAGAGTTTCAGGGATTAGGGACGGAGTTTCAGGGATTAGGGACAGAGTTTCAGGGATTAGGGAGAGAGTTTCAGGGATTAGGGAGAGAGTTTCAGGGATTAGGGACGGAGTTTCAGGGATTAGGGAGAGAGTTTCAGGGATTAGGGACGGAGTTTCAGGGATTAGGGAGAGAGTTTCAGGGATTAGGGAGAGAGTTTCAGGGATTAGGGAGAGAGTTTCAGGGATTAGGGACGGAGTTTCAGGGATTAGGGACGGAGTTTCAGGGATTAGGGAGAGAGTTTCAGGGATTAGGGAGAGAGTTTCAGGGATTAGGGACGGAGTTTCAGGGATTAGGGACGGAGTTTCAGGGATTAGGGAGAGAGTTTCAGGGATTAGGGACGGAGTTTCAGGGATTAGGGAGAGAGTTTCAGGGATTAGGGAGAGAGTTTCAGGGATTAGGGAGAGAGTTTCAGGGATTAGGGACGGAGTTTCAGGGATTAGGGACGGAGTTTCAGGGATTAGGGAGAGAGTTTCAGGGATAAGGGAGAGAGTTCCTCAGGGCAGCGTCCTAGGCCCAACTATCCTCAGCTGCTTCATCAATTACCTTCCCTCCATCTTAAGGTTGGATGTGGGGATGTTCGCCGATGACTGCACAGGGTTCAGTTCCTCAGATAATGAAGCAGTCCATGCCCGCATGCAGCAAGACCTGAACAACATTCAGGCTTGAGCTGATATGGGCCAAGTAAGCTGACCTCAGATGGGGCAGATGTTGGGGTGCTACAACTGGTCTGGGGGTGGGGGTGGGGGTGCGAGCCACTCGTCACAGAATACCCATGTTTTGACCTGCTGTAGTAGCCACGGCATTTATGTGGCTGGCCCAGTTCAGTTTCTGGTCAATGGTGACTCCAAGGATGTTGATGGTGATGATTCAATGATGGTAATGTCATTGAATGTCAAGGGGAGGTGATTAAACTTTCTCTTGTTGGAGATTACCAGTCTTGAAATTTTCCCAGCAAGGGTCAGGAAAGGAGAAATTTGCAAGAAATAATCTTCAGCAGAAACACGGGACTGAGATCATAGATACATGAAATGGCCTCCCCTTTTAAACAAAGAAATAAAAAAAGCCTTTTTTTTTATTGATAAACCTAGGTGAAGGGCCAAGAGCTGTAAGATTAGACACCAGCAGAGCAGCGGGAAGTATCAGAGACGAGAAGGTAAATCGCGGATTAGAAAGGGACGAGTTTTCATACCGAATGCAGCACATACTCCGATACTTCTCATTCACACAAAGGCTCAATCCCACGCCAACAGCTCATTTCTTACTCCAGTGAATTACACTGGGAATTGTAGACTGGGCCGCGGGAGTGCAACTTTGGTTCTTGGAGGAAGAGACGGTGAATTAACAAATCAGGTCAAGGTTCAGCTGTTAATAAATCCAAGCAGTGCCTCCCACTGTGTTTATGATGCAATGCTGTTTCTGGTTAACTGCAGCAATTGGAGCGAGAACTGATATTAACATGCCAGGACACACTGAGGTATAATGGGAGCTGCGTGTTGCAGAGCAATACGTGCCGTGATTAATCTGAATGAGCCCAGCAACCCTTTAGATTCCTTTCTTTCATCCCCCAACCCCAACCCCCACAACTCTTCAATCTTCTCTCCCCTCCTGATTCATGCTGGGCTCTGGTTCTAGCTATTCTCCACTGCCTTGCCTCATTGTCCATGCATCATGTGTTAGCCTAGACAGTAAATGGTGGTGGATTATTCCAAGTTTTGGTCTCCTTATCTGAGAAAGGATATACTTGCCTTGGAGGCGGTGCAACGAAGGTTCACTAGATTGATTCCTGGGATGAGAGGGCTGTCCTATGATGAGAGATTGAGTAGAGTGGGCCGATACTCTCTGGAGTTTAGAAGAATGAGAGGTGATCTCATTGAAACATAAGATTCTGAGGGGGATTGACAGGGTAGATGCTGAGAGGTTGTTTTCCCCTGGCTGGAGTGTCTAGAACTAGGGGGGTCACAGTCTCAGGATAAGGGGTCGGCCATTTAGGACTGAGATGAGGAGAAATTTCTTCACTCAGAGGGTTGTGAATCTTTGGAATTCTCTGCCCCCGAGGACTGTGAATGCTGAGTCTTTGAGTATATTCAAGACAGAGATCGATAGATTTTTGGACTTTAGGGGAATCAAGGGATATGGAGTGGGAAAGTGGAGTTGAGGTCAATGATCAGCCATGATCTTATTGAATGACGCAGCAGGCTCGAGGGACCGTATGGCCGGCTCCTGCTCCTAATTCTTACGTTCTTCTGTAAAGGCGAGGGGCCGTATGGCCGGCTCCTGCTCCTAATTCTTACGTTCTTCTGTAAAGGGCGGGGAAGAGGAACTTAATTCCATCCTCATCTGACATCCACACCACAGCACATCAATGGACAACACATGTTTGTGCAGCTACAGTTATCCTGACAGCATCGCGATTATACGCCTGTTCCCTTATCCTGGCCCAATGATACCGCCATCCGGATAAGAAATGGTTTCCAATTTATTCATAAATACCTTGCGGCAACCATTTGGCTCTGCATTGCAGAGAAATCCAGCTGGTAAGTTGGGCTTCTGTTCCTCTTTGTGCAATGTACACTTCGAAAGGTGCCAGCAAACCTTGCCACAAGCTGCCGTGCATTCAGCAGTTGAACTACTACACTCAGAGAGTTGAACAAAACTTTTGTGGAAAGTTTTGCAATATGGGGCTACGGATTCCCACAGCACCATTGCTTTGTTGTAAAGGTACAAGACACAGCCTGGTTACGCTTACGCCATGCAGACTGCACTGCAGGGACGATGAAACAATGGGCCGGGTCTCGCTGCAAAAATAACGGCACCTTAACGCATGGCGCTCTTAGATTGGCTGGAGAGTCTAGAATTAGGGGGTATGGTCTCATAGGATAAGGTGGTCAGGATGTGAAATTCGGTTACATCCTGTTTGGGGGGCGGTAACCGAATTAGCGCCGGATATTTAGTGGCAAGCGCGGAAGTACTGCCCTGGCTGCTAAATTCGGCGTACCGCCCTGGAGAGGAAATGGGGCGCTATCTCGGGCGCTCCACTTCCTCTCGGGGCGGCGTGGTGCCGTGGCCGCAGTGCCGGGCTGCGCGATGGCCGCCACGGACCACGCCAAGGGCCACCACGGAGCACCGACCTGGAGGTCAGCTAAAGGAAAAAAATGGCGGCGCGGGTCGCAGCTGCACCTCCTCTTTAAATACCGCTCCGCGAGCGGAGGTTGGCCCGGCTCGTGACCCACGAGGCTGGTGCTGACATCGCCCGTGGCAGCCTCGCAGGGCGCAGCCAAATTTCTGCTGCGGGGCGGTAAGAGGCCACAGCACACGGCGATGACGTCAGCGCCGGTGGCACAGCGGCCTGGGCGCTACCGGTGGAGGAACGGCGCTATTGGGTAGCACCTCAGCAACGACCAACCGAATTTCGCGGGAGGTGCTTTTTCCGCCCCCCCCCCACTGGGCGATAACCCCTATGTGTTCCATTAGCGCCCCTTGGAGGTGCAAACGGCAGGCGCAAAGGAGCCGAATTTCACCCCCTCAGCCTTTTAAGACTGAGATGAGGAGGAATTTCTTCACTCAGAGGGTTGTGAATCTCTGGAATTCTCTGCCCCAGAGGGCCGTGGAGACTCAGTCATTGAATATATTCAAGACAGAGATCGATAGATTTTTGAACTCTAGGGGAATTGAGGGATATGGGGATAGGGCAGGAAAGTGGTGTTGAGGTAGAAGATCAGCCATGATCTTATTGAATGGCGGAGCAGGCTCGAGGGGCCGAATGGGCTACTCCTGCTCCTATTTCCTATGTTCTTATGTCAATCCTTCCATTTGCCTCTTGTTTATTCTAAGCTCCAAACTTGCTCTTGGTCCTCCCTAGATCATCACTGTGCTTTGTCAACATGGAGCAGCAGATGTGATGAATGGAGATTGTTTCCTTCTGTTCCCTGCCCCCCCTCCCCCCGTTAGAAATATTCCTCTCGAGTTTGTGGAGATATTTTCTTAAGGTATTGTTATCTAAAATAAGTCTAAAAAATGGAATTTCTCCAAATAAATTCCAATTATCCCAGTTCAGTTTGTTTTGCAGTTTCAGTTGCAGCTTAGCTCCAAGTTCATTTACATGTCATGTCGCTAAGATCGATTGCAGGCTGTCTTCTCAAAGAGCCTGTGGGAGAATTGCTTCCTGCTCTTGACCTCACTTATTATTTACAGCCCACTGTAGACCTCAGCTCTTTACCAGCTGACTTGAGAGAAATGGTGAATGAACCAAGGTGTATTTCCACCTCTAACATCGCCCGCCTCCGCCCCGCCTCAGCTCATCCGCTGCTGAAACCCTCATCCGGGCCTTTGTTACCTCTAGACTTCACTATTTCAACGCACTCCTGGCCGGACCCCCATCTTCCACCCTCCGTAAACTTAAGCTCATCCAAAACTCGGCTGCCTGTATCCTAACTCGCACCAAGTCCTGTTCACCCATCACCCCTGTGCTTGCTGACCTACATTGGCTCCCGGTCCCCCAACAACTTGATTTTAAAATTTGCATCCTTGTTTCCAAATCCCTCCATGGTCTCGCCCCTCGCTATCTCTGTAACCTCCTCCAGCCCCACAACCCTCCAAGATCTCTGCGCTCCTCCAATTCTGGCGCCTTATGCATCACTGATTTCCATCGCTCCACCACTGACAGCCGTGCCTTCAGTTGCCTGGGCCCTATGTAAAGTCTGTGTGTTCTAGTTGTAATTAATAACACACAGACTACAAGATTAAAGTTCAACAGGTCTTTACTGGTTGGAGGTCAGGACTATATGAAATACAATCTTACTACACAGTGCTTATATACCAGTGGTCACCACCGGTATTACGTATACAGCAGCCAGAGAAAGTAGTACATCTCTTAAGGTGGAACAGGCTTAAGTTCTCTTAAGGTGGAACAGGTTACATACACCACAATCCTCCCTTTTTAGCTTAATAGTCATATCCCCATTTAACATAACATCATAACATATATACATATATAACTTCAGGTATAAACAGTTCAAAGGTTCAGTCTCTCAGGAGGCCTTCTGATTCGGTCTGGATAACGCCTTTCAGTGGTCTCTGATTCTTGTTGCTGAGGTGACTCTTCTTGTTGGTTTCCTATGTATTGGACGTCATCATCAGGTACAGTCCCTGCCGAGGTAGATGCTTCAGGTTCATTAACGTCTTCCACAGTTGTCTCTGTCGCAACCATGGGTTCGACCCTTGCTCTTGATTCTACCAGTTGATCCGCATGACGCCTTATCACATTGTTACCAATATCTACTGTGTACATCAGAGGTCCTTGTCTGGCCCGAATTGTTCCGGACTGCCATTTTTCGTTTCCATAGCCCCTTGCCAACACTGGTTGTCCTACTTCGAAACTTCGAGTGGACTTGTTATTAATATGCCGGAACTGTTTGTTTTCCACTTCCCTCCGCACATTTGGTTTTAACAAGTCCAACCTGGACCGCAACCTCCTGTTATAAAACATCATGGCAGGACTTTGGTTAGTCACTGCATGAGCGGCGTTTCGATACGCCATTAGGAAATTGTCCACCTTGTGCTGTAGCGGAATCTAGTCATCGTTCATGGCCTTTATTGCCTTTTTGAATGTTTGGACAAATCTCTCGGCCAACCCGTTTGTCGCCGGATGATATGGGGCAGAGGTATAATGTTTCACCCCATTCTTCTTTAAGAATTTTTGGAATTCTTCCGACACGAACTGTGGTCCGTTGATCTGTTCTGGCAATCCGTTCCTTGCGAATATTGTTCTTAACACCGCAATTGTCTTTTCTGAAGTAGTGGTATTCATCTTGATCACTTCTGGCCATTTGGAATGTGCGTCCACCGCAATTAGGAACATGGAGTCCATGAATGGACCAGCAAAGTCAATATGTACGCGTTGCCATGGGGCTGAAGGCCATTCCCATGGGTGTAGTGGTGCGATCGGAGGTGCATTTTGCACTTTTTGGCACCCAGCGCAGCTTTTCGTCAACTCCTCTATCTGTTGGTCAATACCCGGCCACCATACATAAGCCCTAGCAAGACTTTTCATCTTAACTCCCCCCAGATGACCTTCATGCAGTTCTTTTAGAACTCTTTCCCTTAACTTGGGAGGAATAATCACTCTTGTCCCGTACATCAAAGTACCATGGCAGACGGACAGCTGGTCTCGCCTTGCCGAGAATGCCGGTAACAGAGGATCACCACGTGTTGGCCATCCTTTCACTGTCACCTCGTAGACTCTGGACAGTGTCGGGTCATTCCTGGTTTCTCTTTCAATACTTGCATTGGTGACTGGTAAACACTCGATGATGGTCGAATGAAATAACTCAACAGGGTCAACTTTCGTCGTTTCTTCTTCTTCAGGTAGTGGCAGGCGCGACAGCCCATCAGCATTGCCATGCTGCTTCGTACCTTTGAATTCTATTTGATATTGATGTGCCCCTAGGAAAAGGGACCATCTCTGGAGACGCTGTGTTGTCATCACTGAAACACCCTTCTTAGGGTTAAAAATGGATACCAACGGCTGATGGTCTGTCAGAAGTGTGAATTTTTGGCCCTGCAGGTAATGATTAAACTTCTTCACTCCCCATACAAGGCTGAGAGACTCCCTATCGATCTGCGCATAGTTGCGCTCAGCGGAGGTCAATGATCTGGATGCAAACGCGACTGGCCTTTCCGTGCCATTTGGCAACTTGTGTGAGAGTACTGCCCCAATACCATTTGGAGAAGCATCACAAGCCAACCGAATAGGCAGTGTCGGGTTGAAGTGAGCCAACACTTCCTCTGAGGTGATCAATTCTTTGCTTTTGCGAAATGCCTTCTTACAGTTTTCGCTCCATTCCCATGGTACCCCCTTCTGTAAAAGAGCGTTTAGCGGGTGCAGTACCGTGGATAGATTTGGTAGAAATTTATGGTAATAGTTAATCAATCCTAGAAACGACCTCAACTGAGAGACATTATCCGGAGCGGGAGCCTTTACAACTGCCTCTATCTTGTCAGGAGACTTATGAAGCCCCTCCCGGTCAATGACATGACCACAGTACGAGATCCGCTTCTGGAAGAACTCACATTTCTGCCGATTAACTCTAAGTCCATACTCTTTCAGTCTGTTGAGCACCAGTTCCAAGTTTGCGAGGTGTTCTTCATCACCATCACCTGTAATCAGAATATCGTCCAGGTAACATTGTGTGCCTGGAATTCCCTGTAATACCTGCTCCATGGCCCTCTGCCAAATTGCTGGAGCCGATGCCACTCCAAAAACCAGCCTATTGTACCGGTACAAACCTCGATGCGTGTTGATCGTGAGGTATTGGCGTGACTCTTCTTCAACCTCCATCTGCAAGTACGCCTGCGCCAGGTCTATCTTGGTGAAGTGTTTCCCGCCAGACAACGAAGCAAAAATATCCTCAATCCGCGGAAGCGGATACTGCACCGTGTGAAGCACCGGATTAACGGTGATTTTGAAATCTCCACAGATGCGAACCTTCCCTGGTTCTCCTGGCTTGTTGCTCGAAGGACGTTTCATAACGGGAACAATGGGCGTAGCCCACTCACTCCAATCTACCTTAGACAGTACACCTGAACGTTCTAGCGCTTCCAGTTCCGCTTCTACAGTAGGTCGTATTGCATAGGGTACCGGTCTGGCTTTAAAATTTTTTAGTTGTGCATGTTCATCAATCTTGATGTTTGCCGTAATTCCTCTCAGTGTTCCCAGTCCCTGCTGGAACACCTCTTTAGCATCATCCAATATTTTGGACAATCGTTTAGGTTTGACATCTGTTTCCCCGGAATCTACCGTTAGTGCCTTCAAGGAGTGCCAGTCCATATTCATTTTCCTAATCCACTCCCGTCCCAGTAGTGGTGGACCTCCTTCAGGTAGCACATATAAGTCCATTACCTGGCTTTCTTCGCCCTTGTGGACCACTTTTACCTCTATCTTTCCGATGGGGTACACTCTTTGCCCCGTGTATGTTTTCAATATAATCTCCGTATCCCGTAGGGGAATATGTTGGAATAACCTTTTGTAATCTTTCTTATTCATGACCGTCAATGCCGATCCAGTGTCCAATTCCATCTTTACTTGGACTCCTGCTATCTGAAGGGTGACCCAAATTGTCTGGAGATCTGCATCCTTACCAACGTTGTGTACTCTTAAGCTACCCAGTTCATTACTGCTAGCGTCTGAATCTGACTTCTGTTCGGTCGAACTGTTCTTTGTCACCTTGTGTACCTTTATGTATTTTCCTTGCGGTGACTTTTTGTTGCTGGTCTTCTTTCCTGACCGGCATACTTTAGCTATGTGGCCAAGCCTGCCACACGTTCTGCATTCTTGGTTTTTAAACCAACACTGGTTCTGATCATGCGTTGTCTTTCCGCAACGATAACATTTTACAGTACTCAAACCCAATTTATTTGTACTGAGTTCCGGTGACCGTAGCTGCATTACTGCCGTGCCTCTCGCTGCGGCTTCGTGTGCTGCTGCCATAGTGACCGCTTTCTCAAGCGTCAGCTCATTCTCCTCGAGCAATCGCTTTTGTGTATCTTCTTTTAATAAACCACACACAAATTTATCTCGTAGCGCCTCTGTCAATCTCGTTCCGAATTGACAGTACTTTGCTAGCTTACGCAATTCCATTAAATATTCAGCATTGCTTTCATCCTTCAGCTGCCTTCTGCTGTAAAATTTAAATCGTTCCGCTAGCATCAGCGGCGTGGGGTTTAGGTGATTTTTCAGGACAGTAACAATCTCCTCGAACGTCTTATCCGCCGGTTCATCTGGTGATAAAAGGTGTTTCAATTGCCCGTATGTCTTCGCACCCATTAATTTTAATAATGTTAGTGCTTTCTCTTCATCTGGGATTTTATTTGCTTTACAATAATTTTGTATGCGTTCTACATACATAGCCCAATCTTCGATGTCGCTATCAAAGGTATTAATGTTCCCATGTTTAGGCATCGTTGCAATTTAATTTCTTTTTATTTTTATCCAAGATGGCGGCTTCCACGCTCTTGTCTTCGTCCTCCGCCTACAAAATGGCAGTTTTCCTGCGCTTGGCGGTCTTCACCCTTCCCCCGACGCTGTCTCCGCTTCACCGCGGCTCTTGCGCCTTCAGTTGCCCCCAGACGCTGCGCCTTTTTAGCCCGAATGCGGCCCGGCCCTTATCACCAGCCGCGATCGATGTCCCCGCGCTGCGCCTTTCGGCCCGAATGCGGCCCGGCCCTTATCTCCGGTCGCGATCGATCTCACCGCCCTTATTCCTCCGTCTTCCCTCCCCGTCTATACAGCCAACGCGGCCGATTTTCTGGTCGCGTCGCTGCCCGGCTTACCCACTACCGAGGTAGAAAGAAGATAGCTGACAGCCGCTGATGGAGGCTTCGAGTTCAGGATGTCTTCTGCACTCTGGTTTCTCGATGTCTGCCGCGCGACGTGTCTTCCAGCAGGGTGATGAGGGTGGAAGCCTCTCTTCGACGTCCGTTCTGTGGACGAAGCCGCCGTGGATATAACTGCCGCAGGGTAAGAATCTGACTTGTCGCCACTGTAAAGTCTGTGTGTTCTAGTTGTAATTAATAACACACAGACTACAAGATTAAAGTTCAACAGGTCTTTACTGGTTGGAGGTCAGGACTATACGAAATACAATCTTACTACACAGTGCTTATATACCGGTGGTCACCACCGGTATTACATATACAGCAGCCAGAGAAAGTAGTACATCTCTTAAGGTGGAACAGGCTTAAGTTCTCTTAAGGTGGAACAGGTTACATACATCACACCCTAAGCTCTGGAATTCCCTCCCTAAACCTCTCTACCTCGCTCTCCTCCTTTAAGTCGGTGGCATAGTGGTTAGCACTGTTGCCTCACAGCGCCAGGGACCCGGGTTCAAATCCGGCCTCGGGTGACTGTCTGTGTGGAGTTTGCACATTCTCCCCGTGTTTGCGTGGGTTTCCTCCGGGTGCTCCGGTTTCCTCCCACAGTCCAAAGATGTGCGGGTTAGGTTGATTGGCCATGATAAAAAAATTGACCCTTAGTGTTAGGGGGGATTAAATACGTGGGGTTACGGGGATAGGGCTTGGGTGGGATGGCTGTCGGTGTAGGGACCGGGTGCTAGGGTTTGGATGATCAGCCATGATCTCATTGAATGGCGGAGCAGGCTCGAAGGGCCGAATGGCCTACTCCTGCTCCTATCTTCTATGTTTCTATGTAAGTCGCTCCTTAAAATCCACCTCTTTGACCAAGCTTTTGGTCACCTGTCCTAATATCTCCTTCTGTGGCTTGGTGCTAAATTTTGTTTAATAATCGCTCCTGCGAAGCGCCTTGGGACATTTTTCTATGTTACAGGTTGCAAGTTGTTGTGTATACTGTGACATGTTCCTCTGTGAGCCAGCCTCTGACCTGCCTACTCCCAATAAACCAGACAAAACATTTCACAAAACAAAAAATACTCAACATACTGGTCTCCAGGGATGGTTGACCCAAGTTTAACTCTGCACTTCTGTTTTTTTCCTGAAGATAGGAACAGGAGGAGGCCTTTCAGCCCTTCGAGCCTGTTCCACCATTGAATGAGATCACGGCTGATCTGTATCCTAACTCCATCCACCCGCCTTGGTTCCTTTTCTACCCTTGGCTAGCAAAAATCAATCAATCTCAGATTTAAAATTATTAATTGAGCCCCGGCATCCACTGCTTATTGTGGGAGAGAGTTCCACACTTCTACCACCCTTTGTGTGAAGAAGTGTTTCTTAACTTCTCTCCTGAATGGCCTGGCTCTGATTTTAAGGTTATGTCCCCTTGTCCTAGACTCCCCCACCAGCGGAAAATGTTTCTCTCTCTCTACCTTATCAATTCCTTTCAAAATCCTAAAAACCTCAATCAAGTCACCCCTTAACCTTCTATATTGCAGGGAATACAAGCCTAGTTTATGTAATCGCTCCTCATAATTTAACCCTATGAGCCCTGGTAATATTCTGGTGAATCTGCGCTGCACTCCTGCCAAGGCCAATATATCCTTCCTAAGGAGCGGTGCCCAGAACTGCACACTGTGCTCCAGGTGTGGTCTGACCACGGCTTTGTATCGCTGTGGCAAAAAACTTTCTCTCCTTTTGCATTCCCCTTTAAGATGACCGCTGTCCTGGAAAGGAGAGTGGTGACCTTGGAAGAAAGTCTATCGTTGACCAGAGCCAAAAACTTTTACTCCAACACTTGAACTACAATGACCTTTACATGGAAGCAAAAGGTCACGAGTGTGCACAACCTCTCGGTACTAAGTTGTGGCCCTTGTATTCTCAAGGTTTCTAGTGGAATTTGACTCTTAATGGATTTTTCTACACTATATGAAGTAGTTCATGTGAAAATGACCACATGTGGGGTCCAGAGGTTTCTCCTATTACCACAAGAGGCAGTTTGGGTTACACAAACCGAGCTACTCGATCACTCAGTAACCCACAGACAAAAAAAAGCACTAACTCTCCAGGCTGGATGTGCCTCCCCCACATTTACTTAACCTCTTCCCAGGTCACAGCAATTATGCAAAACAACTTATTAATATGCAAACACTGGGTGTGGGCAGGGGTAGGGTTTCCCTTCCTGACTACGAACCAGTGACCCCCTTACTGATAACCAGAATGAGAACCCGGACTTCAAGGGTTAAGTTACGAGGAGAGATTACACAAATTAGGGTTGTATCCCCTGGAATTTAGAAGGTTAAGGGGTGATCTGATCGAAGTTTTCTAGATATTAAGGGGAACAGATAGGGTCGATAGAGAGAAACTATTTCCGCTGGTTGGGGATTCTAGGACTGGGGGCAGAGTCTAAAAATTAGAGCCAGACCTTTCAGAAGTGAAATTAGGAAACACTTCTACACACAAAGGGTGGTAGAAGTTTGGAACTCTCTTCCCCAAACAGCAATTGATGCTAGATCAATTGTTAATTTTAAATATGAGATTGATATGAGCCCTAAGCTCCGGAATTCCCTGCCTAAACCTCTCCGCCCTACCTCTCTTTCCTTCTTTAAGACGCTCCTTAAAACCTACCTCTTTGACCAAGTTTTTGGTCACCTGCCCTAATTTATCCTTATGTGGATCGGTGTCAAATTTTTTGTCTTAAAATACTCCTGTGCAGCGCCTTGGGATGTTTTACTATGTTAAAGGCGCTATAGAAATACAAGTTGTTGTTGATAGCTTTTTGTTAACCAAAGGTATTAAGGGATACGTGGCAAAGGCGGGCAGATGGAGTTAGGTCACAGATCAGCCATGATTTCATTGAATGACGGAACAGGCTGGAAGGGCTGAATGGCCTCCTCCTGCTCCTATTGGAAAGGGTCAAAGGGTTGGCTTTGGATGAGCATTCTCAGGCGGTGGCTTCCATAGTTGGATAGCTCACTGAGTGCCTGAGCTCAAGACAAGCAGAGCAGGGACTTGAGTAAGGTATTGTTGGACAGCGGGTGGGATTGTGGAACGAAGACCCCAGCATGGGTGGGCGACTTTAGAAAAGAAGGGAGAGGAATGGAAAATAAGAAATTATTATTTAATAATTCTTCTGTGTGTCGCTGCACAGTTTAAGTCTTGGCTTCTGTGCTGTTTTGGGGAGGTGGGGGGTGTGATTGCATTAACAGTTCGGAGTCTGATTTAATGATTCAGAATTACAGTGGAAGCGTTTTTTGCTTTTCCGTAGTCTCTCGGGGGTGGGTGGGGACTGAGCGACTCCTGTGTATTTCTAATACAGTACTTGGTTTTCTGATTGAAGGAATCCCATGGAGGAATCTATCTCCAGCTCCTGGCAGGGAAAGTGCAATTCCTCTTTGATTCTGTAAGTGTAAAAACCTCCCTGACAGCTTCAATAATCTGAGCACACAGTGACTCTGTAGCAGAGCCAGCAGCTGTGTTTTGCATTGTCACCTTGGTGATGGGGAGAAAGAGGACCCAGTCTGTCCAACTTGCATTACTGTAAGGAAATATAGATTTAATATGGTATTTAGAGGGATTGGCATTAGAGGGCACCCTCGCCTCTGAGTCAGAAGGTTGTGGGTTGAAGTCCCACTCCAGAAACTTGAACACAAAAATCTAGACTGACACTTCAGCGCAGTACTGAGGGAGCGCTGCACTGTCAGAGGTGCCGTCTTTCAGATGAGATGTTAAACTGAGGCCCGTCTGCTCTCTCAGATGGACGTAAAAGATCCCATGGCACTATTTTGAAGAAGAGCAGGGCAGTTATCCCCGCTGTCCTGGCCAATATTTATCCCTCAATCAACATCACTGAAACAGATTATCTGGTCATTATCACATTGCTGTTTGTGGGAGCTTGCTGTGTGCAAATTGGCTGCCGTGTTTCCTACATTACAACAGTGACTACACTTTAAAAAGTACTTCATTGGCTGTAAAGCACTTTGTAACATCTAATGGTCGTGAAAGGCGCTATAGAAATGTAAGTCTTCTTTCTTTTTTTAAATGACTCAGGCTTTGGTTGGGACTGCTGTCCGGTGAGATTAATTGCTTTTTGACCAAATGCTGCAGGGACAGGATAGCCAATGGCCGGAGTGGTATTTAGGTTGTCGAAGTCTTCACATAGATGTCCAGGGAACAAAGAGGACAGTTGGTGATTGGTGGAAAATTGCTGTAGAATTGCAGAGAGAGAGAAGGGAAAAGGAAGGGTATGCAAGGGAGTGAATGAGAAGAGAATCCTGTAGAAGACTAAAAAGACGGCACCAGGGAAGGTGAACGAGAATGAACGGGGAACGGTGTACACCTTCTACCCAGAGAACAACGGGGTAGCATAACACTCAGCTGCCCTCTGTACACTACTGCTTAAATACTGTAATGTATTCGTTCTTACTTGTGTCAAATAAAGTCATAACTAAAGTCATAACTATCACCAATATGGTGTCAGCGTCAAACAATTGAACAGAGTCAGAATTGACTACATTCCGTCACTCTCTGTTAATTCCATATCGGAAAGACGGATTCCACAGTGTGTTTAAAGTGTTTAAAGAAGTTATACTTACCTTTACAGCCTTCTTTCCTTCAGGTCTCGGGAGTCCCTCATCTCACTGGCACAGAAAGCAGAATGGCCGCGAGCTGTCAAAAATTGCAGCATTCAGCTTTCTGTTCTGGGGAGATCTCTAAATCATCCTGAGAGGAAGGAATTAACTTAGAGTACAGACTGTCAGTATTTGACAGCTTCAAACAGCTGTGAAACGCTGATATTTCATCTGTCAAAAGGTCTTGACAGATGCAATATCAATCTGTGATGTCACCTGTTGCCGGGTGGCCCTTAATTAGCCTGCTGAGCCCGCTGGGCGGGTTCAACAAGGTCAATCAAGTCAAAATCGCGTGGGTTGGCTACAACTCGATGGAGGCGGGACTACAACCCCAAAAGTTGTAGTCCCGCCTCTTACCCGCCTCCTCAATGAAAATCCAGCCCATACTGTCACGGTGCACCCATTGTGGTACTGGGCTAGTAACCCAGGAGTTTCTGAGTTCCCAATCCCACCACGCATAATTACAAGTATTTACAGCACAGAAACAGGCCATTCGGCCCAACTGGTCCGTGCCGGTGTTTATGCTCCACACGAGCCTCCTCCCACCCCTACTTCATCTCACCCTATCAGCATATCCTTCTCAATGTTCTTTGATGGGGACCATCAAACCACTCAGCTGTACAACAATCACTTACCCAGAAGGTGGTCCTTGAAGAGTATATACTGGACTTTGTAGAGGTACCATGGTTGAACCTCTGAATAGAAACTAGAGCCCTGATTTTACCTTGGAGAGGGAATCGGGCGGGCAGAGATCAAAGTAAGCACCAAAGGGAGGCTCGGGGACTAAGGTGGTGAAAAGGGGGGTTACAGGAGGGACTCGCGGGAATGAAGTTGGGGGGAAGCCAGGGCAGGAGGAGTGGGACTGGTGCTGGATTGCTCGAGCAAAGGGCCGGCACAGACAGGGGAGGGGGTTTGCTGGCTAATTGAAAGCATTGCTGGAGGTGCGAGTCTACACAAAGGCCACCGTCAGGACTTCAAAGGTCAGCAGATGAAACGAGCTGCCATTGTACGTCATTCCTTGCACACAATGTGGGTCAATCATTTCACGACAATAAAGAGGCACGGTTTTAAGGAGCCGGGAGGCATTGCCAGTCTGGCTTCAGAATACAAGGCCAGCTTATTTTTGCTTTCTCTCCTCCCGCCAATTACCATAAATAAACGATGTCATCTGTGTTGAAAGGTCACAGTGGCCAAACAATAAACGAAGCAGGCTAAACTAAAGCCATTTTCTAATAACTTGCTTTGGCAGTTCCCCAACTTTCCTTCCACCATACAGTTTCCAACTCAATTACTCAATGATAAAAGTAATTGAAAGCATTTCACCCCGAACCCCCCCACCACCCTCCCACCCCAAGTGAGCTCTGCTGGAATGATCTTGTTTTGAAGGCTTCGGGTGACACAATGTGATGCCTGTTCTCACAGTATCTCAAAGACGCTTATCTCCATTCTAGTTCCAAAAGGCACCATGCCCACTCACACGGCCAGCAATGGATTTAATTCTGATTTACTCACACTGTTCCAGGCATCAGAAACAATTAGTTCCCCCTCCCCACCCCCGCCGCCATCTAATGAAAACTCCTGGCTGGAGCTTTGATATTATTAACTTCATAATTCACTTCTTTCCCTGTGACCAATAACGTTTCGCACCATCATTTTTGGGGTCTTTAAACTTGCCAGTGAACCGCCTTCTTGAACCGCTGCAGTCCGTGCGGTGAAGGTGCTCCCACAGTGCTGTTAGGGAGGGAGTTCCAGGATTTTGACCCCGCGACGATGAAGGGTTAATCGGGTCTGGAGCAACGTTCCTGCTTAGCTGTGCGGCCGCACAGCTGTCTGGAGGTCTCAAGCAGGCCGCTCGCTGGCTTCTCAATGGGAGATTTCGCGCATTTTGAATGGACCGCGCAGCTCGTTAAAGGGACCACGTGCCCCCCCCCCCCCAAAAATGAGGGTGAACATTGGTCTGGTGGTAGCAAAGGCTGAGGGTTTCAGCAGCAGATGAGCTGAAGCAGCAGAAAGCATCAGCCTCTTTTACAACCTTTCACGGGAGTCGTTCATCTCGCCACGCCCGGGCGGTAAGTCGTTAGCGCCCCATTATCGACCCCCAGGGGCGCTAACGGGAGGCGCTAACCCACCAAATTTCTCCCTCTTTAAATTTCAATTATGATACTGAATCGTCTAAAATTACAGGACAGCTGGAACAATACACTGCTCAGCCTCCCCTTTGGGTAACACTCTCGCTGATTAAAGCTCACTGAAAATGCCAGGGGCTGCCTGGGTGGGACAACAGTTACTGTTGTGCAGATACAGTATCTGATAACTAGCCTCAGTAAGGACTACAGAAAGGGGAACTGTCTCTGAACTAAAGAAGTAAATGTTACTGGTAACTAATGGCTCAAAGGCTCACTGACGCTTATCGCTTCTTGGCTGGCTATCTGTAAACGAAAGCGAGGATAAAATCAGTGACTGTGTTGGGGGCTTTAGCAGCGAGTTAATGAGCTGACTATCTCTTTAGCTCATTTATGCAGGAGTCTTTCTGGAGGGAATCCATCCTGTTTATCTCATTCTGCTTTAGATAGTACCGTGCTTGCAGAGTGTTGACACCAGGAGGCCAGGGGACCATTACAGGACAGCAGGAATGAAGCAAGGCCTCCCAGTGCTCCCTAATGTAGGCCCAGTTTCATAAGAACATAAGAAATAGGAGCGGGAGTCGGCCATTTGGCCCCTCGAGCCTGCTCCACCATTCAATAAGATCACACCCGATCTTCGACTTCAACTCCACTTTCCCGCCCGATCCCCATATCCCTCGATTCCCCGAGAGTCCAAAAATCTATCGATCTCAGCCTTGAATAAACTCAACGACAGCCTCCACAGCTTCTTCTGCCTTAGCACAAGCCTATCTTTCTACTTCCTGCTGAATCAGAAACCTGTCCATTTCTATTGTTGAATGTTTTGAACAAGGCCACATTCACTGCTCTATATTTACTCCTCACTTCATTTTCAGCAACAGTTTTCTAAGCATTTAATTATTTTGCTTTCCAAGTTCCTTAGGGCAAAAAATTTGGTGGCAGCCCCCTTTGGGGCACTAGCTTCGCCGGGTTAGCGCCCCTGAAAAAGTTAGCACCCCCGCGCTGTAAGTTCAGTGGTCACGCCCCAAGCAGGAGGCGGGACGCTACTAGAAGCGCTCCCCCTCCTTCCTGGGGCGTTAGTGCCCCCTCCGGGGGTGCTAACGGGAGGCACAAAGCAACCCAATTTTCCCCCCCTTAGTCTTTTAAGGATCACGGATTGAACAGCGTGTCGCATCCTTGTGAGCAAAACCATTCCAATCTTTTCTAAATAACTAAAATTGGACATTATTCTTCAAGAGCTTTAATGGGTGTTTGTATTAACCTTTAGACGTTAAACCGAGGCCCAGCCTGCCGTAAAAGATCCCATGGGCACTATTATTCCGAAGAAGTGCAGGGGAGTTCTCCCTGGTGTCCTGGGCCCAATATTTATCCCTCAATCAACATCACTAAAAATCAGATGATCTGGTTATTATCACATTGCTGTTTGTGGGATCTTGCTGTGCACAAATTGGCTGCCGCGTTTCCTACATTACAACAGTGACTACTCTTCAAAAAGTACTTCAGTGGCTGTAAAGTGCTTTGGGATGTCCTGAGGTTGTGAAAGGCGCTATAGAAATGCAAGTTCTTTATAATTGTTTTTATTAATAAAAAAACCCAGCTTAGAGAGTCAAAGCCTCTAACTCAAATCCCTGACTCAGTGGGGTCAGGACTCTGGGTTTCCGTCTGTCTGTTGTCGACATGTGTGTAGTGGTGCTTCAGACTGTGAGAATGACCAGTCTCGCCTCCCTCAGCTCACTTACTTTAAAATAAAGGGCTCTCCGAGCTGATAAGAGTCTGCTAGGACCTTCTGTAGCCTTCATAACACGTTATCTGCAGCCTCTTCAAACTGCAGGTTGTCTCTAATCAAAGAACCACTTAAGGAGGCTCCTTCATAATCCATCTAAGCAGCGACTCCATTCTCATGGCCCCTTCGAGGGGTAGAAGGAGTAAAGTCCTCTGAAGGTGACCCAGTAGGATTTTACAATCAGTCGTTGCAAACTCTGAATGTTGAATGTTGTCACTACAGCAGCCGAGGTCAAGGAATCGTCCGATATTCAGATCTCCGATTTAAAGTTACTTTTCCCCATCCCTCATTTTAAAGTGTTCCAATTTGCTATTCTCTATAATATACACAGGGGCTGCTATTCCCTATACTATACACAGGGGCTGCTATTCTCTATAATATACACAGGGGCTGCTATTCTCTATAATATACACAGGGGCTGCTATTCTCTATAATATACACAGGGGCTGCTATTCTCTATAATATACACAGGGGCTGTTATTCTCTATAATATACACAGGGGCTGCTATTCTCTATAATATACACAGGGGCTGCTATTCCCTATACTATACACAGGGGCTGCTATTCCCTATACTATACACAGGAGCTGCCATTCCCTATAATATACACAGGGGCTGCTATTCTCTATAATATACACAGGGGCTGCTATTCTCTATAATATACACAGGGGCTGCTATTCTCTATAATATACACAGGGGCTGCTATTCTCTATAATATACACAGGGGCTGCTATTCTCTATAATATACACAGGGGCTGCTGTTCCCTATACTATACACAGGGGCTGCTATTCTCTATAATATACACAGGGGCTGCTATTCTCTATAATATACACAGGGGCTGCTATTCTCTATAATATACACAGGGGCTGCTATTCTCTATAATATACACAGGGGCTGCTATTCCCTATAATATACACAGGGGCTGCTATTCTCTATAATATACACAGGGGCTGCTATTCTCTATAATATACACAGGGGCTGCTATTCTCTATAATATACACAGGGGCTGCTATTCTCTATAATATACACAGGGGCTGCTATTCCCTATAATATACACAGGGGCTGCTATTCCCTATAATATACACAGGGGCTGCCATTCCCTATAATATACACAGGAGCTGCTATTCCCTATAATATACACAGGGGCTGCTATTCCCTATAATATACACAGGGGCTGCTATTCTCTGTAATATACACAGTGACTGCTATTCTCTATAATATACACAGGGGCTGCTATTCTCTATAATATACACAGGGGCTGCTATTCTCTATAATATACATGGGCTGCTATTCTCTATAATATACACAGGGGCTGCTATTCTCTATAATATACACAGCGCTGCTATTCCCTATACTATACACAGGGGCTGCTATTCTCTATAATATACACAGGGGCTGCTATTCTCTATAATATACACAGGGGCTGCTATTCCCTATACTATACAGAGGGGCTGCTATTCTCTATAATATACACAGGGGCTGCCATTCCCTATAATATACACAGGAGCTGCTATTCCCTATAATATACACAGGGGCTGCTAATCCCTATAATATACACAGGGGCTGCTATTCTCTATAATATACACAGGGGCTGCTATTCTCTATAATATACACAGGGGCTGCTATTCTCTATAATATACACAGTGACTGCTATTCCCTATAATATACACAGGGGCTGCTATTCTCTATAATATACACAGGGGCTGCTATTCTCTATAATATACACAGGGGCTGCTATTCCCTATAATATACACAGGGGTTGCTATTCTCTATAATATACACAGGGGCTGCTATTCCCTATAATATACACAGGGGCTGCTATTCTGTATAATATACACAGGAGCTGCTATTCTCTATAATATACACAGGGGCTGCTATTCTCTATAATATACACAGGAGCTGCTATTCTCTATAATATACACAGGGGCTGCTATTCCCTACAACAAACACAGGGGCTGCTATTCTCTATAATATACACAGGGGCTGCTATTCTCTATAATATACACAGGGGCTGCTATTCTCTATAATATACACAGGGGCTGCTATTCCCTATAATATACACAGGGGCTGCTATTCTCTATAATATACACAGGGGCTGCTATTCTCTATAATATACGCAGGGGCTGCCATTCCCTATAATATACACAGGGGCTGCCATTCCCTATAATATACACAGGAGCTGCTATTCCCTATAATATACACAGGGGCTGCTATTCCCTACAATATACACAGGGGCTGCTATTCTCTATAATATACACAGGGGCTGCTATTCTCTATTATACACAGGGGCTGCTATTCTCTATAATATACACAGGGGCTGCTATTCTCTATAATATACACAGGGGCTGCTATTCTCTGTAATATACACAGTGACTGCTATTCTCTATAATATACACAGGAGCTGCTATTCTCTATAATATACACAGGGGCTGCTATTCTCTATAATATACACAGGGGCTGCTATTCTCTATAATATACACGGGCTGCTATTCTCTATAATATACACAGGGGCTGCTATTCTCTATAATATACACAGCGCTGCTATTCCCTATACTATACACAGGGGCTGCTATTCTCTATAATATACACAGGGGCTGATATTCTCTATAATATACACAGGAGGCTGCTATTCTCTATAGTATACACAGGGGCTGCTATTCTCTATAATATACACAGGGGCTGCTATTCTCTATAATATACACAGGGGCTGCTATTCTGTATAATATACACAGGGGCTGCTATTCCCTATACTATACAGAGGGGCTGCTATTCTCTATAATATACACAGGGGCTGCCATTCCCTTTAATATACACAGGAGCTGCTATTCCCTATAATATACACAGGGGCTGCTAATCCCTATAATATACACAGGGGCTGCTATTCTCTATAATATACACAGGGGCTGCTATTCTCTATAATATACACAGTGACTGCTATTCCCTATAATATACACAGGGGCTGCTATTCTCTATAATATACACAGGGGCTGCTATTCTCTATAATATACACAGGGGCTGCTATTCCCTATAATATACACAGGGGCTGCTATTCTCTATAATATACACAGGGGCTGCTATTCTCTATAATATACACGGGCTGCTATTCTCTATAATATACACAGGGGCTGCTATTCTCTATAATATACACAGCGCTGCTATTTCCTATACTATACACAGGGGCTGCTATTCTCTATAATATACACAGGGGCTGCTATTCTCTATAATATACACAGGGGGCTGCTATTCTCTATAATATATACAGGGGCTGCTATTCTCTATAATATACACAGGGGCTGCTATTCTCTATAATATTCACAGGGGCTGCTATTCCCTATAATATACACAGGGGCTGCTATTCTCTATAATATACACAGGGGCTGCTATTCCCTATAATATACACAGGGGCTGCTATTCTGTATAATATACACAGGAGCTGCTATTCTCTGTAATATACACAGGGGCTGCTATTCTCTATAATATACACAGGAGCTGCTATTCTCTATAATATACACAGGGGCTGCTATTCCCTACAACATACACAGGGGCTGCTATTCTCTATAATATACACAGGGGCTGCTATTCTCTATTATACACAGGGGCTGCTATTCTCTATAATATACACAGTGACTGCTATTCCCTATAATATACACAGGGGCTGCTATTCTCTATAATATACACAGGGGCTGCTATTCTCTATAATATACACAGGGGCTGCTATTCTCTATAATATACACAGGGGCTGCTATTCCCTATAATATACACAGGGGCTGCTATTCTCTATAATATACACAGGGGCTGCTATTCTCTATAATATACACAGGGGCTGCCATTCCCTATAATATACACAGGGGCTGCCATTCCCTATAATATACACAGGAGCTGCTATTCCCTATAATATACACAGGGGCTGCTATTCCCTACAATATACACAGGGGCTGCTATTCTCTATAATATACACAGGGGCTGCTATTCTCTATTATACACAGGGGCTGCTATTCTCTATAATATACACAGTGACTGCTATTCCCTATAATATACACAGGGGCTGCTATTCTCTATAATATACACAGGGGCTGCTATTCTCTATAATATACACAGGGGCTGCTATTCCCTATAATATACACAGGGGCTGCTATTCCCTATAATATACACATAGGCTGCTATTCTCTATAATATACACAGGGGCTGCTATTCTCTATAATATAGAGTGGGTTCTGCTATTCTCCAATGCAGTGTGATATTTTCTGCAACGCACACAGACTCTACTGTACAATCCATGTGGTTATTTGATTCCTCTCTACGATGCAGAATGAAAAAACTCGAGAGCTCTGCATTTTAGACACAGGAAGCAATAATCCTCCACTTCAAATAACTCGAAGAATCTCAAGAACCTGCCGTTAATCACCCTCTGCATTTTCTCAGCAAAATAAAAGCAAAGCTTTCCAAAAACTGGGATCTGCCTGGTCCCTAAACACTGCACGGGCTGAGAGCACAGCCAATCCCACGGCAGGGAGAGTCGTTTCAAAGGCTTGACACTTTTGGGGGTTAGGGTGACATTTATAACTGGTTGGCGTGTTTCTGCCTTGCATCACGCTGCAGCCAGCACACTCTCCTATTTATAAATCTCATCCAGCTTGTAATCTTATTATTAAAGGAGAATTACATGAATCCAAACTGTCACATAAATATGAATCTGATCCATGTGTTCTTCTCTCTGGTGACTCAGGCCTCCTTTATCCTCACTGGCCTGAGGTAGCAGGAAAGCAGACTTTGTTTCTATTGAATTCCCCACCTAACCTTTCCCCCCGCACACACAGTGACGTTATGAAGTCCCACTCTCCAGTCACATGGGGCATGGGCAACACTTACACGAGGTGGGGTGGGGGGAGCTGGGAGTGAGAGGGGGGGAGCTGGGAGTGAGGGGGGGAGCTGGGAGTGAAGGGGGGGCTGGGAGTGAGGGGGGGAGCTGGGAGTGAGGGGGGTGGCTGGGAGTGAGGGGGGTGGCTGGGAGTGAGGGGGGCCTGGGAGTGAGGGGGGCCTGGGAGTGAGTGGGGGGGGGGAGCTGGGAGTGAGGGGGGGAGCTGGGAGCGAGGGGGGAAGCTGGGAGTGAGGAGGGGCTGGGAGCGAGGGGGGGGCTGGGAGTGAGGGGGGGCTGGGAGTGAGGGGGGCTGGGAGTGAGGGTGGGGAGCTGGGAGTGAGTGGGGGGGGGGGGAGGTGGGAGTGAGGCGGGGGCTGGGAGTGAGGGGGGTGGGGTGGGGGGATTACCAGCCCAGTTTTGGTGGTGGTCGCCCGGTAATTGTAATAACTGAAAACCAGCCATCAGATGTCCAGCTTTCCGACAGCTGTATGTAAACCAGTTGGGGACTAGGGCACTCTTATTATCTGTTCATTATCACATTGCTGCTTGTGGGAGCTTGCTGTGCGCGAATTACATTACAACAGTGACCACACTTCAAAAGTACTTCACTGGCTGTAAAGCGCTTTGGGACGCCCTGAGGTGGTGAAAGGCGCTATATCATAGAACCACACAATAGTACAGCACAGAAGGAGGCCATTCGGCCCATCGAGTCTGCATCGGCTCTTTCGAAGAGCAACCCAGTCAGTCCCACTCCCCCGCTCTTTCCCCATATCCCTGCAATTTTTTCTCCTTCAAGTATTTATCCAATTCCCTTTTGAAGTCTACTATTGAATCTGTATCCACCGCCCTATCAGGCAGCGCATTCCAAATCCTAACCACTCGCTGCGTAAAAAAGTTTTTCCTCATCTCCCCTCTGGTTCTTTTGCCAATCACCTTAAATCTGTGTCCTCTGGTTACCGACCCTTCAGCCATTGGAAACAGTTTCTCTTTATTTACTCTATCTAAACCCTTCATGATTTTAAACACCTCGATCAAATCTCCTCTTAGCCTTCTCTGCTCTATAGGAGTGCAAGTTCTTTCTTTTATTTAACAGAAGGCCTGATGTTACTGAGCGATCCCACCCGCCCCCTTCCATTTTACTGCTGTCATTCCAAGGTTACAGCTGCTGCATGCCTTCATTCCGAATGTACAAAGTTTGTTGACCTGTCGCGGTGACCTGTGGTTCTCTTCTGTTTCTTGTTGTTCCTTCAACGGGTAAATTAAAACCATTTGTTCGCAGCGTGAGGACCGGACAGTGAGGTGCCCGCCAATGTTTCCTTCCGCTGCCTGGCTGCGCAGCTCTCCGGACCTCCCGCACAGCCGGCTTTCCAAGGCGAGAAACCGCGCATGTGCGGTATTTTGAATGGGCCGTGCACCCAAAAAAAAAATTACGGGAACATTGGTGCCCGGACTCTGGTAATTTTTTGCAGTGGCTTCGTCTGCCTTGTTTACACAAATACCCGGTGCGTGAGGTGACAGAGCTACCTTCCTGTCTGCTATGGGGCCGCGCTCGTTCAATTCTTCTCGCAAATACTCCTCAGCCTGGTTTATACCCGACAGTACATGACCCAGAGTGTCTCCTGCAATTAGATATGGGCGTTATGGGATGGACAACAGCTTATTTATTTAATTCCCATTTAAATGACGATTTACTAACCACAAGCAATGTCTTGACCACTCTGACCTCTTGTACTAAGAAATAGTAGAGGACGTCTGTGTGTGGAACTGTCTGTAATATTTATAGCTTATTTTGTAATGTTTCTGTCCACTGTTAAACTAAAGCCAGGCACCAACATGATGAACTTGCCTAGATTAATGACACTCAGTTGATTTCACAGTCCTATTTGCACAATTCTCCAGAAGACTTCAAGTTAAATTTGCTACTAATTAAAATCTCTGTACACATGGCCGATAATGCTTCCTAATGACTTTGTCTAAACTAGTGGGAACAGACTGGATGTTGGGTAGATCAGGAGCAAGGATGTCTTGCTGCAGTTGTACAGGGCCTTGGTGAGGCCACACCTTGAGTACTGTGTGCAGTTTTGGTCGCCTTATCTGAGGAAGGATGTTCTTGCCATGGAGACAGTGGCAGCGAAGATTCACCAGACTGATACCTGGGATGGCAGGAATGACGTATGAAGAAAGATTGGGTCAATTAGGCTTATATTCGCTAGAGTTTGGAAGAATGAGAGGGGATCTCATTGAAACTTATAAAATTCTAACAGGACTAGACAGACTAGATGCAGGAAGGATGTTCCCAATGGCGGGGAGTCCAGAACCAGGGGTCACAGTCTAAAGATAAGGGGTAAGCCATTTAGAACTGAGATGAGGAGGAATTTCTTCACCCAGAGAGTGGTGAACCTGTGGAATTCTCTACCACAGAAGGCAGTTGAGGCCAATTCATTAAATATATTCAAGGAGTTAGATATATTTCTTAAGGCTAAAGGGATCAAGGGATATGGGGAGAAAGCAGGGACAGGGCGCTGAATTTGGATGATCTCATTAAATGGCGGAGCAGGCTCGAGGGGCCAAATGGTCTACTCCTGCTCCTATCTTCTATGTTTCCCCAGAGAGGAGTGAGCCTCTGGGATGTGTTGCCTGGTGCGGTGGGTGCGGACTCTCTACCTGCAAGATGGAGCAGGATCGGTTCCTGACTGGGGCACCATATAGAAGGTAAAGCGCCTTGGGACATTTTACAACGTTAAATGCGCTATATAAATACAAGTTGTTGTTGTTGTAAGTGTCTTTCTAGATATCGCCAGGTCCGTCTGATTCCCTGGACTGGTTTCCACCGCTTGAGGGGGTCGGAGCGGAATTCTCCAGAGTACTTTTTCCCTTATTTTCCCTGAGTGTTTTTGCCTCTTCCAGCAGATTACATGGCTGCGGAGTAGTGGGGTGGGGGCTGCGATGTGTCTGGTCACGATGCTCCAGCCATCATGGTGTGACGGTGTGGGGCAGGCTTGATGCAGCAGCTAGTCTTTTCCTGCCCGTCAGTTTCGTCTGCTTGTCACTGTCCACTGTCACCTTGGCTCGAAAGGTTACGGGTTTTACTCGAGATACTTGAGCGCAAAATCCAGAGTGACAATTCAGTGCAGTACTGAGGGAGCGCCGCACTGTCGGAGGGGCAGTACTGAGGGACTGCTGCACTGTCGGAGGGGCAGTACTGAGGGAGTGCTGCACTGTCGGAGGGGCAGTACTGAGGGAGTGCCGCACTGTCGAAGGGGCAGTACTGAGGGAGTGCCGCACTGTCGGAGGGGCAGTACTGAGGGAGTACTGCACTGTCGGAGGGGCAGTACTGAGGGAGTGCCGCACTGTCGGAGGGGCAGTACTGAGGGAACGCTGCACTGTCGGAGGGGCAGTACTGAGGGAGTGCTGCACTGTTGGAGGGGCAGTACTGAGGGAGCGCTGCACTGTCGAAGGGGCAGTACTGAGGGAGGGGGCAGTATTGAGGGAGCGCTGCACTGTCGGAGGGGCAGTACTGAGGGAGTGCTGCACTGTCGAAGGGGCAGTACTGAGTGAGCGCTGCACTGTCGAAGGGGCAGTACTGAGGGAGTGCCACACTGTCGGAGGGGCAGTATTGAGGGAGCGCTGCACTGTCAGAGGGGCAGTACTGAGGGAGTGCCGCACTGTCGGAGTGGCAGTACTGAGGGAGTGCCGCACTGTCGGAGGGGCAGTACTAAGTGAGTGCTGCACTGTCGGAGGGGCAGTGCTGCGGGAGCGCCGCAATGTCGGAGGGGCAGTACTGAGGGAGTGCTGCACTGTCGGAAGGGCAGTACTGAGGGAACGCCGCACTGTCGGAGGGTCAGTACTGAGGGAGTGCTGTACTGTCAGAGGGGCAGTACTGAGGGAGTGCCGCACTGTCAGAGGGGCAGTACTGAGGGAGCGCCGCACTGTCGGAGGGTCAGTACTGAGGGAGTGCCGCACTGTCGGAGGGGCAGTACTGAGGGAGTGCCGCACTGTCGGAGGTGGCGTCTTTGAGATGAGACATTAAGCTGAGGCCCTGTGTGCCTGTTCAGGTGAACAAGATCCCATAAAGAAGTGCCTGGGGTTCTCCTGGTGCCCTAGCCATCATTTCTCCCTCTACTAACTCTACCAGAAAAAAAACATATTAACTAATCATTTCTCGCACTGCTGTTTGTGGGATCTTGCTGTGCGCAAATTGGCTGCCGTGTTGCTGACCTATTTCCCTTAGCAGAGAGGTCAATAACCAGGGGGCAGAGATTTAAAGTAATTGGTGGAAGGATTAGAGGGGAGTTGAGGAGAACTTTTTTCACCCAGAGGGCGGTGGGGGTCTGGAACTCACTGCCTGAAAGGGTGGTAGAGGCAGAAACCCTCATCGCATTTAAAAAGTACTCGGATATGCTCTTGAAGCTCCTTCTGTGCGGTAAATTTCTATGATTCTATTCTGTAACAACAGTGACTACACTTCTAAAGTACTTCATTGGCTGTGAAGCGCTTTGGGACGTCCTGTAGACACGAAAGGCGCTGTCGAAATGCAACTTCTTTATTTCTTTTCCGTGAGCCCTGTGTGAGGTACAGGTGTAGGGACATCAGGTGAGGACCAGGTCGGGCTCAGTTCTGATGCTATACATGGTCAAAGAGCCCACGTCCACTGTCTGGAGTCATACCCGAAGAACAGCTGCTTGGGCGAGATGCAATGCGACCTACCATTGCATAAAAATGACCACAGGGAAACAGTTGGTGTTCATCCTCCACATGAGCAGCCATCCTAATCCAGGTTCCTACCCTGTTCCCATATCCCTCCATCGCTCCCTCCCTCCCTCTCTCTCCTCCCCCCCTCCTCTCCCTCTTCCTCCCTTCTTTTCTTCCACATACCTAGCCTATTCTTAAATGTTGACATGGCCTCTGTCTCAATCACTAACTCTGGTGGCACAGCCTCACAACCCTCTGGCCGGAATTTTGCCGGTGCTCAGGGGGCGGGTTTGGAGACGGGGCATCTGGAAAAATCACAAAGATTGACAGCGGGTCAGAAACCTGCCTCCAAACAATCTTCCCGGGTGTCAGGTCCCCGATTTGCTCATGGACCCGACACCTAGTGGCGGGAAGAGGATTATAGCCACTGAACTGCCTGTTAACAGGCTTTTTACAATTTTGACACTTCTACTGCGGGCTTCCCGATGTCCGGACACCACGTGAGGTTAAGTGTGGCGTATGTGAGTCTGCTCTAATGTTTATGCATTGATGACAGCTGCAGAAGTGGTGTGAAGGATCCAATGGTGCACTGGTGAGTCTCAGAGGTAAGAAAATGTTGGGAAAATCATTTTTAATGCATTTTGACTTTTCTGTAGGTAACAAGTTTTGATTTGTATGTGTAGTCCCACCTCATTGGGAGAACCTCTCTCACCAGTGACAGATCCCTTCTGTAACCTCACCTGCAGCTGCCATCTGTTCTAGCCTAAGGAGGGAGTCACTGGAGAGCCTGGGTGCAAGAGCTCACCTGTGCACAGTGATGTCAGTGTTTGCCGCACCTCAATGCTGTCAAACATTGAAAAATCAGCTGTCAAAAAAAATTGTGCATGGTCCCTTTAAGAAAACCGGCTTTTGACGCGTCATCAAATGACATCATCTGATACCGGCTTCCTCTTAATTGGCCGGCAAGTCCGCGGGGCGAGGCTTAACAAGGCCAATTGACGTAAAATCACGTCTGTGGGCCGGATGTATGTGGGGGGCGGGACTGGAACCTGGAAGACAGCTGACCCGCTCCCAAGCCGCCTCGAAGCACAATATCGCGGCCTCTATGTCAAAAATGGTTTCTCCTGCTCTCTGTTCTATAACACAACACATGAAAAGTCACAGAGGCCACTCGGCCCATCTCAAGTACAGGATGGCAATCGGTGCTTGTGGAACTGAACTCCCCCCCAAGAGTCAGCGCCTTCAGGAGAGAAGGGGAGAAAGCTATAGAAAGTCTTAAACATTAACGGATAACAGTCAGGTCCACACCTTAATACAGGTAAACTATCCCTTATCCGAAAGCCTTGGGACCAGCTGAGTTTCAGTTTTCGGAATTTTTCGGATTTCAGAAGGTATTATTATAAGACTGGGAAGTTTGTCGGGGGTGGGGGTCGGCGGGGGGTCGGGGTCGGCGGGGGGGGTCGGGGGTCGGGGGTAGAAAAGAATATCGGACGGGCCGCGGTTCAGGTCGGGGAGGGGTCGGGTCGGGTGGGAGGAGGGAGAAAAGAATATCGGACGGGTCGGGTCGGGTGGGGGGTGGAGAAAAGAATATCGGACGGGTCGGGGGTCGGGTCGGGTGGGAGGGGGAGAAAAGAATATCGGACGGATCGGGGGTCGGGGGGAGAAAAGAATATCGGACGGGTCGGGTCGGGTGGGGGGTGGAGAAAAGAATATCGGACGGGTCGGGGGTCGGGTCGGGTGGCGGGGGGTGGAGAAAAGAATATCGGACGGGTCGGGGGTCGGGTCGGGTTGAGAAAAGAATATCGGACGGGTCGGGGGTCGGGTGGGGGTGGAGAAAAGAATATCGGACGGGTCGGGGGTCGGGTCGGGTGGAGAAAAGAATATCGGACGGGTCGGGGGTCGGGTGGGGGTGGAGAAAAGAATATCGGACGGGTCGGGGGTCGGGTTGGGTGGGGGGGTGGAGAAAAGAATATCGGACGGGCCGCTGCAGCTATCGGACGGGCCGCTGTATTGTTGGGTTCACTCTCCCGGTATCTCCTTCACACTGCCCGGCTCGGCCTGCAATCTCCTACCCAGGAGGGAACTCTGTGACCCTCTGCCCTGCTCAGCGTAAGTCGTGCGCCACTCTGGTCATGTCGTGCGCACGACTTACGCTGAACGAAAAAACTTTTGGTTTTTATAGGTTTTCGGAAGTTCGGATAAAGGATAGTCTACCTGTAACTAGTATAGCTGGTGTCTTACTCCTTCAGTCTGTGACTAACTGTGCTAATTATCAATTAGTGATAAGTGTATTGCAAAAGTAGGGTAAAATAGTAAAAGGACCATGAAGATCAGATGGTAGCATGTTGACAGAGACGATGGTGCCTCATCCTTGCTACTAAAGTAGGTACATGAGTTCAAATCCCACCAAGGCAGCTGGGGAATTTCAATTCAGTTAAACAAATCTGGAATAAAAAGCTCGTGTCAGTAATGGTGACCATGAAACTGCTGGATAGTCGTAAAAACCCATCTGGTTCACTAATGTCCTTTAGGAAAGAAAATCTGCTGTCCTTACCCGGTCTGGCCTATATGTGACTCCAGACCCACAGCAATGTGGTTGACTCTTAACTGCCCTCTGAAATGGTCCAGCGAGACACTGAAGGGCAATTAGGGATGGGTAATAAATGCTGGCCCAAAACGACGCCTACATCCTGTGAATTAATTTTTTTTAAAGGCTAGGACGGTGTAACTCATTTCACAGCAGCTCACAGTCCCAAAGGATATCCTGCAAAAATAATAGGAGCAGGAGTCGGCCACACGGCCCCTCGAGCCTGCTCCGCCATTCAATAAGATCATGGCTGATCATCGACCTCAACTCCACTTTCCCGCCCGATCTCCATATCCCTTGATTCCCTTAGAGCCCACAAATCTATCGCTGTCTTGAATATACTCAACGACTGAGCCTCTACAGCCCTCTGGCGTAGAGAATTCCAAAGATTCACCACCCTCTGAGTGAAGAAATTTCTCCTCATCTCAGTCCTAAATGGCCAACCCCTTATCCTGAGACTGTGACCCCTGGTCCTAGATTCTCCAGCCAGGGGAAACAACCTCCCAAACCTGTCAAGCCCTGTGAGAATTTTATACTTCAATGAGATCACCGCTCATTCTTCTAAATTCTAGGGAATATAGGCCTAATGTATCCTGCCATAATGTATTAAACATGAGCACTCCAGCGAAAACCTACACTTAAAAAGAGCTCAAATTGAAGCACACAGCTTCTCCAATGGGATGACCCCCTTCTCCTTTTGATTTTAGCAAATCCTGTAAATCGAACAGATGTAAAAGAACCACAAAACATTCTTGCTGCTAACTTCACGATCTGTATTCAGTCGAGTAATGTGATGCTTTACCTCCCGACAGGCCAGAACTCAGTAGCTCTACATGACTGCTTCAGTGCGCAGAGGCTGAAGTTCCCCTGTCATCTGTACTCACATCACTCGAGGTGACAAGGCCAGCAGAATTGTATGGCGGCAGATCACAGGCGCCTAACCAGACCTTTGCTGTCAGATTTTAAATCATGAAAATTAATCAGCAGCCAGACCTAGTTCGGAACCCATGCGGTGAATGGGACACCCAAATGCCATCTCCTTTCGCCTCGCACCATCATCCCTTTTGTCTCTGAATCTCTCCTGCCTTCCATCCTATCACAGACCTTCCCTTTTGTTCTTTCCTCCCCTCCCCCCTCTCCCAGCCCCTACACTTGCTTAAAAACCTGTTCCATCTCCAACTTTTTCCAGTTCTGATGAAGTTCTGACCTGCTGAGTGTTTCCAGCATTTTCTATTTGTATTTCAGATTTCCAACATCCGCAGTATTTTGCTTTTGTACCTGGAATAGTCTTGCATATCCTGAAGTCGCATTCACTGGGCGCTGTACACATGAAATAATCTGTGCCATAAAAATATTCTAATTAAACATCTTTCGGATGAGATGTTAAAACGAGGCCCTGTCTGCTCTCTCAGATGGACGTAAAAGATCCCATGGCACTATTTTGAAGAAGAGTAGGGGGGAATTCTCCCCGGTGTCCTGGGACCAATATTGATCCCTCAATCAATATAACAAAAACAGATGATCTGGTCATTATCACATTGCTGTTTGTGGGAGCTTGCTGTGCACAAATTGGCTGCCGTGTTTCCTACATTACAACAGTGACTACACTTCGAATAGTACTTCATTGGCTGTAAAACGCTTTGGGGCGTCCGGTGGTCGTGAAAGGCGCTGTAGAAATGCAAGTCTTTCTTTTCTTTTAATTCTCAATAATTAATAAAACATTTGTACATTAGTGTGCGTTGCACAGGGGAAGCGATGGTCACGTGTAATCTCCAGGTGGAGTGGGGTTCAAGGCTGGCGTATAATTGGGCCAGTGCATGCAGATCTAATTCTGTCCCCATTTTAAAGCCAGACATTCTCTCCTTATGTTATATCTCCATTATAAATTCCCGTGCCCGCATTTATAACGGTAACTGGCCACGCTGTAATGACACCCTCCTGCCAGTGCTGGCGCTGAAGTGCTTCCAGGTTTTGGGGGATGGGCGGGGGTGACAAGTTTATACACTATTATAAATGTTGACATAGGAGTTTATAATGAAAAAAGTTGAGAGGATGTGCAGGCCTGGAAGAAGCAGAAATTGTGAAGAACTGGAAGTGCTGTACGAGTGGATTGGTGCAGCAGTGGTTTGGCCGTGTCCTTTCACTCCAGCACCTGAATTTGGAGGTGTGCCTTTTCTCTCTGACGGCTCCCACACAATGTTCCCTCTGATTTGCTTTTGATCCTTTTATCGGGCTGGGCGGGCCATTCAAAATTCCACGCAGGAGCAGTGTTTCTATTTGAAAGCTGGCTCGCCTTCTGCGCGGGACCTCGAGAGCGCTTAGAGGGAACACTGGTCCCACATGAGGTGAGGTTTGAGGCAGCCTCAACCCAGCTGACCCGGGCCCACAATACAATGCTGCCTCCAATTTTGCTTGTGTAGGTCTCAGTGTCACCCCTTGTACATACAGTGCACAGTAAGTACCAGGGAATGATTATCTCTGTCATACGCTTTCTTTGCTCAGAGGTGCTATTCCAATGCCTGGTTTGATACATAGAAACATAGAAGATAGGAGCAGGAGTAGGCCATTCGGCCCCTCGAGCCTGTTCCGCAATTTAATGAGATCATGGCTGATCATCCAAATTCAATACCCTGTCCCTGCTTTCTCCTCATATCGCTTGATCCCTTTAGCCTTAAGAAATATATCTAACTCCTTCTTGAATATATTTAATAAGTTGGCCTCAACTGCCTTCTGTGGCAGAGAATTCCACAGGTTCACCACTCTCTGGGTGAAGAAATTCCTCCTCATCTCAGTCCTAAATGGCTTACCCCTTATCCTTAGCCTGTGACCCCTGGTTCTGGACTCCCCCGCCATCGGGAACATCCTTCCTGCATCTAGTCTGTCTAGTCCTGTTAGAATTTTATAAGTTTCAATGAGATCCCCTTGCATTCTTCTAAACTCTAGCAAATATAAGCCTAATCAACTCAATCTTGATAAAGATAGGTTAGGTTCACTGAGCCCTGAGGGAGTTGCCATCATTGACTTCGGTAATTTTTCAACTTACAATTCCTTCATCCAGAGGTTTGAGCATGAAATCCAGGCTGACACTTCCAGGGCAGTGTTGAGGGAGTGCCGCACTGTCGGAGGTGCCGTCTTTTGGATGAGACGTTAAACTGAAGCTGCGTCTGCTCTCTCAGGTGGATGTAAAAGATCCCACAGCAGCATTCAAAGAAGAGCAGGGGAGTTCTCCTCGGTGTCCTGGGGCCAATATTTATCCCTCAACCAACATCACTAAAGCAGATTATCTGGTCATTATCACATTGCTGTTTGTGGGAGCTTGCTGTGCGCAAATTGGCTGCCGCGTTTCCCACATTACAACAGTGACTACACTTCAAAAAAGTACTTCATTGGCTGTGAAGCGCTTTGGGACGTCCTGAGGATGTGAAAGGCGCTATAGAAATGCAAGTCTTTTCTTTATATAAACACTCACTCTGCTCGCTGGCGTCACACTCCTGCAGGTTGCATTTCTGCGTGTTCTCGGGCCAGGGCTCGTGGTCACACCGGTTGCTGTCCTCCTCCGCCTGACCTGTCACCATGTTTATGCACTTCACCAGACGTCGCTGTATTCCTCCCCCACAGGGGGCAGTGCACTGTTGTGAGACAGCGACATCAGAAGGTAAAGCTCAGTTTGGCCACACTTCCATTAAGCAGATGAATTAAAAGTTGTTCCTCTTTCCTGCACCCCAACTTTATTCCATTCTTAAAGGCATGGGCTCTTGCTTGAGAATGGGTCCACTGGCATCAGGCACTCTCCAGGACCTCGCTTCAGTAGCCAGTCTTTGTGTGTGGGGGTCCCCAGGAACGTGTCAGTATTTACAGGGGGTCCCCGGAGTGTGTCAGTATTTACAGGGGGTCCCCGGGAACGTGTCAGTATTTACAGGGGGTCCCCGGGAGTGTGTCAGTATTTACATGGGGTCCCCAGGAGTGTGTCAGTATTTACAGGAGGTCTCCGGGAGTGTGTCAGTATTTACAGGGAGTGCTGGGAGTGTGTCAGTATTTACAGGAGGTCCCCGGGAGTGTGTCAGTATTTACAGGGGGTCCCCAGGAGTCTGTCAGTATTTACAGGGAGTCCCGGGAGTGTGTCAGTATTTACAGGGAGTCCCTGGGAGTGTGTCAGTATTTACAGGGGGTCCCCGGGAGTGTGTCAGTATTTACAGGGGGTCCCAGGAGTGTGTCAGTATTTACAGGGAGTCCCCGGGAGTGTGTCAGTATTTACAGGGAGTCCCCGGGAGTGTGTCAGTATTTACAGGGGGTCCCCGGGAGTGTGTCAGTATTTACAGGGGGTCCCTGGGAGTGTGTCAGTATTTACAGGGGGTCCCTGGGAGTGTGTCAGTATTTACAGGGGGTCTCCGGGAGTGTGTCAGTATTTACAGGGGGTCCCGGGAGTGTGTCAGTATTTACAGGGGGTCCCCAGGAGTGTGTCAGTAGTTAAGTGAGTCCTTGGGAGTGTGTCAGTACCTGCACAGAAAAGCAGGACTCCCCTCAGCCCGTGTGGGTTCCTGGACTCACCTGTCCCCATGAGCCCTTCATCCACTTGGTACAGGGCTGGACGTTGCACATCCTGGTGCTGTTTATTCGTAGCCTTTCATCGCAGTGCCCGAATTCTGGGCACATGACCAGCCTCTCTTGCTCTCCTCCATCACAGGCTTCGGAGCACTACATGAAACAGATGGAGCAAAACTCAAATACGTGATAACAAACAGGCGAGCAAATGGCCAAGTAATGACGTTCCCACTTCTACATTGCCCGCAACTCTGACGTCAGCAGAATCTCTCCTACTGCGCCTCAATGACACTTCCACTCCCCATATCGCAATCTCTCCGACGCTGCCATTTTAATGACAAATTACAAATCGTTCTTTTCTTGCACCTCCTGGGAAACAGGAACAGGAGGAGGCCATTCAGCCCCTCGGGCCTGTTCTGCCATTCAATGAGATCATGGCCGATCAGCACCTCAACTCCATCCACCCGCCTCAGCGCCACATCCCTTGATTGCCTTGTCTAATAGGAGTGTGGGTTTGGGGAAATACAAAGCAAATATAAAAGGAGCTGCCAACTCTGGTGGGACATATTCCGGGAGGATTCATCAGACGACCAGCTGCCTCCAGCCGCCCCGCCCCCGCACTGCCGCCATTGGTCGCCCGACAGGGCCATCCTCGCGGGGCCCCGCCTTCCCAACCAGTTGGAAAGCGAATAGACTCCTCATTATCTGATTGGATGATTCTTCACCGTCAGTCGACAACCTTTCTCCTCCATGTCCGTAAAAATACAAAAGTGATCAAAGAGAATTTTTATTAAAAACTCAATTTTGTTATTGCCCTGATGATTTTTCACCCGGGTTTTCGCTCCCGGCTGTGTTCTGGAGATTAATCTTCAATTCCTGGAGACTCCAGGGCCAATCCTGGTGGGTTGGCAACCCTAAAATACAATGGAATTTATTTTTCTTAGATTCCGAGCTTTTTGTTTGTCAGTTTGCTTCTTTCTTTGTCTGGTTTTGAAGCGACTCCTGAACAAGAACGGCAGAACTCGCTAGATTCGGGTGTCTGAACGTGACCTTTTAATCCTGTCCTACGGCTGATAGGAGTCAACCGTGGCTCAGTGGGCAGCACGCTCGCCTCTTGAGTCCGAAGGTTGTGGGTTTAAGTCCCGCTCCAGAGACTTGAGCACAAAAATCTAGGCTGACGCTCCCGAGGGAGTGCTGCATTGTCTGAGGCGCCGTCTTTCAGATGAGATGTTAAACCGAGGGCTCTGTTTTCCCTCTCAGGTGGACATAAAATATCCCAAGAGCAGGGGGAGTTCTCCCCAGAGTCCTGACCAATATTTATCCCTCAACCAACATCACTAAAAAAAACGATGATCTGGTCATTATCACATTGCTGTTTGTGGGAGCTTGCTGTGCGCAATTTGGCTGCCGCGTTCCCCACGTTACAACAGTGACTACACCTCAAAAAAAGTACTTCATTGGCTGTGAAGTGCTTTAAGACGTCTGGTGGTTGTGAAAGGCGCTATAGAAATGCAAGTTCTTTCTGACTTACTTCTCCCCATGATGACATGTACCAGTCCATGCAAGGCTTGGAGTTGCAGGCGAGGCTGGTGGGGGGCTTGTGGAGGACAGGCTGGCAGTGGAAAGGTCGCAGGGGTCGCCTGTCCCGGATGTCAATGCACTGGGCGTCGCGGATGGTCACTCCACCCCCACAGTTCCTGGAGCACTGCGGGAGATAATCAATAGTCTTATCAACATGGGCATCACAAAAGGACCTGTCAAACGTTACAGTCAATACTATGTTAGGAGTGAGAAGGGTTTGGAGCAGACTGATGGTGCAGTGTGTCGGCGTATTAGAATCATACAGCACAGAAGGAGGCCATTCGGCCCATTGTGCCTGCGCCGGCTCTTTCAAAGAGCTCTCCAATTAATTCCACTCGCCCCAGCTCTTTACCCCAGAGCCCTGAAAATGTCTCCTTTTCAAGTATTTAGCCAATTTCCTTTTGAAAATTACTACTGAATCTGCTTCCACCGCCCTTTCAGGCAGCGCATTCCAGATCACAACAGCTCGCGGAGTAAAATAATTTCTCCTCATCTCCCCCTCTGCTCTTTTGCAAATCACCTTAAATCCGTGTCCTCTGGTTATACTGACCCACCCGCCAGTGGAAACAGTTTCTCCTTATTTGCTCCAACAAAACCCCATATAATTTTTTTATAGCTCTATTAAATCTCTCCTTAACCTTTGCTGCTCCAAGGAGAACAACACCAGCTTCTCCAGTCTCTTCACGTAACTGAAGTCCCTCAGCCCCTGGAACCATTCTAGTAAATCTCCTCCGCACCCTCGCCAAGACCTTGACATCCTACCTAATGTGTGGTGCCCAGAATTGGACACAATACTCCGGCTGAAACCTAACCAGTGATCCATCAAGGTTTAACATTACTTACATAGAAACATAGAAGATAGGAGCAGGAGTAGGCCATTCAGCCCCTCGAGCCTGCTCCGCCATTCAATGCGATCATGGCTGATCATCCAAATTCAGTACCCGGTCCCTGCTTTCTCCCCATATCCCTTGATCCCTTTAGCCTTAAGAAATATATCCAACTCCTTCTTGAATATATTTAATGAATTGGCCTCTACTGCCTTCTGTGGTAGAGAATTCCACAGGTTCACCACTCTCTGGGTGAATAAATTCCTCCTCATCTCTGTCCTAAATGGCTTACCCCTTATCCTTAGACTGTGACCCCTGGTTCTGGACTCCCCCGCCATCGGGAACATCCTTCCTGCATCTAGTCTGTCCAGTCCTGTCAGAATTTTATAAGTTTCAATGAGATCCCCTCTCATTCTTCTAAACTCCTGCGAGTATAAGCCCAATCGTCCCAATCTCTCCTCATACGTCATTCCTGCCATCCCAGGTATCAGCCTGGTGAATCTTCGCTGAACTCCTTCCATGGCAAGAACGTCCTTCCTCAGGTAAGGTGACCAAAACTGCACACAATACACAAGGTGTGGTCTCACCAAGGCCCTTCCGTGTTTAGGGAATGGTACACAGTGGGAAAATGACTAAAATTGATGGGCAAATGTGTAAAGCAATTTAAATAATCAGAACAATATAAAGTAGGGTTTTCTACAGAAGAAAGCTTTGAACAGTGACTGCACTTTACAGCAATTCTCCGTAACTAACACTGAGCTCAAGCTTTGTAAGATTTAAATCCAAACAGATACATAACTAATTTGCTGGGAAATATTCCTCTTGGATCGGTATCTGTGTAACTGCGGATAGGAGCAGCCAATTTTCACATCTTTGCCCCACATCCATTCAGTCATTAATCTGGCCTTTGATTTGAAATTAAATAGCAAGACTTTATAAAGAGTATTTTATGCAAGCCTGATTAGAGTTGGCATAAGTTGTCAAAATTTACTGCACCGAGTGTTTTTTGCTAATATTTAGGGAATAGTTTATGCTAGAAGGATAATGATTTGTATTTAAATGTTTTATATAAATGGTTAGGTCAGGAATTCAATACAAGTGAATGGGAATATAAGAACATAAGGAATAGGAGCAGGAGTCGGCCATTCAGCCCCTCGAGACTGCTCCGCCATTCAATGAGATCATGGCTGATCTTCGGCCTCATCTCCACTCTCCTGCACTATCCCCATATTCCCTGATTCCCTTAATATTCAAATATCTATCGATCTCAGCCTTGAATATACTCAATGACTGAGCCTCCACAGCCCTCTGGGGTAGAGAATTCCAAAGATTCCCCACCCTCTGCGTGAAGAAATTTCTCCTCATCTCAGTCCTAAATGGGGAAGGGTTTGGGTCCATTGAAATTCTGTACAATGAGAGTGAATGGGAAAGGGTTTGATCCATTGGGATTCTGTACAATGGGAGTGAACAGGAAGGGTTTGGGTCCATTGGGATTCTACACAATGGGAGTGAATGGGAAAGGGTTTGGGTCCATTGGGATTCTACACAATGAGAGTGAATGGGAAGGGGCTTGATCCATTGGGAGTCTGTACAATGGGAGTGAATGGGAAAGGGTTTGGGTCCATTGGGATTCTACGCAATGGGAGTGAACAGGAAGGGGTTTGGGTCCATTGGGATTCTGTACAATGGGAGTGAATGGGAAAGGGTTTGGGTCCATTGGGATTCTACGCAATGAGAGTGAATGGGAAGGGGCTTGATCCATTGGGATTCTGTACAATGGGAGTGAACAGGAAGGGTTTGGGTCCATTGGGATTCTACACAATGGGAGTGAATGGGAAAGGGTTTGGGTCCATTGGGATTCTACACAATGAGAGTGAATGGGAAGGGGCTTGATCCATTGGGATTCTACACAATGGGAGTGAATGGGAAAGGGTTTGGGTCCATTGGGATTCTACACAATGAGAGTGAATGGGAAGGGGCTTGATCCATTGGGATTCTGTACAATGGGAGTGAATGGGAAAGGGTTTGGGTCCATTGGGATTCTACGCAATGGGAGTGAACAGGAAGGGGTTTGGGTCCATTGGGATTCTGTACAATGGGAGTGAATGGGAAAGGGTTTGGGTCCATTGGGATTCTACGCAATGGGAGTGAACAGGAAGGGTTTGGGCCAGCTGGGTTGTGCTAAGCATTAATGCTCTCATAATTAGATGAACAGAGGTTTGAGTTCTGCACTGCTCAGTCAAACAGGGAGGAGCCAAACAAAGGATTAGGCGCGACCCCAGGTTACCGTAGGAAAGCCGGGAGAGGAGAGTAACTCCCGCACGGTCCCTGGTGTTGCCTGGTGGGATTATTAGAGAACTAGGAAGAGGCTATTCTCCTGTCTGACATCTGCAGAGGTGTCAAGCCAAGCAGAGAACAAAAGGGAATAAAACATGAGTAAAAAACGGGGAAACCATAACTAAAATACCCCATTCATGATAATAAAAAGTGAAACAGCAAACAGTAATTCAGCTTTTATTTCACAGTGAAACACATGCAGGACAGGAGTTACTGGGTCAGGATTCTCTGTGACTGGATGCCATGTCGGGTCAATTACTGAAATGACAAGCACCATTAATATTTCAAAAGCATTAAATTAACCGGGACTTCATTTAACCACCCCTACTCCATTGCCGCTTATTTTTGCTATTGCTGTAGACACATAAGAGGGAAAAGAGAGTTTGTGAAAGGGCAGTGCCACCTGACCGATATTGTTCTCTGCCCATCATCAAATCATCGGCGGTATGAGAATGGCCGTATTACACATGTGCTCAGCAATGTTCCTGCTCATTTTTTTTTGGGTGCACGACTCATTAAACCTCTCGCGCATGTGCGGTTATTTAGAAACATAGAAAAATAGGAGTAGGCCATTCGGCCCTTCGAGCCTGCTCTGCCATTCAATATGATCATGGCTGATCCTCTATCTCAATACCATATTCCCACTCTCTCCCCATACCACTTGATGCCTTTTGTGTCTAGAAATCTATCTATCTCCTTCTTAAATATATTCAGTGACTTGGCCTCCACAGCCTTCTGTGGTAGAGAATTCCACAGGTTCACCATCCTCTGAGTGATGAAATTTCTCATCTCAGTCCTAAATGTCCTATCCCGTAATTTCAATTGCAAAGCCGTTGAGCGGCCTGCGCGAGACCTCCAGATCGCTGCGATAACGGGAGCTTCGGTGCTCAGTGACCCTCCTCGTGAACTCAGCCTACACCGTGACAGCGGCAAGCGTGCTTCCAACTGCAGAGCGAGCTCAGCACGCCTGGGTCAATTAGGAAAAAAAAACAATCCATCGGACTCCCAGCTCATCATCGCTTTCCAATAATTACATTGGTGTGGGCATCCTGGGGCTGGAGCTTGATGCCCCACCCACGGGCGAATGGACACTGAAGACTCGAAGATGAGGAATAGCTACTTGAGTGAGGTTCTGGAAGGCTTCCTGCACCCGTGGAGCTGAACCTCAGCAAGTGTCAGGAGATGGAGGGGAAAATAAAAACTATAGACTTTTTGAAACTCAAAAAATAGTGATATGAATCAGTCATTCATGAAAGAAAGACTTCTGAAATAATACTGAGTGGCCTACAGGTGGCGCTGTCCAGGGAGAGTATAAATACTCGGGCACAGGCCCAGCTTGCGCAGGACATTCTTAACAGGAACTAGTGAAGGACACAACTGGGCCTCCATGTTGTAAAACAGTTGATTAAAGCTTTGTTTAACGCTTAGATCAAGTGCCTAGTAGTTTTCTTACGTCAAATAGCATTACCAAAAATAAGAAAGGTACGGATTAAAAGATTTAAGGAACTGGATTCATAATGAGGATAAAATGGATCAGCCCAAGGGAATCAATAACGGCTTTCGTGTGTGAGAATTTAAGGGAGCTCCTTGGGGAGGATGAGGAGACGAAGCTGCCAAACCCGACAGCTAATTAACCTCGGAGTTTGCATCATCGCATCAGTAAACCATGCCAGAGAGAGCCGCTGTCTGCTCAGTTTAAAGTCTGAAGTGAACAAGCGGAGATTTGCTAGGAATTATCTGTGGAGCCGCACGATACCGTTGGGAGAGTGAGGTGGAGAGTGTTAGAGTGATAGTGTGCTGTGGAGCCCCTCGAGCCTGTTCTGCCATTCAATTAGATCATTGCTGATCTGTATCTTAACTCCCTCTACCCACATTGGTGCCACATACCTTAATGCACTTATTGATCTCAGTTTTGAAATTTTCAATTGATCCTCAGCCTCAACAACCTTTTGGGGGAGAGAGTTCCAGATTTTCACTCCCCTTTGTGAAAAGTGCTTCCTGACATCACCCCAGAACGGCCTAGCTCTAATTTTAAGGTTGTGCCCCCCTGTTCTGGACTCCCCCCCCCCCCCCCGCCCCCCCCCACCAGAGGAAATAGTTTCTCTCTCTCTACCCAATCAAATCCTTTAAGCATCTTAAACACCTCAATAAGATCACCCCTTAATCTTCTATAGTTGAGGGAATACTAGTGTTAGAATGTGATAGTGAGTTGTGGTGTGGTAGTGTGCGATGGAGGCTGTTACAGTGTGGCGGAGGGTGCTACAGTGCAGCAGAGGGTGTTACAGTGCAGCGGAGGGTGTTACAGTGCAGCGGAGGATGTTACAGTGCAGCGGAGGGTGTTACAGTGCAGCGGAGGGTGTTACAGTGCAGCGGAGGGTGTTACAGTGCAGCGGAGGGTGTTACGGTGCAGCGGAGGGTGTTACAGTGCAGCGGAGCATGTTACAGTGCAGCGGAGGGTGTTACAGTGCAGCGGAGGATGTTACAGTGCAGTGGAGGATGTTACAGTGCAGCGGAGCGTGTTACAGTGCAGCGGAGCGTGTTACAGTGCAGCGGAGGGTGTTACGGTGCAGCGGAGGGTGTTACGGTGCAGCGGAGGGTGTTACAGTGCAGCGGAGCGTGTTACAGTGCGGCGGAGGATGTTACAGTGCAGCGGAGGGTGTTACAGTGCAGTGGAGGGTGCTACAGTGCAGCGGAGGGTGTTACAGTGCAGCGGAGGGTGTTACGGTGCAGCGGAGGGTGTTACAGTGCAGCGGAGCGTGTTACAGTGCGGCGGAGGATGTTACAGTGCAGCGGAGGATGTTACAGTGCAGCGGAGGGTGTTACAGTGCAGCGGAGGGTGTTACGGTGCAGCGGAGGGTGTTACGGTGCAGCGGAGGGTGTTACGGTGCAGCGGAGGGTGTTACAGTGCAGCGGAGCATGTTACAGTGCAGTGGAGGATGTTACAGTGCAGCGGAGGCTGTTACAGTGCAGCAGAGGGTGTTACAGTGCAGCGGAGGGTGTTACAGTGCAGCGGAGGGTGTTACAGTGCAGCGGAGCGTGTTACAGTGCAGCGGAGCGTGTTACAGTGCAGCGGAGCGTGTTACAGTGCGGCGGAGGATGTTACAGTGTGGCGGAGGGTGTTGCAGTGCAGCGGAGGCTGTTACAGTGCGGCGGAGGGTGTTACAGTGCAGCGGAGGGTGTTACAGTGCAGCGGAGGGTGTTACAGTGCGGCGGAGGGAGTTGCAGTGCGGCGGAGGATGTTACAGTGCAGTGGAGGAATGAGATAACATCAAAAGTAGCAAAATATAATCAAAATCTAGAGTCCTTCACTGTCTTTAAAACCAGCAGCTCAAATAAACAAATCAAACTGTTTGCCCTCAAGGTACAGGAAACTTTGTGATATCCGGCACCGACGGGACCGAGCTGTTGCCGTCCCATCAAAACTGCCGGACAAACCAGCGCTAATGTTGAAACATACGGAGATCTTGAGCTCCGTATCTGGCAACAAACCCTACAGCTTCTAAACGGTCGGCCGTACCTTGCAAGTGTCTCTGTAGCTTAGCAACAGCTTCAGCGAGACCTTGCAGAGCCTGACTGGTGAAAAAAAAGCAACGAAAAGAAAAAAAACCTAACGAAACGGCTCCTGATTTTTGCCGGTGGCTCGAGCGTTCCGGACAGTTAACCTCCGGATAAACCAAAGTTTCCTGTATTGTGATGCTGGATTATTTCAGTGGGGACCAATCTGTCTATTGCATGAAATATCTCACATTCCACGTTGCATTAAGCTGGAGGTGCTGATGGGAGATAAGGGACTTACTTTACTCCAGTTGCCCACACGCCATGCTGAGCAGGGTCGGATGTAGCATCGGCGAGCCGGGACCGGCCTCTTGGTCCTGTCGCAGTGGTTGTCGGAAGCTGTGCTGCAATGCACTGTTCTCCATATCGCCCCCATTCCACATGTGGTGGAGCACTGCACGGCACATTGAAACAATTATTGGACGCCATTCAAACCGATTACACCCCCCTCGACACGGGTTTAAACTGACCCGCCCGGTGGGAAACTGATAGGATTGGATCGCGAGCCCGTTTTACACCCCCCGCATTGAGGTCAGCGCACAGCGGAATCGGCCGGGATGCAACCTGGACCGCCAACTTAATCCCGTCAGCATTCCGGTGAGCGGATTAGGTTAAAATGATCCTCCGTTATATGTACAATCTCACATATGTTGAAAAATACTTGAAGGAAAATGAATTGCAGGGATGTGGGGAAAGTGCAGGAGGAGTGGGACTCACTGGATTGCTCTCCCCACGAGCCAGCGCAGACTCGATGGGCCGAATAGATTTAGATGCAAGTTGTTGTTGTTGCTGTCCTCAGGGCAAGGACGGGATGGGCAATAAATGCCGACCTTACCAGCGACGCCCACTGACATGAATCTTGTCATTCGTGCGGAAATGACTTATGAAATAATACTGGGCGGTCTGCTGGTGGCGCTGTCCAGGGAGAGTATAAATACTCGGGCATAGGCCCAGCTTGTGCAGGACATTCTTTAACAGGAACTAGTGAAGGACACAACTAGATCTCCATGTTGAAAACCAGTTGATTAAAGCCTTGTTTAATACTCAGACCAAGTGCCTCGTAGTTTTCTTACATCACCCACATCCCGAGAATGAATTATAAAATGACAGGGGCAGAGAAAGACAGGGATAGTGAATGTGGGGCGGAGACAGGAGCCTAGAAATGAGTCCGCGCACTGCCCGTTCGATGGGAACTGCTCGGACTGCCAAGGCCCCAATATGGAAGCGTTCGCACATAACCGGCCGGAAGTGCACCGCCCGCCATATTGGGTACGGACGAACAGCAGGCGTCCTTTACCCATGCCTTCGGCCCTTTGTATATGCAAATAAGGGGCCTGACGTCTGCTTCAGGCTCCCCTTCTGCAAGATCGGTTTGTCCGGAGGCAGCCAGCGGAACTGAAAGGCCAGCGACCTGAAACGTTAACTCTGTTTCCCTCTCTACAGGCGCTGCCTGACCTGCTGAGTATTTCCAGCCGTTTCTGCTTTTAATTCGGATTTGCATCCTCCGCAGCATTCTACTCAGGTTTGTTACTTCACCTGAAAAATGCTGAAAGCAAAAATTATCCAAAAACTTGAGAAATGAGGAATACGTCTAAACCCTTCCCTCTGAAGTAATACTGCTGCTCAACATCTGGATTAGAGGGCAGGGGTGAGCTTGTAACATTATGATGAGGGTGGGGTGGAGACTGAGTCATAGGGCTGGATTTTGTCAATGGGGAGCTTATGGAGGCAGGACTCCCACTTTTTGGGTTGTAGTCCCGCCTCTATCGACTTGTGGCCAACCCACTCTATTTTTCCTTGATTGACCTTGTTAAGCCCGCCCAGCGGGCTCAGCAGCCAATTAAGGGACACCTGGTTACTGGTGACGTCAGTGAGTGACATTTCATCTGTCAAGAGCTTTTGACAGATGAAAAATCAGTGTTTGACGGCTCTGTGAAGCTATCAAACGCTGACAATCTGTCTTCTAACTTGAGTCCGTCTACTCAGACTCAGTTAGAGATCTCTCCAGACCAGAAAGCAGAGGCTGCAGCTTTTGACAGTTCTGCGGCCATTCTGCTTTCTGTGCCGGTGAGCTGAGGGACAATTAATGTATTTGTAGAGGAAATGAAGACATACTGTGACATGGGGTACATGAGATTACATAAATTAGGCGAGTATTCCCTGGAATTCTGTTGCCCAGGCCCTAAGCTCTGGAATTCCCCCCCTAAACCTCTCCGTCTCTCTCTCCTTCTTTACAAACGACCTCTTTGACCAAATGTTTGGTCACCTGTCCTAATTTCTCGTTATGTGGCTCGGTGTCAAATTTTTTTATCTTATAACACGCCTGCAAAGTGCCTTCGGGTGTTTTACTACGTTAAAGGCGCTATATAAATACAAGTTGTTGCTGTTGTTAAGGGGTGATTTGATTAAGTTCTTTTAGGATTTTGAAAGGAATTGATGAGGCAGAGAGAGAGAAACTTTTTCCGCTGGTGGGGGAGTCTAGGACAAGGGGACATAACCTTAAAATCAGAGCCAGGCCATTCAGGAGAGAAGTTTAGGAAACACTTCTTCATGCAAAGAGTGATAGAAGTGTGGAACTCTCTCCCACAAAGAGCAGTAGATGCCGACTCAATTCATCATTTTAACTCTGAGATCAATAGATTTTTTTTGCTAGACAAGGGTATAAAAGAATATGAAGCCAAGGCAGGGGGATGGAGTTAAGATACAGATCAGCCACGGTGGCATAGTGGTTAGCACTGTTGCCTCACAGCGCCAGGGACCCGGGTTCAAATCCGGCCTCGGGTGACTGGCTGTGTGGAGTTTGCACATTCTCCTTCTGTTTGCGTGGGTTTCCTCCGGGTGCTCTGGTTTCCTCCCACAGTCCAAAGATGTGCGGGTTAGGTTGATTGGCCATGATAAAAATTGACCCTTAGTGTTAGGGGGGATTAAATACGTGGGGTTACGGGTATAGGGCTTGGGTGGGATGGCTGTCGGTGTAGGGACTGGGTGCTAGGGTTTGGATGATCAGCCATGATCTCGTTGAATGGCGGAGCAGGCTCGAATGGCCTACTCCTGCTCCTATCTTCTATGTTTCTATGATCTCAGTGAATGGTGGAACAGGCTTGAGGGGCTGAATGGCCTCCTTCTGTTCCTATGTTCATTCCTTGATGAAAACAACATTTTGAAGGTTGCTGCTTGTTGGGTTAAACTCCGATACTTACCTCACTCCAGTTTCCGACCACCCAGTAGGCATTGGATTCCGCGTTTACCCCAGAGAGTGGGCTCGTGGCTGCTTCCTCCATTGAGCTGGTTGGAGTAGCATGAACTGCCGGCCCTGGCTTGGGAAAAGGGGTGTGCCTGGAGGCAGCAGGGAGACGCATTTCAGGGGCTGTCTCTGGCCAGTTGCTCATGGTAGCTCTCAGGGAGCCATTCCTGTCATCTGCATCAGTATCTCCCGGATCAGTTTTACCAACTTCCGCAGTGCGCTCGCCAGTTTCGTGCCCAGTATTCGACCTCATTAAAGCAGCTGTTGTCATTTCATTTGAGTCTACCGTGGAACGAACTGTTGTTGAGATCCAGTCTGGTGGCACCAGGATAGCATTCCAAGGAGGAGTGCCCACAGGGAGAGCAGCGGCTGAGTGTTGAGTGCTCTTTGCTAATATCAGCGATGTACTTAAATACGAGGTAGGTCTTACTGAGGAAGCCGCTGGCAGGTTAGGACCAGAGACACCTTTGGCAGAAGAGGTAGTAGTTCTGGCGGGGCTCCCTTCTACAGATTTTGGTGATGGGACCTCCACCAACCTTGTCCTCTCTTGACGTGGATGTGCTGACATCAGTGATCTTTTGGTTGAGAGGCTGAAGTGTGGAGGCAGCGTGCGAGCAAATAAATGGCCAGAGTGGGTTGCCTTAATTGACCGCAAACTGTTTGTCTGGATTCCCTCAGTTGTACTCCATGTTTGTAGTGGAGAGTCCGGATCCGGCAGAAATGCAAGGGTTACTGGAGATGTTGATACTCTTGGTGGCTGGCTTGCCTCTGGTAGCACCAGTGGCAGTGACGTGGCTGAAACTGGTGTCCAAAACAGGGAGCTTTGCGTCGAGGGAGAATTACGGTGAGAGTACACATTTGCTCGGTCATTATAATAGTCAGACTCTCCTGTTAGGATCACATTTCCTGGGGAGGCTTCAACCTTTCCTGGTAATCTCAAAGAATCACTTAAACTGCGCCAGTCTGGCGTGCTTGGCGTGGTTCGTCCTTGGTTCTGCAACCAATGTATCCTTTCCGAAACAGGAATGTCATTCGGATCAATGAAGACCAAAGGTGTTGGAGTTACAGTGCCAATGATAGAGGCGAGATTGCCAAGGTTTCCCCAATAGTTAAGGTTTTTCTTAACAGTAACATCTGCATTTTTAGCATTAGTGTCATGATGTGGATATTGATTGTTATCAGCATGGACCAAATCACTTAGTTTATGACTATTGCTGAATGTGACACTTGGGACGTGGGCTTCCTCACTTATAATCTCATGCTCATCCTTCTCGACTCTTTCCTCTTCTTCCAATGGATTTGCCTGCACATCATCCATATTCTCCCTTGATTCTAGATTCCTTTCTTCTTCTCCACTGTCTGAAGGTTGTGCAAAACCTTCAGCATCTTCATTAGATTGACTGTCCTGCTCACCATTGCTTGCACCATGAGCACTAGTGCCGTGGTCTTCAATGTTCTGTTTGGCTACAGGATGTTCCGCCTTCCAGGTGGGGTTGCTTGCTTCTGAAGTACTGGGAATGTTTACATTGTTATATGGTGATGAGGTAGTGGTTAGTATTGATGGGGAGCTGTGGTAATGAGGACTGTGGGTCCTGATCATGTTATGAATGATGCTCTGATCATCACTCGGTGAAGAACCTGGATATTTAATTTCCTTTTCGGTGTGTGTTGTTATATTTCGAACGGGCAGCAACTCATCTTCCTTGTACAGTTCTTCTTTACCATCTTCACTGTCAGTGTCATACAATCTACTTGGAGTAGCCTCTGTCACTCTGTGATACTCAGTAGGATGTTCTTCGCTAAGCTGAATATCCATTGAGTTTGCTTTTGAGGTAGTATTTGTGATTTGATTTTTTTTTGTCTCTATTTCCTCCTGACTGTAGGGTTTTTCACTGGCTGTGGGCCCTGAATAAGTGTTCTCTGACTCACCTGGTCCTGGCCTATCATCTAAAGTGCTATCCTTTCTCTGGTCAGGTATCTTCTCCCAAACATTGTTTGAAATATTATTTGTTTCCAAATGTCCTTCTTCATGTTTAATGTTGACACCTGTCTTCTCTTCCTCTTCAACATCTAGCCTGTCTTCTGGATCATAGTCAAGGTCTTCATGGAAGTTTATGAAGTTATAATCATAGTAGAAATCATCTACAAACACATTTGTTTTTGAGGAGTCCTCGTCCTTGCTGCTCTCGACAGTGAAATCATCTTCAACGATATAGTTATTTATCTTGTTATCTTCAGATGGATGTGGCCGTGGAGCCTCTGGATTGAGACTGGGTGGATGGGGGTTGGGGACATGAGCAATTTGGTTTGAGTTGTCTTCTTGGACTGTCCTGCTGTGGCCAAAGTTCAGATTGAAACCCACTTCATTGTACAGCTCCTTGCTGGAACCTCCACTTCCCGACCAGTCGTGCAGCGTGAAACCTGGCCGACGCAGGGGGCAAGGCTTCAGGTGGCACTGGCTTTTCGTGGCTGGCTTCACCTCAAAGCTGCACGTCATGTTGGTGTTGTTCAGACACAGAATGTTACGTCTCCTCACACCTTCCCCACAGGTCACAGAGCACTGCGGAAGACAAATGTTAAAATCAAGCCTTAACAATAATTATGATTTTCCAGTCATATTCACAAAAGAAAAACCTCATGAACAGAAAATTCTGGAGAAACAAATCTTATTTCAAACAATTCACTGGGAATTCATGCATGGCAATATTTTTATTGGCCTTTTGCGCCTATTGCATTCAAAACCTCCTGTAAACTAGATCACCAAAGACGAACCTGAAGGAATGGAAAATGACAGTCTCAGTAACTCCTGGGTCTGACACATAGAAACATAGAAGATAGGAGCAGGAGTAGGCCATTCGGCCCCTCGAGCCTGCTCCGCCATTCAATGAGATCATGGCTGATCATCCAAATTCAGTACCCTGTCCCTGCTTTCTCCCCAAATCCCTTGTTCCCTTTAGCCTTAAGAAATATATCTTACTCCTTCTTGAATATATTTAATGAATTGGCCTCAACTGTCTTCTGTGGTAGAGAATTCCACAGGTTCACCGCTCTCTGGGTGAAGAAATTCCTCCTCATCTCTGTCCTAAATGGCTTACCCCTTATCCTTAGACTGTGACCCCTGGTTCTGGACTCCCCCACCATCAGAAACAGCCTTCCTGCATCTAGTCTGTCTAGTCCTGTTAGAATTTTATAAGTTTCAATGAGATCCCCTCTCATTCTTCTAAACTCTAGCGAATATAAGCCTAATCGACCCAACCTCTCTTCATACGTCATTCCTGCCATCCCAGGTATCAGTCTGGTGAATCTTCGCTGCACTCCCTCCATGGCAAGAACATCCTTCCTCAGATAAGGCGACACAGCAAAGTTATACAAAGAGTAAAGTTACCTACACTCTGTTCAACTAATTGGAGAGCTCTTTCAAAGAGCTGGCATGGCACAATGGACCGAATGGCCTCCTTCTGTGCTGTAAAATTCTATGATTTTATTTCCCTCAGCCCCAAACCCGACACCAGTGTGCTTCCCTTTCCTCAATGTGAGTGAGATTTGCAAAGTTAGTGCCACTTAATACCTCCAGGGCACATCCAATAATAATCAGCGATGCAAGCTACAAAGCCATTGGTCAGTGCCATCGCCCTAGTTACTAGAGTGTAGTTGATGCTGTAAATGTAGCCCCTCCCCCACCAACCCCCTCCCCCATCATCCCACCAGCAGCTGGACTCAGGCTGCCCAAATCCATCTGCGATAAGGACCATTCCACTCAATAGGCAAAGGACCCAGATTGCAGAGATAAACGGACAGTGTCCAACCAACTGCGCCATCCCATCCCCCTGAGTAAAAACAAAATGACAAAAAGGGATGAAAATGAATGAAAGATCCATAGATAATATTTTAAAGGTCAAATAAGTTCTTTGAGCACCGTTGCTGAGTCAACCAGCCTCGCTGACCCACAAACTACTCTCAGTGATGTAGATGCACAATAAAGAGTTCAGGAGTAACTTCTTTACCCAGAGAGTGGTTAGAATTTAAAAAAAAAGTTTTTTATTCGTTCATGGGATGTGGGCGTCGCTGGCAAGGCCGGCATTTATCGCCCATCCCTAATTACCCTCGAGAAGGTGGTGGTGAGCCGCCTTCTTGAACCGCTGCAGTCTGTGTGGTGAAGGTGCTCCCACAGTGCTGTTAGGGAAGGAGTTCTGGGATTTTGACCCAGTGATGATGAAGGAACGACGATATATTTCTAACTCAGGATGGTGTGTGACTTGGAGGGGAACTTGGAGGTGGTGGTGTTCCCATGCGCCTGCTGCCCTTGTCCTTCTAGGTGGAAGAGATCGCGGGTTTGGGAGGTGCTGCTGAACGAGCCTTGGCGAGTTGCTGCAGTGCATCTTGTAGATGGTACACACTGCAGCCACGGTACACCGGTGGTGGAGGGAGTGAATGTTTAAGGTGGTGAATGGGGTGCCAATCAAGCGGGCTGCTTTGTCCTGGATGGTGTCGAGCTTCGTGAGTGTTGTTGGAGCTGCACTCATCCAGGCAAGTGGAGAGTATTCCATCACACTCCTGACTTGTGCCTTGTAGATGGTGGAAAGGCTTTGGGGAGGCAGGAGGTGAGACACTTGCTGCAGAATACCCAGCCTCTGACCTGCTCTTGTTGCCACAGTATTTATGTGGCTGGTCCAGTTAAGTTTCTGGTCAATGGCGACCCCCAGGATGTTGATGGTGGGGGATTCGGCGATGGTAATGCTGTTGAATGTCAAGGGGAGGTGGTTAGACTCTCGCTTGTTGGAGATAGTCATTGCCTGGCACTTGTGTGGAACTCACTACCACAAGGAGTGGTTGAGGCGAATAGCACAGATGCATTTAAGGGGAACCTAGATAAACACATGAGGGAGAAAGGAATCGCAGGCTATGTTGATAGGGTGAGATGAAAAGGGGTGGGAGGAGGCTCATGTGGAGCACAAACACCGGCACGGACCAGCTGGGCTGAATGGCCTGTTTCTGTGCTGTAAATTCTATGTAGTGCGGGCATTTTAAAATGATTTAGTAACAGTACAGCTATAAGACAAAAATACACTGTAAAGTCAAGTGATTATTAAGAACTGGCTCATCATTAGCTCTGTCAAACCTTAGTCAAAATATAAAACACGCAGGGTAATTGGAAGTTGCTCTGTGGCTTGTCATGGAGTCTGCACCTACGTAATAGCATGAAGTCCATTATTGCCCCTGTTCAGTATCACTCTGTCTCATAACAAGGCCCATTAATTCTTGACAGATCCAATAATAAGTCACTGATGCAAGCTATAAAGTCATTGGCCTATGTCCTTCACTCACTAGTCTTGCTAACAGGAGGTGATGATGTAAATGTTGCCCCCACCAACAGTCAGGCAATAACTAATGTGCTGTTAATCAGAGCGGAGGCGTCTATGATTAAGGAAGCTGTCTGTTGGCGTCAACACAGGGAATGCGCGAGTGAAAGTCAAACTCTGAAGTGATTCTGTTAAACTGAGTCAATCCGTAGGGTGGATCTGCAATTATAAAGCAAGAAAGAACTTGCATTTCTATAGCGCCTTTCATTTCCTCAGGACGTCCCAAAGTGGTTTACAACCAATGAAGTATTTTTTGAAGTGCAGTCACTGTTGGAATGTAGGAAACGCACAGCAAGGTCCCACAAACAGCAATGTGCTAATGACCAGATAATCTGCCGCACTCGGTGCTGCATTCCCTGGCGCTGCTCCTGGCCCACTGGTTTAATGCCTCTGAAGACGCCATCGCCGGCAGCGCAGCAGATCGGGGGCGCTACTGGCAGGGGTGCACCGCTATCGGCTAGCGCCTCAGTAGCGCCCCGCCGAATTTCTCGGCATGCGCTATTAGTGCCCCCGCCTGGGCGACAAGCCCTTTGCGCTCTGTTAGCGCCCGGGCCAGAGGCACTAACGGGGTGCAAAGGAGGCGAATTTCCCCCCTGAAGTTTCCGTTTGTGAAGGAATCCAAAACTAGAGGTTATAAATATCAGAGAGTCACTAATAAATCCAATGGGGAATTCGGGAGAAACTTCTTCACCCAGAGAATGGTGAGAATGTGAAACTCGCTACCACAGGGAGTGGTTGAGGAGATTAGCAGAGATGCATTTAAAGGGAAGCTGGATAAACACATGAGGGAGGAAGGAATAGAAGGATATGCTGATAGGGTTTGGTGAAGAGGGGTGGGAGGAGGCTCGTGTGGAGCATAAACACCGGCACGGACCAGGTGGGCTGAATGGCCTGTTTCTGTGCTGTACATTCTGTTTGATTCTATGTCATTGGGGCTGAATTTCCTCAGGGCTTTTCCCACTCCAGCACTGTAACTTCGACGGAAACCCTGTTTAAGCGCGTAAGCGGGGATAGGAGCACAGGAAGAGGAGTAGGCTATTCAGCCCCTCGAGCCAAAGTTAGTGCAGCGGAGCAAGGGAAATTCACCTGCGAGGAAATTCATCCCCGAGGAAATTCACCCGCGAGGAAATTCACCCCCGACGCATCAATAGTGTTAAGAGCTGCCCAGTGAAAACTGTCAGCTTGAAGCTCCGACCGCTCAGCGACGATGGCGTTAGGTCGTGTGTCTCCGTATTCCCAATCGGCACTTTAAGAAAAAATCAGCCTTCACACCTTATTGGTTTACGGAGAGCTCAGGATAGCAGTGTTTTACTCGAAACCAGGAGCAGCAAAGTGAAAGCACCTCCACTGGTATTCTTAATGGGGTTCGGTAGCGGAGCGGTTATATTACTGGTCCTAGTAGTCCAGAGAACGCGGGTTCAAATCCCACCGTTGGCAGTTTGAGCATTTGAATTCTGTTTTAAAAATCTAGAAATGTAAAGCCGCTCTCAGTAACAGTGACCACGAAGCGGTCGGATTGTCGGAAAAACCCATCTTGTTCACCTTTAGGGAAGGAAACCTGCCGTCCTTACCCGGTCTGGGCCTACACGTGACTCCAGTCCCACAGCCACGTGACTGAGTCGTAACTGCCCTCCGAAGCAGCCACTCAGTTGTATCCGAACCACTACAGCACCGTGGGAGCACCTTCGCCGCGCGGACTGCAGCGGTTCAAGAAGGCGGCGGCTCACGTCACCTTGTCAGGGGAAACTAGGGACGGGCGGTGAATGCCGGTCTTGCCAGCGACGCCCACATCCCGAGAACCAATTAATAAAAATCGGGCCGACAAAATAAACGACAGTATGTTAAAGCGACTTTTTTTTTTGTTATTGTCCGATGATTCCTTTTACATGCCAGTGAGACTGTCCCTTTAAGAAAGAGCAACAAGAGCTTCTAAGGTTACACAAGCACAACAATTATCAGGCTGCTACAAGACAGAGCTTAAAGGGTCAGGTCAGCAAGACAGAGCTAACTGAAACCAGATTTGAGTAGCTCGAGACAGACATTTCCTTGTTGACCTAATTGGTTGTCAATCATTACCTGTGTCTTTTTTTTAAACAAAGCCTCCTGCCTTAGGATGACTGCCCTGACATTTAACCTTGGACCCGCTCACCTCCGACCAGCTGCCCGGGCTCCAGTCCGAGGGGCAGGGGATCTCCCTGTTGCACAGGCCGGTGGCTTCGGGCTTGGGCATATGTTGACAGTCGGAGGCGTGCAGGGCCCGCTGCTCGTCCAGCCCCACGCTCTGGATGCAGAGGGCTGTCCTCTTCATGGTTCCCGCTTCCCCGCAGGACGAGGAGCACGCCTGCCACTCTCCGACCCACCACCTGAGAAAACAAGGACAGGCCTCAGGGCCAAAACCAGGCTGCAGCGCGCTAGCTAGGAAACAAACGACACCCGCTTCTTATTTTTTGGAGGCTTAAAGTTGGAATGAAGGTTCATTTTCCTACTTCCCTCTCCTAGTGGGGAAGTTTTACCCTCAGGGAGCGCATACCCAAAATTCTGCCCACACTTTTCATCAATAGCACCAACTTCGCCCAGCGGGAGCACTCTCGCCCGAGTCAGAAGGCCGTAGGTGCAAGTCCCATTCCAAAAAGTTGAGCGCAGATTCTAGGCTGACGTTTCAGTGAAGTATGGAAGGGGGCGGGCGGGGGGGGGGGGGGTTGATTTTGGGTGCCCTCGTCTGGCGTGAACGGGCTCCAAATGAGGTCGGTCGCCGGAGCGCCCCGTTAACACTGGCGGTGCGATCGCCGCCGTTTTTTGAACGCGGCCTCCCGCCGGGTGATCGCAGCACCCGCCTGTTTCAGGCAATGGGCCCCCGGTTAAGATGGAAAGTGGGGGCCTTGTGGCGTAAGTAGGACCCCGCTTGCCATTGCAGGTAGGAAATGGTCGGAGCCTGCGCAGTGCTCAACCTGACCAGCTCCTCGGGCGATGGAAGGGAAGAGACCGGCTAAAGGGTTGTGTTCAATTATTGTTGTGCCCTGGAGGGACTGATCGGACAGCTCTTTCAGAGAGCTGGCACAAGCTCGATGGGCCGAAGGGCCTCCTTTTGTGCTGTATCATTCTATGAGTGATTCTAAGATAGCGAATAGAGTGTGTAGACAACAACAGCTTGCATTTATGTAGCACCTTTAACATTATAAAACATTCCCAGGCACTTAATAGGAGCGATTATCAAACAAAATTTGACACGCGCGACAGAAGGAGTTATTCGGGACAGGTGACCAAAAGCTTGGTCAAAGAGGTAGGTTTTAAGGAGCGTCTTAAAGGAGGAGAGAGAGACGGAGAGGTTTAGGGAGGGAATTCCCGAGCTTAGGGCCCAGGCAGCTGAAGGCACGGCCACCAATGGTGGAGCGATTAAAATCTGGGATGCTCAAGAGGGCAGAATTGGAGGAGCGCAGAGATCTCGGGGGGTTGTGGGGCTGAAGGAGGTTACAGAGATAGGGAGGGGGACGAGGAGGCCATGGAGGGATTTGAAAACAAGGATGAGAATTTTAAAATTGAGCCTTGGCTGGACCGGGAGCCGATGTAGGTCAGCGAGAGCATAGCAGACTAAAGTTGAGATTGAAATAAATCTTCTGACCAATCTTTGATGAACCCTTGCTCTCTGTGAGTGGGTACTGACCGGGCTGGACACGGCTCTGGGTGGCAGCTCCTCTGCTTGTCGTCGGGCCGAGTTATGAGGTCGCAGTATTCCTCTTCGACAATTCCTGCAATCTTCTCCAAACAGTGCACGATCTGTCTCTGAACTCCTGGGAGCATCACAACAAACAAGAGGTCATTCCAGAGATGATGATCTTTGGAGAAATGCGTCTCAGCATGTTAGACATCGAGCATTTGGAAACTATTGTGCACGCAAACAAATCTCTCGGAGGGACACCTGCAATTAGCCACCTGGCATATTGTTCGCCGTACAGCAGAACATCAGCTAACAGCAGTAATGGGGGCAATCACCTCTCCCCCCCAAGGGGTTAGAGAAATTGTTGGATAATTGACAGTGCTCCAATACTTAGTCTGACCCAGCGAGATTTCTGCTTTTGATTGGTGTCGTACTCACCCCAGTTCTGAGCATGTGCAGATAGTTCCCATCATTTTTCAGTTTAAAAATGAGATAAACCCTTGAACAAAATGTCCACAGCCTAATTCCTGCTGGTCTCCCAGACCCTGTGGTCCTGACCCCTGCTGGTCTCCCAGACCCTGTGGTCCTGACTCGTGCTGGTCTCCCAGACCCCGAGGTCCTGACCCCTGCTGGTCTCCCAGACCCTGAGGTGCTGACTCCTGCTGGTCTCCCAGACCCTGTGGTCCTGACTCCTGCTGGTCTCCCAGACCCTGTAGTCCTGACTCGTGCTGGTCTCCCAGACCCCGAGGTCCTGACCCCTGCTGGTCTCCCAGACCCTGAGGTGCTGACTCCTGCTGGTCTCCCAGACCCTGTGGTCCTGACTCCTGCTGGTCTCCCAGACCCTGTAGTCCTGACCCATGCTGGTCTCCCAGACCCTGAGGTGCTGACTCCTGCTGGTCTCCCAGACCCTGAGGTCCTGACTCCTGCTGGTCTCCCAGACCCTGTGGTCCTGACTCGTGCTGGTCTCCCAGATCCTGAGGTCCTGACCCCTACTGGTCTCCCTGACCCCGAGGTCCTGACTCCTGCTGGTCTCCCAGACCCTGTAGTCCTGACCCCTGCTGGTCTCCCTGACCCCGAGGTCCTGACTCCTGCTGGTCTCCCAGACCCTGTAGTCCTGACTCCTGCTGGTCTCCCAGACCCTGTAGTCCTGACCCCTGCTGGTCTCCCAGACCCTGAGGTCCTGACCCCTGCTGGTCCTCAGCTGAAGCTAAATATCAGACCAGTATGGCTAAGTACTGAGCACCCAGTTAAAGATTACTTCTGCTGTTGGATCAGAAGCCAGAGTCTGTGAAAAATCAATTAAAATCATTCAACTCTATTTCAACTGGTCTATCCAAAACTAAACCCAATTTTTGCAGCATTTCTGCGGATAATCAAGGCGCAGTCAGGCTCCCCAGGTACGGACGATGGGAGTGTAGCTAATCGAGGCTCCGCTCGATCTACAGTCTATATCCATTGGTCTATTACATTCTAAAAACTATGGAGCCTAAAAGCTGTGGCTCTTCCATCACACTCGCACCGACACCCGGGCAGGAGTGAGCTGGAAGGGCGACAGATTAGACCAGCAGACCCGGTTATGCATCGGTGAGGTCAGGGCGGGGGATTCTGGGCTGGGATGTGCCCTCGGGTTGCCAACTCTGGTTGGGCCTATTCCTGGAGGATTCATCACATGACCTCCCATCACCAAGCGCCCCGCCCCCACGCTCCCGCCATTGGTCAATCCTTCGGGCGCAATACCTTCCCGCGACTAATTGGAAAGGGAACAAATGCTTTGTTACCCCATTGGATTAACCTTGACCATCAGTGAAACAGCTTTCCCCCATCACCAATATTTTTACAACTAATAAATTAAATCTATTGAAGAAAATTTAAAAAAAATCTTTGTTTAATGTGCCCTATAATTTTTTGCCCAGGTTTTCGCTCCCGGCCGTGTCCTGGGGATTAATCTTCAATTCCTGGAGACTCCAGGGCCAATCCTGGAGGGGTGGCGACACTAGATGTGCCCTTCTATATACACGTGTGCACTTCCTGTCTGCCAGACTTCAGATGTCACGTACTGTCGAATGCAAATTTCTGTGTCACATCTGAATACCATAAAGAAACAAAGGAAGTCATTTGGGAAGCACAGTCCGTTGTATTTTGGACACTCTCTCTCTCTCTCTGGATACTTTGGGGGAGAAATTGGGTGAGTAGCGCCACCTGTTAGCGCCTAAAGAGGCAGTCAGTGGCTGTAGCGCCACTGGCTGCGCCTCCCGCGATATTGAGTTGGGGCGATAATGGTGGCGTTAGCCTTTTGCGCTGCGCCGCCACCGATGACGTAATCGGTGTGCACAGTGCCCCATTCGCGCCCCGTTCGGGATATTTGGTAGCGAACGGCGCAGTTGCCCGGTTCACGGAGCCTTACTGTGCCGGCAGCGACGCAAGTTAAGATGGAGGTGCGGGGCGGCCGCCTGCCAGCACCTCCGTCCCCGGCCTCCTGGACCCCCCTCCCCCGCAGCATTGCCGGCTGTTTCCCGAGAGCCCGGCACTTCTCCTTGGTGCCGGGCTCATTTGCCGGCACTCGCGAGCGGGGATCGCGCTGTTGCAGGCCCCTCCCCCTTAACAGTGGGAGGAAGGCCTGCAGTACCGCAGCGTGCCATGCCGCTGCGGCACATTGCGCTGCGATATTCAGTTTCAGCGCCCTAAGAGGGACGGGGAGTGCCTCGAGCCTCGCCCCGTGTCCCTCGAGGGGCAATGAAACTGAATATCTGACGATCGCTGAAGCCTCGAACGCTGCGCTAAATCCTGCGCTCAGACGACTTTTGCGCCACTTTGGCGCCCCAACCCAATTTCTAGGCCTTTATCTTTTGCCCTGCATCAAAACACCAGTTCCAAAGTCAAGCTCACACTTCCTGTGATCTGCAGCGTGACCTTATACATGAAACGACTCTGGGAACCTGGGTGAACAAGAAACCTGTTTACCGTACAGCTGTACACTGGAACCAGCAGCTCCCGACCTCCCCAACGGACGGACTGATAACAGTCTGACAGGGCAAGAGGTCTCAGGTAACCCACGACAACGTAGCATTAAACAGGAGCAAGAGCAAACACAGCAGTTTCCTTGTAACTCAGGAAATGTGTCTGCGAGTAGAATCTTAGATGTGGAATTGGATACTCGTGGAGTGTTTCCACTTGCCGCAGCTCATTCAATTTACAAAGAACCTTGATAATATTTATAGGAAAAGGTGGAGGCCATTCAGTCCCTCCAGCCTGTTCCGTCATTCTGTTATATCATAGCTAGGGTTGCCAAGCCTCCCGCAATGTCCGGGGGTCTCCTGGAACGGGGCATGAATCTCCCGGGCACTGCTGCTAGCAACCCATGTGTGACTTGGGAGGGGATATTGGAGGTGGTGGTCCTCTTTTTGTTGAACCAATTAACTGTAAATTAACAGAACTTTAAATAAAACTTATCAAATCAAATTAAAATTTAATTGGCTGGGGTGATGATGCACTCCAGTCCCCGCGGCGCCCACCGGTCGCGGAAGGCCTCGAGCGTGCTGGCGGACACCGCGTGCTCCATCTCCAGGGCCACCTGGCCGCGAACATAGCCGCGGAAGAGAGGCAGGCAATCGGGCCGAACGACCCCCTCGACTGCCCGCTGCCTGGACCTATTAATGGCCACTTTGGCCAGGCCCAGGAGCAGTCCCACGAGGAGGTCCTCCGACCTGCCCGCTCCCCTCCACACTGGGTGACCGAAGATCAGGAGCGTGGGACTGAAGTGCAACCAAAAAATCGAGGAGCAGCCCCTTTAAGTAATGGAACAGGGGCTGCAACCTCTCACACTGAATATAAACATGAAACACGGACTCCTCTAGGCCGCAAAAAAGGCAGGCGGCCTGGGAGTCCGTAAACCTATTTAACATTTTATTGCACGGGACTGCTCCGTGCAACACCCTCCAGGCTAAGTCCCCAATAGAAAAGGGGAGGACTCCTGCGTAGAGAGCCCTCCATTGGGGACCTCCGCCTCCGCCGGACAGCAAGATGGCATGCCAAGGCGTGTCCGGACGGCAGGCGAAGATGACAAAGTGGAGAGTGTGCAGGAGCAGCCCGTACAGGAAACCCCTCCGCACAGAATCGGAGGTGGCAGTGTTCCCAAGCACCTGCTGCCCTTGTCCTTCTAGGTGGTGGAAGTCACGGGTTTGGGAGGCGTTTGCATCGCATTCTGTAGATAGGATGCACACTGCTGCCACGGTACGCCGGCGGTGGATGTTTAGTCTGCGTGGCGGTTGTCCACGACTTCCGCTGCTTTTTTGCTCAAGTGATGACAGGTGAGCGTAAAAAACCTGCAGATTATAGGACGACAGATCGAGAGAGGCGAGGAGCTCCACAGTGATAAGGTCCAGGGGTAAGAATGTAGTAAAGTAGGAGGGGCTGCTAATGAGTCTTGATTTCCGGCCGATGAGAATGTGGGGAGGAGGCCGAGTGAGTGAGATGGTGTACGGCCCTCACCACTGCGCTTAGCACAGGTAGTCACCTATAACCGGGCAAATGGCGCCTACTGTTTGTCATCACCATAGGTGCCAATTACAAAGCAGCTGCTTGGTGACAGCTGTGGCCTAGTGGGTAGCACTCTCGCCTTGTAAGAGTCAGAAGGTCGTGGGTTCAAGCCCCACTCCACAGACTAGCAGCACAAAAAATCCAGGCTGACACTCCCAGTGCAGTGCTGAGGGAGTGCTGTACTGTCGGAGGTGCCGTCTTTCAAATGAGACGTTAAACTGAGGCCCTGTCTGCTCTCTCAGGTGGATGTAAAAGATCCTCTCGCACTAGTTCGAAGAAGAGCAGGGGAGTTATTCCCCGGTGTCCTGGCCAATATTTACCCTCAATTTACATAATATGGTCCTTATCACATCGCTTTTGGTGGGAGCTTGCTCTGCACAAATTGTCTGCCGTGTTTCCTACATTACAGCAGTAACTCCACTTCAAAAGTACTTCATTGGCTGTAAAGCGCTTTGGGACATCTGGAGGTCGTGAAAGGCGCTACATAAATGCAAGTCTTTCTTCTTTCTTTTAAAACATATTAAGGGCAATGACTGTTTTGAGCAGTTTTAGTACTTACTGAATTAAGGACTTATTTCAGGCAAAGTCAGGTTTTTAGGGAGCTTCAATCAGCTGTTCCCACCGTTAACAACGGGAGTTATTTTATTGCGACAACCTATTATGGTTTTACCGTCCACCGCGTATCGCGGGCATATTGCGTTAGCACGAACACGCCCGCTATAGGCGGTGGGGAGCGTATCTGGAGTTTAGGAGAAATGAGACAGGAAATCTCAAATAATCCATGTATCAATAAAAGAGAGAGATAACAAAGGATGCCATGGAGAGATAACAGAGGAAAAAAGCAAATTAAGTCAAATTGAACGCTTTAGTGTACAATTCCAGGTGGCCTGTCTCAATTCCTGCCCTTGAGGTCTCAACACACTTTAGTCTATTGTGCAAACATTAACATTCCTGCAAAGCAACAATCAGCAATCACCTGAATCGCCAATTACCTGACTGGCTTTTCACCCACCTCATGTGTGAGATACTGTATATTGTCTGGCAGTATTTTATTCCACGAGACTGTCTCTCAGAGGATTGTAAAACCACCAGGGCACAAGGGGAGATATTCAGGCCCTGGAGGTGGTTCAGAGGGCAGCCACGAGACTGACGCCTAATGTCAAAAGGCTGAATTACAGAGAAACACCGAAGAAACTGGTGCTTTATTCAGCTGGAGAATTGTGGACAATTCTGGGCACCGCACTTTAGGCAGGAGGCCGTGGAGAGGGTGCAGAGGAGATTTACCAGAATGGTACCAGGGATGAAGAACTTCAGTTACGTGGCAAGACTAGAGAAGCTGGGATTGTTCTCCTTAGAGCAGAGAAGGTTAAGGGGAAATTTAATAGAGGTGTTCAAAAGCATGAGGGGTTTTGATGGAGTAAATAAGGAGAAACTGTTTCCACTGGCAGGAGGGTCGGTAACCAGAGGACACAGATTTAAAATAATTTGCAAAAGAGTCAGGGGAGATGAAGAGAATTTTTTTTATGCAGTTGTTGTGATCTGGAATGCGCTGCCTGAAAGGGTGGTGGGAGCAGGTTCAATAGTAACTTTCAAAAAGGAATTGGCTAAATACAGGAAACTCTTTTTTATCCGGCACCGACGGGACCGTCGTGGTGCCAGTTGATCAAAAAGTCCGGATTACAGAGAGGTATACTTACCAAGGTACGAGAGCCCCGTACATGGCCACAGGTGCAGGAGCCCCGGTTACACGGCACTTGTGCAGGAGTCCCGGTTACACGGCCACAGATCCAGGAGTCCCTGTTGCACGGCCACAGGTGCAGGAACCCCGGTTACACGGCCACCGATCCAGGAACCCCAGTTACATGGCCACTAATATATAGTAAAACTTACCTGAACCTACTCCTGAATTTTGCCGGTTAAAAGAGAGTTTCCTGTACTTGAAGGGGAATATTTGCAGGGCTCTGGGGAAAGAGCAGGGGAGTGGGGTGAATTGGAGAGCTCTTTCAAAGAGCCGGCACAGGCACGATGGGCCGAATGGCCTCTTACTGTGCTGTAAGATTCCATGATGTATCGTGCTCAGTGTTGGTGGCAGCACTTTAGTTTAAGGGAGATATAAAGCACTCTTCTATAAAGCTTGTAAAAAAAAATTGTCGCATACAGCTGGGCAGAGTCGCTGCTTTCTGCCAACACTGAGTCTACCCTGCCCGGAGACATCAAGCTCGCTGCTCAAACTGTTTACGATGGAGGCAGACTAATGGGCATGTTGATCTTGGAGAACATGATGGAACAATATTTTTGAAGACCACCGGGTAGGTGGTCCACTAGATTGATTCCTGGGGTGAGAAGGTCGTTCTATGAGGAGAGATTGAGTAGATTGGGCCTATACTGTCTGGAGTTTAGAAGAATGAGAGGTGATCTCATTGAAACATATAAAATTCTTAGAGGGCTTGACAGGGTTTTTAAAAAAATTTGATTATGGGATGTGGGTGTCGCTGGCAAGGCCAGCATTTATTGCCCATCCCTAATTGCCCTTGAGAAGGTGGTGGTGAGCCACCTTCTTGAACCGCTGCAGTCTGTGTGGTGAAGGTGCTCTCACAGTGTTGTTAGGGTGGGAGTTTCAGGATTTTGACCCAGCGACGATGAAGGATCGGCGATCTACTTCCAAGTCAGGATGGAGGGGAACTTGGAGGTGGTGGTGTTCCCATGTGCCTGCTGCCCTTGTCCTTCTAGGTAGAAGAGGTTGCAGGTTAGGGAGGTGCTGCCGAAGAAGCCTTGGCGAGTTGCTGCAGTGCATCTCGTAGATGGTACACACTGCAGACACGGTACGCCGGTGGTGGAGGGAGTGAATGTTTAAAGCGGTGGATGGGTCGCCAATCAAGCAGGCTGCTTTGTCCTTAATGGTATCGAGCTTCTTGAGTGTTGTTGGAGCTGCACTCATCCAGGCAAGTGGAGAGTATTCCATCACACTCCTTACTTGTGCCTTGTAGATGGTGGAAAGGCTTTGGGGAGTCAGGAGGTGAGACACTCGCTGCAGAATACCCAGCCTCTGACCTGCTCTTGTTACCACAGTATTTATGTGGCTGGTCCAGTTAAGTTTCTGGTCAGTGGTGACCCCCCAGGATGTTGATGGTGGGGGATTCGGCGATGGTAATGCCATTGAATGTCAAGGGGAGGTGGTTAGACTCTCGCTTGTTGGAGATAGTCATTGCCTGGCACTTGTGTGGTGCAAATGTTACCTGCCACTTACCAGCTATTCAGGTCTTGTTGCATGCGGGCATGGACTACTTCATTATCTGAGGAGTTGTGAATGGTGCTGAGAAGCTGTTTCCCCTGGCTGGAGAGTCTAGAACTAGGGGGCATAGTCTCAGGATAAGGGGTCGGCCATTTAGAACTGAGATGAGGAGAAATTTCTTCACTCAGAGGGTTGTGAATTTTTGGAATTCTCTACCCCAGAGGGCTGTGGAGGCTCAGTCGTTGAGTATATTCAAGACAGAGATCGATAGATTTTTGGACATGCATGGAATCAAGGGATATGGGGATCGGGTGGGAAAGTGGAGTTGAGGTCGATGATCAGCCATGATCTTATTGAATGGTGGAGCAGGCTCGAGGGGTGGAATGGCCGACTCCTGCTCCTATTTCTTATGTTCTTATGCAGTGCAGTTGACTGCAGGTGTGTGGATCTTCTTCTGTTGGGAACATTGGGCTGTGGCTCTGGTGATGGGTTGCAGAGCTGTCTTTGAATGAAGTCAAGGGGCGGGGGTGGGAGAGGAGCTTGTCTTGGATGCTTGCTGTATTGTACAGCGGAGCCCTGAGCTTGGGAGGAGACCAGGTCCCAATGCGGAATGCGGAAGAGGGGCAGCAGCGCTCGGAGCTCGCTGCCCCTAAACAGGAACAAAGCAACCGATGAGGGTAAAAGTGCCTTACTTAGACGCCAATCGCCTTTGAGCTCCCTCAGTTAAAAGGACCAGATGCTGAATTGCAATTGCACCAATACAGTCACTCCCTGTTGCCCGAACAATGCAGGGATTGTGTGTGAAAATAAAAGGAATGCCACAGGCTCCTTTCTCCCAGATCCTGGTTTGTTAACAGTCTCGAAGATCTGCGGCTATCACATGATGTCATCCTTTCAGGCTCTGTCTTGAACTGTAAAGGTCAAAGGTTGAGGCATACAAGGCCCAGGTACTGTCAGAGGTCGTGTGTCGACAAGTCATATTCGACCTGGGCAAATTAGAGCTGTACGAGCTTGATAAACCCTCTGTGATTATAATTTAAATTGGTAATCTGTAAATTGAAGAGATTCCATCGCTTGCGACCTCTGACCCATTTTAAACTCGCTAATGAAAGTGCCCGGAGCTGAAGAGTTTGGAGATTTGTTGATATATTTGGAAAAGGAATGTCGAAGTAAATATCAAAGATGTCAGGGGAAAAAAAACAGCCTTTCTGCAGTCTGCGTATCAGAAGCAAAACCCAAGAGTACAAGTCGAGGAGGTCAGAAGATCGTAAGACAATTCCATTCGGCCCATTTAATTCTAATCCTAACACCTCACGCCCCCGCGATATTGTAGCGTCCAATTGTTCCATAAATAATTCCAGGGTTTTTGCCGCCACTGCTCGATCTGCAAGTTTATTCCACACGCTGATCACTCGCTGTGTTAAGAAGAATTTCCTGATCTCAGTCCTAAAATGACCCATCTCTAGTTTGAACCTGTTTCCCCCCAGTTCTACCCCGGCAGTTTAACTTAAAGTAATATTCAGGGTTATCTGTTTCTGTACCTGGTCATTGTCTCATTGTTGTTTGTGGGAGCTTGCTGTGCGCAAATTGGCTGCCACGTTTCCCACATTACAACAGTGACCACACTTCACAAAGTACTTCATTGGCTGTAAAGCGCTTTGAGACGTGCTGAGGTCGTGAAAGGCGCTGGAGAAATGCAAGTTTCTTTGAAGCAATCAGCTGGTTAACATTTTAAATTGTAGATTGTTGGAAAAAGGGGAGAAATTTCATGGTTTGAAGCTTTGAGTATTGACCAAAAATAAATAACACTGTTTTACAGTCGTCCAGTATTTATTAAAGGGTAAATTATAATGCTGAGCGTACCTGGTGCAGAACTTCAGGTGACAGAGGTCAAGGGCCCGATTTTCTGGATCGTGCGGGAAATTTTCGGGTTCCCCGAATGTCGGGTTCCGACCCAAAAAAAAATGGGTCAGCCAGCTGCACGCAATTTTCCCTCAAGTGGCCAATTAAGTTCCAGCGTGTGGGAACCCTTGCTAATTGACTACTTTCAGTCAGAAAGCCCCACAGTATGATGTCATCATTCGTGGTGCTTTCAAGGTCCACAGCAAGCATTGCTTCCTCTGTTTGCTTCCAAACGAACCATACAGGATGGCAGAGGAGCCTGCAGCAGCTGTGGCCAGTGCCAGACCCCAAGCTGCCTCCAAATTCGACAAAGCTTCACTGCAGGCATTATTGGATGGGGTTAGGGCCCACAGGGAGGTCCTCTTCCCTAGGTCAGGCAGGAAGAGGCCTCCCACTGAAACCAAGGCTGCATGGATGCAGGTGTCAGCAGATGTCAACTCGCTGGGAGTCACCAGAAGAACCTGGATACAGTGTCGGAAATGATTCCATGACCTTCACCGTACAGGAAAAGTAAGAATGAAGTTTCCAACACCCTCAGCCTGATCCCCATTGCCTTTCCCCACCAGCACTCAGCTTTAGCACTCTCTTCCTCCACATCCCACTTCACAGTCACATCCATGCTCCCTTACCCATTCCCTCTCTCTATGCTCACATTCACATAACTATTCCACCATGCAGCCCTCACAGTCCCTCTCACTCTGATGCTTTGAACAAAGCTGACAACACACAGGGAGGGCCCTTGGTCTTGCAGCCTCACACCATCTTTGTCTCCCTCTAAGTATCTATGCTATGCAATCTCTACACTCACTCCTTCCTTCTCACTCAAACTCCACTTGTCTCCCTCATTGCAGGAAAAGAGAACTCACAACAACAGAGAGCGAGCCAGGACTGGAGGAGGCCCACCCTCAGTAGCCCACCTGACCCCCTGGGAGGAAGGAGTGCTGGAAATTGTTGGGGCTGATGTGGCCGCGGAAGTTGGGGAAGGAGAGATGGGGGCAGTCCCGCAAGCTGGTGACAGAATAGTTTGCCATCTCTCTCATTGACATAGCATGAGTCGCTGTTATGATTCTGAAGCTACATCATTTGGACTTATGAACATCTGCCAACTCCAATGTGCATGTAACCTTGGCATCACATCTCTAACTCCTTCCTCTACTCCCCCACAGGACCATCCAGAGCCCCCGTCCCCACTGTGGGGGAGGAAGAGGCTGTGCAGCCAGACTCCTCAGAGGAAGCTCCAACCTCTGAGGGCGCAGCGTCAGCAGAAGTAAGCGCACCCAGCACCAGCGCAGACACTCATACCTCGGGGGGACCTTCGGGACATAGAGTAGTGTTGTCACCTGGTGTTTCACAGCTCACAAGTGAGCCTCAGCAGATTCTGGAGACAGGGACAGCAGTGGAGAGTCCTCGTCGGAGGGCGCAGGACTCTGCCAGCTCAGCTCAGCTGCGCTGCATGTCGACCCTCTGCCTTTGGGTCCATCCGCAAGAGAAGAGGTGATGGATCTCCATGCACAGATGCAGGAGTCTCTGGCAGGTTTTGTCTCCAGGGTCGCTGCGAGTGTGGAGCGAATGGAGGAGTCCATAGCAACCATGAGCAGAGCCTTTGTGGAGTCATTGGCGCATGAACGCATCACCATGGAAAGGTTGGCAACCTCCATGGAGGAGAGAAGTCGCCAGGGTATGGAAAACATGGTGAGTGCTCATAAGAGAATGACATCTCTTGAGGAGCGATGGCCATCTATTGAACAGAGAAACCAGACCTTCATGGAAGTCCTTCTGAGTAGGACTGCCAGTGCAGATACGGGTCCCCATGGCCCCCTAATGCGCAGCAAGGTGCTCTCAAGCCACTTCCAAGCGCTGGCCCCTTCTGGCCTGTGCAGCTTCAGGTGATTGAGCAGCAGCCTGGTGCTCCTGTTGCTGATCCTGCTGTTCCTGGTTCTGCTGCTGCCGCCTCCGCTGCTGGAGATCCTCTAATGGCAAGAAGGGAAGGAAAAAAAGGCGTCCCATGCTTCTGGTAGATGCCTCCGCTGAGGAAGCGCTTAGTGAGGGTGGCGAGAGGGGCTTCCCAGGAGCTCACATTGGAGAAGTGTGTGAGGCTCCAACCTTCCACAGCTGTGCCTAAGCCTTGAACAAGTAGCCCTAAGCCTGCAACAACAAGGTCCTTCAACATACAAATGCTCTCCGATTAAATCTCAGCTTTCCCGAATGACCTGCAGCTGACAGCAAGCAAGCCGGGATGCTTCACGCCAGGTTTCATCAGCGGGGTTCCCCGCAGTCGTGTTTAGTGTGGGAAACCCTTGAAAATAGCAAGGGCCCCTTAAAATGGCATTAAACATGCCAATAATTGCTGATTAGGGTCCCGACGGCCAGTCCCGCTAGCGGCGGGCGGGACTGATTCGGGTCGGAGAGAAACGGCGGTCCGAAAGTCGGACGGGGCAGGGAATCAGGCGGGGGCGGGGGGGGGTCGCGGCCCCCTGTTTTTGCTATTTTCCCCGCCCACACACCTGAAATCCCGCCCGACGGCTGGGAGAAAATCGGGGCCCAAGTGTCTGGAATTCAGTAGTTGCGATCATTAATGGATAGAAGATCGACCGGGCCACCAATGGGGCGGGAGGACCTCCATGTCAGAATTCCCGATCCAGTAACAACAACAACAACAACTTGTATTTATACAGCGCCTTTAGTAAAACGTCCCGAGGTGCTTCACAGGAGCATTACCAAACAAAACTTGACACTGAGCCACATAAGGAGATATTAGGACAGGTGACCAGGGTTTTAAAGGCAGTAGGTGAGCACATTGCAGATGCCCGAACTATAATCTTCCACAGTTCTCTAGATTCAGGAAGCGTCCCTTTAGATTGGAAAATTGCGCATGTCACTCTGCTTTGTAAGAATGGCGAGAGATGGAAACCAGGGAATTATAGACCAGTTAGCCTAACATCTGTCGGGAAATTGCTAGAGTCTATAATTAAGGATAGGGTGACTGAACACATTGAAAATTTTCAGTTGATCAGAGGAAGCCAGCATGGATTTGTGAAAGGCAGGTCATGCCTGACGAACCGGATTGAATTCTTTGAAGAGGTGACTAAAGTAGTGGCCAGGGGAATGTCTATGGATGTTATTGATATGGACTTCCAGAAGGCATTTGATAAAGTCCCACAAAAGAGACTGTTATCTAAGGTAGAAGCCCATGGAATTGAAGGCATTGGCTCCCAGTTAAGCAGCACCTCGATTTCAAAATTCTCATCCTTGCTTTCAAATCCCTCCATGGCCTCGCCCCTCTCTATCTCTGTAATCTCCTTCAGCCCCACAAACTCTCCCCTCAAGATATCTGCGCTCCTCTAATTCTGCCCTCTTCAGCATCCCTGATTATAATCGCTCAACCTTTGGTGGCCATGCCTTCAGCTGCCTGGGCCCTAAGCTCTGGAATTCCCTCCCTAAACCTCTCCGCCTCGCTACCTCGCTTTCCTCCTTTAAGACACTCCTTAAAACCTACCTCTTTGACCAAGCTTTTGGTCACCTGACCTAATTTATCCTTATGTGGCTCGGTGTCAAATTTTTTGTCTTGGGACGTTTTACTACGTTAAAGGCATTATATAAATACAAGTTGTTGTTGTTAGTGTGTGTGTGAGTGGATGAACGGCAGATTAAGTGCAGTTGAGAGTTGGCAAGAGGTTGAATGAGGTGATGGCAGAACTTAGCGTGGAAAACCAGCAGAGAGCAGCCCCTGAGAACTACAATGGACCTGTCAACTGGAGGGAGTCTGGAGTTTATGAGATGGAATTACTTGGCACGCCTGACTATCAGCTGAGAATATTGCTCTTTGAATATACAGAGTGAACTGCCCTTTGCTCAGAAAAATTAGTCCCGGTTCGCCCTGTTTTGGAAAGGGGAACGTTTAACCGCTCAGCTCAGGCCTTAGCACTGAATTACATTTTAACTCACGGTAAAAGATTCCTAACAATGACTTCTATCAACCTGAGCTCATTCCAAAACTCCATGCCCGTATCCTAACTCGCACTAAGTCCATTTAACCCATTACCCCTGTGCTCGCTGACCTACATTGGCTCCCAGTCCGGCAACGCCTCGATTTTAAAATTCTCATCCTGGTGTTCAAATCCCTTCATGGTCTCGCCCCTCCCTCTCTCTGTAATCTCCTCCAGCCCTACAACCCTCCGAGATCTCTGCGCTCCTCCAATTCTGGCCTCTTGCGCATCCCTAATTTTAATCGCTCCACCATTGGCGGCCGTGCCTTCGGCTGCCTGGGCCCTAAGTTCTGGAATTCCCTCCCTAAACCTCTCAGACTCTTTACTTCTCTCCTTTCAGACTCTTAAAACTTGACACCGAGCCACATAAGGAGATATTAGGACAGGCGACCAAAAGCTTAGTCAAAGGGGTAGGTTTTAAGGAGCGTCTTAAGGGAGGAGAGTGAGGTAGAGAGGCAGAGAGGGTTTAGGGAGGGAATTCCAGAGTTTAGGGCCCAGGCAGCTGAAGGCACGGACGCCAATGGTGGAGCGATTAAAATTAGGGACGCGCAAGAGGCCAGAATTGGAGGAGCGCAGAGATCTCGGAGGGTTGTAGGGCTGGAGGAGATTTATTAGCGATAGGGAGGGGCGAGCCCATGGAGGGTTTTGAAAGACGCACAGATGCAAAATGATGTCTTAAAAGTGGTTTGTTTCTTCTAATCTCCTCGAATATGACTTTCAACAGAAAACCATTTCAGTTGCCTCAGGGTCAACAGCAAGGAAATGCTACAAATCTTTTTTTTAAGCATTACTGATAATAATTAATTCCTACTAAAGCAATGAAATCACTAAAGCTGGAAAATCGTTCTCTGCTCCAGCAATCAAGAGGGAGAGTGGAGCCAGATTGGGATATAAATCGTACACGGGTCAGTAGTGCGTCAAACGATTATGAATCAATCAATAATATACCTTAAAGCTTCTGTCTCAACCTCAGAGGAGTGCCCCGACTGCCCCAACTGCCGTATTCTTCTATTTTCTGCCCATCTTGGGGCTGTGGGGCCTCTGCTCAGCAAGAACTAAACCGAGACCAGCCAAACTCGTCTGCCCTCTCTGGAGGGCGTAAAAAAAGTCCCATGGCACTGTTCGAAGAGGAAGAGCAGGGGTTCCCCAAAGGTCCTGACCAATATTTATCCCTCAACCAACACCATCTAGTCATTTATCTCAGTGCTGTTTGTGGAATCTTGCTGTGCGCAATGAGGCTGCCGCGCTTCCTCCATTACAACAGTGGCTGCACTTCAAAAAAGCACTTCATTGGCTGTAAAGCGCTTTGGGATGTCCGGTGGTCGTGAAAGGCGCTATAGAAATGCAAGTCTGTCTGTTTCTTTCTCTCTTTCGTTCTGCTCGCTATCCGCTATTTTAATGCAGGTGTTGGCCAGTTTATATCAAAGTAAAGTCTCTGCTAAACAACCGGAGAGAGGAACATCATCTGACCACATTGAGCATTTGCCCGAGAATATCTCCAACTGTAATTTCTAGGCTTATATGTCCAGTTCAAAAGACATCGCTAAGGTGCGGGAAGGAGTGATGTCGATGGACACACCTGTTGGGGAAGGGGTGGTGTTTGAAATGAGCAGGTGGTCCTATTAGGACAGGAAGACGAGGGAACTGGCCTCATCCATCATAGACATTACAGCACCTTAAATAAATGGAAATGAGGGTCGTGTTTTAACAGGTATTCAGTGAAGGCTGAAATTGGTCTGAGATTACATCCACCTGATGCCACTCCAGTGCGTCTGTGCTTTCAGATGGATGAACAATGGCTCAATAAACCTAAATTCCTTGGGATTTATGCAGCGCAAGCACTCTGCATTCCTTGTACATGTTCCTATGCTGAAGAATTCCTTTTAGAACTATGTCTTTATAGAATATTTCTATTCCAACTGTGGTTCCTTCAATTCATAGAATTACATAGAATTCACAGCGCAGAAACTGGCCCTTTGGCCCAACTGGTCCATGCTGATGATTATGCTCCACACAAACCTCCTCCCACCCCTCGTCATCAAACCCTATTCCTTTCTCCCTCATGTGTTTATCTAGTTTCCCCTTAAATGCATCTCTGCTCTTCACCTCAACCACTCCCTGTGGTAGCAAGTTCCACATTCTCACCACTCTCTGGGTAAAGAAGTTCGGAACATTTTCTTTCCCCGGGTGTTTGATTACTGCAAAGGCTGGATGCTTCACAGCCAGAATCTTCACTGTGTCAATCGAGACTGGAGTCGGCTAATCACATTCCTGCTTCCTGTTCTCGCAGCCTGCTCTATCATTTCCTGCCTCTTCCAACTAGACAATTGCGAGGCTTTGCCCGTGGGATAGAAATGAGCTCTCTTTTTTTCTTGCATCTTGACATACCGTGGTAGGGGGGAGGGGCTGGAGGAAGCTACACAGTAGGTAAGGGAGCTCTGGAAATTCTGCTCTTCAAAGGGGTCAGGAAGAGATGGATGAGAAGGGACCATGTTGAGTCGCCCTCTCACTCTACCTCCTTCCTGAAGGGGAAGCGACTGCCGTGGTCACGATCTCACTGTGTGAGGACCGCTTTAGAGGTCATTCCCTCCACTTCATGTCAGTATAATCAGTTCAGCGTCAGCCGTGGATCAGTTCTTGTGGGTTCAGCGTCCAACTCCAGAGACTTGAGCACTAAATCTAGACTGACCCTCCCAGTGCAGTGCTGAGGGAGAGCTGCACTGTCGGAAGTGCCGTCTTTCAGATGAGACATTAAACTGAGGCCCCGTCTGCTCCCTCAGGTGGATGTAAAAGATCCCATGGCACGATTTCAAGGAAGAGCAGGGGGGACTTCTCCCCGGTGTCCTGGGCCCAATGTTTATCCCTCAATCAACATCACTAAAAAATAAACAGACTATCTGGTCATTATCACATTGTTTGTGGGAGCTTGCTGTGCGCAAATTGGCTGCCGCGTTTCCCACATTACAACAGTGACTCCACTTCAAAAAGTACTTCATTGGCTGTAAAGCGCTTTGGGATGTCCGGTGGTCGTGAAAGGCGCTATATAAATGCAAGTCTTTCTTTTTTCTACAAGCATCTGCACCATGAAATGCAGAATTCATTAACAAATATATATTGATTTTGGATTATTTGTGGTGGAGGGAGCGAAGTGGGTGAATATTTTTGTTCATTAAAGTGCTGGGAATTGGATCAAACTCTTTCAGGTCAAGAGATTTCCATCTAGTGTGAAAACCACCTCCTACTGCACCAGTATAAAATGAACACTTCCCACAGCAGCCATCTCTGTAGCTTCTATGACACAAATGATCAACTTCAAGGCAAACTGTGCCAAGTTATGGGCAGCTCTGTACTATGGATTCCCATCCACTAAGAAGAAGGAACGACTTGCATTTCTATAGCGCCTTTCACAACCACAGGACGTCCCAAAGCGCTTTACAGCCAATGGAGTACTTTTGAAATGTAGTCACTGTTTTAACGTAGGAAATTTGCGCACAGCAGGATCCCACATACAGCAACGTGCTAATGACCAGATCATCTGTTTTAGTGATATTGGCTGAGGGATAAATATTGGCCCAGGACACCGGGGCGAACTCCCCTGCTCTTCTTCGGATAGTAGCCGTGGGATCTTTTACGTCCACCTGAGAGGGCATGAGGCAACTGCAGTTTAATAAAGTGACATAACCACATCTAAACAATGGGCTAAGGGTGCAAACGAGCTAAGGTTTAACAAATGGGCTGAGGCATGATGCTACTACTCCCTAACCATGGGCTATGGTTTGATGGGAGCTACAGCTCATTCAAGTTTTGGGGCATGAGGTGACAACAGTTCAACAATTGGCTGGGGAAGGGGTAATGCTGCTAATAGAAAAAGACAAAGACTCCTGTTGGCTTTAAGCAGATGCACTTGCTGCTACGTGACTCTGAAAGAACGACCCCTACCTTCCCACAATTTCTCTCTCCTTTACTTGCTGTTAATCAATTCCTGGCTCGTCGAACATCCTAATTTGTGTGAGGCCCAACAAAAGTATGGACTTGGTGCCAGAGGCAGAACAAAGTTTGAGATAATGCACAGCTACTGGAGGTCAGAGGGGGGCTTCGAATTGTACGTCACGATGGTCCCGACCTGAGTACGGGTCTTGTCACTGAGCTCCAAAGACAGGCACAACACGTCTTATACACACTGGAACTAAGAGCTGTTTGAGCTGGGAGTCACTGTAAGTACATTTGGCAGCGCTCGGTCTCCAAACCATTTACAATTAATCATTACGAAAAGCCAAAAGCCGGGGGGGAAAGGAAAGTTGGAGAACAGCTGATTGGCTCTCCCGCTGACTTCTAGCCGCTCTTATTACTTTGTCAACTCAACTAGTTTGTGCTGAGTCAAGGAAAAGGCAGGTGACTCGGGAGCCAGAAAAACAAAGAACGTTACATTGAGGATAGAGCTCCCACTGAGATTAACAGCGGCTCACCTCCAGCTCTTTACAACTGCTGTTTATCAGCTCACACTTTGGATGTGTGAGACTGCACAGTGACGGCCTCACCCCTCTCCCTATCTCTCTAACCTCCTCCAGCCCTTACAACCCTCCGCGCTCCTCCAATTCTGACCTCTTGCGCATCCTCCAGTTCCTTCACTCCACCACTGGCAGCCGTGCCTTCAGCTGCCGAGGCCCTAAACTCTGGAATTCCCCCCACTAAACCTCTCCACCAATGTTCCCTTTAAGCTGCGCGGCCGCGTGGCGCACTGGAGCTCCCGCGCAGCCGGTTCATTGGCTTTTAAATGGGAAAAAACCACGCATGTGCGCGATTATGAATGGGCCGCGCAGCCCCTTAAAGGGGCCATGTGCCCAACAAAAAATTGAAGGGAACATTGCTCTCCACCTCACTCTCCTCCTTTAAGACCCTCCTTTAATCCTACCTCTTTGACTAAGTTTTTGATCACCTGTCCTAATATCTGGCTTTCTGGCTCGGTGTTAAATTTTGTTTGATAATACTCCTGTGAAGCACCTTGGGACGTTTTACTACATTAAAGGCGCTATATAAATGCAAGTTGTTATTATTGAATGGAGTGGAAAATTGATCCCCTCCATTTTAACTCCTGCTGTGTCTGGTGGAGGAGTTAAAATTCCCCCTATAGAAAGGACCATCACCTTGTGAGGCTGTTGAACTACTTATAAATGGGGGAACTATTTCTAAAGTAAAATTCCTTCACTACATCTCTCTTGGGAGTTGTACAGTATCATTACCAGCCTAAGCCAACCCATTTCTGCATTGTATTAAGTGGAAGGTATTCCCTTACACCGCTCGCCAACCTTGATGAGAAGAGGTGATAGACGCTACACAGCTGACCACCCACAGCCGTAATAAATGAGCCATTATGCCAACAATCCTCGTGGAACCTGAGCTTTTCGGTCCTTTGCTAAATAAAGCTTCAATGTACACAGGATCAAGCTTGAAATCTCAGGCCTAACGATCGGGAAACCAAACCAGCAGCTGGAGGGACTGAATGCAAGAAGGATCTAAAAACGCATTTGATCATTGCTGAAACTGCAATAATACTGGGGTAGGTGTGTGGGCATCCTGAATGTTTCCTCCCCTCAAAGCTTCTTGGTTGTGCTGTTGGTGCAATGAGTTGCTATTTTTTAAATTTTAATTCCGGTTTTCTGATTTACTTTGGCTAATTTTGTTTAAAAAAAAGTTAAAACAGGAAAGTGTGACTAAATCTTGCAGTCAGGAAGTTCTGATTGATCAACACATGGAATGGATGTTTAGGTAAAATATTGAGGGAAACAAACCCGTCAGTTCAGAGGAAAGAGTCTGTCCGTGATTTGATGCGTAGGATTTAGTTTCAAGCCAGGGGAGGCAACCAGTCTGTAATGTCGGGTATAAAGTTAGACAGATGTTCTGGAGTTTTTCTCGCTTTGCCTTTGGCGAGGACAAGGAGGAACTTTGCAGAACCTTCACTCAGAATGGGTTGGGTAGAGTCCAAGATGAAGCAGATTGACGCAGATTGAAGGAACTGGCTCGGTGGGACTCCTGACCTTTATCCATCCCCCGCTAATACAGCGATAGGGACACTTTCAGCAACAACTAAACATAAGAACATAAGAAATACGAGCAGGAGTCGGCCATTTGGCCCCTCGAGCCTGCTCTGCCATTCAATAAGATCATGGCTGATCTTCTACCTCATTCCCACTTTCCTGCACTATCCCCATATCCCTTGATTCCCTTAATGTTCAAAAATCTATCGATCCCTGTCTTGAATATGCTCAACGATTGAGCCTCCACAGCCCTCTGGGGTAGAGAATTCCAAAGATTCACCACCCTCTGAGTGAAGAAATTTCTCCTCATCTCAGTCCTAAATGGTCAACCCTTTATTCTTCATTCTTATCTATCTCATGATGGTATAAAAAAATACCATGGTGTGACTTTATTGGGACTGATCTGTCAGTAAGTGTCTTAGCAATCAGCTTAGCCATGTGATGAAACACTTGCTAGCATGGTTAAAGTAAAACTGTCCGCACTCACTGATGTTCATTATAGACTAATTCTCACTAGACCAGCATCAAACAGATTATCTGGTCATTATCAAATTGCTGTTTGTGGGAGCTTGCTCTGGGCAAATTGGCTGTTGCGTTTCCTACATTACAACAGTGACCACACTTCAAAAAAGTAATTAATTGGCTGTAAAACGCCTTGGGACGTCCTGAGGTGGTGAAAGGCGCTATAGAAATACAAGTTCTTCCCTTTTTTTTTGCCAGGCGACTGAGTGAAGAAATAGCATGGGTTTATTTGGGGGAAATGCTGAGGTCCTTACCGCCCCCACAGGTCGCGGTGCACTCCGTCCACAGGCCGTAACGCCAGAAAAACTCTGGCGGCTGAATTTCATTCTCGTGGTCCAGGTCCCGTCGGATGGTGTATTCAAACCGCACCCCGGGGTTCGTCTCCTGAAACAGCAGCTGTTAAAAAATTAACACCCAAAAAAAAACCCGTAAATATTTCCAACCGTAAACTTTGTGTTTGTTCTTCTTAAACGTAAATGGATAAACTGGTGGGGACAGGGAAAACTGGTGACTTTGGCTGTAAGTGTTGTCTTTAATGGTGCATCAGTTGGAAGATAAGCATTTCTAGACATGCTCAGTTAATAGCCTGCATTCAAGACAGGGCTCTAAATCCAATACCATTGTAGTGCAATGATTAGGTATAACATTACAGTGAATATATTACGTTTACGTTTAGTGATATTTTAAGTTACAAACCATATCACATGCGTCACACAGAAGACACGCAGATCAACCAACACCTCCGAACACGGAAAGTATTTTGTTATTTGACAAGATATCCAATACCCCACCTCCTCAGAGAGGAGTCATTGTACTTCTACCCCATAGTTGAATGGCAAACAATTAGTGGGGAATCCTTAGAACCCCTATAAATGTGCCCATGTGTCAGCCGTGGCTCAGTGGGCAGCACACTCGCGTCCGAGTCAGAAGGTTGTGGGTTCAAGTCCCCACTCCAGGGACTTGAGCACATAAATCTAGGCTGACACTCCCAGTGCAGTACTGAGGGAGTGCTGCACTGTCGGAGGTGCCGTCTTTCGGATGAGACGTTAAACCGAGGTCCCGTCTGCTCTCTCAGGTGGATGTAAAAGATCCCATGGCCACTATTTCGAAGAAGAGCAGGGGGGTTCTACCCAATGTCCTGACTGCCATAGTAATCATTACATAATGTGGTCATTATCACATTGTTGTTTGTGGGAGCTTGCTGTGCGCAAATTGGCTGCCGCGTTTCCTACATTACAACAGTGACAACACTTCAAAGAAGTACTTCATTGGCTATAAAGCGCTTTGGGACGTCCTGAGGTCGTGAAAGACGCTCTAGAAATGCAAGTCTCTCTTTCCTTCAGACTGGACAAGTAAGTCAGTCTGCAAGATAGAAATTGGAAGTTGCTGTATGTAGTTGTTTTCAACCATTAAAAAGAAAGACTTGCATTTATATAGCGCCTTTCATGACCACCGGACGTCCCAAAGCGCTTTACAGCCAATGAAGGGTTGTCACTGTTGTAATGTGGGAAACGCGGCAGCCAATTTGCGCACAGCAAGCTCCCACAAACAGCAGCGTGATAATGACCAGATAATCTGTTTTTGTTATGTTGGTTGAGGGATAAATATTGGCCTCAGGACACCGGAGATAACCCCCCTGCTCTTCTTCGATATAGTGCCGTGGGATCTTTTACATCCACCTGAGAGAGCAGATGGGGCCTTGGTTTAATGTCTCATCCGAAAGACGGCACCTCCGACAGTGCAGCACTCCCTCAGCACTGCACCGGGAGTATCAGCCTAGCTTTATGTGCTCAAGTCTCTGGAGTGGGAACTTGAACCCACAACCTTCTGGCTCAGAGGTGAGGGTGCTGCCCACTGAGCCACGGCTGACACATTAAAAACATATTTGCCAAATGATTGATTGCCTGTCGTCTATTTCTGTCCGCCCATAGCTGTGGGGATGTAGACAAGCGCAGAGAGAGGCGACAAACTACTCTAACCGCTCAGCACATAACGATCATTCGCAAAACTGATCATTCTTTCGAGTCTTTTCACACAGAAACACTCTCCAATGCTCCATGGAATAAATTAACTGCAGACTTCGGAGATATAGAGAAATAAAAATTCTTTAAAATGGGTTCCACGAGTTTAGCAGTGGGAGCAAAGCCTGCGCACACTGGGCACAAGTCATCCCACTGCGAAGTCGGAATGCTCTGCGCCTGTTTTATCTTCTATATTTCTTTTAAATTCAGGTTGACGTTCTAGGGTAGACTCAACTATCCCATGTTCCCAGTTGGGAGCTACATTAGAACGGGGGTTTGGGGGCGGGGGTCAGAGAATTTACACGGTGGTGTCATAGCTCGACCTCCCATGCTCCCTTCGAGTGCAGCTGCCCATAACCTAACTCACACCCAGTCCCGTTCACCCATCACCCGCCATGCTCGCTGACCTACACTGGCTCCCGGTCCAGCAACGCCTCGATTTTAAAATTCTCATCCTCGTTTTCAAATCCCTCCATGGTCTCACCCTCCTCCCTATCTCTGTAGCCTCCTCCAGCCCTGGAACCCTCTGAGATATCTGCGCTCCTCTAATTCTGGGAGCTTGAGCATCCCTGACTATAATCGCTCCACCATTGGCGGCCGTGCCTTCAGCTATCTAGGCGCTAAGCTCTGGAACTCCCTCCCTAAACCTCTCCGCCTCTCTTTCCTCCTTTAAGACGCTCCTTTAAACCGACCTCTTTGACCAAGCTTTTGGTCGTCTGTCCTAATGTCTCCTTACGTGGCTCGGTGTCAAATTTTGTTTGATAATCGCTCCTTGGGACGCCTTGGGAGGTTTTACTACATTAAAGGCGCTACATAAATGCAAGTTGTTGTTGTTGCTGCCTGATGGTGGCTGTGAATTGATAAATTTACCCTTCACCCCCTCGTTCAGACTGTGCTGATTTGGAACTTGTGGATGATCGATCGTGTTCTTCAAAGTCCAGTAAAGAGACTTGAAGGTCTCTTGATTCATTTCCTGGCTTGTGCTGGGGTAGATGACCTCAGCTGGACAGCGGTTGGGGAGATACAATTTCCCTCCCCGTCTTTTGGCTAAGAGAGAAAAAAACGTAAAAAATTCCCCTCTGCAGATTGATATCCAGTGACTCAGGCCCGTGTGTTGGACTTTGCTTGAGAACAGGATTGGGCTGCCAGTGATGCTTTCTGTAGTTGAATAGCCTCTTTGTCTTGGTGGGAGGAGGGGGGCGGTGGGGGCTGCGGTCTCACATGAAAACTTTCCCCTCGAGTTAGGAGGGCTGCTACCGCCTGTGGAACTCATACCCTGGCACAAATCAGTGCCTTCAGGAGAGAGAGAAAGTTGGGCCAAAACACATAAAGCTCTTTAATATGCTCAAACATCACATCGGACAACAATTTACAAACACCAGTGGGAACAGGCAGACCAACAATAAATCAGCCACAGAAAAAAGCCAGCAGTGTGTGTTTCGATAACACTTGGCAATATCTGAAGTACACATGCTGTTCCTCGCTCCCACTCCCATTAAAAGGCAAGGGGCCATGTTCCACACGGGCAGATCTCCCTACAGTTACCAAAGTGGCAGAATATGCATTTATACACTGGACGTAACATAAGAATTAGGAGCAGGAGTCGGCCATTCAGCCCCTCCGCCATTCAATAAGATCATGGCCGATCTTCTACCTCAACTCCACCTTCCTGTCCTATCCCCATATCCCTTGATTCCATTAGTGTCCAAAAACCCCCAACCTATTTCAGAGAGCCCTAACGAATCACTGAGCCTATTGAAACGGATAGTCAGTCTTTTGTTCATCGACATAATCTGCCCTTGACTCCTTACACTTCATTTAACCCTTAACTTATGATGACAAGTTGCACAGACTGGGCTTGTATTCCACTGAGTATAGAAGATTGAGGGGCGATCGTATTGAGATGTTTAAGATGATTAAAGGATTTGATAGGATAGATAGAGAGAAACTATTTCCTCTGGTGGGGGGGAGTCCAGAACAAGGGGGCAGAGCCTTAAAATTAGAGCCAGGCCGTTCAGGGGTGATGTCAGGAAGCACTTCTTCACACAAAGGGTTAGTGGAAATCTGGAACACTCTCCCCCAAAAAGCTGTTGAGGCTGGGGGGTCAACTGAAAATGTCAAAACTAAGATTGATAGATTTTTTTTGTTTGGCAAGGGTATTAAGGGATATGGAGCAAAAGCGGGATAATAAGAAACAGATCAGCCATGATCTAATTGAATGGCAAAACAGGCTCGAGGGGCAGAATGGCCTCCTCGTGTTCCTGTGTTCCTTAGACAGCTAGCCAGATCCAGGAAAATAACCTGGGAGAGCTGATTTTGTAACTTTTTAGTTGGTGCACTGTGGTATTGAGAGAAATAGCAATATCTATCAATAATATATTAAAACATTTACTTCTGTGGGCACTTTCCGTTAACTGTTTCCACTATACATTTCTGTGCCCACATTTACAATACAAACTTCCTATGTAAACCGGTCACACTGTAATTACACCCTCCCACCAGGGGGTGGTGCTGCAGCATCACCATCGGCAGGAGACTGCGACAAGCTGACATAATATATTAAATGTGTGTCATGCACTCCTTATTAGGGCATCACCATTCTGTGACACACAGTCACGCCTGCAGCTACACACTTCTACTATTAGATGGAGCATCATGAGATCCCGAAGCTGCTGATCCCCCTGCCTATACCCACAGCAGCACTGATGCAGGCTCAGGGAATTTGCTTTGTCCTGACTTTCCATGACCGATACCACAGGAAATCCACAAACCTACACTAATAAAGTTACTCAAAAATCAGAAGCAGCTCAGTTACTGTAATATTAACTGTAACGACAACATCATCCGTTTTTAATCAAATCCAGTTTTGAAAGTTTAATTCTGCTCAGCAGATTGTCATCCGATGGCCTTTAGGCGGAAGTGCATGTGTTTCGACACCAGATGAAAACAGGGTCAAGCTTGGCTGTGATGCCCCCCACAGTAGAATAGCGCACAGTATATGCTCACACGTGAAGCAGGGAGACATGGACGGGCAGTCAGAGACTGCCTGGCAGCCTTTGGAATCGTACCCAAGCAAGGGCTCATCACCTTCAGGAGAGCAGCTCTGTGTTTTTAGCTATAAAGATGTTTATAAACTATTACTGACTTAATTAAAACATCGCATTCTGATGTTCTCAGGGGTTCTTGAGGTCTTAGCTTTGAAAAGGACCATCGCGCACGCAACGGTGCTGTATCTGCAAGCCTACACCACAAGGTCTCCCCGCCTACACTCCGGCTTCTTCACTATCAACAATTTCTTGCTCCTGTTTTATCTCTATGCTTCGGACTCGCTGTTCTCAACATAATGCCAAGTCCCCCCCCCCCGGCTCCCCGCGCACCCCCGCAGTCAACACAAACCTCAAGGTTTATGTCCAGGACAAGACTCTCCATTGCCAGAACAAAAGAAAAACAAAACTTGGGTTTACATATCTCACAGGAACATCTCAAAGAGCTTCACACACACATTGAATTAGCCTGTAGAGCAATGACTGTTATGGAGGGGAAGGCAGCAGCTGTTTAGCACACAGCAAGATCCCAGTCCAGCCAATGAAACGAATGTTTTCTCTCTCTCTGCTGTCGATGCCGGATCCCAAATGCAATACAGCATATGGGATCGAGGCATAATAGAGTACAAAAGCCAGGAGGTTATGCTAAACCTTTATCAAACAGTAGTTTGGCCTCCGCTGGAGTATTGTGTCCAATTCTGGGCACTGCACTTTAGGAAGGGCGTGAAGGCTTTGGAGAGGGTGCAGAGGAGATTTACTAGAACGGATCTAGGGATGAGGGATTACAGTTACATGGATAGCTTGGAGAAGCTGGGGTTGTTCTCCTTAGAGCAGAGAAGGCTAAGAGGCGATTTGATCGAGGTGTTTAAAATCATGAGGGGTTTAGATAGAGTAAATAAAGAGAAACTGTTTCCAATGGCTGAAAGGTCGATAACCAGAGGGCACAGATTTAAGGTGATTGGCAAAAGAACCAGAGGCCACATGAGGGAAAACCTTTTTACGCAGTGAGTGGTTAGGATTTGGAATGCGCTGCCTGATAGGGCGGTGGAGACAGACTCAATAGTAGCCTTCAAAAGGGAATTGGATAAATACTTGAAGGAGAAAAAATTACAGGGATATGGGGAAAGATCGAGGGGAGTGGGACTAACTGGATTGCTCTTCGAAAGAGCCAGCACAGACTCGATGGGCCGAATGGCCTCCTTCTGTGCTGTACTATTCTATGATTTGATGATATTGGGTTATCTCCACTGCATTTGTAGCAAGTCACAACGGAAAACTCCTAATTTGTTACTGATTAGTTAATCTTGTTTAGAGGTCACAGGGATGCTGGTGTGGGAAGTCAGAATGATTGCACTGTTTCAGCCGAGATATTCTGCTAGGCTTAAATTACACAGAATTACATCGAATGTGCAGCACAGAAACAGGCCATTCGGCCCAACTGGTCCGTGCCGGTGTTTATGCTCCACACGAGCCTCCTCCCACCTCTCCATCTCACCCTATCAGCTTATCATTCTATTCCTTTCTCCCTCGTGTGTTTATCTAGCCTCCTCTTAAAGCCATCATTGAGGGATGTTATTGGAACAATGTTAAAGGATTTTACCTGGCATCTAACCCATGCTCTACCTGAACTGGGAGAGCTTCACACTGACAGCGGGAAGAGTTCCATTTCTCTTGTGCTGACATCTTTCATTTTGAAAGTCCATGGAATTCACTCCCGAGAGGTTGTGCTGAGCGGGGAGCAATGCGGGCCGTGAGCAACCACTTGCTCAGCAATGGCAAGTTAATTGCCAAAAATGGGAGTGGTGCCTCATGTGCTCAGATCTTCATTAATTTACTCTGGGATTACACAGGATATACAGCACAGAAAGTGTTGTGTATGTACCTTTAAGAGAATAACTGGTCTCAGACTGCAGTACCGGCAGTGACCACCCCTGTATAAAAGGCGCTAGTGAGCTTCTGTTGTTCCAGTTTCACTATTGACTTTCATCAGTAAAGACTTATTTTGTTCCACTCCTGCTGTCCGTGTCTCAATCATTCACGGACGTAATACTGGCGACGAGCAGATACGAACCTACCTACAGTCAGCACCACCTCCTGGGATCCATTCCTACAGCAAAGTGAGCAGAGGTCGAGGCCAGAAAGAAAAGAAAGTAAGAGGCAGTAGAAACGGGCGTCGACCGTGGGCATCCGCCCTGTGTTGCAGAGTTGAAGATTGCTGGAGGAGCTGTCGGATGCAGGGCCTGGTTCCTGTCGACGGTGCTTCAGCTAATCGGGCTGGTGGCAGGTAGTGCACTGATCCTTCCTGGGCTGCGGCGGTCGCGAACTCGAGCGGGTGGTTTGCAACGGGGCCGAGCAGCGTTGTCGGGAAGAAGAGAGAGAGAGGGTGGAGCACACAGGGCGCGGCCGGTGCTACGAAGCCGGGCTGCGTATAGACCCGCGAAGAGGGAGGCAAGAGTCCCACAGGGTTGTTCCACGACGGGAAAATAATAAAAAAAAAAAAAAAAATTAAACGCGCAAGAAACCGTGGAAAGCAGCGCTAACAACAGAGGGGAAGAAGGCAAAGCGCGGGAGGCGCCATCTTAATCAGCGGGGAAGACAGCAAAGCGCAGGAGGCGCCATTTTGTTAAATCGGGGAAGAAGGCAAAGCGCGGGAGGCGCCATTTTAGATTTGCAAGATGCCGAAGACTGGCTGTATCATTGCTTTTGATAATACAATAGAGGACTGGACCACGTATGTGGAAAGAGTCGAGGTATATTTCGAGGCAAACGAAATAGCGGAGGAGAAAAAGGCATCGATATTGCTAAACTTAATGGGCGCTAGAACGTACGGCCTATTGCGGGACCTGATTACTCCAGCCAAACCGAAGGCGAAGAGTTTTAACAAAATTGTTGCTGTCCTACAGGAACACCTAAACCCTGCACCGCTGTTGATAGCAGAAAGATTTAAATTCCACAGGAGAACTCAGCATAAAGATGAGAGCAATGCTGAGTACCTTACGGAACTACGCAAGCTATCAAAGCACTGCCAGTTCGGAGCAGGACTGGCAGATACCCTACGGGACAAATTTGTCTGTGGGCTCCTGAGTGAAGGAACACAGAAGAAGTTACTCTCAGAGAAAGAGCTGACGCTAGATAAGGCTTTCAGCGTGGCAGTATCGTATGAAGCAGCAGCCAGGGGAGCTGCAGAAATTCAACAAAAACCACAGGAATACGGCACCCATGAAATGACACGGGGATTTGCAAAATGTTATCGCTGCGGCAGAACTAACCATGACCAGAAGGACTGCTGGTCCAAAGACAAAATATGCAGGCAATGCGGGAAGATGGGACACATTGCACGAGTTTGCAGGTCTGGGAAGAAGACCAGCGACAACAAAAAGGCTACTAAGGAACCGTGCAAGAAAGTACAAAAGATGACGGACAGTAGTTCCGAAGACCAGATGAGCGATAGTGAATCCGGGAACAGGAGACTAAGCTGTCTCAAACTTCACAATGTAATCGCAAAAGAGGATCACCGAACCATTTGGGTCACCCTCACGATAGCAGGGTCCCAAGTTAAAATGGAATTGGATACAGGATCAGCGCTAACCGTCATGAATCGACGAGACTACGAGCGGCTATTTTCACACATACCCTTGAGAGAGACATCCATCGTCTTGACGACGTATACGGGGCAAAAAGTATACCCCAGAGGAAAAATAAGGGTGCCTGTCGAATACAACGGCAAGAAAATACGGAAATTGTATCTCTACATACTGCAAAATGGTGGACCACCGTTATTGGGACGGGAATGGATCAGGAAGATAAACTTAGATTGGCACTCCATTCATGCAATGACGGTGGACGGTAAAAAAGATGAAGACGTCACTCCTGGACGATTGTCAACAATCTTAGCTAACGCCAAAGAGGTATTTCAACAAGAACTGGGCACGCTTAAAGGCGTAACCGCCTCGATAAAAATAGAAGAGAATGCAGTTCCCAAGTTTTTCAAAGCAAGACCGGTACCATATGCAATTCGCCCAGCCGTCGAGGCAGAGCTGGAGAATCTGGAGAAGGCGGGCGTGTTGTCTAAGGTCGACTGGAGCGAGTGGGCGACACCCAACGTTCCTGTCATGAAGAAAACGTTAAGCAATAAGTCCGGGGAGCCAAGGAAGATTCGCATCTGTGGGGATTTCAAGGTGACAGTGAACCCAGTCCTTCACACAGTACAATATCCTCTTCCAAGGATAGAAGACATCTTCGCCTCACTGTCTGGAGGGAAGCGTTTTACAAAAATTGACCTAGCACAAGCATATTTGCAGATGGAGGTTGAAGAGTCCTCTAGGAAGTATCTCACGATAAACACTCACAAAGGTCTTTGCCAGTATCATCGATTGGTATTCGGAGTAGCATCGGCTCCGGCGATATGGCAAAGAGCGATGGAACAAGTCCTGCAAGGGATTCCGGGGACTCAGTGTTACTTGGACGACATCCTTGTGACAGGTGAAGATGACAGTGAACACCTTAACAACCTAGAACAGGTGCTCACTAGACTACGGGAACATGGGCTGTGAGCCAACCGCCCCAAGTGCGAATTTTTTAAGAAACAGATATCGTATTGTGGCCACGTGATTGATGAAGAGGGGTTACATAAGTCCCCTGACAAAATTGAAGCGGTTGTTAAGGCCCCAGCGCCTGAAAATGTGTCGCAACTGAGGTCATTCCTCGGATTGGTGAATTACTATCATAAGTTTTTGCCGAATTTGTCGACAATTCTGCACCCACTGAACGCCCTGCTACGAATGGGGGTAGCATGGAAATAGAGCGATGATTGTAAGCGTGCTTTTCAGAAGAGTAAGGACTTAATCACTTCCAGGGAAGTATTGGCTCACTACAACCCAGCGCTGCCGATCAGACTGGCGTGTGATGCGTCTCCCTATGGCATTGGGGCGGTACGGTCACATAAATTCCTTGATGGATTTGGTTAAGCCAAACGTCCGAAGAGATGTGGAGAACAGGCAGTTTCAGAATATGAATGAAAGGCCGACCAGGAGTTTTAAGATAGGTCAACCAGTTTTGGCCCGGGGCTACCGCACTGAGAAATGGCAGCCAGGAACGATTTGTACATGACAAGGACCTCTCATGTATACCGTGGACGTTGGGGAGAGCATTGTAAGATGCCATGCTGACCAGATTCTAGAGTCACTGGAAAGTGTCAACTCCACACCACGATCTGATACACCTGGTAATGAAATCGACGTTCCAATTGCAGCTACCGCAGAACCGGTAATATTGGAAGCAGATGAACCAAACAACGACATTGATCCCGATTCAACATTGCCAGAAGAACCTGATACCCCAAAGAGGCGTTATCCAGACAGAATCAGGAAGCCTCCTCAAAGACTGAACTTATAATTGCTTAAACTTAACCAATGTATCTAGCAACAGTAATTGTGATTGTAATTAGTTATCATTTAGTTGTTAAATGAATGTTATGTACTGTTTATCTAAAAGGGGAGGAATTGTTGTGTATGTACCTTTAAGAGAATAACTGGTCTCAGACTGCAGTACCGGCAGTGACCACCCCTGTATGAAAGGCGCTAGTGAGCCTCTGTTGTTTCAGTTTCACTATTGACTTCCATCAGTAAAGACTTATTTTGTTCCACTCCTGCTGTCCGTGTCTCAATCATTCACGGACGTAATAGAAAGGAACAGGCCATTTGGCCCAACCAGTCCATGCCGGCGTTTATGCTCCATTCGAGACTCCTCCCGTCTTTCCTCATCTAACTCTACCAGCATAACCCTCTATTCCCTTCTCCCTCATGCGCTCATCGAACCGCCCCGTAAATGCATCTATACTATTCGCTTCAACCACTCCCTGTGATAGCGAGTTCTATATTCTCACCACTCTCTTGGTAAAGAAGTTTCTTCTGAATTCCCTATTTGATTTCTTGGTGACTATCTTATATTGATGGCCTCTAGTTATGCTCTTCCCCACAAGTGGAAACACTCTCTCTGTATCCACTCTATCAAAACCTTACATTTTAAAGGCCTCTATTAGGTCACCCCTCAGCCTTCTCTTTTCAAGAGCAAAGAGGCCCAGCCTGTTCATCCTTTCCTGATAGGTATAACCTCACTGTTCTGGTATCATCCTTGTAAATCTTCTCTGCACCCTCTCCAGTGTCTCGATACCTTTTTTATAATATGGCGACCAGAACTGCACACAGTGTCGTCCAACCAAGGTTCGATACAAGTTCAGCATAACTTCTCTACTTTTCAATTCTATCCCTCCAGAAATAAGCCCCAGTGCTTGGTTTGCTTTTGTTATGGCCTTATTGGCCAGCGTCACAACTTTTAATGATTGACTGCACGACCGATAAAATTGGAGGGAAATGCAGAATCACCTGAATCCACACTGGTTCCTTGGTCGGACCTGGTGATGTGAGGTTCTCCAGGTTTCCATTTCTTTCATAGGTGAAGGTTGTCCCAGCCACCTTGTAGTCCCCATTCCACTGAATTATCCAGCCGCCATTTAAGAAATACTTCTCGGGATCATCGCTCCGCAAGGCCAGGAAGTTTCCTGCTTCTGCAACCTCCTCGATTCGAATCTCACGGGCACCTTCGGGAATCAGCCCGATGTCTACATAACCTGCAGATAAGAATATGGATGAGTCCAGGTGCAGGGTTGATCTGCCCGTCCATCCAGGGTTGCCAACTCTGGTTGCCAATTACCTGCCTGTTAACAGGTAGTTAACAGGCAGTTTTTAGCCTAATCCCTATTTTCATTCTTGAAATGTGGGATTCCCGACGGCTCCAAACCACGCCAAGTTAGCAAGGTGGGCCGTCGGGATGAAGGGCTTGGAGGGTTCGAGATGTCCAGTGTTCAGGTGAGTGATGGGTGCATGAGTGCAGAGGTAAGTGTGTTTGGTCTGTGTAAAGTGTTTAAAGAAGTTCTACTAACCTTTACAGCCTTCCTTCCTTCAGGTCTCGGGAGTTCCTCATCTCACCAGCACAGAAAGCAGAATGGCCGCGAGCTGTCAAAATCTGCAGCCTCTGCTTTCTGTTCCGGGGAGATCTCTAAATCATCCTGAGAGGAAGGAATTAACCTGGAGTGCAGGTTGTCCGTGTTTGACAGCTTCAAACAGCTGTGAAGCGCTGATATCTCATCTGTCAAAAGGTCTTGACAGATGAAATTTCAATATGTGACGTCACCTGTTGCCAGGTGGCCCTTAATTGGCCTGCTGAGCCCGCTGGGCGGGCTCAACAAGGTCAATCAAGTCTAAATCGTGTGGGTTGGCTAGAACTCGATGGAGGCGGGACTACAACCCCAAAAGTTGGAGTCCCGCCTCCTCAATGAAAATCCAGCTCAAAATATTTGTTTAATTTCTCTGCCATTTCCTTATTCCCCATTATCATTTTACCTGCCTCAGCCTGTAAGGAACCAATGTTTACTTTCGCTAATCTTTTCCTTTTTACAGGAAACTTTCTGGTATCCGGCACCGACGGGACCGAGTTGGTGCCGTCCCATCAAAACTGCTGTATAAACCAGCGCTAATGTTAAAACATACGGAGCTTCTCAGCTCCGTATGAAACAACAAACCCTGTTGCTTAGCTTCAAAACAGTCTGCCGCAGCTTAAAAGCATCTCTGTAGCTAAGCAACAGCTTCAGCCAGACGCCTGGGAGCCACGACTGGAAAAAAAAAGCAACGAGAAGTAAAAAACCTTATAGGAAACGGCTCCTGAATTTTGCCAGTAGATAGAGCTTTCCGGACATTTAACCTCAACGAAAGTTTCCTGTACTTACCTATACAAGCTTATACAGTCCGTTTTTATGTCTGTCGCTAGTTTACTCTCATTCTATTTTATGTTTCTTTATCAATTTCATGGTCCTCCTTTGCTGAATTCTAAAATCCTCCCAATCCTCAGGCTTACTACTCTTTTTGGCAACATTATAAGCCTCTTCCTTTAATCTAATACTATCTTTAATTTCTCTTGTTGGCCACGGGTGGACCATTTTTCCTGTGGGGTTTTTATTTCTTAAGGGAATGTATATTCGTTGCGAATTATGAATTATTTCTTTAAATGTTTGCCATTGCTTTTCTACTGTCATATCTTTTAATCTAGTTTCCCAACCTACCTTAGCGAACTCACCTCTCATGCCTATGTAGTTTTCTTTGTTCAGATTTAGGGCCCTAATTTCGGTCTTAACTAAATCACTCTCAAACTCAACATGAAATTCTATCATATTATGATCACTGCTCCCCAGAGGCTCCTTTACTACAAGGTTATTAATGAATTAACCTTGTCTCATTGCACAATACTAGATCTAAAATAGCCAATTTCCCAGTAGGTTCCTCGACATACTGACCTAGAAAACTATCTTGAATGCATTCCATGAACTCTTCCTCTGCACTATTACTGCAAATCTGCCCAGTCTAGATGAAAGTTAAAGTGCCCCATGATTACTGTATTACCCCTGTTACATGCATCTTTAATTTCCTGATTTATACTCTGCCTGACACTACAACTACTGTTCAGGGGCCTATAAACTACTCCCACTAGTGTTTTCTGCCCCTTGTAGTTTCTTAGCTCCACCCAAACTGATTCTACATTTTGTTTTTCTGAGCCAAGATCCTTTCTCTCTACTGTCCTTATCCCCCCCTTTATGATCAGGTACTCCCTATGGGGAAGTAGTCTAAACAGGAACTTGAGAAGGGTAATGGTCATGTGCCAGACCCAAGGCCTTTATATAGATGGATGGATGGATGTCATTGAGATGCAACACAATACTGAGACTGGATTCTGTCACATGGTTTGGGAAAACAAACATCCAAAACTCTGCTGCCCGTATCCTTACTCGCACCAAGTCCTGTTCACCCTTCACCCGCTGTGCTCGCTGACCTACACTGACTCCCAGTCCCTGAATGCTTCAATTAAAAAATTCTCATCCTGGTGTTCAAATCTCTCGATGGCCTCGCCTCCTCCCTATCTCTGTAACCTCCTCCAGCCCTGCAACCTTCCAAGATCTCTGCGCTCCTCCAAATCTGGCCTCTTGCGCATCCCTCACTTCCTTCACCCCACCATTGGTGGCCGTGCCTTCAGCTGCCTGGGCCCTAAGCTCTGGAATTCCCTCCCTAAACCTCTCCACCTCTCTTTCCTACTTTAAGACGCTCCTTAAAACCTACCTCTTTGACCAAGCTTTTGGTCACTCACCCTAATTCCTTAGATGGCTCGGTGTCAAATTTTTGTCTTATAACACTCCTGTGAAACGCCTTGGGACATTTTACCAGGTGAAAGGCACTATATAAATGCAGGATATTGTTGTCGAAAGCACAGAACAGTCTTACCCAGTCCTTCACTTCTATCGAATGTCTTCTTCACTGTCTCACAGGTGGATCCGTTCCCCTGACAGACTCCACAGCGATCTTCCAGAGCATTGGAGTCAATTTCATAATCGCAGCCTACATTCTGAAACAGAAAATCCGAGTCAGCGCTTTTCCTGGGGGTCCTCGGTCTCTGGAGTTTTATACCGGCAAGTTAAAAACTACTCACCTTCTCGCTGTTGCTGTTATGATCAAATTTAATTAACTTGGGCCAAAACTATTTGTTCTTATAACAAACCTTACACCGTCTTGTCATTTACATTTAATTCATTTAAATTTTAATGCTTTTATCCATTAAAAATAAATTTCTACCCACTTAAAAGTGAGGTGTAGATTTTACTCTTCTCACCAGTCAGATTAAGTGAGATACTGTAACAAGTTTCCGCCACTCACTGATTATAATCTGAATCGAACAGTTCTTGGTGAAGTATCCTATTTTAATTAAATTCTAAAGGGATAGAATCAACTGAGTGATTGACTCCCCGAGTTCACACTACTAAACACACCATCCTGACTTGGAAATATATCGGCCGTTCCTTCATCGTCACCGGGTCAAAATCCTGGAACTCCCTCCCTAACAGCACTGTGGGAGTACCTTCACCACACGGACTGCAGCGGTTCAAGAAGGCGGCTCACCACTACCTTCTCAAGGGCAACTAGGGATGGGCAATAAATACCGGCCTTGCCAGCGACGCCCACATCCCATAAGCGAATAAATAAAAAACAAACCCGGCTCCCTTATCTTGGCGGCAGAATCGTTGGCCCATGGGAAAAGCAATCGAGGTTGGGGCTATCTCCCCCTCCTTAACCCACCCGGTTAATTCCACTTAGGTTAAGCCTAGGGACCGCAATGTTGCTCCAGCTGAGGTTAATGAAGTCAGCTCCGACTAGGTACCGAGGCTGATACATTCACGGTCTGTATGGGTCATCCACTCACTCACTTCCTTAACCAGTTAGCTCACTGGCAAAGCCAAACAACACTAGCAAATTTCCTATGGTCACAAAAGCAAAATACTGCGGATGCTGGAAATCTGAAATAAAAACAGAAAATGCTGGAAATACTCAGCAGGTCAGGCAGCATCCGTGGAGAGAGAAACAGAGTTAACGTTTCGGGTCGATGACCCTCCGTCAGAACTGGAAAAAGTTGGAGATGTAAGGTTTTTAAGCAAGTGTAGGGGCAGGGAGAGGGGGGAGGGGAGGAAAGAACAAAAGGGAAGGTCTGTGATAGGATGGAAGGCAGGAGAGATTCAGAGACAAAAGGGATGATGGTGCGAGGCAAAAGGAAATGGTAATGGGACAAGTTAAGAAACAAAAGATGACTCTAGATGAAGTGTAAATGGCGACAGCAGGATGATCAACAGCTGCCATGTGAGAGAGAAAAAAAATGATAGGGGCAGAGGTTATGGTCTGAAATTGTTGAACTCGATGTTGAGTCCAGGAGGCTGTAAAGTGCCTAATCGAAAGATGAAGGGCTGTTCCTCGAGCTTCATTGGAACAATGTAAGAGGTCGAGGATGGAGAGGTCAGAGTGGGAGTGGAGCGGAGAATTAAAGTGACAGGTGATCGGAAGCTCAGGGTTTCGCTTGCGGACTGAACAGAGGTGTTCCGCAAAGAGGTCACCCAATCTGCATTTGGTCTCCCCAATGTAGAGGAGACCGCATCGTGAGCAGCGAATACAGTCTACTGTCCTACGGTGCTGCTCACTGGTGATCTTGGGTTACCGAGCACGCTTGTGTTGTGCAGCTGTTAACCAGGCCTGTACCTTTAAGACTACTTGCACTTCTAGGTAACCATGGAACTGCTGGGGTCAATCAGCAGGGCAGATGTAACTGCTTGTAAAATTCAATGTCTGTCTTGATTTAAAAAAAAAAATCATGAAGGGTTTTGATGGAGTAAATAAGGAGAAACTGTTTCCAATGGCAGGAGGGTCGGTAACCAGAGGGCACAGATTTATGATGATTGGCAAAAGAACCAGAGGCGAGATGAGGAAAAGCTTTTTTACGCAGCGAGTGGTTAGGATTTGGAATGCGCTGCCTGATAGGGCGGTGGATACAGATTCAATGGTAGTCTTCAAAAGGGAGTTGGATAACAAAAACATTTATTTATTCATTTGATCACGAAATGTGGGCGTCGCTGGCAAGGTCAGCATTTATTGCCCATCCCTAATTGCCCTCGAGACGGTGGTGAGCCGCCGCCTTGAACCGCTGGTAGTGGGTTTGGTACAACTGAGTGTCTTGTTCGGCCATTTCAGAGTCCACCACATTGCTGTGGGTCTGGAGTCACATAGAGGGCAGACCGGGTAAGGACAGCAGATTTCCTTCCACTAAAGGGCATTAGTGAACCAGCTGGGTTTTTTCATGACGGTCCAGTAGTTTCATGGTGACCATTACTGATGCTAGCTTTTTATTCCAGATTTATTTAATTGACTGAATTTAAATTCCCCAGCTGCCGTGGTGGGATTGTGAACTCGTTTCTCTGGCTTAGTCTAAGCCTCTAGATTACTAGTCCAGTAACATAACCGCAATGCTACCGTTCCCAATGGGAATACTTGAAGGAGGAAAAAATTGCAGGGATATGAGGAAAGAGTGGGGGAGTGGGACTGACTGGATTGCTCTTCGAAAGAGCCGGCACCGGCACGATGGGCCGAATGGCCCCCTCCTGTGCTGTCCTATTCCATGATTCTATTGTTTCATATCTGGCACAAAGTGTGACATCCAGAGTGTGACGAACACACACCAGATACAGGACAGATATTACACACACCAGATACAGGACAGATATTACACACACCAGATACAGGACAGATATTACACACACCAGATACAGGACAGATATTACACACACCAGGTACAGGACAGATATTACACACACACCAGGTACAGGACAGATATTACACACACACACACCAGATACAGGACAGATATTACACACACCAGATACAGGACAGATATTACACACACCAGATACAGGACAGATATTACACACACCAGGTACAGGACAGATATTACACACACACCAGATACAGGACAGATATTACACACACCAGGTACAGGACAGATATTACACACACACCAGATACAGGACAGATATTACACACACCAGACACAGGACAGATATTACACATGCACCAGATACAGGACAGATATTACACACACCAGATACAGGACAGATATTACACACACCAGATACAGGACAGATATTACACACACACACCAGATACAGGACAGATATTACACACACCAGATACAGGACAGATATTACACACACACACACCAGGTACAGGACAGATATTACACACGCACCAGATACAGGACAGATATTACACACACCAGACACAGGACAGATATTACACACACCAGATACAGGACAGATATTACACACACCAGACACAGGACAGATATTACACACACCAGATACAGGACAGATATTACACACACCAGATACAGGACAGATATTACACACACCAGATACAGGACAGATATTACACACACCAGATACAGGACAGATATTACACACACCAGATACAGGACAGATATTACACACACCAGATACAGGACAGATATTACACACACACCAGATACAGGACAGATATTACACACACACCAGATACAGGACAGATATTACGCACACACACCAGATACAGGACAGATATTACACACACCAGATACAGGACAGATATTACACACAAACACCAGATACAGGACAGATATTACACACACACACCAGATACAGGACAGATATTACACACACCAGGTACAGGACAGATATTACACACACACCAGGTACAGGACAGATATTACACACACACCAGATACAGGACAGATATTACACACACCAGACACAGGACAGGTATTACACACGCACCAGATACAGGACAGATATTACACACACCAGATACAGGACAGATATTACACACACCAGATACAGAACAGATATTACACACACCAGATACAGGACAGATATTACACACACACACCAGATACAGGACAGATATTACACACACCAGATACAGGACAGATATTACACACACACACCAGATACAGGACAGATATTACACACACACCAGATACAGGACAGATATTACACACACCAGACACAGGACAGATATTACACACACCAGGTACAGGACAGATATTACACACACCAGACACAGGACAGATATTACACACACCAGATACAGGACAGATATTACACACACCAGATACAGGACAGATATTACACACACCAGATACAGGACAGATATTACACACACCAGATACAGGACAGGTGTTACACACACCAGATACAGGAAAGATATTAAACACACACACCAGATACAGGACAGATATTACACACACACCAGATACAGGACAGATATTAAACACACACACCAGATACAGGACAGATATTACACATACCAGATACAGGACAGACACACACCAGATACAGGACAGATATTAAACATACACACCAGACACAGGACAGGTATTACACATGCACCAGATACAGGACAGGTATTACACACACCAGATACAGGACAGATATTACACACACCAGATACAGGACAGATATTACACACACACACCAGATACAGGACAGATATTACACACACCAGATACAGGACAGATATTACACACACACACACCAGATACAGGACAGATATTACACACGCACCAGATACAGGACAGATATTACACACACCAGACACAGGACAGATATTACACACACCAGATACAGGACAGATATTACACACACCAGACACAGGACAGATATTACACACACCAGATACAGGACAGATATTACACACACCAGATACAGGACAGATATTACACACACCAGATACAGGACAGATATTACACACACCAGATACAGGACAGATATTACACACACCAGATGCAGGACAGATATTACACACACCAGATACAGGACCGATATTACACACACACCAGATACAGGACAGATATTACACACACCAGATACAGGACAGATATTACACACACACACCAGATACAGGACAGATATTACACACACCAGATACAGGACAGATATTACACACACTAGATACAGGACAGATATTACACACAAACACCAGATACAGGACAGATATTACACACACCAGGTACAGGACAGATATTACACACACACCAGGTACAGGACAGATATTACACACACACCAGATACAGGACAGATATTACACACACCAGACACAGGACAGATATTACACACGCACCAGATACAGGACAGATATTACACACACCAGCTCCAGGACAGATATTACACACACCAGATACAGGACAGATATTACACACACCAGATACAGGACAGATATTACACACACCAGATACAGGACAGATATTACACACACCAGATACAGGACAGATATTACACACACCAGATACAGGACAGATATTACACACACACCAGATACAGGACAGATATTACACACACCAGATACAGGACAGATATTACGCACACACACCAGATACAGGACAGATATTACACACACCAGATACAGGACAGATATTACACACAAACACCAGATACAGGACAGATATTACACACACACACCAGATACAGGACAGATATTACACACACCAGGTACAGGACAGATATTACACACACACCAGATACAGGACAGATATTACACACACCAGACACAGGACAGGTATTACACACGCACCAGATACAGGACAGATATTACACACACCAGATACAGGACAGATATTACACACACCAGATACAGAACAGATATTACACACACCAGATACAGGACAGATATTACACACACACACCAGATACAGGACAGATATTACACACACCAGATACAGGACAGATATTACACACACACACCAGATACAGGACAGATATTACACACACACCAGATACAGGACAGATATTACACACACCAGACACAGGACAGATATTACACACACCAGGTACAGGACAGATATTACACACACCAGACACAGGACAGATATTACACACACCAGATACAGGACAGATATTACACACACCAGATACAGGACAGATATTACACACACCAGATACAGGACAGATATTACACACACCAGATACAGGACAGGTGTTACACACACCAGATACAGGAAAGATATTAAACACACACACCAGATACAGGACAGATATTACACACACACCAGATACAGGACAGATATTAAACACACACACCAGATACAGGACAGATATTACACATACCAGATACAGGACAGACACACACCAGATACAGGACAGATATTAAACATACACACCAGACACAGGACAGGTATTACACATGCACCAGATACAGGACAGGTATTACACACACCAGATACAGGACAGATATTACACACACCAGATACAGGACAGATATTACACACACACACCAGATACAGGACAGATATTACACACACCAGATACAGGACAGATATTACACACACACACACCAGATACAGGACAGATATTACACACGCACCAGATACAGGACAGATATTACACACACCAGACACAGGACAGATATTACACACACCAGATACAGGACAGATATTACACACACCAGACACAGGACAGATATTACACACACCAGATACAGGACAGATATTACACACACCAGATACAGGACAGATATTACACACACCAGATACAGGACAGATATTACACACACCAGATACAGGACAGATATTACACACACCAGATGCAGGACAGATATTACACACACCAGATACAGGACAGATATTACACACACCAGATGCAGGACAGATATTACACACACCAGATACAGGACAGATATTACACACACACCAGATACAGGACAGATATTACACACACCAGATACAGGACAGATATTACACACACACACCAGATACAGGACAGATATTACACACACCAGATACAGGACAGATATTACACACAAACACCAGATACAGGACAGATATTACACACACCAGGTACAGGACAGATATTACACACACACCAGGTACAGGACAGATATTACACACACACCAGATACAGGACAGATATTACACACACCAGACACAGGACAGATATTACACACGCACCAGATACAGGACAGATATTACACACACCAGATACAGGACAGATATTACACACACCAGATACAGAACAGATATTACACACACCAGATACAGGACAGATATTACACACACACACCAGATACAGGACAGATATTACACACACCAGATACAGGACAGATATTACACACACACACCAGATACAGGACAGATATTACACACACACCAGATACAGGACAGATATTACACACACCAGACACAGGACAGATATTACACACGCACCAGATACAGGACAGATATTACACACACCAGATACAGGACGGATATTACACACACCAGATACAGGACAGATGTTACACACACCAGATACAGGAAAGATATTAAACACACACACCAGATACAGGACAGATATTACACACACACCAGATACAGGACAGATATTAAACACACACACCAGATACAGGACAGATATTACACATACCAGATACAGGACAGACACACACCAGATACAGGACAGATATTAAACATACACACCAGATACAGGACAGATATTACACACACACCAGATACAGGACAGATATTACACACACACCAGATACAGGACAGATATTAAACGCACACACCAGATACAGGACAGATATTAAACACACACACCAGATACAGGACAGATATTACACACACCAGATACAGGACAGATGTTACACACACCAGATACAGGACAGATATTAAACACCCACCAGATACGGGACAGATATTACACACACCAGATACAGGACAGATATTACACACACGCACCAGATACAGGACAGATATTACACACACCAGATACAGGACAGATATTACACACACCAGATACAGGACAGATGTTACACACACCAGATAGAGGACAGATATTAAACACACACCAGATACAGGACAGATATTACACACACCAGATACAGGACAGATATTAAACACGCCAGATACAGGACAGATATTACACACTAGATACAGGACAGATATTACACACACCAGATACAGGACAGATATTAAACACACACACCAGATACAGGACAGATATTAAACACACCAGATACAGGACAGATATTACACACACACACCAGTTGGCATTTCTCATGGCTAGGCTGGTGACCAATGTTCCCTTTAATGGGAACGGAGCCCGCGCGGGCTGCTCACCGGCTTTAACACTGCAAACACCGCACACGCACAGAAATTTTAAGGGACCGCGCGTTAACAGAAACAGGCCGGGCCAGGACAAAGCGCAGCTTACAGGTGACACCAGCATGGCTGTGACTTCCGGCTGCTAAGCTGACCAGTCCCTTTAAACCAACTCGTTCAAGTACTCCCATGGGAAAATGGTCCAAATTAACAAGTGCCGCTAATTGAAGAAATGCCTGTAAACTGGCAGGGTCATGTAGAGGGCAGCTGTTAGCTGCTTGCAAACTTTAAGTTCCAGGTCAATGATTGCCTTAATTTTCCCTTAAGACACTCCGAACAGTAATTTCTGGGGTGTCACGGATATTCGCTAAACACAAGAGTTTTAATTATATAGGAAAGATACACAAATACCTGCAATGTAAGCCAGATTATTTTACTTAAAAGGTATCTTTGCCTAGATAATTGTCTGAAGGGATATCATCAAATTAGTTTAGGGGTGACTGCAATACATTTGAATCCTCACAAACACATCAATCATTCATGAAGAAGCCTTCAGCTCAGATCAAGATTTGTAGAGCGTCTAAAAACCAAGACACTGAAATCTTCGATCCTGGGTCAGCTTAAGCAGTCAGCAATTGAGCAAATCATATTCAGTGGAAAGTGCAAAAACAAACAGATCTTTTACAAAAAAAAGTGATCAGACGCCTTAACTTAGGCAATAGTGAGCGGCAAGGTGTGTGTAAGAATGCACAGAAGATCATTACAGTGAGGATATACTGGGTATCGCGTTACCATAGGAATGAGCATACGGCCATTTGTCCGACTGAAAAGACCGTCATAACAAGGCAGTGCTGAGCTTTCCAGTCCAGCTACTCCAGCCATCCTCTGTTTTGATTTCCTTTGTGCTATTGATATGATCCACTTTGTAAATCTCTGCTGCAATTATTGCAAAGTATCGCTTAATTTGCTGTAAGGACAGCATGAAAGGGCCTTCTCACCCAAATGAGCTGGAGACGACAGAGAGTAACGGTTAGCTGTCTGGATTCTAGATTGTACATCTGACCCGTAAACGTCTGAGTGGCAAGTGTCAATGAAGTAACTGGAGAATGGACCCAATCTTCAGTTTAACAACGGCTATTAAATGGGTTTCTAACAAGAGCTCTTTGTCATAGAATTGCTGGTGTTATCTCTTCCGCACATTTCTAAAAAAAATCAAAGGATGTTTCAACCTCTTAAGCACAGAGTCCCTGGGAATTACAATTCTACTATCCCCATATTCACTACTAGAGCTGTTCACCTCTCTAATCGAAAAGCATTAAACCCCAAATAGCTTCAGCAACTCAAAGATTGGACTTCAACTCAGGGACCTGCTAGTTCTAGTAGGACCCCAGATTATGATTCAGCTGGTCTGGTGTTTCTGCCCGCAGATGGAGGGCTCCCTGTCAGAGGGGCTTGTAGTCTTGGAGACAGAACTTTCGACGTCCATTCATAAGGCCAAATAGCTCTAGTAGTAGAATGCTGGACCCATCAGAGGTGGTTCTGTCAGCCGTGACTCAGTGGGTAGCACACTCGCCTCTGAGTCAGAATGTTGTGGGTTCAAGTCCCACTCCAGGGGTTGGAGCACAAAAATCTAACTTGACACTCCAGTGCAGTGCTGAGGGAGTGCTGCACTGTCAGAGGTGCCATCTTTTGGATGAGACATTAAACCGAGGCCCTATCTGCTCTCTCAGGTGGATGCGAAAGATCCCATGGCACTATTTTGAAGGAGAGCAGGGGGAGTTCTCCCCGGTGTCCTGGCCAATATTTATCCCTCAACCAACCTCACTTATAAACAGATGAGAACCTGTCATTCAAGCATTGGCATCAGCTGGAACAATGTCCCTGGTCTGCAGAAGATCAAAGGGCGAGCATCACCTGATTATGGAGCACATAAAGGTGTTGCGATTTCCATTCGATGCCTTTGCATAAATTGTGGGGCCTTCTGTGCTCCTAGCAACCATTAGGGTCAATATCGCGAGACCGGCACTCACGCTACTGGGACCTCCGACTGCATGTTATTATTTTCGCAGCTAAATGTACTGTTGTTTTAAATCACTCTGTACCTTGCAGATTCCATTGATGCACATGTCCCGGCTGGTGTTTCCCTCAAAACATGACGTCCCGTCAAACGTGGCGTCCAACATCTTCTCCGAAAAGTAACCGTCTACAGGCCGGCAGTGTAGCTCACAGGGATTAACTGAGGGCACAGACACACCATGGGGAAAATTAAACCAACAGAATCCCAGCGTTAATCCAGATTCCACTTGCAAGCTGCAGTGTCGTTGAACCACATTGGATCTGGCTTTGGTAACCTGGAGACAGAAAGCCCGAATTTTGAAACTAAGGTTTTGTTAAACTTGTATAGAACCTTGGTTAGACCACACTGTGCACGGTTCGGGTCTCCATATTATAAAAAGGACATAGAGGCACAGGGAGCAGGTGCAAAAAAGATTTACACGGATGAAGAGAAAAGAGAAGGTTGAGGGGTGCCCTAATAGAGGTCTTTAAAATTCTGATGGGGTTTGATAGGGTAGATGTAGAGAGGATGTTTACACTCATGGGGAGTTCAAAACTAGGGGTCTTAAATATAAGATAGTCACTAATAAATCCAATAGGGAATTCAGGAGAAACTTCTTTACCCAGAGCGTGGTGAGAATGTGGAACTCGCTGCCACAGGGAGTGGGTGAGGCAAATAGTATAGATTCATTTAAGGGGAAGCTAGATAAACACATGAGGGAGAAAGGAGTAGAAGGATATGCTGATAGGGTGAGATGAAGAGGGGTGGGAGGAGGCTCGTGTGGAGCATAAACAGCACGGACCAGTTGGGTCAAATGGCCTGTTTCTGTGCTGTACGCTTGTCCCTTGACCCTTGTACTTGGCAAAAGGAGGATATCGGGTGAGCTGAATCTCAGAATCATTAAAGCACAGAAGGAGGCCATTCGGCCCGTCGTGACTGTGCCAGCTCTTTGAAAGAGCGGTCCAATTTAGAATCAATTAGCAAATGACATAACACCTGGAAAAACATTAAGTGCAGCTTTAAATATTACCAACAAACAATGGACTTACTTCTGTTGAGTACAGGAATCCACTTATACAGTTTCCCTTTGTAAGGCATTGTGTCAAACTGACTGCATTGTATCTGACGAAAGGAAGGCAAATCTGAGACACACGCTTTGATGTTGCATATCCTGAATCTCTTCCTCTCTCCAATACAGTAGGAACCGCCATACTTAGGCCTGCAAATGAGAGATGGGGCATGTCACTGAACACTCCATGAGTTCCCACGTCAGAGACTTGAGCACTAAATCTAGGCTGACACTCCCAGTGCAGTGCTGAGGGAGTGCTGCACTGTCGGAGGTGCCGTCTTTCGGATGAGACGCTAAACCGAGGCCCCGTCTGCTCTCTCAGGTGGACGTAAAAGATCCCACGGCACTATTTCGAAGAAGAGCAGGGGGAGTTCTCCCCGGTGTCCTGGGGCCAATATTTATCCCTCAACCAACATCACTCAAAACAGATTATCTGCTCATTATCACATTGCTGTTTGTGGGAGCTTGCTGTGCACAAATTGGCTGCCGCGTTTCCTACATTACAATAGTGACTGCACTTAAAAGTACTTTATTGGCTGTAAAGCGTTTTGGGATGTCCTGAAGTCGTGAAGGGCGTTATATAAATGAAAGTCTTTCTTTTACTGTTCCATTAAATAACAACTCATGTGGCCGGGTATTGGAGCTTCAGCGTGCTGCCGTGTGGGCTAATGCATCAGTGAACAGGAAGGCCAACACACAATATTATCCTCATACAAGCACGGTGGAGGCACCGACTGGAGGAGGCCCCTTTCCCAATGGGAAAGGGAGGGGAAATTGGAGGGAGAATGATTCCAGGGCTAAAGGGGTTAAATTTCTAGGACTGGTTGCACAGACTGGGCTTGTATTCCCTCGAGCATGGAAGATTAAAGGGCGATCTAATTGAGGTGTTGAAGATGGTTAAAGGATTTGATAGGGTGAGAGAGAGAAGCTGTTTCCTCTGGTGGGGGGAGTCCAGAACAAGGGGGCAGCACCTTAAAATTACAGCCGGGCCGTTCAGGGGTGATGTCAGGAAGCACTTCTTCACACAAAGGGTGGTGGAAATCTGGAACTCTCTCCCCCAAAAAGCTGTTGAGGCTGGGGGGTCAACTGAAAAATTTTAAAATTGAGATTGATAGATTTTTGTTAGGCAAGGGTATTAACGGTTACAGAACCAAGGTGGATGGATGAAGTTAAGATACAGACCAGCCATGATCTCATTGAATGGCGGAACAGGCTCGAGGGGCTGAATGGCCTTCTCCTGTTCCTACCTTCCTACGTTAATTGAGGGGGCTGCTCGACCCTGGCGTACTCCCCGGCATTGAGGATGGTCTTCGTGGCCAAGGTGAGCGCACTTGCCGACGCAGGGGGTAAAGACTATCTCTCAAGATGCCACGCCATACCACCCGAGGCATCGGCGCCACAATCTGCCATGAACGATGTCATGAATCTTATCATGACTCATGAAGTAACACTGGGCGGCCAGCTGGTGGCGCCGTCCAAGGAGTATAAATACTCGGGCGGGGGCCCAGCTTGCTCAGGATGTTTCTGTAACCAGGAACTAGTGATGTAACTAGAGCTCATGGTTTTGAAACAGTTGATTAAAGCCTTGTTTTATACACAAACCAAGCGCTCAGTCGTCTTTTTACATCAAACAGCTCCCGTATCGTGCCGCCAATTCCTGACAGGTGGGTCTCAGGCACCTGATGTAAGGCTGTGGTGATTATTCTTGTTTTATAAGAAGCATTGTAATTGGTTGCCTGTTTTCCTGCCTAAAGATATATGCTGTAAACTTATTGGTTAGTTGATTCCATGTGGCCTGTGGTGGCCATCTTAAATTCAGTTTTCTACAGTTTGGTTGAGACTGGGTGCTCAACATGTACTTGCTGGTTTTTTAAGGTTAATAAAGCCTAGCTTTTGAAAGGCAATCTACTCTTTATTTCAATTTATTAACCTTTTGCTATAATGGAACGATATTTTCGACCGGAACGATTTAATGCTGACCCTAATTCTGCAGGAGTGGATGATCAATGGAAACATTGGTATCGTACATTTAAAAACTTTTTGGGTGTGTTGGATCAGCAATCTCTAAATAAGTTGGATATACTAATCAACTACATTGCTCCGGATGTGTATAAGTATATTTTGGACTGTGAAACTTATGAATTGGCTATTGCTACGTTGGAATTTTTTTTTGTTAAACCCAAAAATGAGGTATTTGCACGTCACCTTTTATCTGCCCGTAGGCAGCAGGCGGGAGAATCCTTGGATGCTTATTTACAAGCACTCCGGCGCCTTGGTGCTAACTGTAATTATAAGGCCGTGTCTGCAGAAGAACATAGGGAAGAGTCGGTACGGGATGCATTTATTAATGGATTACTGTCTAGATCAATTCGTCAGCGGTTATTAGAAAATAAGATCTTGGATCTTAAGAGTGCTTTTGAGCAAGCCTCTACATTGGATTTGGCTCAGAGAAGTTCGGATTCTTATGCTCTTTTTGATCGGCCTGCGACCGTGGTTTCGGCAGTTCCAGATGAAAGGGAGTTACGTGGATTTAATAGGAGTGGTTTACCAGATTCCGAAACAGTTTCTACTTCGGCAGCTGTTGCCTCTAGGATTCAGAAGTGTTATTTTTGCGGGAACGCCCAGCACCCCCGTCTGAAGTGCCCTGCCCGGGAGGCTGTGTGTAGTAAATGCGGCAAGGGAGGTCATTACGCACGTGTTTGCAAATCGGTTGCCTCCTCTGCGACCATTCAGCCTTTAGATAGGGCGTTTATTGCATCAGTTTCTGCCGCCTTTTCCCATGGCCTAAACAAAGCTATAGTTATGGCCCAAGTTAATGGGTTAGAAGTGAAGGCCCTTATAGATACGGGCAGTACTGAGAGCTTTATAAGTCTTCAGTTTGTGAGGGAGAAGCGTTTGAAAATTTCGCCTGTTTCCTATCAGGTGTGTATGGCTCAGACGACTCTCACCTCACAGTGTTGTTGCCTTGTGAAATTAATTCTCCTAGGTAATACATATACTGATATACGCCTATCCGTTCTGCCTAATCTCTGTGCGGACATTTTGATTGGTCATGATGTGCTTCAATTACATGAGTCCCTCAGTCTTTCTTTTGGAGGAACCAAGCCACCTTTGTCTATTTGTGGATTAACTTCTTTATTCATTTCTCCATTATCACTTTTTTCCAATTTGATGCCGGACTGTAAGCCAATTGCTACCAAGTCAAGAAGGTATAGCAGTCAGGATAAAGAATTTATTAATTCTGAAGTTCAACGTCTTTTATCGGAAGGAATCATTGAACCTAGTTTTTCGCCCTGGCGGGCACAGGTAGTTGTCACCACTAATGAGAGACATAAGAAGCGAATGCTGATAGACTACTCTCAAACTATTAACAGGTATACTCAATTAGATGCGTACCCCCTGCCTAAGATTGATGAGCTTATCAATAAAGTATCTCAATATAAGGTTTTTAGCACTATTGACCTAAAGAGTGCTTATCATCAGATTCCTATCGCTAAGAGGGACAAACCATATACGGCCTTTGAAGCTGGCGGAAAGCTGTACCAGTTTTGCCGAGTACCATTCGGTGTTACTAACGGTGTCGCCTGTTTTCAACGGGCAATGGATGCTTTTATAAGTGATAACTCTCTCTCTGACACCTTCTCATATTTAGATGACATCACGGTGTGTGGCAAATCAAGGGTGGAGCACGATTTTAATCTAGAAAGATTCCTTCAAGTTGCGGAAAAAGTTGGCTTAACTTTCAATAAAGAGAAGTGTATCTTTTCAACCACCGAGGTAAATTTACTGGGGTATATTATCTCGGGAAACAAGATTAAACCAGATCCAGAACGGCTGCGACCACTGATTGATTTACCTTGCCCTACTAATTCTAAGGCCTTGCAACGAGTTGTTGGACTGTTTTCTTATTATTCTAATTGGATTGCAAACTTCTCGCAGAAGATCCGGCCCCTTATTCGGGTTACGACATATCCTCTATCATGGGAGGCCAGGATGTGTTTTGATAATCTTAAAAAGGATATCCTTGGAGCAGTTGTGCATTCTATTGATGAGCAGGTTCCCTTTGTGATTGAGACGGACGCTTCCGATTTTGCAATTGGGGCTACCCTGAACCAAAATGGAAGACCTGTGGCCTTTTTCTCACGTACTCTGAGCAATAGTGAGCAGAGACATTCATCAATAGAGAAAGAGGCGTACGCAATAGTAGAAGCACTGCGTAAATGGAGACATTATTTATCTGGGCGATATTTTACGTTAGTAACTGACCAAAAATCTGTGTCCTTCATGTTTGATGTCAAACATTTTGGAAAGATTAAGAATGATAAAATAATGAGGTGGAGGATCGAGTTGGCATGCTACCATTTCGATATAGTCTATCGTCCGGGGAAGGATAATGTTGCCGCTGATGCGCTGTCGAGGGCTTATTGTTCTGTGCTTCACGGAGATACACTTATTAATCTTCATAATGCTTTGTGCCATCCTGGTGTTACGAGGATGATACACTTCGTACGCAGTAAGAATTTGCCCTTTTCAGTTGAAGACGTCAAGCGGATGACTTCGTCATGCTCTGTCTGCGCCCGGTGTAAACCAAATTTCTTTAAGCCTCAATGAGCTCATCTTATAAAGGCTACTTCTCCCTAGGAACGCCTGAGCGTTGATTTTAAGGGGCCTCTTTCTTCAACGACTCAGAATCGATATATATTTACTGTTGTGGATGAGTTTTCAAGGTTCCCTTTTGCTTTTCCTTGTGCAGATGTATCAGCTGCTACAGTTATTAAATGTCTGACTCAACTTTTTGTCATCTTTGGGATGCCTGCGTATATCCATTCGGATCAGGGAAGTTCTTTTATGTCTTCCCAGTTGAAGGAATACCTCCAGAGTCGGGGGATTTCTACCAGCAGAACTACCCCGTATAATCCCCAGGGTAATGGACAGTGCGAACGATACAATGGGGTGATCTGGAAGGCAGTTATGTTGGCTTTGACATCCCGGAACCTTAAGAATACACAGTGGGAAATGGTACTGCCTGATGCCCTGCATTCCATTAGATCATTGCTTTCAACGGCTACTAATGTGACCCCCCATGAAAGGCTCTTCAACTATCCGCGGAGATCCACTACGGGATATTCGGTACCTTCATGGCTTACTATGCAGGGACCTGTGCTGCTCCGACGCCATGTTAGACTGTCAAAGTATGATCCTTTAGTGGAGGAGGTGGAGCTATTGGAGGCAAATTCCCAATATGCTCACATTCGATTCCAAGATGGGAAAGAAAGTACGGTTTCAGTTAAAGACTTAGCTCCTTGTGGTGGCCAGCCCTCTCCTGAGGACATTAACAATAGCCATAATTCAGATAATGTTGATGTCGTCACAGATACTACGAACATTTCCAATCCTATTGCAGACACTTACAATTCTCTTAGTCTGCCCCTGATGGATGTTCATGACCCTCCCAGTCTACCTTCTAATGGGACTTCCAATCCGGAAACCATTGATAATCGGGATATTGATAGCCTCCCTGCAGAAGATATTTCTGTGTCTCCTGGTGTGGGAGGGCAAGGAACTCCACCAAGGCTAAGAAGGTCGACAAGAACAAGATATCCGGTCGACCGATTAAAAATGGACTTTTAAAATAATTAATAATTTAATAGTAAAATTTTAAAATTGTTGAAGGCATTATACATGTATTGCTCTAGTCATAAATAACTAATTGTAAACTGTAAAGGCTACCTAGGTTGAAGTATATTTTAAAAGGAGGGGTGAATGTGGTGATTATTCTTGTTTTATAAGAAGCATTGTAATTGGTTGCCTGTTTTCCTGCCTTGAGATATATGCTGTAAACTTATTGGTTAGTTGATTCCATGTGACCTGTGGTGGCCATCTTAAATTCAGTTTTCTACAGTTTGGTTGAGACTGGGTGCTCAACATGTACTTGCTGGTTTTTTAAGGTTAATAAAACCTAGCTTTTGAAAGGCAATCTACTCTTTATTTCAAAGGCCCAACGTAAACTAGCCCGAGTCACCGGAACCAGCAACCAGAGAAACTTGGCTTAAAAAACCCCACCTCGGGCTGTGTCCCTGCACACTGCACTTAACAACAACAACAACTTGCATTTATATAGCGCCTTTAATGTAGAACGTCCCAAGGCGCTTCACAGGAGCGATTAGCAAACAGAATTTGACACCGAGCCACATAAGGAGATATTAGGACAGGTGACCAAAAGTTTGGTCAAAGAGGTAGGTTTTAATGAGCCTCTTAAAGGAGGAGAGAGAGGCGGAGAGGTTTAGGGAGGGAATTACAAAGCTTGGGGCCCAGGCGGCTGAAGGCACGGCCGCCAGCGGTGGAGCGAGAAAATTGGGGATGTGCGAGAGGCCAGAATTGGAGCAGCGCAGAGATCTCGGAGGGTTGTAGGGCTGGAGGAGGTTACAGAGATAGGGAGGGGGAGGCCATGGAGGGAATTGAAAACAAGGATGAAATGGAGCCAATGTAGGTCAGCGAGCACAGGGGTGATGGCACAAGCCTTTTATTGCTTTTTTGTTTATGTTTACTGTGAATAGAATGTCTAACTCTGCATATACACGATACGCAATAAACATCTCTTTGCAAAGTTTGCTCTTACAGGGAATCTCCAGTCACGTCATTGCTGCATCATATCTGATGGATCACCACTCACAGACCCAAAGGAAGAAGGAACTCGCATTTCTATAGCGCCTTTCACGACCTCAGGACTTCCCAAAGTGCTTTACAGCCAATGAAATACTTATTGAAGTGTAGTCACTGTTGTAATGTAGGAAATGCAGCAGACAATTTAAGCACAGCAAGCTCCCACAAACAGCAATGTGATAATGACCAGATCATCTGTTTTATTGACGTGAATTGAGAGTAAATATTGGCCAGGACACCGGGGAGAAATCTCCTGCTCTTCTTCAAAATAGTGCCGTGGGATCTTTTACATCCGCCTGAGAGAGCAGACAGGGCCTCGGTTTAACGTCTCATCCAAAAGATGGCGGCCTAGAAATTCGGTGGGCTGCGCCACCAGTTAGCACCTAAAGAGGGCACTCAGTGGCTTTAGCGCCACTGGCCATGCCTCCCGCGATATTTGGCTGGGGCGCTAATGGTGGCGTTAACCTGTTGCGCTGCGCTGCCTCAGATGACGTCATCGGTGTGCGCAGCGCCCCGCTACCGCCCAGATCGTGATATTTGGCAGCGATCGCCTCTGTAGCGCTGTTCGCAAATGGCGCCCGGTTCACGGGGCCTTCCTGTGGCGGCAGTGGCGCAAATTAAGGTGGAGGTGCGGGGCGGCCGTTTTTTCCGGCGGCCGCCTGCCAGCAGCTCCGTCCCCGGCCTCCTGATCGCCCCCCACAGCATTGCCGGCTGTTTTCCGAGAGCCCGGCACTTCTCCTCGGTGCCGGGCTCCTTTGGCGGCACTCGTGATCTCTGATCGCGCTGGTGCAGGCCCCTCCCCCTTAAGAATGGGAGGAAGGCCTGCAGTACCGCAGCGCGCCGTGCCGCAGCGTGTGGCGCTGCGGCACGTTGCGCTGCGATATTCCGTTTCAGCGCCCTAAGAGGGACGCGGAGCGCCTCGAGCCTCGCCCCGTGTCCCTCTTGGGGCGCTCAAGCTGAATTTCCGGCGGTCGCTACTGCTCCAAACGCTGCGCTAAATCCGGCGCCCAGGCAAGCTTGGTGCCCCGTTTGCGGCTCCACCCAATTTCTCCCCCGGCATCTCCGACAGTGCAGCACTCCCTCAGTACTGGCCCTTCGACAGTGCCGCTCCCTCAGTACTGCCCCTCCGGCAGTGCGGCGCTCCCTCAGTACTGCCCCTCGGACAGTACAGCGTTCCCTCAGTACTGCCCCTCGGACAGTGCGGCGTTCCCTCAGTACTGCCCCTCCGACAGTGCAGCGCTCCCTCAGCACTGCCCCTCCGACAGTGCGGCGTTCCCTCAGTACTGCCCCTCCGACAGTGCGGCGCTCCCTCAGTACTGCCCCTCCAACAGTGCGGCGCTCCCTCAGTACTGCCCCTCCAACAGTGCGGCGCTCCCTCAGTACTGCCCCTGCGACAGTGCGGCGCTCCCTCAGTACTGCCCCTCCGACAGTGCGGCGCTCCCTCAGTACTGCCCCTCCGACAGTGCGGCGCTCCCTCAGTACTGCACTGGAGTGTCAGCCTAGCTTTTGTGCTCAATCTCTGGAGTGGGGACTTGAACCCACGACCTTCTTGACAGAGGTGAGAGTGCTGCCCACTGAGCTACGGCTGACACCTACCATCGCACTGGCCCCAGAATAACCCCTTTTCCCTTCAAATTTAAAACAATGAAGGCTATTAGCAGGGGAAGGAGGGGGGGGAGTACGTTTCCTTTGGGTGTCTAGAACTTGTAGCTGGCTGCTGCTGAGCATGCGGGTCAGGTGAACAGACTTTCCCTTTGATGCAGGGAGTGCCGTCACTGGTTAATTGATTAAAACTATAGTCCAACAGGTGTATTTTTGGCAATCAGATGCTACATCCTCCTAAATGCTCACTATCTCAAAGTCAGTTTACTGGTGTGAGACAGTCAGCTGACCCAGGGGCTGTTCTGCACGGTCCTGAACCAAGGAGCTCAGAAAAGGTAATGCTTCACTGGCTCAAGTCTCAATTCAGATTTGAACGAACGGCGCCCGGTCTTATGTTGCTCTAGATTTCAGTTTGTACCACTTTGTACAATAAAACTCTCTGTTTTACAGAAGTCATACAGCACAGAAAGAGGCCCTTCGGCCCATCGTGTCCGCGCCGGCCATCAAGCCCTGTCTATTCTAATCCCATTTTCCAGCACTTGGTCCGTAGCCTTGTATGCTATGGTGTTTCAAGTGCTCATCTAAATGCTTCTTGAATGTTGTGAGGGTTCCTGCCTCTACCACCCTTTCAGGCAGTGAGTTCCAGATTCCAACCACCCTCTGGGTGAAAAAGTTTTCCCTCAAATCCCCTCTAAACTTCCTGCCCCTTACCTTGAATCTATGCCCCCTGATTATTGACCCCTCTACTAAGGGGAAAAGTTCCTTTCTATCTACCCAACTGTGTCCCTCATAATTTTGTACACCTCAATCAGGTCCCCCCTCAGCCTTCTCTGCTCTAAGGAAAACAACCCCAGCCTGTCCAGTGTACACTGATGTCCATACTATCTATAACATATTACAAGTTTCACCTATCGTGTGCACTCGATGTGTCACTCTTATCTCACTTCACACTTGAGATGTCGCACCTGAGTATATCCTGACTCACTATGAGCAACACCGCTGGAGATCTGCCTGAACGTCTTACAGCTGAGAGACTAAGATATTTGTCTATTTCAAGACTAAAGTGCAAGGAGTTTAGCCAGCATGAAGGTTAATCATAAATCCAGTTATAGACTGCTCCCTACTTCTGCTAAAGTTAAGTGTTAGTATTCATCTTTACTGGGGCTTTTCCTGTGACATTGCACTCAACAAATTGCAGAACACGGGCTCTGTCTCTCTCACTTGTGTCTATTGTCGTGTTGCCCCTATTGTCTGTTCTTCTGCTCCTCTCTGCTTCTCTCTCTCTGACCTCTTCTACTTCTCTCTCTGTCTTTTTAAAATTCCTTTTGGGTGGGGAAGTGAACTGCCGAGCGTGTCCAGTTGCATTTTCTGGTGTAGGTTGCAGGGAAATGGTGGCCAACAACGATAGGTGGTTCCCTTCCCCTCCCTCTGTCACTCCTCTTTTCCCCACCCTTCATCTTCTACCTATCTCTCCCTCTCTCATCACCCCTCGCTCCCAGCACTGCCTCTATCTCTTTGCCTTCAAAGTATCCATTCCACTCCTGTGTCCTCCCCTCCTCCGTCACTCACCTCACCTACCTTCACTCCCAACAGTGGGTGGTGAGAGGTCAGAGGCCCCTCTCACTAGGCCCCCCCTCACTCTCGCCTGTTGCCCTCTAATCAATTTCCATCAAAGAGGCTTTGTTTGCGGAAACAAGGCGGTGGTGCCCCGAGGATGGTGGGGTACGACTTACTGCCCTGTCTGATATGCAACTTAGGGTCCTACAACGTACGTTGGACCCGGATTGACATTTAAGGATTCAATTGGGCGGAACGCGCACCGTGCACACTCCACACAGGTTTAGCTAGCCTTATCTGCACCCCTCTCTTATCTGCACCCCTCTCTACCTGCGTTTCTCTCTATCTGCGCCCCTCCCTTTTCCGTGTCTCACTATCAGCGTTTTTCTCAGTCTCACAGATGTTAATAATTGGATGTTTGCATTTTTTGACTTCAACATAACACAGGTGATAGAGACCTTCTGTCATCATCAAAATCAAATTTGTGTTTACTTGTGTGATTGAGGTAAATAGTTTAGATGCTTTCAAAAGGAAACTAGACGAGTACACGAGAGAAAGGTGATAGAAAGATAAGCTGAAAGGCTGAGATGAGGCAGGTGGAATGGGAGGGAGACTCGTGTGGAGCATAAACACCAGCAGAGATTGGTTGGGCTGAATGGCCTGTGTCTGTGCCGTATATTCTAAGTGATTCCATGATTTGTACAGTGCGTTGTATTTAAGGATCGAGCTATTGAGGATGGTGCTGACGTGGGGGGCGGAGCTGGTGGTTCTGGATAATGGGATCCTTGTGTTAAAAATATCAATGCTTTTAACTTGAGCATGGTAGGCAAGGCCTTCAAAGAGTTTTCGAACTCTATCTGGGCATTGGAGTTACAAAGTGAGCAGATTGTATCTAAAATAGATCGGATCATTAAGTGTGCCTCCACCACAGCAACCGTGCTCAAGACAGACATCTGAATATTATTAAGATATAGCAGAAAGAAATCAGTTTCTAAAGAGACAACCACAGTGTCCCTGCTGTGACTAATTGCCCAGAGTAAATGTGTTGCTTAGAAGTCATGCTGTATCATACCAACGCATTGAACCTGCCTACTGTTTCCATGATTCAGCGGAGGTGATACAAGACTCCGCAGAGTAACAACGATTAACAAAATAATGCGTCGGTAGGAAGAAAATAATCGACACACATTTACATCAAAGTGCGCTCAGCGGTGCGCCCTCCCTCCTCTTTAACCTGAGGCGACTCCATTTGAATTCACAACCCAATCTGAGTTCAGAATTCGATTTAACTGAAATCTCCCACTCACCGTTAATGTGCCAGCCAGTTCAGGGGCTGCCGATATCTCTAGAAAATATTTCAGCTGAAGGCCAGCACTGGAACCTCCAGCCTCCAGACGTGATGGGCTGGATCCGTTCACCAAGCAGATAATGGGAATTGGCAGATAATGTCCAAGGTTTGTGTGGTTCAGTAAGGACGGCACTGCAGCGGTACAACCTATTAATATATTAAAAATGTTGGCCCAGATTTTGTTGGAGAAATAACAGCGCCTCAACGCCGCGGGCCGTTATTAACGCGGAAATCAGCCAGCAACTTGAGGCGAGGAAGAGACACCCCGTGAATTGCGAGTCGCCACAAGTTGTTGGATGATTTGCGCCCCTCCGCCATTAGTTTTAGTCACCGCCCCAATATCTCCTTATGTGGCTCGGCGTCAAATTTTGTCTGATAATCGCTCCTGTGAAGCGCCTTGGGACGTTTTACTACGTTAAAGGTGGTGTATAAATGAAAGTTGTCGTTGTATAAGAGAAGCAGCAGTGTAGTGGGAGATGTCTCACACACGGAGAAACGTCTGGTGAATAATCAGGATGACAGGAGTGTGGATAATGATGGTTTTAAAAAAATTCATTCTCAGGATGTGGGCGTCGCTGGCAAGGCCGGCATTTATTGCCCGTCCCTAGTTTCCCCTCGAGAAGGTGGTGGTGAGCCGCCCTCTCCTTGAACCGCTGCAGTCCGTGTGGTGAAGGTGCTCCCACCGTGCCGTTAGGAAGGGAGTTCCACTGTACGGCCGATACAGAACTGAAAGGAATGCTTTTTGGAAGGGGGCAAAGGACATGCAATAACTGCACACGCACTCCACGCGATACTTTACCGAAAGACTCCAGATGGAAAAGTGCACTCTTGGTTGCCAGGTGTGCAACTAAGATGGCTGGTCGAGTCAAATCTGTTAATTCTGGGGCAATTGAAAGGATTTATACTAAACAAAGCGAGCGGCTGGGAGAGACGCTCAATCGCAGTCTCTAGTAACATAACTACTACCTTCAGGGCAGCTTAAAACAGACATTGTACTGCACATTGCCAAGACACATAAATATTTTTTTTTTGCAGGTTTGTATCAGGCTACATCATCTTGTCTTCCGGTATATTCTACTGACCACCCAAATGTTTTGCATCTGTGTTTAATTTTAGCGTTCTAGTATCAATGACGAGAACAGATGTGTTTAACCCATTATGTACCCATTTATTGTCAGCTTGGCTCAGTTGATTGCCTCTCAGAAGGCTGTGGATGAAGCTCCACTCTAGGATTTGACTCTCCAGGGAGTGCTGCATTGTCACAGGTGCCATGATTTGGATGAGACGTTAAACCGAGGACCCGTCTGCCTGTTCCAGTGGTTCCGAGAGATGTTAAGGATTGCGTAGCACTTTTGAGGAAAAGCAGGGCACTCCCCCAGGGTACTGGCAAGATTCCTCCCTCAAGCAAAGCCATTAACAACTGATTAACTCGTCATTCATCTCATTGCTCTTTGTGGGATCTCGCTGTTTCACATTTACGCACATAACTAAAGGTAACTCTTCAAGTTAATTCAATATATGCTTGAGATGTTTCTGAGATAATATGGTCTTTCTTTTTGTTTTTACATGATCTCAGAATTTTTCTGTTATGTCAGGCTATTAGCCATACATCTACCCTAATCCTTTGAGAGTTACCTAAACTATAGGAGCAATATTTAACCCATTGAGTTGCCAATGTTAACAGGTGGACCGGGAATGATTTCAAGGGCGGTCTAATAAAGAGATTCCAGTGGCATAAAAATAGGAAACTACATAGGCTGCAACAGATTACAAAGCAACAACACATTGACAGGTTGAGATGACATCGTAAACCTTTAAAGTGAAGCTTAAGAAGTGTATTATTGTTACCATCTGATCCCCTGAGATGACATTATCTGCAATCTCGATATTGCATGTCTACCCAGGCATCATTATCTGACCTATGGAGTTGCCGATGCTTATGGATTGAATAATGGATACCTGGGAATGACAATCAGGTCGAAAACTAACCATAGAGTTTAATTACATAATAAACCAGGCTTGAGGGCTTGATAACAATATCGCAGGATAGACAATGATGAGAAAGACCAGTTGGCCAACCTCGAAAAGCCTACAGTCCCCTTATACAGGATCTAACTGCCTCTTAATGACTCCAAGTTTTGGCCACCATTACTCTAAGAAAGAAAGAAAGACTTGCATTTCTATAGCGCCTTTCACAACCTCAGGACGTCCCAAAGCCCTTTACAGCCAATGAAGTACTTTTTGAAATGTAGTCACTGCTGTAATGTAGGAAACGCGGCAGCCAATTTGCGCACAGCAAGCTCCCTCAAACAGCAATGTGATAGTGATGAGGTAATCTGTTTTTTAGTGATGTTGATTGAGGGATAAATATTGGCCCCGGGACACGTAAACCTCCAGCATATTACAGCCTTGTAACGCATCCTCCTCCACCGTCTCCCCTCTTTATTTTTTTTGTAAGTTTACTAGAATTACCTTTAACTGGAAAAAAATCACTTAATTGCTTTCCTTCTGTCACCATAGCAACCAGGCCAGTGGCAAATGGGCAACTGCTGCTGCCGTACTCCAGAAACACAGCTGCTAACTCTGCTAACATGAGACTCTGACAAGCATCGTAAGCAGAACCATACAGTCAGACAAATTGAACAGTGAGTGAACTGCTGCTTATAGTTTATAGACAGCAGGAATGAAGGGGGTCGCACTCCACAATCCAGTGATTCTTAGATGACAAGGGAACAACACTGTTAAATTCAGTCAAATGTAATAATTAATTATCCATGCAGTGTTATGGTTGAACAAGGATGATGTTTGGATCAGTCATTTTATAAACTCCAGATAAAAACATCCAATCTTGATCTCACAGCCCATTTAATCAAACGCTGAGTCACTCAGTCTAAACAAAAACAGTGGTCGGATATAAAACGGGGAGGGGAGTTCATAGAATCATAGAATCTTACAGCTCAGAAGGAGGCCGTTCAGCCCATCGTGCCTGTGCCGGCTCTTTGAAAGAGCTCTCCAATTAGTCCCACTCCCCCCTGCTCTTTCCCCAGAGCCCTGCAAATTTTCTCCCCTTCCAGTGTTTATCCAATTCTCTTTTGAAAGTTACTATTGAATCTGCTTCCACCGCCCTTTCAGGCAGCGCATTCCAGATCACAACAACTCGCTGAGTTAAAATAATTCTCCTCATCTCCCTCCTGGTTCTTTTGCCAATCACCTTAAATCTGTGTCCTCTGGTTACTGACCCTTCTGCCACTGGAAACAGTTTCTCCTTATTTACTCTATCGAAACCCTTCATGATTTTGAACACCTCTATTAAATCTCCCCTTAATCTTCTCTGCTTTAAAGAGAACAATCCCAGCTTCTCCAATCTTTCCACTGAAGTCCCTCATCCCTGGAACCATTCTAGTAAATCTCCTCTGCACCCTCTCTAAGGCCTCGACATCCTTCCTAAAGCGCGGGGCCCAGAATTGGACACAATACTCCAGTTGAGGTCTAACCAGTGATTTATAAAGAGTTATTATAACAGAGTGAGCAGCAAGTGAGATGTGATAGATACAAGATGGACTCTGTCAGGGTAATTCACTGGGTGCAGTGCAATAAATATCCTGCTATTTTCCACCCTGACAGCATGATTCGTTATCCAAATGCTATGAATTTGCATAAAAAATGTAAATGCCATTCTTTGAACAAACCGAGAAATAACATAGAAAAAAGACTTGCATTTCTACAGCACCTTTCATGACCTCAGGACGTCCCAAGCGCTTCACAGCCGATGAAATACTTTCTTTAAGTGTAGTCACTGTTGTAATGTAGGAAACGCGGCAGCCAATTTGCACACAGCAAGCTCCCACAAACAGCAATATGATAATGAGCAGTTAATCAGTTTTTAGTGATGTTGGTTGAGGGATAAATATTGTCCAGGACACCGGGGAGAACTCCCCTGATCTTCTTCCAATAATGCCATAGAATTGTTTACATTCACCTCAGAGGGCAGACAGGATCGCGGTTTAACGTCTCATCCAAAAGACAGCGCCTCTGACAGCGCCTCTGACAGCGCCTCTCTCCCTCACTGGGAGTGTCAGCCTAGATTTGTTTTTTGTGCTCAAGTCTCTGGAGCGGGACTTAAACCCACAACCTTCTGACTCAAGGGTGCTACCCACTGCGCCACGGCGGACAAGTGATACATACCGACCAGGAAGAGCTGCTCGGCCCATCTACTTCTGGATGGAACCCACAGTCCTCTTATCACAGCACCCAACTGCTTCGCAAATGATTCCAGAGTTATTGCCTCCGCTCCGCTCAATCCAAGTCTTGATTACTCTGTGTGTGAAGAATTTCCTGACACCCGTCCTAAAATTGTCTTTTATTAGTCTGAACCTGTGCCCACTAGTCCTACTCTCGTGGTTGAAGCAATGCTCCACATCTACCTTTCCAATACCATTTGCTATCTTATTTACTTCTATAAGATCAACTCTCAGTTGCCTCGTTTCAAGGCTGCAAAACCCTGAGCTTCTCTCCAGTTTCCCCTCACATCTCAGTCCTCTGATGTTAAGGAAATAATTCTCGCCTGCCCTCCCTCTAGGGTCTGAATGCAGACGAGTTTCGGACACTATTGACTGATCAGTACCAGCTAACTGCAGCCAGCCAAGGCATCTAGGAGAAATTGTAAAGGCTTACGTTGGATTGTTGCAGTGTCTCTCTGCGCTCTGTATTCCCGCGCTGCAGGTTCGGGTACATGTGGACCAAGAACTCCAGGCTCCCCAATTTCCGTTTGTACTCTCGGGTCGGTGGACTGTGGATATGCAATCTCCATCGAAGCACCACTGGAAGAGGATGTTGTGAGTTACTACCGGATGATAAATTTACTTTTGTGGAGTCATCAAAGTAGGAATTGTTAGAACTAGAAATGGAACAATGTTGTCACCATTGTTGACATTGCAGACTCCCAGTTCAGGTACAACTTGCATTTATATAGCACCTTTAACATGGAGCGTGATCAGACAAAATTTGACACCGAGCCACATTAAGGAGACATTAGGCCAGATGATCAAAAGCTTAGTCAACGAGCATCTTAAAGGAGAGAGTGAAAGGTATAGAGAGGCAGAGAGGTTTAGGGAGGGAATTCCAGGGCCCAGGCAGCTGAAGGCACGGCCGCCAATGGTGGAGCAATGAAAATTGGGGGGTGCGTGAAGCTAGAATTGGAGGAGAGCGGAGATACTCTGACCCAACTTTAGGGTAAAAGTTCTGTTGTGCCAATCCTTGGAATTGTTGGGAGTGCATATCGCAAAACTGCACATTCCCAGCACGTGATTTACCCACACACTGCAACCTTTACCCCAATGTACCTTCACCCCAATCACAGAAAAGCAACCCCTACTGGTCTAGTCTGACATTCGCCTTTACAATGTTTCAGAATGTTGGCGACCATTTTATGCTACTCAGTCCAGAATGATGGACAGGTTTGTTCTGTTGCCGTCTGTTTTCCTGAATGAACGTCGATGTAATTCACTAGCAGTGAAACGCTTTCGAGATGTATCTGTGAAAGACTAGAAGGGGGCACACAAATGGAAGCCTCCCTTTTTTTTGCCAATCTGGCATTGCTCGTTTTACTAAATGGGGGAACACTTGTGTTGAGATACTGGAAGCCGAGCTAGCTGCCACCATGCACTCCTGCCACGTGGTCCTAGTCCCCTAAAATAACTGGAGTGAAGTACACTTCATCACTGCAGTTAAAGCATTTCAACTTCAACTACATTTCAACTAACAAAGTTAACATGCAGGTACACCAAGCAATTAGGAAGGCAAATGGTGTGTTGGCCTTTATTGCAAGGGGTTTTGGAGTACAAGAGTAAGGAAGTCTTGCTACAATTGTACAGAGCTTTGGTGAGACCACACCTGGAGTACGGTGCACAGTTCTGGTCTCCTTATTTAAGGAAGGATATACTTGCCTTAGAGGTGGTGCAACGAAGGTTCACTAGATTGGTTCCTGGGATGAGAGGGCTGTCCTATGAGGAGAGATTGAGGAGAGTGGGCCAATACTCTCTGGAGTTTAGAAGAATGAAAGGTGATCTCATTGAAACATATAAAATTCTTAGACAGAGTAGATGCTGAGAGGCTGTTTCCCCTGGCTGGAGAGTCTAGAATCAGGGGTCACAATCTCAGGATAAGGGGTCGGCCATTTAGGACCAAGATGAGGAGGAATTTCTTCACTCAGAGGGTGGTGAACCTGTGGAATTCTCTACCCCAGAGGGCTGTGGATGCTCAGCCATTGAGTATATTCAACACAGAGATCGATAGATTTTTGAACATTAAGGGAATCGAGGGATATGGGGATCGGGCGGGAAAGTGGAGTTGAGGTCGATGATCAGCCATGATCTTATTGAATGGCGGAGCAGGCTCGAGGGGCCGTATGGCCGACTCCTGCTCCTATTTCTTATATTCTTAACTTCCCTCGCCAACCCTCCATGGAAAAAGGTGGACAGGTCAACTTTGGCCATAGTTTATATCACCTCTGGCCAGTCCAACTCGAGGGCAACATTAAGGACAGCCAGTCAGCAGGTCATTCATTCATTCTTCATCCTCTTGCTTGGGCTGAAAGGTGCAAATCAATGAGACACCTAAGCTTAGTTGCAAACATTACCTTGTTCTCTCCGCATTTTGTACCATCTACAGCAGCATCCAGCTTGGAGTGACAAGTGTTTCCTACGGTGCACCACAGCGTATTACAGACGCTCTGTCAGGGAGAGACAGGGAATTATTACACTCAAAGCAACAATTCTCAATTCAAGGTCATTCTATGAGAGTGCAGGAAAATACGCACTTCTGAGTCGAGAGTGGTATAGGATTGAAGTGACTTCATAAATATGAGGATGAAACTCAAGGGATTTATGGGCATCACTCGATCCCTGAGCTTTGTACTCTGCCCTCCTGTCTCACACTCTATCTTCCATGACAGAGACTTTAACTATCCGAGCCGTGTACTCTGTTACTCTCTCCCCAAACCTCTCTGCCTTGCTAACTATCTTCTTATTTTCAAGCCTCTTCGACCATACCTTCTACAGGAAACTCTTTTTTATCCGGCACTAACGGGACCGGCGTGGTGCCGGTTTATCAAAAAGTCCGGATTACAGAGAGGTAAAGTAAAAGGTACGAGAGCTCCGTACACAGCAACAAATCCAGGCTTCCCTGTTGCTTAGCAACAGGTGCAGGAACTCCGGCCACAAGATCCAAGCATCCCTGTTGCTTAGCAACAAGTGCAGGAACCGGCCACAAGATTCAAGCGTCCCTGTTGCTTAGCAACAGGTGCAGGAACCCGGCCACAAGATCCAGGAATGGCCACTAATATGAATTAAAACTTACCTGAACCTACTCCTGAATTTTGCCGGTTAACAGAGGTTTCTGGTTATTTAGGTGCCGGTAAATCGAGAGTTTCCTGTACCATCTATAATAGTTTTAATAGAGTTTCTACAGCCTCAGTTAGATACTAAACAGCAGTAAACTACTCCACCTTGTCCAACACTGCTGTCCATATCCTAGCTTGTACTAAGTGCCAAATAATCACCCCTCCGACTTTCTATTAGTTACCCATCCACAAGCTATTGAATTCCAGATCCTTGTCCAGGTTTATAGAGCCCATGTGTAAGCGGTTTTCTTAAAAATCCTTTTTCTTCTGAGCAGTCCGGTGCTTAATCAGTGATGGGTCATCATCGGACCCATGTGTATTGGATTAATGGCTCTAAGTCTGGGACATATCTTTCGGTCTTTATGTTGGGAAAAAAACTGCCTCCCTTTCGGCTGGCTGAGGCCAGTGGGTTCATTGTTCTGCTTCTCTTCTGAGATGGAGGTTAGAAGTGCTTTGCATATTAGAGTGGCCTTTTAATCAAGTTCAATGGCCCCCTTCCTTTTTCAAGGACTGTCGGGCGAACCCATACATTCTGGATGACTGACAGTTCTTTTGTCACAGCCAACTGCCATGCGTTCTCTGGAGTTTTAACAAACCAGTCCCCCATGCATCTGCACAGGCCGATCCCACCACAGGGAAAACACCCTCAGCCCATAAAGTCCACAAAAGATATTCTCGACCGAGTCCATTCTTCAAACAGAGACTTTGCGATCTCTTCACATGCCTCAGCTGAATTATCTCTTGTCCTCTAATCCCACTTCACCTGAAGACAACATTTGGTTTTGATTCCCGGGGGGTTGGCAGGGGGCTTATGGGGGCAGGGGGAATGTATAACGGACAGCCGATCCGCTTTCACCCACTTTGCCCCCCTGCTGAACTTGAATTTCACTCCCCTGTGTGCAGCGGTACAGAAAATCCTCTGGTTTCAAGAAATATGGGATACTTGGGAATGGTTTGAAGGCAGCGATCTCAGTTTAACACTCAGCGAATGCTTATAAACCACTTAAACTTTGTCCCATGATTTACACCATTTGAGATCCTGACTGAGAGCTCCGTTATCCAATCATTCCCCAATACCCAGTACCTTTATATAGTTTTTTTTAACCTTTAAAGGCACAGGTTTTCCCCAATGGCTCAGTAAGACTCTAAGGGGGAAAAGTTCAGTTGCGAGGGCGCTAATGGGGCGCAAAGCAACTAGCGCCTGGGCGATGCGCCGCCAACGCCTCCCGCGAAATTCAGTGGGAGGTTAGCGGCGGCAGTAACCGTTAGCGCCTGTGACGCTGCGCAGCCGGCGATGACGTCATCGCCGTGCGCAGCGCCCCGCTCGCGATCTTCGGTAGCGCCCCGACTTACTGCCGGACGTGATATTCCCTCGCAGCACCCCAAGGGGGAGGCGGGGTACTTCCAGTAGCGTCCCGCTTCCCTCTTGGGGCGCTACCACTCAATCTTGGCCGCGGTGGCGCTAATTTTTTCGGGCCGCTAAAAGTAGCGCCCCGGCGAAGTTAGCACCCCAAAGGGGGCGCGACTCAATTTTTCCTCCTAGGTTTGAGTGCCTGGGTTGTGCTGAGTTGGCAGATCTCAGGCAGGGAAAGAAAGAAAGTAAGACTTGCATTTCTATAGCGCCTTTCACGACCACTGGACATCCTAAAGCGCTTTACAGCCAATGAAGTACTTTTTGAAGTGTAGTCACTGTTGTAATGTTGGAAACGTGGCAGCCAATTTGCACATAGCAAGATCCCACAAACAGCAATGTGATAATGACCGTTTTCTTTTTAGTGATGTTGGATGAGGGATAAATATTGGCCCAGGACATCGGGGAGAACTCCCCTGCTTTTCTTCGAAATAGTGCCATGAGATCTTTTCCATCAACCTGAGAGAGCAGACGGGGCCTCGGTTTAACATCTCATCCAAAAGACGGCACCTCTGACAGTGCAGCAGTCCCTCAGCACTGCACTGGAGTGTCGGCCTAGATTTTTGTGCTCAAGTCTCTGGAGTGGGACTGGAACCCACAACCTTCTGACCCAAAAGTGAGAGTGCTACCCACTGAGCCACAGCTGAGGGAATTGGGGCGTGATAACGCGATGGATATGGAACTGCACTAGTAACCCAGCGGTTGTAAATTCAAATCCCGCCATGGTACATCATGAATCCAATAAAGCTGGCAATTTACATAGACTACCTGGTTCACTTTTAATGATATTAAAAGCTGCCAGATTGATGTAAAAACCCAACTCAGCCTGGCTTACACATGACTCCCGTCCCGTCCCGTCCCATCCCGCCCTTACACAGTTGACTCTTGATGTCCTCTGATGTGACCTAGGAAACCACTCAGTTGTTACAAAGGATGTAGAAAGCCCATCGCCTTCTCACCGGGGAGGGACAACAAAGGTCTCCACAGCCTAAGAACAAATGGAAGAAATCGAGGGATTTGAGACACGACAACAAAACATAATCGAACTCTGGCTGATGTTTCCTCTCCCGAGCCCAGAGGCACTAAGGGCAATCGTGACACGCTCGGCTGAGATCAGATAATTCAAGAGAGACTGAGGATGGAATGTGGGGCCTAGGGACATAGGAAGAGGAGGAGGCCATTCGGCCCCTCGAGCCTGCTCCGCCATTCAATGAGATCGTGGCTGATCTGTACCTCGACTCCATCTCCCCGCCTTTGCTCCATATCCCTCGATACCCTTACCCAACAAAAACCTATCGATGTCAGTCTTGAAAGCTTCAACTGACCCCCAGCACCCGCAGATTTCTGCGGGAAGAGAGTTCCAGATTTCAACCGTTCTTTGTGTGGCTTCTGGTGCATAGTGTCAGTCGTGGCTCAGTGGGTAGCACACTCGCCCCTGAGCCCTACTCCAGGGACTTGAGCACCAAAATCTAGGCTGACACTGCAGTGCAGTACTGAGGGAGTGCTGCACTGTCAGAGGTGCTGTCTTGCGGATGAGACGTTAAACCGAGGCCCCGTCTGCTCTCGCAGGTGGATGGAAAAGATCCCATGACGCTATTTCGAAGAAGAGCAGGGGAGTTCTCCCTGGTGTCCTGGTCAATATTTATCACTCAACCAAAATCACTAAAACAGATGATCTTATCTACAATACAACAGTGACTACACTTCAAAGGTACTTCATTGGCTGTCAAGCGCTTTGGGACTACACGTGCAAGGCCTGCTTTCTTTCTCGGAACCACACTGGGCACTGCACCCCTTTGACTGAAACCAGCTACCTGATCCCGAAGACACGCTATGAAAGTGCGAGGACTATCTGCCTTACGTCCATGTTGTCGCAGAAGATCGATCTGGCTCCGTACTGCAGTCGACACTGGTGATTGACATCGTACAACACCCCCGGTGCTGCCGAGGGCAATTCGATCGCTTCCTTGGCCGGCAGATCGTCCAGACAGAGACCCCATCCGCGGCTGGAAACGGCAATCAGACAAAGTAAAAAAAACCCGTGTCAATAAAACAAAACCAGGAACCGGGGAGAGGCAGAGTGATAACTGGGGCTTGAGAAAAAAATACAACCCAAATCAAACCTTCATCTTTACTATTGTAAGATTAGGATCACAGGCTCACACACAGATTACCCAACAGGGCTTTAGAAGTTGTAAGGCTTTTATTAAAGAGCTACAGTTTTAAAGCATAATCAGATATATTACATATGGTTTAAGCCGAGTATAATAGACATACAGCCCGTGACAGTAGGAGTGATCTACGACTCCCGAATCGGAATGCCACGACCGGACGGACGGGGAGGCAGTACGGTGGTCTCGGATTGGGTGGATTCCTGCAGTCTGCTGCAGCGGTCACTTCCGTTGGGTCATCTCTCAAGCTGCTGGAGGTGTTAGGCCGTCAGCCACCTCAGAGGCTAAACTTGACCAAGGTGTTAGGCCGTAGTCACCTTGGGGAAGCCTTTGCCCCTGACTGCCTGATTTCCTCTCTCGGTCGTCTATAGTTATAGTTATTTCGGTGGGCTGGTAATCACCTGGTGTCACTCATTTGATCCCCCATCCTATTGTCCAATTGTGAAGTGGGAAGGCAGCCCTCGCCGTCCCTTTCTGCATGACTGACAAAGTCTCCCTCTTATCTTACTGAGGAATGTTTTGTCAAGTTTCTTCAAGGGCATTTTATGGCTTCGTGGCTCCTTATTATCTAGCAGGTGCTATCATCCCTGTTTCCTTGCATTTTACCATTCCCTTATCACTTCTATTTGTCTTTTGATGCTTGATATTCGACCTTGCTGGCATTTCTGCTCTCTGTTCCCGGCTGCATGTTGTCAATCTCTGTTCTAAGAATTAAAACCCATCTTTGAATCAAACAGCTATTTCTTACACTATTTCAAAAGAGAAAAGAATTGTGTCCAATTTTCTCCCCATCTCTGCTGAAGTCGCTGGTGTTCCCTGGGGGCAGGAGACCGTCTGGGCCGTTGGCCCGCCAGTACCTATCCAAGTGCCATTCTTCATGTGCGAGACTACAGTGTGATTGTCAGCAGGCTATCCGACTATGGTGAGCATCAGAAATGAGCCTGATCTCCCCCAAAGTCCACACAGCCTCCAGTAGCAAACACCAGAAAGGGACCAGGAGTAGGAACCCTAAATGAGTTTCCATGAACGAGGAGGCCACTTATTGTAGCAATCTACTTCCCCCCCCCAGCCCCCCCCACACCCCAACCCCCCTCGATGGAGATCAGCTGACTCATTACGGACCAGTGATCGAACCTGAGGCCGTCCTGGTGTGTCCAGCACCCAACAGGCTGTGGGGGGGCTGGTGGAGGGGTGGTGGCTAAGGGTTGATCTCGCATTCCCACCTGTATAGTTCACTGGGTGAGGGTAACCCCATGACTAAAGAGAGATCACAGAATGTCCAAGAGGACATGAAGGCACAGTTTCAAATAACTCTGGGAGATTGTGGAAAAGCACCAAGCCTGAGCTTCTCCATCTCAGTTCCCAAACAGCACCAACAATGAGCGAATCCTTCACCAATACCCACCAAAATAGATGACCCAAAGTGAGAGGCACTTACTCGAGAAAGCGGGTGATGTATTCCCTGCTGCAGCGTGACCAGGTTAGAGGGCTGGTGTCGTACAGGAGCTGTGGAGACATGATGAAAGGTCTTTTCCCAATGGGCTCACAGTCATTGCCGGTCCCATCATGTTGTATCCCAAAGCTGCAGCGTAAGAGCACAAGTCCCACAAAAACAAAAAGGGATGGTGAGTCGGCCCTGAAAGTAGTACCAGAACTAGACAGTGCAGACTGAGGAGGCCTTGCTTCAAAACCCCTGGACCTTCCGACCCTCACTCACAATATGGTGTGTTTGGAAACATGTCTGTTGGTGTTGTCGGCACCTTGGCAGGTTATAAATGGAAAGCATCCGAGATCGTGAAAGAAAGAAAGACTTGCATTTCTACAGCGCCTTTCACGACCACTGGACGTCTCAAAATGCTTTACAGCCAATGAAGTACTTTTTGAAGTGTTGTCACTGTTGTAATGTAGGAAACGCAGCAGCCAATTTGCGCACAGCAAGCTCCCACAAACAGTAATGTGATAATGACCAGATCATCTGTTTTAGTGATGTTGGTTGAGGGATAAATATTGGCCCCAGGACACCGGGGAGAATCCCCCGCTCTTCTTCAAAATAGTGCCATAGGATCTTTTAAGTCCACCTGAGAGGGCAGACGGGGCCTCGGTTTAACGTCTCATCCAAAAGACGGCACCTCCGACAGTGCGGCTCTCCCTCAGTACTGCGCTATATAATTGCAAATCTTTCTTTCTTTCTTCTTAAAGCTGTCGTGAGTCAGATCCACCGTGCTTACAACCATCGTAACAGGGTGTTGACAAGCGCAGCTAACAAATGGATTTGGGCTGTCCTTAAATCTTCTAGTGCAGTTGATGGCTACGGGTTTTAATCAAATCAAATTTTCTCATTATAATCTTAGCAACGTTGCAATGTTTTGGATCGGAGAAGACCATTGGTCCATCCAACCTACCCTGCCAAATGTTTCATCAATTTCCTTATCCTGTGTTATAAATCTCATCATTTATCAAGAAACTACACGTGAAATAATGCTGGACGGCCAGCTGGTGGCGCTGTCCAAGGAGTATAAATACTCGGGCGTGGGCCCAGTTTTTCCAGGGACATTTTGTAAGACAGGAACTAGTGAAGTACAACTAGACCTCCATGTTCTGAAACAAGTTGATTAAAGCCTTGCTTTATACTCAAACCAAGTGCGTAGTGAGTTTTATTACGTCACCCTGTCTGGAACTAATAGATCTGTATTCCCTTTTTCAAAACAACAACAACTTGCATTTAAATAGCGCCTTTAACATAGTAAAACATCCCAAGGCACTTCACAGGAGCGATTATCAAACAAAATTTGACACCGAGCAACAAAAGGAGATATTAGGACAGGTCAAAGAGGTCGGTTTTAAGGTGCGTCTTAAAGGAGGAGAGAGAGGCGGAGAGGTTTAGGGAGGGAATTCCAGAGCTTAGGGCCCAGGCGGCTGAAGGCACGGCCGCCAATAGTGGAGCGATGGAAATCGGGGATGCGCAAGAGGCCGGAGTCGGAGGAGCGCAGAGATCTCGGGGGGGGGGGGCGTTTTTGGGCTGAAGGAGGTTACAGAGATAGGGAGGGGGGTGAGGCCTTGGAGCAATTTGAAAACAAGAATGAGAATTTTAAAATCACGGGATTATTCTCGTCATGGTTCTCTGTTCCGCCACTCCCGCTGGTAATCCATTCCACAATTCTATCATTCTTCACTAAAAATGTTGCCTAAATGTCCTGTATTCTTTTACCGCTGTAAAGTCTGTGGGTTGTACAGTTAATAACGACACAGACTTCAGGAATAACAAACAAACAGGTCTTTACTATTCGAAGGTCAGGGCGAATCTGCCCAAGGAATCATGCCACAACACTTATATACCGGTGTGGTCACCGTCGGTATTACAGTATACAGAAGCCAAACAAGTAGTGCCACACCTAAAGTAGTTCTCTTAAAGGTGAACGGTTACATACAATAGTTCTCTTAAAGGTAGACGGGTACATACACTACAACCCTCCCTTTTTAGCTTATTACATACAGAGTCCCCATTAAACATAACATATCTTCAACTTCATATAAAACAATTTACAGACATAGTCTCGGTAGGAAACAGTTCCCAGATTCAGTCTCTGATCTTGACTCGGTCCGAACAACATCTCTTTGGTGTAGATGGTTCACATTGCTAGCGTGACTCCTCCATATCCTTTTCTTGACGTAACAGCTTGAACTTTCGTCCTGCTAACCAGCAGTGCTGACTTTTACAACAACTGGGTTGCCTTGATATTTTCCTACTTCCCAACTGATTTAACTCCTTTCGTAGGGTCCACGCATGATCTGGTAGAAGTGATAATATTTGCGATAGTTATCATCTTCTGCTTCTTCTTTTTCTTTTCTGCTTTTTGGAGACTCTCGGGGCTCCCTTATCAGCTGCCAGCAGTAGCGCCACCAACTCTCTATGTTCCTTCGACTTTAAGTGCTTCATCCTGATTTCGGCACTTTGGGAGTTTTCATCACAAACTGGGCAGACCACATCCTCGTAATATTCAGTGTCACTCAACAGGTCATGGTAATATTCCGGTTCGTCCTGAGTTAGGCCAGCGAGAGGGCCTTCTACTTCCTCCTTACCCATCTGGACGTTAGCTGACTGTGGTTCCTTCCCTAGACATCTTTCTTGAAAAGACTTCTTCATGCATTCATCTTCATCCCGCTCTTCCTGGGTTTCCTGCAAATCCTTCACTAATGACCTCATTTGTGATTTCAACACTTCCCCTTCCCTCGGGGATTGATTGATCGGGCTATTCAATCCTTCTACTGGAGCAGCTGTTTCAACATTCTGTTGTTCACATAGATGTGATTCAGCGTACTTTTGGCATCCCAGTAAAGTCTGTTTTGCAACATCAGCTATTTCCCAAACTTTTGAGAGCTCCGAACTCCTTCCCGTTGAAGATTGAAGCTCGTGTTCAGATTGTTCCCATTGCAGAGTCTTTTCCCTCAGCATATGAAGGAGTTGGCTGACCGTTAACTCTTCCACGGGAACACTGTGGATCAGAGTCTTCTCCATTTCATCCACCTTTTCCTCCAATGCTTCCACCTTCTGTTCCTCTTGTACTTTGGCTTTCAGCGCTCGGAAAAGTTGCGCCCTGATGCTCTCTAGCTCATGTTCAGGGACCATTCTTACAGTCTTTGTGTTTCTTACAGTTTCCTTTTCTTCCACTGAAAGGATTCCCAGTTGAATCTGTTCTTCAAGTTGTTGAACCTCGGTCATTGCCGCCTCATATTTGTCTTGGGTTTCCTTCAATATTTTTATGAGTTCTTGGACATCTTGTCTTTCATGTTCTGCCATGTCTTTCACCTCTAATTTCTCATCTATGGATGGAACTTCTACCGATGAGTCTGTCTTGGCCTTGAGCTCATCAAGAATTTCCTGCAGCCTTTGGACTTCTTGCTCATGTTCAACCTTTAGTTGTTCATATGCTTCTACTGAAACTAGCTTTTCGGAGGTTGCCAAGTTAACCCCCTCCAGAATTGTAGCCTGGGCCTGTTCATACTGTTCTTTCAACTTCTCACACTCTGCTTGTAAGGAGTCGTAGAGAAGAACTGGAATAACATCCTGGCTTCCTGAAGATTCCTCTTCATTTGCTTCTTTCGCAATTTCCTGTTGGAGTTCAGCCAAGGCTGCTATGCTATCTGCCTCTCGAAGTCTCACTGCCATCAAATCTTCTTTATTCTTGCAGTCTATCTCAGCCATTTTCCGTTTACTTTCATTTAACTGAGTGAGTAGTCCCTTATTCTGGGCTGAGAGATATTGCACCTTCTCATGTAGACCATAGCACTCCTTCTCTGCTCGACATAGCTGGTTACTGCTGATTTGGTTCTGTGTTTCAAGTTCCAACATCCTTTGCTTAGCTTCTTTCAGTTTCGCCCCTATAAGCTCCTCTTGCAACATGGCCACATTATTCACATCCGGTAAAGAAGCGTTTCTCTTTTCCATGTCCAAAATTTTTTTCTGCATATCTTTAAGTGCACACTGCGATTCAGCTTCTCTTAACCTTGCCTGCACTAGCTCCGTCTCCAATTGCAGAACAAAATCCTCAGTGTAGCGTGGTTTGCCTTTATGCTGTATCTCTAGATCATGCAAATATTCTAACTCCTGAACATCATAAGGGAGATGTGATCGGTACTTGGTCACGATGGCTCTATGGTCGCTCTTTGCTTGAGCTAGCTGCCTCTGCTGTCTTTCCAGGTTCTCCCATTCGGTATCCCAGAACTTTTCCATTGTTTTCATCTCTTGTACGAGACGGTAACTCAACTGTTCTAATTGTTGTCGTACTTTGAAATAAGTTTGAGTCCGAGTTCGGTGTTCTTCCGTCGTGGATAAGTCCTTAACTTGAACAGGCTCAGAATTCTCTGTCAAACTGGAGTTCTGCTCTGAAGCTTTATTCTTCTCGGTAGCATAAGCCTTTATGCATGTCTTCGTTTTCTCCACCATAGTCGGCAAGTTCATTTTAGCCTTGTCTTCCATATTTGAGTTGGTCTTATCGTCATCCGTTTCAGAATCTGAGCTGATAGCTTGCACCGAGTCCTCACTCATTATGGCTTTTAGATAGTGCCATTCCATGTCTATTTTCTTGATCCACTCTCGTCCTAGAAGTGGTGGTCCTCCCTCAGATAATACGTACAAGTTCATTCTTGGGTGTTCTTTACCCCTATCTCTCACCTTGACTCTTATCTTCCCCATGGGGTATACCTTATGCCCCGTGTATGTCTGCAATACGAACTTGGTATTTCTTAAGGGTATGTGAGAGAATAGCCGGTGGTAGTCCCTTCGATTTATGACTGATAGAGCTGATCCAGTGTCCAACTCCATTCTTACTTGGACTCCAGCTATTTTTAGTATGACCCAGATAGTTTGTAGGTCAGCTTCCTTACTCACATTGTGAATTCTCAGACTACCCAGCTCCTGGCTGTTTGGGTCTGAGTCTGAATTCTGTTCGTCTGAACTCTTCTCAGCCACCTTGTGTACCTTGTTGTACTTTTCTTGTGGTGGCTTCCTTTGGCTGTTGGTCTTCTTCCCTGACCGGCATACCTTAGCGATGTGACCCAGTTTGCCACATTTCCTACATTCTTGGTTCTTAAACCAGCATTGATTCTGGTCGTGTGTTGTCTTCCCACAACGATAGCATTTTGTTGTACTTGAGGTAATTTGGTCCACCCCGAGTGCCGCCGCCTTTAGCTGCATTTCCGCCGTTCCTTTCGCTGCGGCTTCGTGCGATGCGGCTATAAGGACAGCCCTGTCAAGTATGAGGTCGTTCTCTTCGAGTAGTCGCTTTTGCGTCCCTTCCTTGGACAATCCACATACGAACTTGTCTCGCAGTGCCTCTGTCAGATTCCCTCCGAACTGGCAGCATTTCGCTAGCCTACGCAGTTCGACCAAATATTCCGCGTTGCTTTCGTCTTTCCGTTGCGTTCTTGCATAGAATTTGAATCATTCAGCCAACATCAACGGTGTGGGGTTCAAGTGGTCCTTCAGAACAGCCACAATCTCTTCGAAAGTCTGATCCGCCGGTTTAGCTGGTGCTAGTAGATGCTTCAAGAGCCCGTATGTCTTTGCGCCCATCGAGTTTAGCAATGTTATCACTTTGTCGTCTTCCTCTATTTTGTTGGCTTCACAATAGATCTCGATGCGTTCCACGTACGTGGCCCAGTCTTCTATCTCAGAATTAAAATCGTTAATATTCCCTCGCTTAGGCATCTTCCTTCCTTGGGAGCAGCACAAGTATTTCTTTAAATTCTTATTTATTATTTATTTATTTCTAAGATGGCGGTTTTTCCCGCGAAAATGGCGGTTTCCCGCTCTTTCCTTCTCTCCCCGCCCCTTCAATGGCGGTTTCCCGCGTCTGTCGTCTTCTCCGCCTAATGGCGGCTTCCCGCGTTTCTTCCCCGGTGGGAGGGGTACGCTTTCCCCACAGCGGACAGGTTCAGCCTCTGGGCTGGCTTCCGCACAGCTCCCCTTACTCGGCTCTGTCTTTCTCTCCCGCTCGCACGGCTCTACCGGCGCTGGGTACCCCGTTCACGGAGAACAGATCAGCCGCTGGACTGGCTCTCGCGCAGTCTCTCTCCCCTTGCTCGGCTCTGTCTCTCTCTCCCCCACGTTCGGCTCTACCGGCGCTGGGTACCCCGTTGGTGGAGGACAGTTCAGCCGCTGGACTGGCTCTCGCGCAGTCTCTCTTGGTCGGCTCTGCCTCTCCCACACGCTCTGTTCCCGTTCGCCTCCCAGCCCTCACGCAGTCCGGTGCTTCCCTCCCCGGCTGCGGCTGAGTTTCTCTCTTCCCGCGCCAGCTCCCGGTCTCAGCGCTTCGTGGCTTCGGTCGCTGCCTGGCTTTTCCCGCCGATCGCGGTCCGGCTGTCTCACGACGCCGTTGGACCCGACTTTCTGACCGGCTCCGCTCCCCCTCGACCGTGGTCGAGTGCACAGCCCTTATCCTCCGGATATTCTTTACACTTTCCCCTACTCACAGTCTCCGCAGCCGCCTTGTTTCCTGCTGATCGGCTCACTCCGCACCGTGGTAGAAGGGTAGTCAGTGCCTGTTGCTGATGGAAGCTTTTGTTGCTAAAGTCTTCCTCCTTTCTATTGCTGCAGCCTCGTGTTTTCTCCCAGCAGAACGACGAGGGCGGTTGCCTCTCTTTGACGCTCTTTAGTTGCTTTGGTAGTCTTGCCGCAGGGTACGATCGGACTCGTCGCCACTGTAAAGTCTGTGGGTTGTACAGTTAATAACGACACAGACTTCAGGAATAACAAACAAACAGGTCTTTACTATTCGAAGGTCAGGGCGAATCTGCCCCAGCAATCCTGCCACAACACTTATATACCGGTGTGGTCACCGTCGGTATTACAGTATACAGAAGCCAAACAAGTAGTGCCACACCTAAAGTAGTTCTCTTAAAGGTGAACGGTTACATACAATAGTTCTCTTAAAGGTAGACGGGTACATACACTACAACCGCCCTTAACCCAATGTCCCACAGTCATTATTTACTTGCAACGAAAGTCATAGGGCTAAAAATTGAGTATCGCCCCTCTTGGGGCGCTAACTTTGCGCCAGAAATTGAGTGGTTGCGCCCCAAGAGGGAAGCGGGTTGCTACTGGAAGCGCCCGCATCCCGCTTGGGGCGCTGCGAGGGAATATCGCGGCGCTATGTGCAGCAGCGCACATCGCGCCGCGGTATTGCAGGCTTTCCTCCCCTTCTTATCAGGGAGGGGCCTTGTGCAGCACGGCCAGGGCCCGGCTGGGCTACCAGGGATCGGGAGTGCTGGCAAAAGAGCCCGACACTCAAGAGAAGTGCCGGGCTCTTGGAGCGCAGTCGGCACTCCGCGGTGGGGGGGGGGGGGGGCGGGTCAGGAGGCCGGGGACGGGAGCGCAGGCAGGTGCTGGCAGGCAGCCAGCAACAAAAATGGCCGCCCGGCACCTCGCCTTTAAATAGCGCCTCCCCGGCAGCAGGTAGGCCCCCCTTGACCCCGTTGGACATAGCGTCCGGCGGTAAGTCAGGGGGCACTCCTGAAGATCGCGGCCGGGGCGCGAGCGGGGCGCTGCGCATGGCGATGGCGTAATCGCCGGTGGCGCAGCGCCACGGGGCACTACCAGTTAGCACCACCGCTAACCTCCTGCTGAATTTCACGGCAGGCGTGGGCCGCGCCCGGGCGCTAGTTGCTTTGTGTAAAGCAACCAAATTTTTACCTCATAGAATCTTACAGCACAGAAAGAGGCCTATGCCAGCTTTTTGAAAGTGCTCTCCAATTAGTCCCACTCCCCCCCCGTCCTTTCCCCAGAGCTCCACCAATTATTTCCCACTTCAAATATTTATCCAATTCCCCTTTGAAAGTTACCATTGAATCTGCTTCCAGGTGTCGGGCCTGCTCCACTCACGATTCTAAAGCAGATCCCAAGGCTGCCAACGAAAGTTAAGTTCCATTTCTCATTAAAAGTAGGAGCCAGGAGGAACAGGAGTGCCCCCCCCACTGTAGCCCGCTCCAACTCCCGCCATTCCCCACCCCGGGACTCACCCGAGGGTCACTGCTACTGAGGCAGGCGGCCGGACGTGGATCGCCTCACTTGGGAGAGCCTGTGGAGGCGTGACCAGCCCCGAGTATACGCATGAGGGCGAGGACGCAATACCGTCAATCCTGGGGCCTCTCTCGGTTCAGGCGCTGACTGACTGCACAGCGCCGAGTCCAGGCCCGGAAATAACCCCGCATACATTTTCAAAGCTGAGGTTGTTTTTTCCGGCACTCCAAGGGTTAATTCGCATACATCTCACTGAAGGGGAAGGAGGGGGAGGGGGGGGTGAATCACAGTTACTGAGGACAACGGGAAAGCTGCCAAAAAAAGCTGAACGTTCTCATGCCTGAGCATGCTCGCTGTCCACAGGTCAGAGGTTAACACAGACACGTTATCACCACGGCAGCAGAGAGCCGAGCATTGAAAGAGTTCCAGGGACAATATCCCTTTGCACTCCTCGCCTGCTGGGGCAGCAACTCAACGCCAGTGAGCAGCAGGCCTTCCCGTCCATGGCTGCATTAACTGCTCGAAGACTGACAGTCTTTCAATTCGCAGTGAAGGGCCAGTTTTCCAACTGCTGAATCCCTCATCGTGCCTTCGTCCCCTCCAGACTTCACTATTCCAACACTCTTCTGACCGGCCTCCCATCTTGCACCCTCCGTAAACCTGAGCTCATCCAAAACTATGGCACATTGAGTTCAATGCGGGCAAGTGTGAGGTCATCCACAATGGACCCAAGAAAGATAAATCGGAGTCTTTTCTAAATGGTGAGAAACTAGGAACTGTAGAGGAGCAACGCGGTTTGAGAGTCCAAATACACAAATCATTAAAAGCCAGTAGACCGGTACAAACAACAATTAAAAAGGCTCCTGGAATGTTGGCCTTTATCTCAAGGGGACTGGAATACAAAAGTGAGGAACTGATGCTTCAGTTGTTTAGGGCCTTGGTGAACCCCCATCTGGAGCACTGCGTTCAGTTTTGGGCACCGGACCCCTGGAAGGAGACACTGGCCTTGGAGGGGGTGCAGCGCAGATGCACCAGAATGATACCGGGGCTTGGAGAATCATAGAATCATAGAATGGTTACAGCACAGTAGGAGGCTGTAATGATCAATAACATGTCATTCTATAGTGGACACTAGGTGGAGCCGTAGAGCTGTGTAGAGCTGTATGTAGCTGTATGTATATAAGACTACACTACCCAGCTGTATGTATATTAAGACTACATTACCCATGAGGCACTAGGCTACCCACAAGGCAGCAGTCAAGATGGATGCCTCTACAGATACTGTACCTAGTCCTTTGTATGCTCAGTCAAATGGTAAGGCAGAGAAAGGTGTTCAAGTTCTCAAGCAGCTACTGAAGAAAGCGACAGAAAGCAAGTCTGATCCTTATCTCGCCCTGCTGAGCTACCGAGCCTCACCTTTAGACTGTGGTTCTTCACCTGCTGAACTACTAATGGGTCGCAAGTTGCGCACCACGCTACCCTGCTGTGCAAAAGAACAGCAAAGTGAGGAACTGAGACAGAGACTTCAACTGTTAAAGCTGAAACAGAAATCATACTATGACAAGTCATCCAAAACTCTAAAACCATTGACAAGGGATGATGTTGTCAGGATTGAGGATCCAGATGCATGGAACAGGAAAGCTACAGTTCTTGAGGAAGTAGGACCAAGGTCATACACTGTTAGAACTGAGGAAGGACAGATTCTCAGGAGGAACCGCCGTTCCCTCCTAAAAACACAAGAGACTATTCAAGACCAGATTGATGACAATGCCGCAACTGCATCTTGTCATTCGCCACCAGAACAATCTCATGAAGACACATCAGACTTACCCGTGTTGAGAAGATCCACATGTGAAGTAAAAAAGCCTGATAGACTTAATCTTTGAGTACAATGTAAAGCTTTGAAAATGTGTTGACTGTTTTGAAAATGTTTATGTTTATAGAGCACTAACAAAAGTGTTACTGATATTGTCTTTATTGTTTTCTTGAAAGTTGATTGATATTGATTTTGTTAAACCTCAAAGGGGGATGTAATGATCAATAACGTCATTCTATAGTGGACACTAGGTGGAGCCGTAGAGCTGTGTAGAGCTGTATGTAGCTGTATGTATATAAGACTACACTACCCAGCTGTATGTATATTAAGACTACATTACCCATGAGGCACTAGGCTACCCACAAGGCAGCAGTCAAGATGGATGCCCCTACAGATACTGTACCTAGTCCACATGTGCTCAATAAAAGTGTCTAGCAAAAGCTAGCTGTGTTCATAATAAGAATGTCTATTTATTAATGAACATAAGAGAGGCCATTCGGCCCGTCGATCCCGTGCCGGCTCTCTCTGCAAGAGCACTTCAGCTAGACCCACTCCCCCGCCCTTTCCCTGTAGCCCTGCAAATGTTTTTCCCTTCAGCTACTTATCCAACTCCCTTTTGAAAGCCACGATTGAATCTGCCTCCACCACCCTCTCAGGCAGTGCATTCCAGATCCTAACCATTCGCTGTGTAAAAAAGTTTTTCCTCATGTTGCCTTTGGTTCTTTTGCCAATCACCTTGAATCTGTGTCCTCTGGTTCTCGACCCTTCCGCCAATGGGAACAGTTTCTCTCTATCTACTCGGTCTAGACCCCTCATGATTTTGAACACCTCTATTAAATCTCCCTTTAGCCTTCTCTGCTCTGAGAAGAACAACCCCAGCTTCTCCAGTCTATCCACATAACTGAAGTCCCTCATTCCTGGAATCATTCTCATAAATCTTTTCTGCACCCTCTCTAAGGCCTTCACATAGATGCAGGAAGGATGTTCCCAATGGCGGGGGAGTCCAGAACCAGGGGTCACAGTCTAAGGATAAGGGGTAAGCCATTTAGGACAGAGATGAGGAGGAATTTCTTCACCCAGAGAGTGGTAAACCTGTGGAATTCTCTACCACAGAAGGCAGTTGAGTCCAATTCATTAAATATATTCAAGAAGGAGTTAGATATATTTCTTAAGGCTAAAGGGATCAAGGGATATGGGGAGAAAGCAGGGACAGGGTACTGAATTTGGATGATCAGCCATGATCTCATTAAATGGCGGAGCAGGCTCGAGGGGCCGAATGGCCTACTCCTGCTCCTATCTTCTATGTTTCTATCCTTCCTAAAGTGAAGAGGGTTAAATTACAAGGACAGCTTGCATAGACTCAACTTGCATTCCCTTGAGTATAGAAGATTAAGGGGTGATCTGATTGAGGTGTTTAAAATGTTAAAAGTATTCGATAGGGTAAATATAGAGAAACTATTTCCTCTGGTGGGGAAATCAAGAATAAGGGGGCGTAATCTTAAAATTAGAGCCAGGCCGTTCAGGGGTGATGTCAGGAAGCACTTTTTCACACAAAGGGTAGTGGAAATCTGGAACTCTCTCCCCCCAAGGGATATGGATGCTGGGGGTGAATTGAAATTTTGAAGACCGAGATCAGTAGATTGTTGTTGGGTGAGGGTATCAAGAGATATGGAGCAAAGGCGGGTGGATGGAGTTGAGGTACAGATCAGCCATGATCTCACTGAATGGTGGAACAGGTTCGAGGGGCTGAATGGCCTCCTCCTGTTCCTAATGTTCCCACGGTCACCATCAGTTAAATTTTATCATTGACAAAAGAGCCGGTGAGAAATTTGACTCTTTATCAACATGAAAAAGATTTTTAAAGATGAATTTGAAAATGTTCCCAGGTCATTCCTACTTGGTCCTTTTGAATGCCACTGGCCCAGAGGAGCTGGGAGCTGGAGCAGAGCCAGGTGCATCGCAGAGGTAACCTCACACCACTTAACCTAAATTAGATTTGGGGAAACTTTGCATGGAACTTGTACCACGGATGTTACATTGATCGTAGAATGATACAGCACAGAAGAAGGAGGCCGTTCGGCCCATCGTGCCTGTGCCGGCTCTTTGGTCAAGCTCTCCACTCAGTCCCGCCCACCTGCTCTTTCCCCGTGGCCAACGTTCCCTTTAAGCTGCCTGTTCCCTGACGTAAGAAAACTACGAGGCACTTGGTCTAAGCATTAAACAAAGCTTTAATCAACTGTTTTTCAACATGGAGATCTAGTTGTGTCCTTCACTAGTTCCTGTTAAGGAATGTCCTGAGCAAGCTGGGCCCATGCCCGAGTATTTATACTCTCCCTGGACAGCGCCACCAGCAGGCCGCCCAGCATTACTTCATAAGTCATTTCCACATGAATGACAAGATTCATGTCACCCTGTTTCTTTTAATGCGCGGTCCCGTTAAATTGCAGTGGAGCCGACAGGAATTCTCCTGCTCCTCCCGGCTCCACATTCAGGTAAGTATTTTTTTTTAATAAACGTACCTTTGTGGCGGTGACCAGCAGCAGGTCCCTTTAAGGAGCAGCCCAATTTTGCAAAAGGGGGGCCTCAGAAAGGGGCCTTTATATTTGCTTTTACAAAAGGCCTGTTTCAGGCGCCAGCCCCGGACGCCTCTTCTTCTGCCCTTACCAATATGGCGGACGCCGCACCCTGGGGCGCACAACGAGCACTCGCGCCCAGCCCGCCATCTTGGATGGTTAGGCGCCCGTTCTTGCGCAGAGCCATCGGATTTCTAGGCAGCTGTCTCTTTTTTCAACATACAGTAGCTAGCTCAATAAGCAGCAAAGGCAAAATACTGCGGATGCTGTAATCTGAAATCTGAACAGAGAATGCTGGAAGTATTTAGCAGGTCAGGCAGCATCCGCTTACAGTTCCAGCTCTGTAGACCTACAGAGCAGCAGTGATACCCGCCCTGCTGTGTGCTTCAGAGACATGGACCATGTACAGCAGGCACCTCAAAGCATGGAGAGGTATAAAAAAAAAAAAAATGGCGGCGCGCATGGACGCAGCGGCTTTGTCTCTCCCGAGACTGAGCGTTTTCACCCTCTTTCTGAGTCTCTTCTGGACTCTGCTGATAAATGTCTTAATCTAAATGTACACTCTCGGGAGCCGCAAGCCTACATTTCGTTGTGCTGCACTTGTGCACTAACAATGACAATAAAGTTGATTATTATTATTATGCTGCCTCCGCAAAATCCTGCAAATTCATTGGCAGGATAGGCACACCAACGTCAGTGTTCTCGCTCAGGCCAACATCCCCAGCATCAAAGCTCTGACCACACTCGATCAGCTCCGATGGACGGGCCACATCGTCCGCATGCCCGATACGAGTCTCCCAAAACAAGCGCTCTACTTGGAGCTCCGGCACGGCAAGAGAGCCCCAGGTGGGCAGAGGAAACGCTTCAAGGACACCCTCAAAGCCTCCTTGAAAAAGTGTAACATCCCCACCGACACCTGGGAATCCCTGGCCCAAGACCGCACAAAGTGGAGGAGAAGCATCCGGGAAGGCACCGGGAGCAAGTGGAAGCCAAGTGCAAACTGCGGAAGGAGCGCACGTCAACCCAAGCACCCCACCCACCCGCCCCTTCAACCACCATCTGCCCCACCTGTGACAGAGACTGTAGGTCCCGCATTGGACTCATCAGTCACCTGCAAACTCATTTTTAGTGTGGAAGCAAGTCATCCTCGGTTCCGAGAGACTGCCTTGGAAGAAGACAATTCCAGCAGTTCTGACGAAAGGTCATCGACCCGAAACGTTGACTCTGTTTCTCTCTCCACGGACGCTGCCTGACCTGCTGAGTGTTGCCAGCATTTTCTGTTTCTAGTTCAATAACCAGCAGTTTTGTTTTTGTAACTGAGAACTGCCCAGTCCGATGAAGTGCGCAGGAAACGTGAGTGGCTGCATCGGATTTTTTTTTTCAGAAAGGGGCAGCAGAGAATAAGTTGCCCCAAACGGCAGCACATTGTTTCGAAAAACGGGGGCACCGCAGACGCTGGGTTTGGAATGCTGGGCTGGCCGCAGAGGTTTTGAAGAACGAGATTAAAGTTTAATGAACAAAAGTGACTTCCTGATCCTGTGCCAATCTGTCAGACTCCGATGTCTCAGCATTAAAGCCACTTTGGAAGCATTATAGCTCATTAAATGCACATCTGTAATTTAAAGAAATGTTCTACCTCTCAAAATATCTTGATTATATGTCTTGCTTTTAAAGCACTGCAACTTTTTTTTTAAAAGAAAATAATTGGTATCTCGGCGTGATTGCAAGGTAACAAACAAATCTAGGAATTCAGATTATTAAAGTTACTAATATAGAAATCTAAAAGTAATTACAGGTTGCAATCTAATTGAGAGGTTCAAACAATTTCTATGTAGAATAATGATTCGATTTCAGTTGTAACTCTGGGAGTTACAGTTCACTATCAGCTCACTCACTATCACCATACTGTGTACACTTATCCTGCACACTATTAATCTAACAGTGTGATTAGATGACAATGTATTGTAACCAAAGAACGATTGCAATATATAGAAATTCATAAAAAATAATCTGATAATGTGTAAAAAAAATCCATATTTACTTTGGACAGCTTTTACTAAATGAGCTCAGAGTTGTTGTAATCGATGAGCGACAGGCTAGAATCTAATCGAGGGATTTCTACGTAAGATGGATGTTTATTTATTATTTAGTGCCTTTCACATCCACGGGATGTCCCAACCCGCTTAACAACTGACTTTAGAAGTGCAGTCGCTGTTGTTTTGCGGGTACAGGAAACTGTGCGCTATCCGGCACCGACGGGACCGAGCTGCTGCCGTTCCCTCAAAACTGCCGGACACTCCAGAGCTAATGTTGAAACATACGGAGCTTTTCATCTCCGTATGAATCAACAAACCCTGTCGCTTAGCAACAGCCTATAAACAGTCGGCAAGTGTCTCTGTAGCGTCTCTAGCTGAAGCTGTTGCTTAGCTACAGACCTTTCAGAGCTTGGCTGTTCAAAAAAAGCAAAGAAAAGAAACGAAAAGAATAAAAAACGGCTCCTGATTTTTGCCGGTGGCTCGAGCTTGCCAGACGGTTCGCCTCCGGATAACTCAAAGTTTTCTGTAAATAAAAGATCCCACGGCACTATTTCGCTGAACTGCACTGGCTTCCGGCTAAGCAAAGCCTCGATTAAGCTGCACGGGCCCTAAGCTCTGAAATTCCCTCCCTAAATCTCTCCACCTCGCTACCTCTCTTTCCTCCTTTAAGATGCTCCTTAAAACCTACATCTTTGACCAAGCTTTTGGTCACCTGCCCTAATATCTCCTCATGTGGCTCAACGTCAAATTTTGTCTGATAATCACTCCTGTGAAGCACCTTGGGACATTTTACTACATTAAAGGCACTGTATAAATGCAAGTTGTTGTTGTCATGTCCTGGCAAATATTTATCCCTCAACAGCTCCTATAACACTGGAGGCAAGGCAGAGAGAGACATTGCATTCCTGGGGCCGCAATTTAAGTTGAGTTTGACAGCAGTATTAATGAGTTCAAGTGCTGTATTAATGAAATCACTAAAAAGCAGATGATCTGGTCGTCAGCACATTGCTGTTTGTGGGCTCTTGCTGTGTGCAAATTGGCTGCCGCGTTTCCTACATTACAACAGTGACTACACTTCAAAAAGTACTTCATTGGCTGTAAAGCACTTTGGGACATCCTGAGGTTGTGAAAGGCGCTATAGAAATGCAAGTTCTTTCCTTAAATGGGAGTAACGAGCCGGAATCTGACTGAAGGGCTCACGTTGTTTATATACAGAATAAACTGGACACTTGAGAGGGGTTACAGGCTGGAATCTAACTGAGGGACTTAGATAAGCTAACGACAGAACATTGGACATCTGGGAATGAAATAATCGCAGCACGGGGTTTCGATTACACTGTAAACTGTGGGAGCAGATGGAGCATTTTGGAACTTAATCTAATCTAAACTTTTCTTGAAACGATTTCAAGCTGTCAAATTATTATTTTTATATATAAGATATATGTAGATTTATTTGAAATTTTACGTAGGAGCTTCATTCTGGTTTTTGGCAGATGCCAGCTCCCAGTGTGTTCAACATCACCATAGTTTTATACTGAGGCTGGGTAAGTGTGCTTTGGTGCTCAGCTGTCACACAGTGCAAGTCCCAGGTTCAATCCCTGGGCTGTCCCAAGATGGTGCTAGATAGGTTACAATAGAAAGAAAGAAAGACTTGCATTTTTACAGCGCCTTTCACGACCTCAGGACGTCCCGAAGCATTTTACAGCCAATGAAGTTCTTTTGAAGTGTAGTCACTGTTGTAATGTAGGAAACGCGGCAGCCAATTTGTGCACAGCAAGCTCCCACAAACTGCAGTGAGATGAACAATCTGCTTTTGTGCTGTTGGTTGAGAGATATACATTGGCCAGAACTCCCCTGCTCTTCTTCGAAATAGTGCCTGCGGGATCTTTTACTTCCAGAGAGAGCAGACGGGGCCTCGGTTTAACGTCTCATGTGAAAGACGGCACCTCCGACAGTGCGGCGCTTCCTCAGTACTGCCCCTCCGACAGTGAGGCGCTCTCTCAGTACTGCCCCTCCGACAGTGCGGCGCTCCCTCAGTACTGCCCCTCCAACAGTGTGGCGCTCCCTCAGTACTGCCCCTCCGACAGTGCGGCGCTCCCTCAGTACGGCCCCTCCGACAGTGCAGCGCTCCCTCAGTACTGCCCCTCTGACAGTGCGGCGCTCCCTCAGTACTGCCCCTCCGACAGTGCGGCGCTCCCTCAGTACGGCCCCTCCGACAGTGCGGCACTCCCTCAGTACTGCCCCTCCGACAGTGTAGCGCTCCCTCAGTACTGCCTCTCCGACAGTGCGGCGCTCCCTCAGTACTGCCCCTCCGAAAGTGTGTCGCTCCCTCAGTACTGCCCCTCTGACAGTGCAGCGCTCCCTCAGTACTGTCCCTCCGACAGTACAGCACTCCCTCAGTACTGCCCCTCCGACAGTGCGGCGCTCCCTCAGTACTGCCCCTCCAACAGTGCGGCGCTCCCTCAGTACCACTCCTCCGACAGTGCAACGCTTCCTCAGTACTGCCCCTCTGCAGTGTGGCACTCCCTCAGTACTGCCCCTCCGACAGTGCAGCGCTCCCTCAGTACTGCCCCTCTGACAGTGCGGCGCTCCCTCAGTACTGCCCCTCCGACAGTGCGGCGCTCCCTCAGTACTGCCCCTCCGACAGTGCAGCACTCCCTCAGTACTGCCCCTCCGACAATGCGGCGCTCCCTCAGTACTGCCCCTCCGACAGTGCGGCGCTCCCTCAGTACTGCCCCTCCGACAGTGCAGCACTCCCTCAGTACTGCCCCTCCGACAATGCGGCGCTCCCTCAGTACTGCCCCTCCGACAATGTGGCGCTCCCTCAGTACTGCACTGGGAGCGTCCGCCTGGATTTTGTGCTCAAGTCTCTGGACTGGGGACTTGAACCCAGGACCTTCTGACTCGAGACGAGAGTGCTGCCTACTGAGCCTAAATTGACCTCCAAGTACCCGGCCTCCCGATTGCCAGCCGCTGTAAATGGTGAGACAATAGCCATGGGAGGGTGTTGCCGGACTTACTTGTGCCCGAGCTCGTGTGCCACGGTGAACGCCAGAGGAAGGCCCGAGTCCTCGTTGATGCTGCAGCTCCTGTGGGGCTGACACATTCCGGAAACATGCGACAACCCCAGAGTCTCACACGGGCGGTTCATTCCAGCACAGATGTCCTTCCTGGTTCGCACAAGAAAAACAACATTTAGAATAGAATCATAGAATCATCGAATGGTTACAGCACAGAAGGAGGCCATTCAGCCGTCGAGCCCGTGCCGGCTCTCTGCAAGATCACTTCAGCTAGTCCCACTCCCCCGCCCTTTCCCCGTAGCCCTGCAAGTTTTTTCCTTCAGATACTTATCCAATTCCCTTTTGAAAGCCACGATTGAATCTGCTTCCACCACCCTCTCAGGCAGTGCATTCCAGATCCTAACCACTCGCTGCGTAAAAGTTTTTCCTCATATCGCCTTTGATTCTTCTGCCAATCACCTTAAATCTGTGTCCTCTGGTTCTCGACCCTTCCGCCAATGGGAACAGTTTCTCTCTCTACTCTGTCCAGATCCCTCATGATTTTGAACACCTCTATCAAATCTCCTCTCAACCTTCTCTGCTCTAAGGAGAACAACCCCAGCTTCTTCAATCTATCCACGCAAGTGAAGTCCCTCATCCCTGGAATCATTCTCGAAAATCTTATCTGCACCCTCTCTAAGGTCTTCACATCCTTCCTATAGTGTGGTGCCCAGAATTGGACACAATACTCCAGTTGAGGCTGAACCAGTGTTTTATAAAGGTTCATCATAACTTCCTTACTTTTGTCAATGCCTCTATTTATGAAGCTCAGGTTCCCGGCTTTTTTAACCGCTTTCTCAACCTGCCCTGCCACCTTCAATGAATTGTGCACATTTACCCCCAGGTCTCTCTGTTCATGCACCTCCTTTAGGATTGTACCCTTTAGTTTATATTGCCTCTCCTCGTTCTTCCTACCAAAATGTATCACTTTGCATTTTTCTGCCACGTGTCCGCCCATTCCACCAGCCTGTCTATATCTTCTTGAAGTCTATCACTATCCTCCTCACTGTTCACTATACTTCCAAGTTTTGTGTCATCTGCAAATTTTGAAATTGTGCCCTGTACACCCACGTCCAAGTTATTAATATATATCAAGAAAAGCAGTGGTCCTAGTACCGACCCCTGGGGAACACCACTGTATACCTTTTAAACTGTGTCTTCAGTTCCCACCTCTTTAATATTTCCTCTTTCAGGCTCTCCCCTTTGTAAAGTGCTCCACGGTATTTTTCTACATAAGGGGTGCTTTATAAGTTTGATAGCAAAATACTGCGGATGCTGGAAGTCCGAAATAACAACAGAAAATGCTGGAAAAACTCAGCAGGCCAGGCAACATCCGTGGAGAGAGAAATAGAGTCAACGTTTCAGGTCGAAACTCTTCGCCAGTCCTGACAAAGGGTTTCGACCTGAAACGTTAACTCTGTTTCTCTCTCCACGGATGCTGCCTGGCCTGCTGAGTTTTTCCAGCATTTTCTGGTGCTTTATAAGTTGTTGTTGTCTATACTGTCCCGCTTTATAACTGGCACACAGGCATAACAAAAGTAATAAATCCTTTCAAAACCATGCTAATTTTCTGCACACTCCAATAATTTTAATTTGCTTTAGGAATTCATTCATAGTCGTTTATTCCAATGGATCAAACTCTTTCCCATTCGCTCCCATTGTATAGGATTCCAATGGATCAAACTCTTTCCCATTCGATCCCATTGTATAGGATTCCAATGGATCAAACTCTTTCCCATTCGATCCCATTGTATAGACTTTCACTGATAACTCCTATTATGATAGAATTCTATTGGAATGAACCAGTTCCTATTCACTCCTCTTGCATAGGATTCCTAATCCATGCATTTTTGTTTTTTAATTCTGAACAGATGATATATAATGCATATTCTGTCAAGAATAGCCTGGAGACAGCAGTATGATTTATAAGCCTAATTAAATTTTGTACGTAATGCTTTGGTTTATGCTTTGGTTCCGAATTTCCTGTTAGGATTGGATTGTTGAATAAATGATTTAATGGATTGTGGGTTGAAGAATTGCTATCTGCCTGGTTTTAATCGGTGGTTTCCAGAAACCCTGAATGTTTCTTGGCAAATTGATGCTGTGTTTGTTGGGGAGTACAGTACTGGAAATAACATGGAACATTGCCTCCTCCCTCACAAGATGCTAACGACCTGTATATTGACATGTCTCACTGCGCAAAGCTAGTCGAGCCCGACAGCGAAGCGAATTGGAATCCTGTACAATGGGAGTGAATGGGAAAGATCGTTAGCTTGAGTTGGGGGCCATCAGCTAATGGTCCAATTGCTACATCAGTATTCCTTGAATTTCCCGTCATAGACCAGCTCCTATTAAAGGAGAAGTAAGCATTTATCCTGAGATGGATTTCTCGCATTCTTCCAGAAATCCATTTATCCCTGCCAATTTCTCCTTTTCACAAAGGTGCAGCGCTATGCTGGAGCATGGGTCCATGGACACCAAGGACTGGATTTTCATTGAGGAGCTGAGTAGGAGGCGGGACTACACTTTTGGGGTTGTAGTCCCACCTCCATCGAGTTCTAGCCAACCCACGCAATTTAGACTTGATTGACCTTCTTGAGCCCGCCCAGCGGGCTCAGCAGGCCAATTAAGGGCCACCCGGCAACAGGTGATGTCACAGATTGAAATTTCATCTGTCAAGACCTTTTGACAGATGAAATATCGGCATTTCACAGCTGTTTGAAGCTGTCAAACACTGACAATTTGTACTCCAGGTTAATTCCTTCCTCTCAGGATGATTTAGAGATCTCCCCGGAACAGAAAGCTGAATGCTGCAATTTTTGACAGCTCACAACCATTCTGCTTCCTGTGCTGGTGAGATGAGGGACTCCCGAGACCTGAAGGAAGGAAGGCTGTAAAGGTAAGTAAAGGTACGTAAAACTTCTTTAAACACTTTACACACACCAAACACGCTTACCTTTGCACTCATGCACCCATCTCTCACCTGAACACCGGACATCTCGACCCCTGCAAGCCCTTCAGCCCGACGGTCCGCCTCGCTAACTTGGCGTGGTTTGGAGCCGTCGGGCATCCCACACTTCAGGGCTAAAAATAGGGATTAGGCTAAAAACTGCCTGTTAACTACCTGTTAACAGGCAGTTAATTGGCACTAATCCCCTTCCCGCCTCGGGGAGGTGGGTCCCAGTGCGGGGCGGGTACCCGCCTCCTTTGAAACTGGCATGGAGGCGGGTTGGGGGTGGGATGGGTTCCGGACCCCTGATTTCAGAATTTTAACCCCCCACACGCCTCCAATCCTGCCTCCACGGCCCAATGAAAATCCTGCTCCAACTGTCTTCTGGTGGGTTAACCCTTCCTGATTGCACTATGTTCGCAGTAACATGCTTAGCGACACATTTACATAGTGCCTTTAACGTAGGGAAACATCCCAAGGAGCTTTGCAGGAGCGTAATCAAACAAAATTTGACACTGAGCCAAAGAAGGAGGCTTGGAGGAGCGTCTTGAAGAGGCAGAGAGAGGTGGAGAGGAGGGAATTCCAGAGCTTAGGCACGGCCGCCTATGGTGGAACGCAGAGTTTACGGAGTGTTGTGGGGGGGGGGGGGGGGCGGGGGAGGACATTACAGAGATAGGGAGGGGCGAGGCCATGGAGGGATTGGAATATGAGGATGAGGGGGTGGGGTGGGGTGGGAGGCAACCACATCCATCGGACCCACGGACCCCTGCTGGACATCAATCCAGTATTCCGAGCTGGTGTTGTGGTCTCCACGCGCCGGGGCTGTCGGGAGTGCGGCTCAGACCCAACCCTCCTGACTCAGAGGCAGGAATAGTATCCATGAGCCAGTGGCCACTCGATATCAACAGCGTCATCAACAGTTGACTTATCCTTCGGGAACACTTTCCATTGCGCTCCTGTTTGCACAGATTGCGTTTTTTAGATCTCATTTTGAAACCCATTTATTCTAATTGCTATTTATGTTATTTGACATACTTCTATAGGTAATTATCACTTGGGGGGGGGGAAATTTAAGGCATAATTAAGATTTTTTGTTTTCAAAATTCAGAACTGGAGGAAGAAAACAAAATCCGCGACGACTGGAGATTTGAGAAAAATATTGACTGCGCGGCAAGTTCTAGACAAAAAACTATCAACATGTAAAATAACAGGGGAGGTACGTTCACAGAGGGCGCGGCCGGTTCTGATAGAAGAAGCAGATAAACAAGGGAATTGAATCTAATTATCTCCTGCTGCTGGTTGCAAACCGCGCTTCGTGTCTCCGATCCCCATCTTACCGTGTGAGCAGGAGAGCCACGTCGTGGTGTGTGGGGTGACCGTCCCCCTTTACGTTGATTTTTTTTTGCCACTTGCAGAAGCTTGTCAGTGATTTGTCAGCGTGATGCGTTATCTTCAGGTCCTCCTGACACAAAGAGAGAAGAGCGTTAGTGTCCGAACGTGACTAGGCCACTGGGACTGCAACCCAACAGATCCCAGGGTCAAGAGTGCGTTAGTGTCCAAACATGACTCTATGTCGAGAGGCTAGAGAAGCTGGGATTGTTGTTAGAGCAGAAAAGGTTAAGGGGAGATTTAATAGAGGTGTTCAAAATCATGAGGGGGTTTTGACAGAGTAAATAAGGAGAAACTGTTTCCACTGGCAGGAGGGTCGATAACCAGAGGACACAGTTTTAATTTAATTGGCAGGGTGTCCCCGGGGGTGCATCAGTGTTTACAGGGGATCCCCGGGAATGTGTCAGTATTTACAGGGGGTCCTGGTAGTGTGTCAGTATTTACAGGGAGTCCCCGGGAGTGTGTCAGTATTTACAGGGGGTTCCCAGGAGTGTGTCAGTATTTACAGGGCGTCCCTGGGAGTGTGTCAGTATTTACAGGGGGTCCCCGGGATTGTGTCAGTATTTACAGGGGGTCCTGGTAGTGTGTCAGTATTTACAGGGGGGTCCCCAGGAGTGTGTCAGTATTTACAGGGGGTCCCCAGGAGTGCATCAGTATTTACAGAGGGTTCCCAGGAGTGTGTCAGTATTTACAGGGGGTTCCCAGGAGTGTGTCAGTATTTATAGGGAGTCCCCGGGAGTGTGTCAGTATTTACAGGGGGTCCTGGTAGTGTGTCAGTATTTACAGGGGGTCCCCAGGAGTGTGTCAGTATTTACAGGGGGTCCCCAGGAGTGTGTCAGTATTTACAGGGCGTCCCTGGGAGTGTGTCAGTATTTACAGGGGGTCCCCGGGAGTGTGTCAGTATTTGTCCCATCTGGTGCACCCTAGCTGAGTGTTTCTGCTCACTCACTCAGTGTTAGCTGTGCTACCTCCCCCAAGCCCCGATAATAATCTCAAATACTCAACAATGAATCCACTAAAGCCACTATGTTCCTTACAGTGTCCCCGAGATGGAATTCACAGAAACTCTCAGAGAATGGGAATCGAGTAAAAAAGGGGCCGAGCCCATCACTTTGAAGTGATGGTCACGCAACTCTCTCGACGAGCTTTAGAAACTGCCGACCTTTGCCTCCTCCTTGCAGACATGTTACTTTTATCCTCGATTCCCAAGCCCTTTCATATTTATCGTGGAGGAGAGCAAAGCTGAAACAATGGCCTTTTCTGAAAGTCCAGCTGATCTACTGAAATACTCGACAAAGTTTAAAAATCTAAATATCTACATGTGGAAGTTCGCCGTGTAGTGAAGCATAACAAAGTTCGTATAATATTCGAGACAACCATAAACAAAGGAACATCAACAACAGCAACTTGTATTTATATAGCGCCTTTAACGTAGTAAAACGTCCCAAGGCGCTTCACAGGAGCGATTATCAAAAAGGAGATTTTAAAAAAAAATTAGTTTATGGGATGTGGGCGTCGCTGGCAAGGCCGGCATTTATTGCCCATCCCTAATTGCCCTTGAGAAGGTGGTGGTGAGCTGCCTTCATGAACCGCTGCAGTCCGTGTGGTGAAGGTGCTCCCACAGTGCTGTTAGGGAGGGAGTTCCAGGATTTTGACCCAGCGACGATGAAGGATCGGCGATATATTTCTAAGTCAGGATGGTGTGTGACTTGGAGGGGAACTTGGAGGTGGTGGTGTTCCCATGCACCTGCTGCGCTTGTCCTTCTAGGTGGAAGAGGTCGCGGGTTTGGGAGGTGCTGCCGAAGAAGCCTTGGCGAGTTGCTGCAGTGCATCTTGTAGATGGTCCACACTGCAGCCACCGTGCGCCGGTGGTGGAGGGAGTGAATGTTTAAGGTGGTAGATGGGGTGCCAATCAAGCGGGCTGCTTTGTCCTGGATGGCGTCGAGCTTCTTGAGTGTTGTTGGAGCTGCACTCATCCAGGCAAGTGGAGAGTATTCCAGCACACTTTCAGGGCAGGTGACCAAAAGCTTGGTCAAAGAGGTAGGTTTTAAGGAGCATCTTAAAGGAGGAAAGAGCAGTAGAGAGGCGGAGAGGTTTAGGGAGGGAAATCCAGAGCTTAGGGCCCAGGCAACAGAAGGCACGGCCACCAATGGTGGAGCGATTATAATCAGGGATGCTCACGAAAAAGAACGAAAGACTTGCATTTCTATAGCGCCTTTCACGACCACCAGACGTCCCAAAGCGCTTTACAGCCAATGAAGTACTTTTTGAAGTGTAGTCACTGTTGTAATGTAGGAAACGCAGAAGCCAATTTGTGCACAGCAAGATCCCACAAACAGCAAAGTGATAGTGACCAGATCATCTGTTTTAGTGATGTTGATTGAGGGATAAATACTGGCACCAGGGAGAACTCCCCTGCTCTTCTTCAAAATAGTGCCATGGGATCTTTTACGTCCACTTGAGAGAGCAGATGGGGCCTCAGTTTAACATCTCATCCGAAAGATGGCACCTCCGACAGTGCAGCACTCCCTCAGCACTGCACTGGAGCGTCAGCCTAGATTTTTGTGCTCAAGTCCCTGGAGTGGGATTTGAACCCACAACCTTCTGACTCAGAGGCAAATGTGCGACCCACTGAGCCACGACTGACACTCAGGGCTGAGGTGAGAATTGGAGGAGCGCAGAGATCTCATAGGGTTGTGGGCTGGAGAAGGTTACAGAGATAGCGAGGGGGCGAGGCCACGGAGGGAACTGAACACGAGGATGAGAATTTTTAAATCGAGGCGTTGCTCAACCGGGAGCCGATGTAGGTCAGGGAGCACAGGCTCAACAGGTCAGACAGCATCTGCGGAGAGAGAAACGAAGGCGGTAATTTTAAACAACCCACCTGTCGGGGAACTGACAGGACCGGGAGCAACGTTTGTTTTGCACCCAGCAGGTTGAATAGACGAGGGTTTTTATATCAAGTATAGAAGATTAAGGGGTGATCTAATTGAGGTGTTTAAGATGATTAAAGGTATTGATAGGGTAGATAGAGATCTTACTCTCCATTGAGGTCAATATTGGGCGGGGTGTAAAACCGGAATCCCACCCGACCCAGTGGGTTTCCCACCTGACCAGTTAGGTTAAAATTCCACCCCCCCGTAGGGTTAACATTTGTGATCGCTGACCTTTCATCAGAACGAGTTCATTGGCCTGAATCGTTAGCCCTCCATCTCAGGATACGGGGTAAGACATTTTAGGACTGAGATGAAGAGGAATTTCTTCACTCAGAGGGTGGTGAACCTGTGGTATTCTCTACCACAGAAGGCTGTGGAGGCCAAGTCACTGAATATATTTAAGAAGGAGATAGATAGATTTATAGACACAAAAGGCATCAAGGGGTATGGGGGAGAGAGCGGGAATATGGTATTGAGATAGAGGATCAGCCATGATCATATTGAATGGCGGAGCAGGCTCGAAGGGCCGAATGGCCGACTCCTGCTCCTATCTTTCTATCTTCCTATGTTTCTACATTCCTCTCCGCAGATGCTGCCTGGCCTGCCGAGTGCTTCCAGCAATTTCTTTCTTTCATTTCAGATTTTCCCGCGTCCCCGGTATTTTGCTTTTAGTTTGAGCACTTTGTCAGCTGTGACCGTGCAACATATTTTCAAACGTAGAAGCCGCTCTCCTGAGCTTGCGGGTTAAGGGGGAGTAGAAACTGCTTTATTCTGCCTTTCTGAGCAGCAGTTTGCAGTTGTCTGTATGCCAAAGGTGGAAATCTCCAGTAACGCTTCCCTTAATGAGCACATAGCTCGTGGCAAACAAAATTAGATCCTGTCATTTTTTAAAAAATTAACAGGAACAGACAGGACGCTCGCCCCCGCTCCTAAATCACCCGGCTCTAATTTTAAGGTTCTGCCCCCTTGTTCTGGATTCCCCTCGCCAGAGGAAATAGTTTCTCTCTAGCTACCCAATCAAATCCTTTAATCCTCTTAAACACCTCAATTAGATCACCCCTTAATCTTCTACCCTTGAGGGAATGAAAACCCTAGTCTATTCACCCTGCCTCATAATTTAATCCTTTTAAGCCTCGGTAAATCTTCATTATAATACAGTGAAGCTACACAGAGGAGGAAGACTGTCTGCTTTGAATGGTCAATCCCTTACTTCCACACAAAAAAATGGATAAAGAAAGACTGGTGTGTGATACAAACTTTGCCTGATGTTTTAGGGCATTGCTGGCGCCCGCCTTCATATGAGGGATAGAAAGAGGTTTTATTCTGAGCAAGTGGGATGATCTGAGCAGGGTCGTGGTAGAGGTATAATGAGCATGAAGTCCTCTGGGCTCGACAGGGGAAAAACATCATCAGTCTTCTGGTCCTGATCACTGCTTACACATCACGATAAGGAGAGAGCAACGTGTGTGACGGTGGACTGTGTGTGGGTGTCAAGAACAGACAGATTAGGATCAGTCACAATGCTCTTATGACTGAACAATCTGTTGACACTCAACTGTCTCACCTCGCCCACGGAGAAGCCCCGTGGTGCGAGGGACTGGGAATCTGGGAGGAACTCTATCCCAGCGTCAATCACTGACTTCAAGAGAGGACAGGAGATTCATAGAATCATACAACACAGAGGGAGGCCATTCGGCCCATCGTGCCTGTGCTTCGAACGAGCTCTCCAATTAATCCCACTCCCCCTGCTCTTTCCCCACAGCCCTGCAAATTTTTCCTTTTCAAGTATTTATCCAATTCCCTTTTGAAAGTTACTATTGAATCTGCTTCCACCGTCCTTTCAGGCAGCGAGTTCCAGATCACAACAACTCGCTGCGTAAAAAAAATTCTCCTCATCTCCCCCTCTGGTTCTTTTGCCAATTACCTTCAATCTGTGTCCTCTGGTTGCCGACCCTCCCGTCAGTGGAAACAGTTTCTCCCTATTCATCGGAAAGCCTCTCATTATTGGGGGACACAAGCGGGAAAATAAAGGAAGGCTGCAAACGGGAGTCCCAACAGCACCAAAGCGAGACAAGAGAGCAATCCGAGAGAACCGTGCATGCGTTTAATTTTTCATATGATAAAGAAGAAATGGCATCTGCTGTAAATCTCCGACAGAGGGGGAAAGAAATCTGCTCACATGAAGTATGGAAACCAGGCAGATATAAAAGTAATTGCGTGCGACATCGTCCGAATTTTACCCGTGGTGAGCAAAGCTTCAACAAGGCATGCGGCACAAGACAACACCTTCCTACGATCTTACAGCACAGAAGGAGGCCATTCGGCTCATCGTGCCTGTACCGGCTCTTTGGTAGAGCGATCCAATTAATCCCACTCCCCCCTGTTCTGTCCCCATAGCCCTGTCATTTTTTTCCCCTTCAATTATTTATCCAATTCTCTTTCGAATGTTGCTCTTGAATCTGCTTCGCTCAGCTGCATCGAATGGGGGGGACCCGATGTAAGGCAAGCTCAGGTCACAATGAGCGCAGTGAGCTGACTGCAGGAGCACGCGGTTGACTGTGCTCAGGCCAGTGTTCTTATAAGACCTTTTCCCTGCCACATTACACGTAATGCCAAGCCCGTGTAGAACCGCCCCTCTGGTCCAATCACAACGCCCGCATTTCTTTCTCACCTCATCTTCCTCCAGCAACACAAGACGGACTATGATGATGTTCACGGAATTGCCGATACTTGCATCACGGAACAACCCTGCAACCTGCAGAAAGAGGTGGGAAGAGCTGGTGAGAGAGGCACGCCCCACAGGTCGCAATACAGCAACAGCAACGTGCATTTATACAGCGCCTTTAACGTACTAACATAGAAACATAGAAGATAGGAGCAGGAGTAAGCCATTCGGCCCCTCGAGCATGCTCCGCCATTCAATGCGATCATGGCTGATCATCCAAATTCAGTACCCTGTCCCTGCTTTCTCCCCATACCCCTTGATCCCTTTAGCCTTAAGAAATATATCTAACTCCTTCTTGAATATATTTAATGAATTGGCCTCAACAGCCTTCTGTGGTAGAGAATTCCACAGGTTCACCACTCTCTGGGTGAAGAAATTCCTCCTCATCTCAGTCCTAAATGGCTTACCCCTTATCCTTAGACTGTGACCCCTGGTTCTGGACTCCCCTGCCATCGGGAACATCCTTCCTGCATCTAGTCTGTCTAGTCCTGTTAGAATGTTATAAGTTTCAATGAGATCCCCTCTCATTCTTCTAAACTCTAGCGAATATAAGCCTAATCGACCCAATCTCTCTTCATACGTCATTCCTGCCATCCCAGGTATCAGCCTGGTGAATCTTCGCTGCACTCCCTCCGTGGCAAGAACATCCTTCCTCAGATAAGGCGACCAAAACTGCACACAATACTCAAGGTGTGGTCTCACCAAGGCCCTGTACAACTGCAGCAAGACATCCTTGCTCCTGTACTCGAATCCCCTCTCTATGAAGGCCAACATACCATTTGCCTTCTTAAAATGTCCCAAGGCGCTTCACAGGAGCGTAATCAGGCAAAATTTGACACTGAGCCACATAAGGAAATAGTAGGACTGGTGACCAAAAGCTTGGTCAAAGAGGTAGGGCTGGATTTTCTCAATGGGGGTGTGTTGGGGGCAGGACTGCTGGTTGTCGGGTTTCAGTCCTGCCCCCCCAACGACGTCTGGCCAACCCACGCTATTTTCCCTTGATTGACCTTGTTAAACCCGCCCTGGGCAACTAGGGTTGGGCAATAAATGCCGGCTAGCACCCACATCTCGAGAATGAGTTTTGTAACAAAAAAAGCCCAGAGTGATCCCAGGTCAATCCCTGATCTCCGCTGAGATGGCTGACCTCACCTGCACTCCGCTCCAATCTCCTCAGGTGTTGGGAGCTGGGGCAGCCAATCGGCAGCTCTGAGCGGGTCCAAGGGAAAGGACCCCTACCCAACGGTAACAGCTATTTTTATATTACCTGCTGCCTTTTCACGATCGTATGTGACACCTTAAGTGGATAATACTTAGTATCATTGCCTGGGTAAGATGTAAGGGGCCCCCGAACCAAACCTTAGCTCAGGACCCCTTGCGCAACAAACGCCGCACCTCCATCGCCCGAGGGAACGTGCGGCAAGATTTCTCTGACCCTCAAAAAATGGCCGTGTAAAACTGCCGAGTATCCATCCACAATCCCATCTCCGTATCCCAACTTGGACTGTTGCTTTTTCCGCTCCCAGGACGACAGGAAACATCTGGTTTCCTGGAATATTTGATCGCCTCTGTCTTTATTTATCGCTATAGCTTTCCAAACCATTCCTTCACCGATATTTATCCAGCTTTGCGTCAGAGATAGACGACTCAGCATTAACTGGTTTTTGCTGGGAATCGGTCCCGTACGAGATCCCGCTGCTCAGAATTCAGCCCTAAATTGGCACCTGGCAGCTCTGATTCTTGGCCTTGGAGAGAGTGCGGAGGAGATTTCCCACAATGGTCCCAGGGATGAGGGACTTCAGTTATCTAGAGAGAGACGAGAGAAGCTGGGGTCGTTCTCTTTAGAGCAGTGAAGGTTAAGGGGAGATTTGATAGAGGTTTTCAAAAATCATGAGGGGTTTTGACAGAGTAAATAAGGAGAAACTGTTTCCACTAGCGGGAGGGTCGATAACCAGAGGACACAGATTTAAGGTAATTGGCAAAAGAACCAGTGGGGAGATGAGGAGAATTTTTTTACGCAGCGAGTTGTTGTGATCTGGAACGCGCTGCCTGAAAGGGCGGTGGAAGCAGATTCAATAGTAACTTTCAAAAGGGAATTAGATAAATACTGGAAAAGGAAACATTTGCAGGGCTCTGGGGAAAGAGCAGGAGGAGTGGGACTAATTGGAGAGCCCTTTCTAAGAGCCGGCACAATGGGCCGAATGGCCTCCTTGAGTGCTGTAAGATTTTATGACAGTGCAATAGTTGATAAATACCGAGTTTGCGATTCTCACCCAGGGCAGTGATAGGGGCACACTAATAGGTCTCTGGGAATAACCGGGCTCCTGCTTGCTTTCCTGCGACCCCGGCTGGAAGCTGCACGTGTGCAGGATGCCAGAGGAGGGCGGGACCAGGCTGGGCTGAGCTGTGATGTCACTCATGGCCGAATGTCCTGCTGGCAGGCACCGTCAAGGCTCACGCATGAAGGATGGGCACATGGGCAAGGAATGGTGATCAATGTCTATGGAACCAGGATAGGAGGGGTGATCACTGTTCAACGGAGACGTCACACTGATGCAGTAGTTAACGCTCTTCCCAGGCATATAGATGAGCCCTATTGTTGGGGACAGGGTTTAGAGGAAGCTTTACTCTGTGCCTCACCTGGGAGTGCTTCATTCTAACACTGGATAAAAAAAAACTTGCATTTCTTTAGCACCTTTCACGACCTCAGGATGTGCCAAAACGCTTCGCAGCCAATTAAGCACTGTTTGGAGTGTAGTCACTGTTGTAATGTAGGAAACGCGGCAGCCAATTTGCGCACAGCAAGCTCCCACAGACAGCAATGTGATAATGACCAGACTATCTGGCAGCACTTGAACACAAAACTCCCCCATCAAAAAAGAGTGTCACCCCATGGCTCAGTGGGCAGCACTCTCTCTCGCCTGTGAGTCAGAAGGTTGTGGGTTCGAAGTCCCCACTCCAGGGGCTTGAGCACAAAAATCCAGGCTGACACTCCCAGTACAGTGCTGCGGGAGTGCTGCACTGTCGGAGGTGCCGTCTTTCAGCTGGGACGTTAAACCGAGGGCCCCGTCTGCTCTCTCAGGTGGAAGCAAATGATGCCATGGCACTGTGTCGAAGAAGAGCAGGGGAGTTTTCCTCAGTGTCCTATTCTAGTTGCTTTAGATGCCTCTTGACTGAAATAACTTCTGTTAGAAAGCTGATACTTTAGCAATAAGCTAAAAAACTTGTGTGGGCCGTAAATCACAAAATGACCAGTTGATGTTTTGAAATTGCTTTTGTTGCAGATATCTCCTGAATTATTATACGCTGCCACAGAAGCACTCAACTGTCCAAAACTGTGGGATGGAGTTTATGAGTTAGAATGTCTCCTAATAAATTTATGACAGCTAATAATAGGGCTTTGATTTCCAAATTATGAAGAAAAGCCAAATGTTATTCGGTTTCCATTTCTCAGAATGGAAATTCAGCGTGTCAGCCATGGCTCAGTGGGCAGCGCTCTCGTTTCTGAGTCACAATGTTGTGGGTTCAAGCGGCACTCCAGAATTCACAGCACGTAATCTAGGCTGACACTCCAGGGAATGCTGCACGGTCGGAGGGGCCGCCTTTCGGATGAGATGTCAACCCGAAGCCACGACTGCCCTCTCAGGTGGACGTAAAAGATCCTGTGGCGGAACAGGGCGGTCCTGGGGCCAATATTTAACCCTCAATCTACATCACTAAAACAGATGATCTGGACATTTATCACAGTGCTGTTTGTGGGAGCTTGCTGTGCGCAAATTGGCTGCCAGGTTTCCTACATTACAACAGTGACTACATTTCAAAAGTATTTCATTGGCTGTAAAGCACTTTGGGACGTCCTGAGGTCATGAAAGGCGCTATAGAAATGCAAGTCTTTCTTTTCTAATTTCCAGTCCACTAAGCTTTACTGGGATTCATAATGAAAATACTACCCGCCGTAGTTTGGACATGATCCATTAAAAAAAGTCACTTAAAAACTCATGACAGTTTAGCAGTACTGCTCAAAGCTGAACCTCCATCGAACCCAGCTTGATAATTGCATCACCCAGCAACAACTGAGGCAGACAAGCCAGAAAGGCCCCATGTTCAAACCCGAGCCGGCCTCCCATCTCCCACCCTCCGTAACCTTGAGCTCATCTGAATCTCTGCTGCCCCCGTGTCCTAACCCATTCCGTTCACCCATCACCCCCTGGTGCTCGCTGACCTACATTGGCTCCCGGTCCGACGCCTCGATTTTAAAATTCTCATCCTTGTATTTAAATCCTTCCGTGGCCTCCTCGCCCCCCCTCCCTATCTCTCTAAACCCCCCACCAGCCTGACAACCCGCCGAGATCTCTGCACTCCTCCAATTCTGGCCTCTTCAGCACATTCCCCGATTTTAATCGCTCCTCCATTGGCGGCCGTGCCAATGAGAGAGAAGACTTTCCAATTCCCACTGCTAACGCCCGTGACCCTGAAGAACACAAAACTCCCCAAAAAATTAACTTTCTAAAGTAATTTAAAGTGCCCCATTAAAATGTCACTCACCATGTTCATAACGGTGAGTACGTATGCTTCAATGTTTTCACTTCCGTGATGCTCCACCATTTTAGAATCAGCCACAACCAGAGTCTCCACCCACTTCTCCTGGCTGATCGAGCGTTGTTTGATCCGTCTCCTTCGCTGTTGCTTCTTTTCCCAATTTTCCCGTTTCTTTTCCAAATGCTCCAGGTTCTTCAGGGAATCTAAACGTTTTGCGAGAAGGAACGGATGAAGGAATTTTAATGCGGCATTCCTCAGCATCAATGGGATTAATCAAAGAACGAAGGAGGAGGCCATTCAGCCCCTCGAGCCTGTTTCGTCATTCAATGAGATCACGGCTGGTCTGTATCTAGATTCCATCTACCCGCCTTGGCTCCGTATGCCTTAATACCCTTACCCAACAAAATCTATCGAGCTCAGCTTAAAATTATTCATTGAGCCGGCATCTACTGCTTCTTGTGGGAGAGAGTCCCACTATTCTACCACACTTTGCATGAAGAAATGTTTCCTAAACTTCTCTCCTGAATGGCCCGGCTCTGATTTTAAGACTATGTCCCCTTAGCCTAGACACCCAACACCCCCCCGGCCCTCCCCCCCGCCACCAGCAGAAAAAGTTTCTATCTACCCCATCAATTCCTTCCAAAATCCTAAAAACCTCAATCAAATCACCGCTTAACCTTCTATATCCAGGGAATACAAACCTAGTTTACATAACAAGACTGAAGTAAGGAAGGCTGAGTCACTTCACCTTTACAATGGAAATGCCTATGCAAAAATTGTCACATTGTAAGTACCCCATGGAGGCGCTGCAGCGCCACTATTGGTAGGAGGATGTAATTACAGTGTGACAAGTTTACATAGACAGTTCTCATTATAAATGTGGACACTGGAATTTATAATGGAGATATAACAATAGGATGGAATGTATGACAGGATAGAATTTCTCTCTCAAGGGAGAGACCACAGATCTGGTAGCCAAAAGTGGGAGAAATTTATAATATTATTTGTCAGATACCTAACGCTGCAGAATTCCAGTCAGGTACATTGACAGCACACGGATCTCACACCAACACTGCACGCCCTCAACTCGTCTGCAAAAACCCTTCTCAGGGCTGATTCTCGTTAGTACAGTTCACAGGTCAGCCGTGGCTCAGCACTCTCGTCGCTGGGTCAGAAGGTCGTGGGTTCAAGTTCCACTCCAGAGACATGAGCGCAAAAATCCAGGCTGACGCTCCCAGTGCAGTGCTGAGGGAGTGCTGCACTGTCGGAGGTGCCGTCTTTCAGATGAGACGTTAAACCGAGGCCCCGTCTGCTCTCTCAGGTGGATGTAAAAGATCCCATGGCCACTATTTGGAAGAAGAGCAGGGGAGTTCTCCCCGGTGTCCTGGGGCCAATATTATCCCTCAACCAAGATTCACTAAAAAAACAGATGATCTGGTCATTATCACGTTGCTGTTTGTGGGAGCTTGCTGTGTGCAAATTGACTGCTGCATTTCCCACATTATAACAGTGACCACACTTCAAAAAATACTTCATTCGCTGTAAAGCGCTTTGGGACGTCCGGAGGTCGTGAAAGGCGCTATAGGAATGCAAGTCTTTTTTTTCAGGTACACATTTTACAGGTGGAGAAAGTGGGATTCTCAAAAACATCGGAAGGCTGTTTAACTATAAAAGTCTCGGAACCAGGGAACAAACCCTGCTAGTGTGTGCCTTCAAAACTGTGTGTGAAGAGAGAGCGAGAAAGAGAGAGAGAGAGTCCATATGAAAGAGAGAGAGAGAGTGAGAGCAATTCAGGACGACAGAAAGAGAGCAAGCGAGACGAGCAAGAGAGAAAGACACGAGGCAGAAAGAGACAATAGGTCTGAACAGAGAGAGAGAGAAAGCAAGTATGTACAGCGTAGAATGAGGATGGTAAATCGGTTCCAGTGCAATTCAAATACTTCCCAATTCTCAAAGGGTTAATCCCCAGGCCCATTTGATGAGGTGCTTTTGTTAATTACTTTTTTTACTTATTGGCATTAATAATTAACTCTCCAGGTCACTTGGTTCATTCAACATTTCCAATGCAGAATTTGCCGGCAGCTTTAGTGCTCTGTCTCCATAAACATCAGGGGCTTTGAGCCAAGGACTTGGGCTTTGACACGAGGCAGTGGGGTACCAGGCTTTGTCCGAAATTCCTCTTCCATGGCCATTTATTTTCATTTGGGTTAACTCCTCCCCCGAGGATAGCCCAGAGAGGCATTTCAGACGTTCCACACGACTCCCCCCACTGTGTAATGTCAAAGCCTTGCTGCTTTCACAGAACACAAGGAGGGGGATTCAATGTCAGAACCTTTCTACATGGGAACAGTTTGTAAAGGATTGCCGTTAACTTGATGTCCTTTCAGGATTTTTTTTACATTTCTGTTGGCACACAGACCTTTTTTTTTAAAAACCTTGACCTCTTCCTCTGCTAGTCTCCTCTCCTGTTATGCTAAACCTGTATAAAACACTGGTTAGTCTGCAGCTAGAGTATCGTGTCCAATTCAGGGCACCACAATTTGGGAAGGATGTCAAGGCCTTGGAGAGAGTGCAGAGGAGATTTAAAAGAAAGAAAGACTTGCATTTATATAGCGCCTTTCACGACCACCGGATGTCTCAAAGTGCTTTACAGCCAATGAAGTACTTTTGAAGTGGAGTCACTGTTGTGATGTGGGAAACGCGGCAGCCAATTTGCACACAGCAAGTTCCCACAAACAGCAATGTGATAATGACCAGATAATCTATTTCTGTTAAGTTGATTGAGGGAGAAATATTAGCCAGGACACTGGGGATAACTCCCCAGCTCATCTTCGAAATAGTGGCCGTGGGATCTTTTACGTCCACCTGAGAGAGCAGACGGGGCCTCGGTTTAACGTCTCATCTGAAAAACGGCACCTCTGACAGTGCATCACATTTACTGGAATGGTACCAGGGATGAGGGACTTCAGTTATGTGGAGAGACTGGAGAAGCTGGGGTTGTTCTCCTTAGAGCAGAGGTGGTTAAGGGGAGATTTAATAGAGGTGTTCAAAATCGGTTTTGACAGAGTAAATAAGGAGAAACTATTTCTGTTGGTAAACAGATTTAAGGTGATTGGCAAAAGAACCGCGGGTGACATGAGGGGAAAAAAATTTACGTAGCGAGTTGTTGATCTGGAATGCGCTGCCTGAAAGGGCGGTGGGAGCAGATTCAATAGTAACTTTCAAAAGGGAATTGGATAAATACTTGAAGGGGAAGAAATTTGCAGGAATATGGGGAAAGAGCAGGGGGAGTGGGATTAATTGGAGAGCTCTTTCAAAGAGCCGGCACAGGCACGATGGGCCGAACGGCCTCCTTCTGTGCGGTATCGTTCTATGATTCCTAAAGGCCTGAACTCATGCAGAAGCACAGTTCCACGGGCAACAGCTGTCCTCTAGTGCTTCTCCCAATTGGCCCAATCTTCTAAACTGAGTGCCGGCAGACTGTTCGACAATGTAGGGGAGAGACCGGGAGAGTCATTACAGCTGTGCTCGACTTTCGAGCTGGGGTCACGGAATAACGTCGAGTATCAGGAACCCCGGCTGACATTTCCCCTTCCTTGGCCATGGACACCGAGGCTAGTTTGCAGTGACTCCTGCCACTTCAGCTGATCATTTTCTTTGTGCCAATATTATTGGGGAGACCGGCGTGAAGGAGTCACTCTGCCGAACCGTGTGACCGAGTCTAATTCGCATCAATAGAGACACAATAGGGTAAACCCCAGGATACAGCAGTCCCGGGGCGGTGGGGTGGGGGAGGGGATGGGGGGAAGCTGCTCTCGAAGGGGACGTGGCCCAGAGAATCAGGATTGCAAATCCTATCTCCCTTCACGCACGATATCCCACCGGGATTGCAGGATCACTGAATTTACCTTCACTACATTAGCTCAGGAATAAATTTTGGTAGATTGATTGTGCGACTATTCAGCTCTTTCACACCTGCAGCTCTGTGTTGCCACCAATAACATTAAAAAACGAATTGAAAATATTTAAATTAATAATTTAAATATCAACAGAAATAGAGAGAGAAAAATGCATGATAAAACTCATGATAATTCTTGGTCACCGTTTATTTTTTTTAAAAGGTGCACGATTGTGTTTTTTTGTGTGTGAGAGAGTCTGTGTGAGTGACTGTGTGTGTGAAGTGTGCATCAGCATCAGTGCATATCTGCAAGGATATGTGTGTTACTCTGTCTGCATTGAGTGTGTGTGAGTGTGTTTGAATGTGTGAGTGTTTAAATGTGTGTGAGTGTGCTTGTGTATGTGTGTGCATTGAGTGTGAGTATATTTGAGTGTGTGTGCATTGAGTGTGAGTGTATTTGAGTGTGTGTGCATTGAGTGTGAGTGTATTTGAGTGTGTGTGCATTGAATGTGTGTGAGTGTATTTGTGTATGTGTCTATACATGGTGCATGTGTCCCTCTGAGGAATGTGTGTCTATATGAGAGAGAAAACAGAATGTGTCTTTAAGGGAATGCATGCGAGAGAGTGGATGTACGAGGGAATGTGAGAGAGTGTGAGTGTGTGTGCGAGGGAATGTGAGAGTGTGTGTGTTTGAGGGAGTTTGAGAGAGTGTGCATGCAAAGAAATTTCAGAGAGAATGTGCGAGTGCATGAGAGGGAATGTAAGGGAGAATAAAGAGAATTTGGAAATAAAAATGGGGGGATGTAAACCGGGCTCCCGACTCGCTATCATCCATTTTACAACACTGAACAAAGTCAAGAGCTACCCCAGTGTGATGAAGAAAGAGAATATGAGTGTGTACGTGTGTGTGAGAACACGAGTCAGTGGTCTATTTGGGAGTGTGTGTTCTAAGTTACTTGACTACTATATTCATAATAAAGTCTAACTTATGTTACTGCTTTTTAATAAATGTGTTACATACATCTGTACAAAAAAACTTGGACCAGGGTGGAAAGATCAATGGCTTGAAGTGCAGCCTTTAATTATTAACTGAAAGGTTCCCTCCTGGTACAAGCTGGGTCCTGTTTAAATAAAACTGCAGACCAGATAAGAAAGCCGGGATAAACTGTCCCCGGGAGCCTACACCAAGGGCTTGAACCTGACTCTCCCAGGACACCACTCAGGTCAGTCACCGTTAGTATAAAGTTAGCAGGTTAATGAGGTCTTGAGAACCCTCTTTTATTTGGTGTTCTCACTCCAGCAAGCACTGTACTTCATTCCTGAATGGATTCGAAATGGAATTTCTGGGTTGGATCCCAGTCTGTTAACAGGGAGCTATTCAAATCTGCTCAAATAATATTTCTTATGAAGCCTGGCATTGATCTCTGACCTTTTTTTTGTTTTCCAGCACTGATTACAGTAAAAAAAAATACACACTGCTTGGATTCGACAAGCATAAACCTGGGATAGGGCAGCTGGACCTGGGTATGTGTGTACAATCAGGGCAGTGCTGAGGGAGCGCTGCACTGCCGGAGGTGCCGTCTTTCGGATGAGACGTTAAACCTCTCTCAGGTGGACGTGCAAATTGGCTGCCGCGTTTCCTACATTACAACAGTGACTACACTTCAAAATTGTGCCCTGTACACCCAAGTCTAAGTCATTAATATATATCAAGAAAAGCCGTGGTCCTAGTACCGACCCCTGGGGAACACCACTGTATACCTTCCTTCAGTCCGAAAAACAACCGTTCACCACTACTCTCTGTTTCCTGTCACTTAGCCAATTTCGTATCCATGCTGCCACTGTCCCTTTTATTTCATGAACTTCAACTTTGCTGACAAGCCTATTATGTGGCACTTTATCAAACGCCTTTTGGAAGTCCATGTACACTATGTCAACCACATTGCCCTCATCAACCCTCTCTGTTACCTCATCAAAATATGATTTGCCTTTAACAAATCTGTGCTGGATTTCCTTAATTAATCCACACTTGTCCAAATGACTGTTAACTTTGTCCCTGATTATCGTTTCTAAAAGCTTCCCCACAACCGAGGTTAAACTGACTGGCCTGTAGTTGCTGGGTTTATCCTTACACCCTTTTTTGAACAAGGGTGTAACATTTGCAATTCTCCAGTCCTCTGGCACCGCCCCCGTACCCAAGGAGGATTGGAAGATTATGGCGAGTACCTCCGCGATTTCCTCTTTAACCTCCCTCAGCATCCTAGTATGCATCCCATCTGGTCCTGGTAACTTATCAACTTTAAGTTAAGACAGCCTTTCTAGTACCTCCAATTTATCAATTTTTACCCCATCCAGTATCTCCACTACCCCCTCTTTCACTATGACTTTGGCAGCATCATCTTCCTTGGTGAAGATAGATGCAAAGTACTCATTTAGTACCTCAGCCATGCCCTCTGCCTCCATGTGTAGGTCTCCTTTTTAGTCCCTACTCGGCCCCACCCCTCCTCTTACTACCCATTTACTATTTATATGTCTACAGAAGACTTTTGAATTCCCTTTTATGTTAGCTGCCAATCTATTCTCATACTCTCTCTTTGCCCCTCTTATTTTCTTTTTCACTTCCCCTCTTCATTTTCTATATTCAGCCTGATTCTCACCTGTATTCTCAACCTAACATCTGTCATACGCGCTTTTTTTCTGTTTCATCTTACTCTCTATCTCTTTCGTCATCTAGGGAGCTCTGACTTTAGTTGCCCTACCTTTCCCCCTCGTGGGAATGTACCTCGACTCTACCTGAACCATCTCCTTTTTAAAGGCAGCCCATTGTTCGATTACAGTTTTGTCCGCCAATCTTTGATTCCAATTTACCCAGGCCAGATCCGTTCTCAACCCATTGAAATTTGCTTTCCTCCAATTAAGTATTTTTACTCTAGATTGCTCCCTGTCCTTTTCCATAGTTAATCTAAACCTTATGATCACTGTTCCCTAAATGTTCCCTTACTGACACTTGATCCACTTGACTCACCTCATTCCCCAGAACCAGATCCAGAAATGCCTCCTTCCTCGTTAGGCCGGAAACGAACTGATCAACAAAGTTCTCCTGAACACCTTATATCCAGGAATATTTAAAACTCAATCCTGCCCTTTTTTGAGCCAGGTCTCCGTTATTGCCACGACATCACATTCCCATGTGGCTATTTGTGCCTGCAGCTCACCAACCTTATTTACCGCGCTTTGTCCATTTACACACATGCACTGTAAACCTGTCTTAGACCTTCTCGTATTCACTCAATCTTACTCCACCTAATAACTTACTATTTCTTACTCTAGTGCTATCTGTCTCTCCCTTTGTGCACTTTGTTTCTCCTTTCTACTGCTAAATCCTGGTTCCCATCCCCCTGTCAAATTAATTTAAACCCTCCCCAACAGTGTAATGATATCAGCAAATAGAAATGGTATTTGCCTGTTCGATTATGATGCCTTAACAGCATGTTTGCATGTATTGATTGCTTGTGCCTGACCAGCAGAGGGCATGTGACAGAGACAAGCAAGGCAGTTCAGTTTAGTTTCAGTTTCATTCTAGATGCATCACAAGCATCGTGTCTCCTGAAAAGCTGTATAAAGAGTTGAACAGGCTTTAGATTAAAAGTCATTCTCTTTCATAAATGTCTCGTCATTGAACCCACAAAGAAATCAATATATGGTGTCAGAAGTGATTGAAAGAGATGAAGAGGAAAAATCTGAAGTTAAATCAGCTCTCCACAGATTAGCAAGCCAAAAGAGAACATCGTTACTTACCATTAGAGAATAGCTAACGAAGTGAAAAATGGAAGGTTTACTCCCACCGGCGACACTTCAGTTGACAGGTAATGTGGCTGAAAATTGGAGAAGGTTCAAACAACGTGTGGGGTTGTATTTATCAGCAATCGGAGCTGACGAGAAAAGTAATAAAAGGAAATCGTCACTGTTCTTACATGTCGTGGGTGATGAAGCGCTGGAGGTGTATAATAACTTCACATTCGATGCTGATGGAGACAAAATGAAGCTAGATAAAATAATAGAACAGTTTGAGGCCTACTGCATACCTAAACGTTACGTGACGTTTGAGAGGCACAGATTTTTCACATGTGTTCAGAAAACGGGTGAGACTATTGATCAGTATGTGACTGAACTTAGAAACAGAAGCAAATCGTGTGAATTTGGGGGACTGACAGACTCGCTGATAAAAGACAGACTGGTGTGTGGTATTCCGAATAATGGTCTAAGGGAAAGACTGCTAAGAGAGCAAGATCTAGACCTGGGAAAAGCCATAGCACTGTGTAGGGCTACAGAGACTGTGAAGTTGCAGGCAAAGGAGCTGTTCAGTGACAATAGCTGCAACGTGGATGCAGTGAGAATGAACGGATACAAACCGTTTAACAAAAAGAGCGCCAATGTGAAAAAAGAGGCGTGGCCAGCGAACGAAAATGAAAGGGACAATCGAAAGACATGTAGTCGATGCGGTACACAGCATCCACCAAAAAAGTGTCCAGCATATGGTAAAACATGCAATAGTTGCAACAAAAACAACCATTATGCCTGCTGCTGCAAGAACCAAGTGCAACAAAGCAAGGTCCATGCAGTAGATGAAAGCGACATAGAGGAGGTCTATGTAGATGTTGTGTCTGAAAACAAAAAAGAACAAAGAGACTGGATGTTGACACTAAAAGTGAATGACATACACATTCCATTTAAATTGGATACTGGAGCACAAGTTAATGTGATATCAGAGACCGATTTTAAGAAAATTAGACCCAGACCAAAGATACATGGAATAAAAGTGAAAGTGACAGGATACTCAGGTACTGAAATACCAGTGAAAGGAAGATGCATTGTCAAAGTGACACACAAGAACAGAGAGCACACGTTAGCATTAATCGTGGTGCCAAAGGAGGTGCAAGCCATACTAGGTTTAAAAGCCTGTGAGAGACTGAACCTGGTAAAGAGAGTCCTCATTGTGGAAAGCGAAGGAGAGACAGTCTATGATGAACTCATGAAAGAGTACAACGACCTATTTAAGGGTCTAGGCTGCATTCCAGGAGAACACACGATCAGGGTAGATAAAAGTATGACACCGGTCATACATCCATGCAGAAAAGTTCCGTTTGCTCTTCAAAAGCAACTGAAGGCAGAGTTGGACAGGATGGAAAGCCTGAACGTGATTCAGAAGATAGATGAGCCAACTGAGTGGGTAAGTTCCCTCGTCGTAGTGGACAAAAAGAATGGAAAGCTCAGAATTTGCCTGGATCCAAGAGATCTAAACAGAGCAATAAAGAGAGAGCACTTCAAGCTTCCTACACGTGAGGAAATCATGGCACAGTTTGCAAATGCAAAGTATTTCAGCAAGTTAGATGCATCATCAGGATTTTGGCAGATGAAATTGGACGAAGCAAGTTCAAGACTGTGCACGTTCAACAGTCCATTTGGCAGATACAGATTCCTAAGGTTACCATTTGGCATTGCCTCAGCTCCTGAAGTGTATCACAAAACAATTCATATGATCTATGAGCACCTGGAGGGAGTTGATACATCAATGGATGACATCATAGTATGGGGAACCACGAGAACTGAGCATGACGAGAGACTGAAAAAAGTGCTGGAAGCAACAAGGAAAACAAACCTGAAGCTGAATAGAGAGAAATGCCAGCTCGGGGTGACAGAACTGACATTCGTGGGAGATATCCTTAGCAGTGAGGGCATCAGACCAGATCCCAGAAAGGTGTCCGCCATTGAGAATATGCCAAAGCCACAATGCAAAAAGGACGTGCAGAGGTTTAATGGAATGATCAACTACATGGGGAAATTCATATCCAACCTCTCAGAAAAGCTGGCGCCACTGAGAAGACTAACTGAAAAGAACATAGAATGGGAATGGAATCATGAGCATGAGAAGTCATGGAGCGATCTAAAGAAACTGCTCACAGAGGAACCAGTTCTGAGGTTTTATGACTCGGCGAGACCCATCAAGATATCATCAGATGCATCACAGAGTGGGCTCGGTGCCGTTCTTCTGCAAAAATATGACTACTGGCAACCTATTGCATATGCATCGCGCTCAATGACAGACGCGGAGACGCGATATGCTCAAATAGAAAAGGAGCTGCTCAGCATCACATACGCCTGTGAAAGATTTCACCAGTTTGTGGCAGGACAAGCAATCAGTGTAGAGACTGACCATAAGCCCTTGATTGCATTGTTCCAAAAGCCACTAAATAGCTGTCCGCTTAGAATACAAAGAATGATGATCAGGCTGCAACGCTATACACTGAATGTTGCGTACACACCGGGTAAGCTGATGTATACAGCAGACACGTTGTCCAGAGCTGTTGACCCAAGTGAGCCTGCAAACACCACAATGGATGAAAAAGTGAACGCCTACGTGGACATGATCACAAGTGCACTGCCCATAGCAGATGCAAAAATGGAGCTCATAAAGACTGAGACAAACAAAGATGAAACAATGAGACGACTGAGGAAAAGCATCTTGGATGGATGGCCCAACATGAAGCAAGACTGCTCACCTGACATGGCAGAGTACTGGAACTGCAGGGCGGAACTATCAGTGGTCGAAGACATCATCTACAAAGGAAGTAAAATAGTTATCCCAAAGAGTCTGAGAAAAGAGATGTTAAAAAAGATCCATGGAGGACATCTGGGAATCGAAAAGTGTAAGAAAAGAGCATGAGAGGTGATGTACTGGCCACGAATCAACCAAGATGTGACAAATGAGGTGTCAAACTGCACAATATGCCTGAAATATCGAGCAAGCAATCCGGTAGAACCACTAAAGCCACACCCAGCACCAGACAGACCTTACCAGAAGGTAGGCGCTGACCTATTCGTATGTCAAGGGAAGGACTATCTTGTAGTCACAGACTATTACTCCCTGTATCCAGAGGTTTGTAGACTGCACACCACCACTGCAGATGCTGTGATAACATGTATGAAAGCCATATTCTCCAGACATGGCGTGGCAAGTGAGGTCTTCACAGACAACGGACCCCAGTTTTACAATGCAAGTTTCCGACACTTTGCCAAAGAGTGGGACTTTGTCCACACAACGTCAAGTCCTCACTATCCACAGTCCAATGGACTAGTGGAAAAATCGGTCCAGACAGTGAAAAGACTGATGTACAAGGCAAAAGACAGTGGAACTGACTTCTACCAAAGCATGCTTGTATACCGCACAACGCCGCTCGAGTGTGGTAAGTCACCAGCCCAACTCCTGATGGGACGTCGGCTAAGGTCAAACCTACCCATCCCGGAGAACCTCCTGAAAACAAAACAGGGGGAGAAAGTGAGGAAGTTCAAAGAACAACAGAAAGAAAAGCAAAAGTACTATTATGACAGAGGAACACAAAACCTACCTGAACTCCACACTGGTGACCAAGTAAGGTTCAAAGACAAAACAAACACATGGACTCAGAAGGGAACTGTCCTGAGTGAAGTTCAACCAAGATCATACACCATTCAGACAGATGAGGGTGCTGTTCTGAGAAGAAATCATCGAGATCTTCTCATGGGACCAGCCACAGCAGGTCAAGAGACTGATACTGTTGAACAACCTGATCACACAGCTGAGAACCAATCATCTGAGGCAACAACTCAGATTCAAGGACAATCAATCAGAAAATCCTCAAGACATGTGAATCCTCCTGAGAGACTCATTGAGCAAATTTAAGGACTATTGTTATAGAAGGGAGTAATGTTATCTTATTCTTTCTTCAAGTTCTAGTGTATTGACATATTTCATGTGAACACACAAAGCAATGTTAAAAAACCTTGATCATGATAATGATAATGTAAGTTCATTAAGTGTTACAGTTAAAATGCAGATTAATACAAAGAAAACATGTTGTTAGTTAAAAGTAAAATACTTTTGTTTTAAGAAAAGGAGATGTAATGATATCAGCAAATAGAGATGGTATTTGCCTGTTCGATTATGATGCCTTAACAGCATGTTTGCATGTATTGATTGCTTGTGCCTGACCAGCAGAGGGCATGTGACAGAGACAAGCAAGGCAGTTCAGTTTAGTTTCAGTTTCGTTCTAGATGCATCACAAGCATCGTGTCTCCTGTAAAGCTGTATAAAGAGTTGAACAGACTTTAGATTAAAAGACATTCTCTTTCATAAATGTCTCATCATTGAACCCACAAAGAAATCAATACAAACAGCACTAGTAAACCCCCCTGGCGAGGACATTGGTTCCGGCCCTGTTGAGGTGAAACCCGTCCGGCCTGTACAGGTCCCACCTCGCTCAGAACCGGTCCCAATGTCCCAGGAATCTGAAGCCCTCCCTCCTGCACCATCTCTCCAGCCACGCATTCATCTGCTCTCTCCTCCTATTTCTATACTCACTCGCACGTGGCACAGGGAGTAATCCAGAGATTACTACCTTTTCTTGTGTCCGTGTATAATAAGACACAGACTGCAGGAGAACGGTACAACAGGTGTTTACTAAACGTGGCTCACACTGGAACTGATCTGTACAGATTACTACTCAGTGCTATATACAGGTGTGGTCACTGCCGGTACTGCAGTATACATGAGCTGTAAAAGATAGTTCCCCCCTTAAAGGTATATACATTACAATTCCTCCCCTTTTAGATTAACAGTACCATAACACTCATTTAACAATTAAATATCAAACTAATTACAATTAACACTTTTAACATGCAACATTAGCTGAAAATAGTCTATTTATATATTCAGTCTTTGGGGAGGCTTCCTGATCCTTTCTGGATAGCGCCTTTCCCAAGTGTCTTGCTCTTGGTGCGGAGGCGATTCTGGCCCCCTGTCGTCGGTTGGTTCATCAGCTTCCGATGCTACTGTTTCTGGGGTAGATGCGACCTGTACGTCGGGTTCATCACCAGGTACGTATGGGCGAGGCATGGGGTTGACTTGTTCCTGTGACTCTAGGATCTGGTCAGCATGGCGTCTCACGATGCTCTCCCCAACGTCCACTGTGTACATTAGTGGGCCCTGCCGTGTGCATATCGTTCCTGGCTGCCATTTTTCTGTTCGGTAGTCGCGGGCCAAGACTGGTTGCCCTATATTGAAGCTCCTTGTTGGCTTCTCATGGATGTGCTGGAATTGCTTACTCTCAACATCTCTTCGTACGTTTGGTCTGAGCAAATCCAGGTGAGATCTTAACCTTCGGTTAAAGAACATCATGGCTGGGGCCTGGTTGGTGACTGCATGTGTCGCATTCCGGTAGGCGAACAGGAAATTGTCCACCTTGTGCTGCAGTGGAATGTTGTCATTGTACATAGCCTTTATTGCCTTCTTAAAGGTTTGTACAAACCTCTCAGCCAATCCATTTGTGGCTGGATGATACGGGGCGGATGTGTAATACCTTACCCCATTCTTTTTCAAGAACCTCCGGAACTCTTCGGACACAAACTGTGGTCCGTTGTCGGAGCAAATCTGTTCTGGCAAGCCATTCCTGGCAAAAATGGTCCATAGGACTGCAATAGTTTTCTCCGTGGTGGTGGAGGACATTTTGATGACCTCAGGCCATTTCGAGTGCGCATCCACGGCTATTAAAAACATTGAGTCCATGAATGGGCCAGCAAAATCAATATGCACCCCATGGGTGTAGAGGGGCCTGTGGTGGTGCATTTTGGACTTTCTGGCATCCTGAGCAGCTCTTGGTCAGGTCCTCGATTTGTTTATCGATTCCCGGCCACCACACATAAGCCCTGGCTAGGCTTTTCATTTTTACCCCTCCCAGATGACCCTCATGAAGCTCATTGAGCACTCTATCCCTTAACTTGGGTGGAATTACCACTCGGGATCCACACATCAAGGTCCCCCGGCACACTGACAGCTGTTCTCTCCTTGTCGAGAATGCTGGCAACAGTGAGTCGCCATGTGCTGGCCATCCCTTCACCGTCAAATCATATACCCGAGACAGTATCGGGTCATTTCGGGTTTCCTTTTCGATACAAGCGTTAGTTACCGGTAGGTATTCAACTATAGTCGAATGGAATATTTCGACAGGATCCACTGCTGGTGCTTCCCCCGCAGTAGGCAGTGGCAGGCGTGATAGCCCATCAGCATTTCCATGCTGTTTCGTGCCCTTATATTCAATCTCATAGTGGTGCGCCCCTAGAAAAAGTGACTATCTTTGTAGTCGTTGCGCAGTCATCACCGGAACGCCCTTCTTCGGATTAAAAATGGAGACAAGAGGCTGGTGATCAGTCAGCAAGGTGAATTTCTGCCCGTGCAGATAGTGATTGAACTTTTTCACTCCCCACACTAGGCTGAGGGCCTCCCTGTCAATCTGGGCGTAGTTACGCTCGGCTGAGGTTAGTGATTGTGACGCAAAGGCTATTGGCCTCTCTGAGCCATCCGAGAATTTGTGCGACAGCACCGCTCCAATGCCGTAGGGTGACGTATCACATGCCAACCGAATTGGTAATGCTGGGTTGTAATGGGCCAATACCTCTTTCGATGTGATTAGTGTTTTGCTCTTCTGGAAAGCTCGTCTACATTCGTCACTCCACTTCCATGGCACCCCAGTTTGCAGTAGGGTGTTCAGTGGGTGTAGTATTGTAGACAAATTTGGCAAGAACTTATGGTAGTAGTTTACCAGCCCGAGGAACGACCTCAGTTGTGACACATTTTCCGGTGCTGGAGCCTTGACTACTGCCTCAATCTTCTCTGGGGACTTTATCGATAACATGGCCACAATACGAGATCTGTTTTCTAAAAAACTCGCATTTGGGGCGGTTAGCTCGGAGCCCATATTCCTGCAGTCTAGTGAGCACCTGCTCCAGTTTGGCAAGGTGATCACTGTCATTTTCGCCCGTGACCAGGATGTCGTCCAAATAACACTGGGTCCCTGGGATCCCTTGCAGGACTTGTTCCATTGCCCTCTGCCAAATAGCCGGAGCTGATGCTACCCCGAATACCAGCCGGTTGTATTGGTAGAGACCTTTATGGGTGTTGATTGTGAGGTATTTTTTTGATGCTTCTTCTACCTCCATTTGCAGATACGCCTGGGCCAGATCAATCTTAGTGAAGCGTTTCCCTCCAGATAGCGAGACGAAAATATCTTCAATCCGCGGAAGTGGATATTGTACGGTGTGAAGGACCGGGTTCGCTGTTACCTTAAAGGCCCCACAGATGCGAACCTTCCTTGGTTCCCCAAGCGTGCTGCTCAACGACTTATTCATCACAGGGACGATGGGTGTAGCCCACTCGCTCCAGTCTACCTTGGACAGTACACCTGAACGTTCCAGACTCTCCAGCTCTGCTTCGACGGCTGGGCGGATCGCATAAGGTATCGGTCTGGCCTTAAAAAATTTGGGGCTTGCGTTTTCTTCAATTTTAATCGTCGCTGTCATGCCTTTTAGTGTTCCGAGTCCTTGCTGGAACACTTCTTTCGCGTCAGTTAGGATCTTTGACAGTCGCCCAGGTGTGACGTCGTCATCCTTTTTGTCAGCCACAGTCAGTGCCTGTATGGAATGCCAATCCAGTTGTATTTTCCGGATCCATTCACGTCCCAGTAATGGTGGTCCTCCATCTTGCATTACATACTTAAAAAAGAAATTAGGAGGGAGAGGAGGGGCCATGAAATAACACTGGCGAGCAAAATAAAGGAAAATCCTAAGATGTTTTATAAGTATATTAAGGGCAAGAGAATAACCAGGGAAAGGGTAGGGCCCATTAGGGACCAAAGTGGCAATCTGTGTGTAGAGCCAGATGATGTAGGCGGGGTTTTAAATGAATTTTTTGCATCTGTGTTCACTATGGAGAGAGACGATGCAGACATAGAAATCAGGCAAGGGGACTGTGACATACTTGAACATATTAGCATCGAGAGGGAGGAGGTGCTAGCGGTTTTAGCAGGCCAAAAAATGGATAAATCCCCAGGCCCGGACGAGATGTATCCCAGGCTGCTGTGGGAGGCAAAGGAGGAGATTGCAGGGGCTCTGACACAAATTTTCAGAACCTCTCTGGCCACAGGGGATGTACCAGAGGACTGGAGAACAGCTAATGTAGTACCATTATACAAGAAGGGTAGCAGGGATAAACCAGGGAATTACAGGCCAGTGAGCCTAACATCTGTGGTAGGGAAATTATTGAAAAAAATTCTGAGGGACAAAATTAGTCTCCACTTGGAGAGGCAAGGATTAATCGGGGATAGTCAGCATGGCTTTGTCAAGGGTAAATCATGTCTGACAAATCTGATTGAATTTTTCGAGGGGGTGACTAGGGGGGTGGATGAGGGAAATGCTGTGGATGTGGTTTACATGGACTTCAGTAAAGCTTTTGACAAAGTCCCGCATAGGAGACTGGTCAAGAAGGTAAGAGCCCATGGGATCCAGGGTGCCTTGGCGCGTTGGATCCTAAACTGGCTGAGTGGCAGGAGGCAGAGGGTGATGGTCGAAGGTTGCTTTTGTGACTGGAAGCCTGTGTCCAGTGGGGTACCTCAGGGATCGGTGCTGGGTCCCTTGTTGTTTGTGATCTACATAAATGATTTGGAGAGAATGTAAAAGGTATGATCAGTAAGTTCGCAGATGACACGAAAATTGGTGGGGTGGTAAATTGCGAGGAGGAAAGCCTCAGGCTACAGGACGATATAAACGGGTTGGTCAGATGGGCGGAAAAGTGGCAAATGGAATTTAACCCTGAAAAGTGCGAGGTGGTGCATTTTGGACGGACAAATAAGGCAAGGGAATACACAATGAGTGGTAGGACCCTAGGAAGTACAGAGGGTCAGAGGGACCTTGGTGTACATGTACATAGATCCCTGAAGGCAGCGGAACAGGTAGATAAGGTGGTTAAAAAGGCATATGGGATACTTGCCTTCATTAGCTGAGGCATAGAATATAAGAGCAGGGAGGTTATGATGGAGCTGTACAAAACGCTGGTGAGGCCACAGCTGGAGTACTGTGTGCAGTTCTGGTCGCCTCACTATAGGAAGGATGTGATTGTTTTGGAGAGGGTGCAGAGAAGATTCACCAGGATGTTACCTGGGATGGAGCGCCTCAGCTATGAAGAAAGACTAAACAGGCTGGGGTTGTTTTCCTTGGAGCAAAGAAGGCTGAGGGGGGACCTGATTGAGGTGTACAAAATGATGAGGGGCATAGATAGGGTAGATAAAGAGGAACTTTTCCCCTTAGTAGGGGGGTCAATAACAAGGGGGCATAGATTCAGGGTAAGGGGCAGGAGATTTAGAGGGGATTTGAGGAGGAATTTTTTCACCCAGAGGGTGGTTGGAATCTGGAACTCACTGCCTGAAAGGGTGGTAGAGGCAGGAACCCTCACAACATTCAAGAAGCATTTGGATGAGCACTTGAAATGCCATTGCATACAAGGCTATGGACCAAATGCTGGAAAATGGGATTAGACTGGACAGGGATGGATGGGCGGCGCAGACACGATGGGCCGAAGGGCCTCTTTCTGTGCTGTAAAACTCTATGACTCTATGACATACAGGTCTAGTTTTGGTGTTTCCTTACTGTTATATATAACGGTCACCCTTATTTTTCCTTTGGGGTAGACTTTTTGCCCCGTGTACGTCTTCAAAATAATTTTTGTGTCTCTCAAGGGTATGTGTGAGAATAGCCGCTCGTAGTCCCGTCGGTTTATGACTGTTAGGGCTGATCCTGTGTCCAATTCCATCTTTACCTGGACTCCTGCTATCTTGAGAGTGACCCAAATGGTTCGGTGATCCTCCATTGTGATCACATTATGTAGTTTCAGACAACTCAGTTCCCTGCTTTCGGAGTCGTTATCACTCTTTTGTTCGTCTGAACTATTCTCCGTCATCTTATGTACCTTCTTGTACTTTCCTTTGGTAGGTTTCTTATTGCTGGTTTTCTTTCCCGACCTGCAGACTCGTGCTATGTGTCCTACTTTTCCACACTGTCTGCACACTTTGTCTTTGAACCAGCAATCATTCTGGTCGTGTGTTGTTCTGCTGCAGCGATAGCACTTCTCTGTTCCATATGACATTTCGTTTGTGCCATATTCTTGCGGTCTCTGTTGTATCTCTGCAGCGCCCCGTGCTGCTGCTTCATATGATACCGCAATGCTGAAAGCCTTTTCCAGCGTAAGGTCCTTTTCAGATAAAAGCCTTTTCTGGGTTCCTTCACTTTGAAGCCCACACACAAACTTGTCCCTTAAGGTATCTGCCAATCCCGCTCCAAACTGGCAGTGTTTCGATAGTTTGCGCAGTTCTGTTAAATAATCAGCATTGCTTTCATCCTTATGCTGGTTCAGTTTGTGAAACTTGAATCTTTCTGCTATCAGCAGCGGTGTGGGGTTTAAATGTTCCTGTAGTATCGTTACTATGTCTTCAAAACTCTTTTCCATTGGCTTCGTTGGGGTTACAAGATTTCGTAATAAACCATACGTCTTTGCACCCATTAAATTTAACAATACCGACGCTTTCTTGTCATCTGACACCTCATTTGCCTTGCAGTATACCTCTATTCGTTCGACATATGTAGTCCAATCTTCGACTTCATTGTCAAATGCGGTGATACTGCCACTCTTCGGCATTTTGGGTGTGGTTTAAAATGGCGTCTCCCAATGACTTAAAATGGCGTCTCCCGCGCTTTCCTTCCTCCCCCGCTGCTGCCAATGCCGCACCCGGCGGTTCTCGTGGCAATGGTAGGTTTCACGCGCTTCTCCTGCGCTGCTGCCAACGCCGCTCTCGGCGGTCCTCGTGGCAATGGCGGCGCCTCGTGGGTTCCTGTGCGTCTCTCTCTCCCTCTCTCCGACGCTGCTTGGCCCCTGAACACTGGCTGCGCCCTGTGCGCTCTGCCCTCTCTCTCTCTCCCCCGTTGACGCTGCTCGGCCCTTTGCTGTGCCGCTCAGTCGGGCTCTAGACCGCCGCTGTCCGGGAACGGTCTGCGCACTACCTGTTGCCAGCCCATTTCGCTGGACCACCTCGACTGGAAAGCCAAGCCTGGCTCTCGACAGCCTCCCCCGCAATTCTCGAGTCTCTGCTGGATGACTGAGCGGTTGCCCGTGGTCGACGTCCGAGTCTCTGGCCTTGACCTCCAATCCACTGATCTCCAGGAACGAATCCCCGGGAGGTGATGCAGAGTTGCAGGTAGGTTCGAACTTGCCTTGTCGCCAATGTTGTGTCTGTGTATAATAAGACACAGACTGCAGGAGAACGGTATAACAGGTGTTTACTCAACGTGGCTCACACTGGAACTGATCTGCACAGATTACTACTCAGTGCTATATACAGGTGTGGTCACTGCGGGTACTGCAGTATACATGAGCTGTAAAAGATAGTTCCCCCCTTAAAGGTATATACATTACACCTTTGAGGTCCTGCTTTTTAATCTCTTTCCTAGCTCCCTGAAACCTGCCTGCAGGACCTCATCCCTTTTTCTACCTATGTCGTTGGTACCGATATGGACCACGACCTCTGGCTGTTCACCCTCCTCCCTCAGAATGTTCTGCAGCCGCTCAGTGACACCTTTGACCCTGGCACCAGGGAGGCAACATACCATCCTGGAGTCACGTCTGCGGCTGCAGGAACGCCTGTCTGCTCCCCTAACTATTGAATCCCCAACCACTATTGCCTTCCTGATCTACCTTGCTTGTTTCGGTCATCTCAGTTTGGGGAGCTGTGGATTTTCCTGTTTTCCCTCTTGACGCCAAGCGTACCCCCTCTCCACATGCCTGTATTTGCCGGTTGAGGTCATTATCTTAACCCCCAACCTGCCCCCCTTGGAGGGGAGGGTGCGGGGAGTACACCCACTGTTCAAAGCCCTTCCCCCTAACCTCGTTTCCATGCCTACCCTTGCCTGCACCTGTTGGAGGTGCTGGCATTCCATCCCCACTTCAGGGGAAACCCTGGAAGTCCCACGGCAATGTAAAGGGGCCCGAGACTTTGGGGTCACAGATCCACCCCCCCCGTCCCTCTCCTTTCTCCCTGGGAACCAAGAGTTCCTCAAATGCACCAGAGGGGAAAATCAAACCCTCTAGAGCGTGGGGTAGGTGATATAGTTCAGGGGGGTGGATGGAGAGGAAGAAATTAATTCCGAAAACATCTTTTCCCCCCTCCTCTCCCGACTCCGGCTGGGGAAACAGGTCCACGAGTTTTAGGTAACCCCCCCACTCCCCCCCCCCCCCCACTTTTATAAATTAAAAACTACAAATAAAACAAATTCCCTAATGGTAGAATTTGCTTCTGAAAGCCGACCCCACAATGTTCAGTCTGAGGCTGTGTTAAGAGGTTAAAAGGCTGGCTTCAACTAAATGGAAAAACCAGAGCTGGTGAAATTCAATCTGGCCCCAGGCCCCTCTCAGTGTGCAGCTCCCCAGAGCCGTTACTGTAACCGCCTTCGAGTAAAGCTACAGGGCTGGCTGAAAGTCACCATCGCTGTTAAAGAACTACGAAGGGTGTGTAGGAGGAGAGAGAGAGCATCATTTGTGCCTGCATACGTTTTATTTAAGGACGATTGTGCTACTGTTAAATCTAGGATTCTAAATCCATTCGGACCCCCATATACAATTTTTACAGTCCGGTATTTTTCCACTCGTGGGTCAGCTTGCACTGTTCTCATTAAAACTTATAAAATTCTAACAGGACTAGACAGACTAGATGCAGGAAGGATGTTCCCGATGGCGGGGGAGTCCAGAACCAGGGGTCACAGTCTAAGGATAAGGGGTAAGCCATTTAGGACAGAGATGAGGAGGAATTTCTTCACCCAGAGAGTGGTGAACCTGTGGAATTCTCTACCACAGAAGGCAGTAGAGGCCAATTCATTAAATATATTCAAGAAGGAGTTAGATATATTTCTTAAGGCTAAAGGGATCAAAGGATATGGGGAGAAGGCAGGGACAGGGTACTGAATTTGGATGATCAGCCATGATCTCATTAAATGGCGGAGCAGACTCGAGGGGCCGAATGGCCTACTCCTGCTCCTATCTTCTATGTTTCTATAGCAACGCCATCAGGATGTGATGTGCCTAAATGTGGTCAGACCCAGTAAGGGGGTCGTTTTAAACTGAACCTGCCCTGTGAGAGACGAACAGGATCGGGGTGATCGCTGATTTTTAAAAAGCGGGGTGCGGTCCGATCCCCTCGCTTTCCCACCGGGCAGCTTGGGTTGAAATTACTCCCTCGATGTGGTGCTGACATCTAGTGACAGGCATCAGTACTGCAGCGGTCTGTATTCTGTCACAATAACTGACTGCCCCAAAAAAGACTTGCATTTCTATAGCACCTTTCAAGACCTCAGTGTGTCCCAAAGCGCTTTACAGCCAATGAAGTACTTTTGAAGCGTAGTAATTTTTTTATTCGTTTGAAGAAGAGCAGGGTTGTTATCCCCGGTGTCCCATTTATTCATTCGTGGCGTTTATTGCCCACCCCTGTTGTAATGTAGGAAACGCAGCAGCCAATTTGCAAACAGCAAGCTCCCACAAACAGCAGCATGATAATGACCAGGCAATCTGTCTTTAGTGATGTTGATTGAGGGGTAACTATTGGCCCCAGGGAGAACTCTGCTGCTCTTCTTCGAAATAATGCCATGGGATCTTTTACTTCCACCTGAGAGAGCAGACTAATGTCTAACGTCTCATCTGAAAAGCAGCACCTCCGACAGTGCAGCACTCCCTCAGTACTGTACTGGGAGTGTCAGCCTGGATTTTTTTGTTCAAGTCTCTGGAGTGGGACTTGAACCCACAACCTTTTGACACAGATGCGAGGGTGCTGCCCACTGAGCCACGGCTCACACTCCATAATTAACACCTTTGACCCTTTGGGCTGGATTTTCATTGGGCTGTGGAGGCGGGATTGGAGGCGTGTGGGGGTTTAAAATCCCGAAATCGTGGGTCCCGAACCCATCCCGCCCCCAACCCGCCTCCATGCCAGTTTCCATGCATGAGTGCAGAGGTAAGTGTGTTTGGTCTGTGTAAAGTGTTTAAAGAAGTTCTACTGACCTTTACTTACCTTTACAGCCTTCCTTCCTTCAGGTCTCGGGAGTCCCTCATCTCACCAGCACAGAAAGCAGAATGGCCGCGAGCTGTCGAAATCTGCAGCCTCTGCTTTCTGTTGCGGGGAGACCTCTCAATCATCCTGAGAGGAAGGAATTAACCTGGAGTACAGATTCAGTGTTTGACAGCTTCAAACAGTTGTCGAACGCTGATATTTCATCTGTCAAAAGGTCTTGGCAGCTGAAATTTCAATCTGTGACATCACCTGTTGCCGGGTGGCCTTTAATTGGCCTGCTGAGCCCGCTGGGCGGGCTCAACAAGGTCAATCAAATCTAAATCGCGTGGGTTGGCCACAACTCGATGGAGGCGGGACTACAACCCCGAAAGTTGTAGTCCCGCCTCCTACATGAAAATCCAGCCCTTTCTGTGCTGTTCATTGGACACATGGCGAGGGTGGGTGGGGGGGGGGGGTGAAATTGGACTGGGGGGGACAGAATCGCATTTTCTCCCCCTTATACAACACGCCTGATATCCATTTTTATTGAAGTTAACAGAACTGAATATCGAGTAGGGTGTGTATCAGGCGACCATTCAATCCCGCCTGTTGTACATCCCCTGCGCATTTCCAATTTCACCCCATGTCCAATTTCACCCCCAACGTTCTATCTGTATCATTCTGGTGAATCTGTGCTGCACCCCCTCCAAGGCCAATATATCTTTCCTGAAATTTGGGGCCCAGAACTGTGCTCCGTCCTCCAGAGGGGATCTGAGCATGGCTCTGCACAGCTGAAGGATAGATTGGGAAGGAGAGTTCAGTGCACTAGAGAGGGAAAGTAATTGACAGTCCATGACCTCAATGTGAGAGCGTTGGGAAATGTAAGATAAGAGTTGAACAAGAGGCCCAGAGATGCAGACTTGAGTCTTGGAAAGCTCCAGGCAGAAGTCCCACGCAATGCTATGGCAATGATGAATGAATGCGGACGTGTTATCTGATTTGGCGTCTGTCCACGTGAGGTTGTGTTGAAAGATTTCTGTTCTCGCAGCTCGTGTCTCCCCTCGGAGGATGACTGCACCAGTCGCAGCATGGGCACACGGGGAATGTGCACAAACACAGGCCCCATGCTCATCCTGCAGCTCAGCAACTATTCCTTAACCCTATGAATACTCAGTTCCACACATTAGGAAAGTCCCAGGTTCAGGTCTCGGCCCGTGCGGAGTTAGTTGCTCACAGTTGTGTTGTGGTACCGGTGCTCGCCTCAGTGCTGCTATGTTAGAGAGGGTGGGGTCCAAAATCAGCCAGGGCCCACGGTCCTGATCGCTTTATAAATAGAGGCATTGAGTACAAACGGCAGGAAGTTATGCTAAACCTTTATAAAACACTGGTTTGGCCCCAGCTGGAGTATTGTGTCCAATTCCAGGCACCACACTTTAGGGAAGGCGTGAACACTTTGGAGAGGGTGCAGAGGAGATTTACTAGAATGGATCCAGGAATGAGGGACTTCAATTATGTGGATAGCTTGGAGAAGCTGGGGTTGTTCTCCCCAGAGCAGAGAAGGCTAAGAGGCGATTTGATAGAGGTGTTCAAAATCATGAGGGGTTTAGATAGACTAAATAAAGAGAAACTGTTTCCAATGGCTGAAGGGTCGATAACCAGAGGACGCAGATTTAAGGCGATTGGCAAAAGAACCAGAAGCGACAGGAGGAATAACTTTTTTACGCAATGAGTGGTTAGGATTTGGAATGCGCTGCCTGATAGGGCGGTGGATACAGATTCAATAGTAGCCTTCAAAAGGGAATTGGATACATACTTGGAGAAAAAATTGCAGGGATCTGGGGAAAGAGCGGGGGAGTGGGACTGACTGGATTGCTCTTCGAAAGAGCCGGCGCAGACTCGATGGGCCGAATGGCCTCCTTCTGTGCTGCATCATTCTATGTAGTGTCTCCCCACCTCCCCCAGTGAAAAGCACATGTGTGGATGCCAAGCAAAGGGCAGGATCAAGCTCGATAGCGATGCCCCCTGTTGTCAAAGAGCCGACCAACACACACAGTTTAAATTCACACACAAGCGATGGCTGCTTACATGAGGTATTACAGGGCAACTGGCCCCCTTAACCATGCCCACAGCAAGAGCCAGCCCTTTCAGGAGAGGACGGAGAATGCTATGCAAGACAACAGCACAACACTCGAAACATGAGATACAATTAAACCTTCACAGGAGGTCACCGCACAGCAGCAGCTCTCCTTCCCTCTGCGGATGCGTGACTCCACACTCCTACTACTTATCAACAAGAACTGGGTTTCATGACCAGAAGCAACTTAATTAATGAGTCACAAAGAGTGGGTCGTGCCAACCCGGATTATAATGTCAGCGTCCGGGCTTACCGGTTATTAAAACCATGTATTGTGAAATGTTGGGGAAAGTTTGATGGAAGACAGTGCCTGTGGAACATCCATACATGGCTATGGTTTCTGGTGGAGCTGCTGTGGTTTATTAACCACTCGGTATTTAGAGGAAGAGGAGAAGGCCATTCGGCCCCTTGAGCCTGTTCTCTCCATTCATTTAGATCATGGTTGATCCGTATTTATATCAGAGATCAGACTGCACGGGGCTGAGGAAGGCCACAGATCCAACAACACTCAAAATCCAAGGATGCTTTAGTTGGCTGCCAACTAAAGGTCAATTTCAAAAAATGATCCCAAAAAAAATCACCTTCATGTGTGTTAGATCCGTGGTTCAGTGGATAAATAATTACACGGATGCTGTACATAAACAAACAACAGGTCTTTACTGGAGGAGGGTCATCTCTAGACTGGGGTACAGAGGCATGCGCACAGCTTATATACCGGTGTGGTTACTGCCGGTACTACAGTATACAGGAGCTGTAAAAAGTAGTTCTGACTTAAAGCACATACACTACAATGTGGAGCGAGGAGGACTAAGAGCGCTCCGCCCGACTCCGCAGTTGGTGCGATCCCATAGCCATTCCCGTGGCCCTGGCTCAGTGGGTAACACACCAGGTCAGAAGGCCATGGGTTCAAGTCCCACTCCAGAGACTTCAGCACAAAATCTAAGCCGACACTCCCAGTGCAATACTGAGGGAGCGCTGCACTGTCGGAGGGGCAGTACTGAGGGAGTGCTGCACTGTCGGAGGGGTAGTACTGAGGGAGTGCTGCACTGTCGGAGGGTCGGTACTGAGAGAGCGCTGCACTGTCGGAGGGTCAGTACTGAGGGAGTGCCGCACTGTCGGAGGGGCGGTACTGAGAGAGTGCTGCACTGTCGGAGGGTCAGTACTGAGGGAGTGCTGCACTGTCGGAGGGTCAGTACTGAGAGAGCGCTGCACTGTCGGAGGGTCAGTACTGAGGGAGTGCCGCACTGTCGGAGGGGCGGTACTGAGAGAGTGCTGCACTGTCGGAGGGTCAATACTGAGGGAGCGCCGCACTGTTGGAGGGTCAATACTGAGGGAGCGCCGCACTGTCGGAGGGGCAATACTGAGGGAGCGCCGCACTGTCGGAGGGGCAATACTGAGGGAGCGCCGCACTGTCAGAGGGGCAGTACTGAGGGAGTGCTGCACTCTCTGAGGTGCCGTCTTTCAGATGAGACGTTAAACCGAGGCACTATTTACAAAGGTGTCCTGGTCAATATTTATCCCTCAACAAAGATCGGGGGGGAAAAAATGATCTGGTGATTTAGTTCAATGCTGTTTGTGGGAGCTTGCTGTGCGCAGATTGATGGCCACGTTTCCTACATTACAACAGGGACTACACTTCAAAAAATAAGTACTTAATTGGCTGTAAGGCGCTTTGGGACTGTATAAATGCAAGTCTTTCTTTCCTTTTTCTTTCTTGATGTTATGTAACCAACGCAGCTCCAGCCAGCTTAATAACCGGCCTCAAGGCATTGTTAGCATAAGTGAGGCAGGTCACTGACATCATGCCTGAAATATGCTCCAATGGGAAGGCAGCAAGTGTTGGCATCCTTACGATGACAATTGTGCTCAAATGTTCCACTCGGGTGCCCAACCCCTTGGACTTGATGATATTCATTACAAGAGCATCTAGCAAGCTGGCTTTCAAATTTATTTTGTAACCTGATCGAGGAGGGAACCACCCAGATGCAAGTTGAAGGAGCTCTACAGCCAGCATTGGCGCTGAATTCATTCGCCGGTCGTTGCTGTGTTCAGTCCCTTTCTCCACGCTCCAATTGTGGATCAATGGAACAGGAGGAGGCCATTCAGCCCCTCGAGCCTGTTCCTACCATTCAATGAGATCATGGCTGATCTGTCTCTTAACTCCACCTACCCGCCTTGGTTCCGTAACCTTTAATACCCTCGCCGAACAAAAATCTTTCAAGCTCAGTTATAACATTTTCAGTTGACTTCCAGCCTCAACAGCTTTTTGGGGGAGAGTGTTCCAGATTTCCACCACCCTTTGTGTGAAGAAGTGCTTCCTGACATCACCCCTGAACGGCCTGGCTCTAATTTTAAGGTTCTGCCCCCTTGTTCTGGACTCCCCCCCACCAGAGAAAATAGTTTCTCTCTCTCCACCCGATCAAATTATCTTAACCATCTCAACTATATCACCCATTTCATCTTTTAAACTCAAGGGAATATAAGCCTAGTCTATGCAATCTGTCCTCATAATTTAACTCTTTTTGCCCCCTGGTATCATTCAAGTGAAAGTCTTGTGTAGATGTAAGAATCCAAATAAACCCTCGAGGTGGGTGTGGTTCAGAAGCTTCTTTTTCGAACAGTAAAAATAAATATCTTGTTTTCCACCTCCCCCCCCCGCCCCCCCACCCCTCGCAATGCCCTCCCCATCTCTCGTGAGGGCACGGACTCTCGCCAGTCTACCTGCTGCTAGCCAGCGAGGCACTGAGCGGGTTAATACGCATCTGCCACCTGTCCTGGTCAGACTGAAAATCTCCCACCCAAGGAACGCCGGCCAGCTCTCCTGGCCAAATCACGGGGACGAGCCTTACTTCAGTATATAAATCGGGGCCCTAGGACCATGTACCAGTGGCCAGAGGGACTGAGGAGGCCACTCCTAGAAACATAGAAGATAGGAGTAGGAGGAGGCCATTCGGCCCCTCGAGCTCACGCCGCCATTTAATGAGATCATGGCTGATCATCCAAACTCAGTACCCTGTCCCTGCTTTCTCCCCATATCCCTTGATCCCTTTAGCCTCAAGAAATATATCTAACTCCTTCTTGAATATATTTAATGAATTGGCCTCAACTGCCCTGTGTGGCAGAGAATTCCACAGGTTCATCACTCTCTGGTTGAAGAAATTCCTCCTCATCTCAGTCCTAAATGGCTTACCCCTTATCCTTAGACTGTGACCCCTGAAGCAGCAAACAGCGGCCCCGACAGCGGGGAGCGTGCGGGGGAGCTCGGTAGCAGGCGAAGAACCCAGGCAAGGCCGGGGACATGGAGGCGGCAACAGAAATTTAGCCGGCTGGTCCATGGCCTGAATTGGTGCCGCAAATATTAATTGCACTGCATGGGACCACCACCACCTCCAAGCTTCCCTCCAAGTCACACACCATCCTGACTTGGAAATATATCGGCCGTTCCTTCATCGACACTGGGTCAAAATCCTGGAACTCCCTCCCCAACAGCACTGTGGGAGTACCTTCACCACACGGACTGCAGCGGTTCAAGAAGGCAGCTCCCCACCACCTTCTTGAGGGGCAACTAGGGATGGGCAATAAATGCCGGCCTTGCCAGCGACGTCCACATCCCATGAATGAATAAATTCAAAAACAATTAAGAGCTCGTCATTAGGCCAAGGAAAGGTTACAATGGAGCACAAAGGCTCGGATACAGGAGAACAGAGACACGGTGAAGGACTGGAAACTGGCGATCGGACACTACTTTGTTTTCTCAGCTTACTGAAGCGATGAAGTAAATCCTTCCCTCCTTGGGCTTGTTGCCCAATGGGATTTTCCAGCTCTGACGCCTGGAAGCTGACGTTTAGGCAGAAAGGTTGTGAGCAATAAAGACGGGCATTTTCCACTGAGCTTCACTGACTTTGAGCAGGGCAGGTTGTCGCATGAAAGGAGGGGATGAAAATTAGATCTGATGAGAAGGGTGGGCAGCTAGGGTTGCCAACTCTGGTTGGATGTATTCCTGGAGGCTTCATGATATGACGTCCCGCCCCCCACACTCCCGCCACTGGTCCATCCTCGTGGCACATCATCTTCCCACGGCCAATTGGAAAGCGAACAGACTCTTCATGAACCAATTGGATGATTCTTGACTGTCAACAACATTTTTTCCCCCAACTCCTGTATTTTTATAACCAGTAAACCAAAGTGTTCAAAGAAAATGAAAAACAAGAGTTATTTTTAACGCCCCTGTGATTTTTCTCCTGGTTTTTGCTCGTGGCCGTGTCCTGGAGATTAACCTTCAATTCCTGGAGGATTGGCAGCACGAAATACATCGGAAGTATTTTTGGTTTGTTTCACTTCCTTCAATTCTTGCTTTGGGTCATTCCCCAAACAAGATGGAATCAGAGAATGGTTACAGCACAGAAGGAGGCCATTCGGCCCGTCGAGCCCGTGCCGGCCCTCTGCAAGAGCACTTCAGCTAGTCCCACTCCCCCGCCCTTCCCCCTGCAAATCTTTTTCATTCAGGTTCCATAAATGAAAGAGGAATACGGATATTTAATGGATCAAGAGTTAAAATTAACACCAAGGATACATCAACAAGTCTAGTTTCTCTGGTCAAATATAGAGACATTAAACTGAGGCCCCGTCTGCTCTCTCAGGTGGATGTAAAAGATCCCACTGCGCTATTTTGAAGAAGAGCAGAGGGGAGTTCTCCCCGGTGTTAATATTTATCCCTCAACCAACATCACTAAAAAACAGATTATCTGGTCAGTATAACATTGCTGTTTGTGGGAGCTTGCTGTGCACAAATTGGCTGCCGCGTTTCCTACATTACAACAGTGACTACACTCCAAAAAGTACTTCATTGGCTGTAAAGCGCTTTGGGCCGTCCGGTGGTCGTGAAAGGCGCTATAGAAATGCAAGTTCTTTCTTTTTGTGTTAAACCCTACGCCAGATGTTGCAGAAACCACTAAACTACCCCGATCCTTCTGAGGTGCAATGTTCCACATGACGGTAATTGGGCAGTAAACTGATGGACAATCTGAGTCACTGCCTCAAGTAGTTTCTCGACCTTTCGGAGATATTCTCCTGGGAGCTTTGTCACATCCCGCAGCAGGAAGAGGATGTTCTACAACAATGCAGAGCTCGGCCTTGCTGCGCTCGCGCGGGCAATAGCGTCAGCTAACAGGAAGAAAGTGCTTCATTCAGAAACAGTGTGCTCTGTTTGACGCCTCTGCCTCGGCACATCTGCTGCTGGAACCAGTCATCCGGGCCTTTGTTACATGCAGACTTGTTTATTCCGACGCTCTCCTGGCCGGCCTCTCACCTTTCAACTTCCGTAAACTTGAGCTCATCCGAAACTCTGCTGCCCGTGTCCTAACTCGCACCGAGTCCCATTCACCCATCACCCCCTCTGCTCGCTGACCTGCATTGACTTCCGGTCCGGCAACGCCTCAATTTTTAAATTCCTTGTTTTCAAATCCCGCCATGGCCCTCGCCGCCTCCCTATCTCTGTAACCTCCTCCAGCCCCCACAGCCCTCCGTGATCTCTGCGCTCCTTCAATTCCGGCCTCTTGCGCATCCCCCAATTTTCATCGCTCTACCATTGGCGGCCGTGCCTTCAGCTGCCTGGACCCTAAGCTCTGGAATTCCCTCCCTAAACCCTCTCCACCTCTCTCTCCTCCTTTAAGACACTGCTTAAAACCGACCTCTTTGATCTAGCATCTGTTCTAATATCTCCTTATGTGGCTCGGTGTCAAATTCTGTCTGATTACGCTCCTGTGAAGCACCCTGGGACGTTTTACTATGTTAAAGGCACTATCTAAATGCAAGTTGTTGCTGTTGCTGTCAGTATGCAGGAGAGTCCTTCCACCCTGGTGGAAAATGGAAATTGTCAGATAACGAGGATCCCAGAAAATGTGGTGTTACGTGTAAGATGATAAAAGAGCACGGCAATGTCCTTGTCCCGCAAAACGTCCGGCTGATAATCGAGAATTACATCGAATTTACAGCACAGAAGCAGGCCATTCGGCTCACCTGGTCCACGTTGGTGTTTGTGCTCCATACACGAGCCTCCTCCCACCCCTACTTCATCTCCCCCTATCAGAGAAGGCGGGTAGTCACACTGCGTGCTCGAGCTCCATTACCCTCGGCATTAGCAGAGTTAAGCAATGATGCGGGATCTGGAGATCTATTCTGGGTGTAGCCCAGTCCATGGAAAACTGGAACAGCTGCTACATGGCTGAGCTCATTCCAACTTTTGTCTTTATATCTCCTGTAAGGATAACGCACGACTTGGAGCAAAGTATCAGAAACCCAAATCGCCATTCAACGCACAGATTGCTGCACTGTTGTCTCCCAGAGACTGACATTTTTTATTTAAAGAAAAGCATTTATATTTTACAAAGGCTCCACTGTTTACACCCCCCCCCCCCCATGTGCTTGCACTGTTAAAGATGTTTGAGCAAACTAGTCTCCACCTCCTGAAGTTGCCAAGTTTTGCATCCATTGTAGGGGAGTGAAATTTATTCCTCCAAGTGACTTTTTTGCTAAAATTACTGAATGAAAGGAAGGTCTCGAAGGGCTGGACAGCGTCCCTATTGAGAGATTATTCCAGTTTAACAGCTTGGGAAGGACCAGGGGGACAGGGGTTTAAACTCCCCAAGAGTGGGAACAGGCTGATGTCGGGCGGTTCTTCTTTCCCCAGAGAGGAGTGAGCCTCTGGGATGTGTTGCCTGGTGTGGTGGGTGCTGACTCTCTCTATACCTGCAAAAGGGAGCTGGACCGGTTCCTGACTGGGGCAGAGATCTCATCATAGAGAAGGTCAGTGTCGTTATAGGGAACACTGGGTCCGTGTGATCTCCCGGACTGGTTTCCATCGCCTGCGGGGGTCGGAGAGGAATTCTCCAGAGTATATTTTCCCTGATTGGCCCTGGGATTGGGATTTATTGCCTCTACTAGGAGATTACACGGCTGGGGGTGGGGAGAATGTGTTTAGTCATGATGCTCCAGCCTTTCATGACCTCAAGACATCCCAAAGCGCTTTACAGCCAATGAGGTACTTTTGAAGTGTAGTCACTGTTGTAATGTAGGAAACGTGGCAGCCAATTGCGCACAGCAAGCTCCCACAAACAGCAATGTGATAATGACCAGATAATTGGTTTTAATGATGTTGGTTGAGGGATAAATATTGGCTCCAGGACACCGGGGAGAACTTCCCTGCCCTTCTTCGATGTAAGCCATGGGATCTTTTACACCCACCTGAGAGAGCAGTCGAGGCCTCAGTTTTAACATCTCACCCGAAAGTCGGCACCTCCGACAGTGCAGCGCTCCCTCAGTACTGGCACTGGGAGTGTCAGCCTGGATTATGTGCTGAAGTCTCTGAAGTGGGGCTCGAAAACCCATGAGCTTCTGACTCAGAGGCGAGAGCTCTGCCCACTGAGCCATGGCTGATACCGCCCCTCAATTCCCCTGCCCAGTGGAAGGATGATTGTTGAGCTAATTTACTCTCTCTCTCGCTCACAACTCCAAGCAGTGGGTATATGAGCTGGAGGGGATTACAATCAGGCGAGTTGAGCTCTCAAGCTCATTATTTAACTTCACCTCATGCCAAAATAATCAAAATTCATTCTAATCCGATTTATCAACAGCTCTGTGAAGAACTGTTTTGAGTTTTTAACTTCCCTTCCAATCTAGATGGCAGCACGCAGGGTCAGAACACAGCTGGTTGTACCTCCATGTACACTACAGGGTGAACCGTATTTACTGGGCGCGCATGCCACAGATTCTTGATTTTACATAAGCTTTGTGTTTGTCGTTTGCTCTCCCAGTGAGTGTAGGAGGGAGGAGGTGGCATATTTACATACAAATTCATCTGGAAAAATTAGAAACACATTCTCTAATCCAAAATATCTGCCGTAATCCAGCAGAAAACGGAGGCATCCCAGCATTTAACCTAATGTTTACTCTGCTGCCCCGTGTCCTAACTCGCACCCAGTCCCGTTCACCCATCACCCCCTGAGCTCGCTGCCCCGTGTCCTAACTCACACCCAGTCCCATTCACCCATCACCCCCTGAGCTCGCTGCCCCGTGTCCTAACTCGCACCAGGTCCCGTTCACCCATCACCCCCTGTGCTCACTGCCCCGTGTCCTAACTCGCACCGAGTCCCGTTCATCCATCACCCCGTGCTCACTGCCCCGTGTCCTAACTCACACCCAGTCCCGTTCACCCATCACCCCCTGAGCTCGCTGCCCCGTGTCCTAACTCGCACCAGGTCCCGTTCACCCATCACCCCTGTGCTCACTGCCCCATGTCCTAACTTGCACCGAGTCCCGTTCATCCATCACTCCGTGCTCACTGCCCCGTGTCCTAACTCGCACCCAGTCCTGTTCAGCCATCGCCCCCTGTGCTCGCTGCCCCGTGTCCTAACTCGCACCCAGTCCCGTTCACCCATCGCCCCCTGAGCTCGCTGCCCCATGTCCTAACTCGCACCAAGTCCCATTCATCCATCGCCCCTGTGCTTGCTGACCTGTCCAGACACGCCTCGAATTTAAGATTCTCATCCTTGTTTTCAAATCCCTCCATGGCCGCGACCCTCCCTATCTCTGTAACCTCCTCTAGCCCTACAACCCGCCCGAGATCTCTGCGCTCCTCCAAATTATGGCCTCTTGCACATCCCCAACTTTCTTTGTCCCACCATTGGCGGCCGTGCCTACAGCTGTCTAGGCCCTAAGCTCTGGAATTTCCTCCCTAAACCTCTCCGCCTCTCTACCTCTCTCTCCTCCTTAAAACATACCTCTCTGACCAAGCTTTTGGTCACCTGTCCTAATGACTCCTTCTTTGGCTCGGTGTCAATTTTCTGTCTGATAATCGCTCCTGTGAAGCGCCTTGGGAGGTTTTACTACGTTGAAGGCGCTATATAAATGCAAGTTGTGGTTGTCATAGTCTCAGCAAGGTTATATCGGAATACATTTCTTTCTTCTCCAATTTCCTTCTCTCCCATCTAGAAAGTGTGGAGTTCCCTCACCAGGGTACAGTTTCCAAAGTACCAGCTGTGCCACGATACTTAAACCAAGTGTTCAATAGACAAATATGAGCCTGTCCTCCATAAAGGTCACTATGCAGCAACCTGGTGCTGGGAGCTTAGTAGACTGAAGTGGGGAAAGAGTTAAAATAACATTGCTGGCAGCTCACAGAATGGTGTAAGAGAGACAATTGTTAACATGAAAGACCACATCCATAAGGTGTGGTCAAGATAACCGACCATTAAGACTAAAAACACAGTTGAGACATGGGGCTGGATTTTGTCAATGGGGACGTGATGGAGGCGGGACTCCCACTTTTTGAGTTGTAGTCCCGCCTCCATCGATTTGTGGCCAACCCACGCGATTTTCCCTTGATTGACCTTGTTGAGCCCGCCTAGCGGGCTCAGCAGGCCAATTAAGGGACACCCGGTTACAGGTGACGTCAGGGATTGACATTTCATCTGTCAAGAGCTTTTGACAGGTGAAATATCAGCGTTTGACAGCTCTGTGAAGCTGCCAAACACTGACAATCTGACTTCTAACTTGAGTCCTTCTCCACAGACTCAGTTAGAAATCTCTCCAGAACAGAAAGCAGAATGCCGCAACTTTTGACAGCTGGCGGCCATTCTGCTTTCTGTGCTGCTGAGATGAGGGACTCCCGAGACCTGAAGGAAGGAAGCCTGCATTAGTAAGTAAAACTTTATTTAAACACTTTACACACACCAAACACACTTACCTCTGCACTCATGCACCCATCATTCACCTGAACACCGGACATCTCGAACCCTCCAAGCCCTTCAGCCCGACGGTCCACCTCGCTAACTTGGCGTGGTTTGGAGCCGTTGGGCAGCCCACACTTCAGGGCTAAAAATAGGGATTAGGCCAAAAACTGCCTGTTAACTACCTGTTAACAACTGGTTCACCAAATGTCCTCTAGGGCAGGAAACCTGCCGTCCTTACCCGGTCTGGGCCTATACGTGACTCCAGTCCCACACCAACATGGTTGACTTTTAACTGCTCTCTGAAGTGGCCCAGCAAATCACTCAGTTGTTCAGGGCAACTAGGGATGTGAAATAAATGCCGGCCTCGAGTTAAATTGAATAAATATTTCAAGCAGATGATGATACAGAGCTATGGGGTGAGAACATAGAATTACATCGAATTTACAGCACAGAAATAACCCATTCGGCCCAACAGGTCCGTGCCGGTGTTTATGCTCCACGCGAGCCTCCTCCTGCCCTACTTCAACTAACTCTATCAGAATATCCTTCTATTCCTTTCTCCCTCATGTGTTTATCCAGCTTCCCCTTAAATGCATCGCTGCTATTCGCCTCAACCGCTCCCTGTGGTAGCGAGTTCCACATTCTCACCACTCTCTGGGTGAAGAAGTTTCTCCTGAATTCCCTATTAGATTTATTAGTGACTATCTTATATTTATGGCCCCTAGTTTTGGACTCCGCCGCCCACAAGCAGAAACATCTTCTCTAGGTATACGTCTACAGGGCAGTAGGCTTAGGTTTGGATTGCACTAGCAGAGAGCCAGCACAGACACGATGGGCCGAATGGCCTCCTTCTGTGCTGGAACCCTCCCAGGTTCTATTAAAACACGATGGCCAGAGGTTTTGTTTGCACGCAGCAGCATATTGGCCGCAGAAACCTACCTCGTGAAGTGGTCCTTCGTGCCTCAGGGACACTTGGCACAGTCTCATTTAGTGTTACAGCAAGGCAGGCTTATATCAGTGCAACAGGAGGCAGCAACATCTGAGGGAAGTCGAGGTAGCATCCCCGAAACAATGGTAAAATATGGTGACTGCAACTGCTCACCTTCTTTCAGCTCTTTAAATGACATTGCTACAACTTTTACTGGAGTAACTGCCTTCAGTTCTGGGCACCGCACCTCAGGAATTATATATTGGCCTTGGAGAGGGTGCAGCCCAGATTCACCAGAATGAGACTGGGGTTACATTAGGAGGACAGGTTGCACAGACTAGGCTTGTATTCCCTCGAGTTTAGAAGATTGAGGGGTGATCTAATTGAAGGGTTTAAGATGATGAAAGGATTTGATATGGCAGAGAGAGAGAAACTATTTCCTCTGGTGGGGGGTGTCCAGAACAAGGCAGCAGAACCTTAAAATTAGAGCCAGGCCGTTCAGGGGTGATGTCAGGAAGCACTTCTTCACACAAAGGGGAGTGGAAATCTGGAACTGTATCCCTCAAAAAGCTGTTGAGGCTGGGGGTCAATTGAAAATTTCAAAACAGAGATTGATAGATTTTTGTTAGGCAAGGGTTACGGAACCAAGGCGGGTCGATGGAGTTAACATATAGTTCAGCCATGATCTAATTGAATGGCGGAACAATCTCGTGGGGCTGAATGGCCTCCTCCTGTTCCTATGAACCTAACCCAATTACAAAAAGATAGGTATGACTTATATACGGGAGGAAATTGTACACCTGTTTTTACGGTAAGTAATAGTTTTATTAGATTGAAATGAGACTTGCTGCCTCATTCACTAAACCTTGGCTCGATCTTACTAAATATTTAATATTAGTGCAAAGTTTACTTGGATCTCAGTGAAAGAATGTAGGGAATTAAACAAAGAGCGAGTGCAGGCATGTAAGGAGAAGGGATATAAAGCACAAGAGGGTTACAGAAAGAAAATGCAATTTTCACATCCTGACATGTAGGGCGTAGTTGAGAGTTAGCGAATCAGGAGCAGGCAGTCGGAGTGAGCGGGTCAGAGGGAGAGGGTCAGAGGGAGAGGGTCGGAGGGAGAGGGTCGGAGGGAGAGGGTCGGAGGGAGAGGGTCGGAGGGAGAGGGTCGGAGGGAGAGGGTCGGAGGGAGAGGAACAGAGGGAGAGGAACAGAGGGAGAAGGTCAAATGGACAGGGTCGGAGGGAGAGGGTCAGAGGGAGAGGGTCGGAGGGAGAGGACCTGAGGGTCAGGGTCAGAGGGTTAGAGGAACAGGGTCAGAGGGACAGGGTCGACAGTGAGAAGTTTATGCTGTGCTCCCCCAGGATATACATTACATTCTAATAATCCACCCATTTGTTCAGATCTAATTGGATAGCTCTTTCAAAGAGCCAGCACCGGCACGATGGGCCAAATGGCCTCCTTCTGTGCAGTAACATTCTATGATTATATGACATAACCGTGCCGATGTGCTGAACTTGCCGGGTGCATTTAGCAGGTCATCGCGGGCAGCTGTCCTGATGGCACATTGAGCAACCCATGGCAAGGTGGCTCTTCACTGCTGTTGGAATATATGATTTATATTTAAGCGTGCAGCCGAGAGCAGGAATCAGTGTGCTTGCTGTCAGCCGCAGCCTTGTAACATAGAAGCACCTAATGGGAACCGACAACCGCTACATTCTCAATGTCCAACCTTCACGCTGGATTTTTTTTTTGCCTCAAGTTTTGCCAGAGACATGAGTAACTCCATCTGCTGCGAGAACCCGAATGGCTCAAACCGTGTAAGTGGGCTTACCCGACACACCACACGCTCCATTCTCTTCAGGGCTCTTGTTCTTCGTCCAGTGGGGGTCCTGCATTCCCTCCGCGTCGGGAGCGTGCCGTTTGTAAATCACATGGGGCTGCACCGTGGCTTCCTCCCAGGGGGGTCCCTCTAAAGGTTCAATGAAGTAATCTTCATCTGACAATCGGAATACACCTTTCTGAAAGCACAAAGGAAGAGCTTCAGATAACGTCTTCTCTTTATGTAGCACCTTCTCACAGAGCTGGGCAATATAAGGAATGACTTACTGTAAAGTGCAGTGACTGTTGTTATGCAGATAAGACACACAGCAAGATCCCACAAATAGCAACGGCCATTTAATCTATTTTTGGTGTTGGTCGAGGAAGGGAGGGATGGTGGGTGGGGACACCAAGAGATCTTAGTGTTCTTCTTCAAAGAGTGCGATGGGATTTTTAACTTCCACCTACACTACCAAAACATACAGCTTAATGTCTCATATGAAATACAGCACCTCTGGGAATGCAGCACTCCCTCAGTATTGGGCTGAGTGTAGTTATCCTGATATCTCCGACAAGGAGGGTCCAGGTAAAAGAGAAAAAAAACAACTTTCATTTATATAGCACACACATCACTCAGTGCCTCACATACAGTAAACTCTTGTTTAAACAGCACTTAATCATCCGGAATTCTTTAATAACCGGCAAAATAGATAACCGGTAACCTTGCCGAATCCATTCATTTTTCGTATTTCCGAGTCCGAGTTTCCCGCGGTGACCGAGTTAGTCAGTGGTTTTTATTTTTTTGTGTTACAAATGGCCGACCTCTCTGTTATCCGGAATTTTCCATCAACCAGCACCATCCCCGTAGGTGCCGGATACGAAAGAGTTTACCGTACATTGAAATCCAGTGACTCACGCAGCTACTTTGCACACAGCAAGATCCAAGAAACGACAATGAGACAAAAGACCATTCAATCCATTCTTCGTGGTCATTGTTAAAGGAGGAATGTTGACCAAAGCACCAGGAGGACTTTCCTCAAATGGAGCCATGGGATCTTTCAACTTGCACTAGAACAGGCAGACAGGTCTGGGCTCAACATCTCATCTAAAGGACAACACTTCTGACAATGCCGTGCTCCCCTTGAGTGCCAGCCTTGAATAGAAGTTCAAGGTCTGAAGTGGGGCTGGAGCCCCATAACCTTCTGACTTAAAGGCGAAGAGAACTTCCAACTGAGTGAGCCAAGCTGACACACACGGCAGAAATGTGATTTGGCTGCTATGCTACCTTGATACTTGCACCAAGCCCCGTTCACCCATCACCCCCTGTGCTCGCTGCCCGTGTCCTAACTCGCACTGAGCCCCGTTCACCCATCACCCCCTGTGCTCGCTGACCTACACTGGCTCCCAATCTGGCAACGCCTTGATATTAAAATTCTCATCCTTGTTTTCAAATCCCGCCATGGCCTCGCCCCTCCTCCCTGTCTCTGTAACCTCCTCCAGCCCTACAAACCCTCCGAGATCTCTGTGCTCCTCCAATTCTGGCCTCTTGAGCATCCCCGATTTCCATCGCCCCACCATTGGTGGCCGTGCCTTCAGCTGCCGAGGCCCTAAGCTCTGGAATTCCCTTCCTAAACCTCTCCGCCTCTCTTTCCTCCTATAAGGCGCCTCTAAAACCAACTCTTTGACCCTGTCCTAATGTCTCCTTATGTGGCTCGGTGTTGAGATTTTTTTTGGATTCTTTGTTGCTAACATACACAGGGTTAAGATCAGTCTTTGCTAGCTATTTTTCTGCAAGCTGGAAGGAATTTATGTTTCCTGGCTAATATTCGCACCTCAGGGCAAGGCAGTGGCACTTGCTGCTCTGGAATTCCTTGACATGCATTGCCTGATTGTTGCCATTGTACATGTGGGGGAACCCGGACAGGTTGCCTGAATGGGCATCGATGAGGGAATGTTTGTGTATGATTGAGTCTCTGACTCGTTTCTGTTGAAACACAAGCTGGTTTTAACCTGCTAATAATGTCGGTTGAATGCGGAGGAATTGTGTTCTGCCTGTTCTGAGCTATCTTTGATGACTAGACAGGTGAAGCATTAAGTTTGAAAGACCAGAATTTTTTTTCCACGAGTGGAAAACATCCTATACAACTAAATGAACAATGGATTACCACCCAACACAATTAAGGGAAATGTAGTTTCATTTGCGAATGAGCCTCGTTACAGTACACCTTCAAAGGATTTGGAATGATCCTTCTGTGGCTGAGCTTAGCTGAGAAGTCTGTCTACGGGCAGCAGAGGGTCTGGGCTCGTCTGACCCCATGGCTCTGTTTCACCATGTGAGAAGTGAACATATTATGAAAATAATAGAGGCACTGGAGAAGATGCAAAAAAAATTACAAGGATGTTACCAGAACTGAGAGGTTATAACAATCAGGAAAAATTGAACAGGCTGGGGCTGTTTTCTCTAGAAAAGAGAAGGCTGAGGGGTGACCTGATAGAGGTCTTTAAGATTATGAAAGGGTTTGAACGGTAGATGTGAGAGAAGATGTTTCCACTTGTGGCAGAGTCCAAAACTAGGGGCCATTAATATAAGATTGTCACTAATAAATCCAATAGGGAATTCAGGAGAAACTTCTTTACCCAGAGAGTGGTGAGAATGTGGAACTCACTGCCACAGGGAGTGGTTGAGGTGAAGAGCAGAGATACATTTAAGGGGAAGCTGGATAAACACATGAGGGAGAAAGGAATAGAAGGTTTTGCCGATAGGCTGAGATGAAGTAGGGTGGGAGCAGGCTCGTGTGGAGCATAAACACCGGTATAGACTAGTTGGGCTGAATGGTCTGTCTTTCTGCTGTACATTCTATATAATATGGTATGGGGGAAAAATTCAGTTGGTTTGCGCCTCCCGTTAGCGCCGCTCGCGAAATTGACCAGACATTTTACGGCGGCGCTAAACACTACCGACACGATCTCCTGCGCCCGCAGATCGTGACGTCAGTCAATCGTGCAACACCCCAGTAGTGTCCCGGACTGGATATTAGGTGGCACCCCCTGCCTTACCGCCTGCTGCTAGCAACGACAGGTTGAGGGGAGCATTTTGCAGTCAGGGAGGGACTGGGGGAGCGTTACTTAAAGGCGACCGCTTCCTGCCTTTTTTTGTTGGCGACATTTTTGCACCACGCATTCTGAGAGAGAGAGACTTCTGGAGAGATTCAATGCTGTGTGAAGGAGTTTTGGGTACTGAGCAACACTTTGCAGGTTCATTTTGATTTGACCTTCCTTGCATCGATTTAGAAGAGACTGTGGGGGCTGCACTCTGAGCTCTTTTCCTGGGCCTCTCCATTATTCTTTCCAGCAGATTTGATGTGCAGGTCTCTCCAGGCCGAGATTCAAGGCTGCAATGAGCAGGGTGTGGATGGAGAGCAAGATCGACCCTCCCCTTTAAGAACTGACCGGTGCCAGTGTGTCTGTGTTCCATTGCTGACTGACATCACATGAACTTCGCCAGCACTCTGAGGTAGCGCCTCGCTCCTCGGCATTAGCATCTTAAGAGAGGTGTGTAGCGCCTGATTTAGCGCTCAAATCACCTCCAGGGGCAATAGAAGCCAAGTTTGCAGTCAGAGGCGATAATTAGTGCCAGGCACTAAACTTTGCGCCTGGCCGATAATTGCGCCCCAAATGGGGCGATACCGAATTTCTCCCCCTATATGTTTTCAAGTTACAATATATATTGAGAGCTCAAGGAGAGGCACCTTTACTGCTTTGAAAATATATTATAAAGTGTAGTCAAGTTTATAAATTAAAGAAATGCATTGTCTTATGCTGTTCATTTTCCCATTCTATGTTATAACCTAATTCATGCCTTTATTACCGCCAGACTCGACTATTCCAATTTCAATTCACCGCTCCATTCCCACTCAGACCTCACCATCCTCGGCCTCTTGCATTGTTCCACGGAAGCTCAGCGTACGCTCGAGGAACAGCACCTCATCTTCCGATTAGGCACTTTACAGTCTTCCGGACTCAATATCAAGTTCAGCAATTTCAGATCATAACCTCGGCCCCTATTATATTTTATATATTTTTTATCCACACTTTCGGTTTGTGCCTTTTCCTTTTTTTTCTCTCTCCCACATGGCAGCTGTCTCTCACTCTGCCAGTGCATTTCACACTTCTTCTAGAGCCATCCTTTGTTTCTCTACCTGCCCTATTACCATCTCGTCTCGCCTTGAATATCTCTTAGTGTCTCTTCACCTCACACAGACTTTCCCCTTTGTTCTTTCATCCCCTCCCCCATTTCCCAGCCCCCAAACTTGCGTTTTAATCTGTTTCATTTCCTGCTTTTTTTCTCAGTTCTGATGAAGGGTTTCGACCTGAAACGTTGACTCTGTTTCTCTCTCCACGGATGTTGCCTGGCCTGCTGAGTTTTTCCAGCGTTTTCTGTTGTTATTTCGGATTTCCAGCATCTGCAGTATTTTGCTATCGACTATTCCAATGCTCTCCTGCACCCCACCCCCCCACCCCCGCCACACACACCTTGCACCCTCCGTAAACTTAAGCTCACCCAAAACGCTGCTGCCAGTGTCCGAACTCGCACCCGTTCAACCAACATCACTAAAACAGATCATCTGGTCATTGTCTCATTGCTGTTTGTGGGAGCTTGCTGGGCGCAAATTGGCTGCCGCGTTTCCTACATTACAACAGTGGCTACACTTCAAAAAGTACTTCATTGGCTGTAAAACGATTTGAGACGTCCGGTGGTCGTGAAAGGCGCTGTAGAAATGCAGGTTCTTTCTTTTCTTTTTAATCTGGTAAATGACTTAATGGCCAGTGTCACTTTAACTGATTCTCAGTACCACACAGCGATTGGCTATTTGTACTGTGAATCAAGTCACATCCAATTACTGCTGGTTGGACTCATAAGGAAGGGGGCAGGTGTCAGCCTGATTTAAAATCTAAACACAAGGCGAGCTTTATTGGCTCCAGAGACACATTTCGCTGAGCTGGATCCAGTTCAACAATGCTCCAAGATTTCTGTTGGGAGCCATAATTGGTTCAGTGGCTGCAGTCTGTGGAAGAGTCAGACTGGAGTAAGTTCCGAACAGCGTGCTGTGCATGTTAAAGTAATACTGGGCAAGTTAATCTTCATTCCTCACGATTAGTACAAGGAAGAAATCAGCAACTGTTTCAATCATAAATACATAAAAGGAAGTAAAACAAAGTTGCACATTTGAAATAAAAATGGAAAGGTCGATAGGTTACAATTGAAAGAAAGAAACACTTGTATTTCTACAGCGCCTCTAACCGCCTCCGGACGTCCCAAAGCACTTTACAGCCAATGAAGTGCTTTTCAAGTAACAACAAAAAATGCTGGAAACACTCAGCAGGCCAGGCAGCATCCGTGGAGAGAGAAACAGAGTCAATGTTTCAGGTGCAGTCACTGTTGTAATGCAGGAAATGCGGCAATTTGTGCACAGCAAGGTCCCCTCAAACAGCAAATAGCATTTTAAAATCTCTTATTATGTGCGCGATCATGAAGGGTTTTGATCGAGTAAATAAGGAGAAACTGTTTCCAGTGGCGGAAGGAACAGTCACAGAGTTAAGCTGATTGGCAAAAGAGCCAGAGGCGACATTTTTTTTACGCAGCGAGTTGTTGTGATCTGGAACGCGCTGCCTGAAAGGGCGGTGGAAGCAGATTCAATAGTGACATTCAAAAGAGAATTGATAAATACTTGAAAGGAAAATATTTACAGGGTTATGGAGAAAGAGCAGGAGAGTGGGACTGATTGGAGAGCTCTACCAAAAAGCTGGAACAGGCACGATGGGCCGAATGGCCGCCCTCTGTGTTCAAGTCCCACTCCAGGGACTTGAGCACATAAATCTAGGCTGACAATCCAGTGCAGTGCTGAGGGAGTGCCGCACTGTTGGAGGTGCCGTCTTTCAGATGAGACGTTAAACCGAGGCCCCGTCTGCTCTCTCAGGTGGACGTAAAAGATCCCATGGCACTATTTCGAAGAAGAGCAGGGGGAGTTCTCCCCAGTGTCCTGGGCAATATTCATCCCTCAACCAACATAACAAAAACAGATGATCTGGTCATTATCACATTGCTGTTTGTGGGAGCTTGCTGTGCACAAATTGGCTGCGTTTCCTACATTACAACAGTGACTACACTTCAAAAGTACTTCATTGGCTGTAAAGCGCTTTGAGACATCCAGTGGTCGTGAAAGGCGCTATATAAATGCAAGTCTTTCTTTTCTTTTTTATCATTCTATGATTCTTTGAGCCCCAGCCTGTTCAGCCTTTCCTGATAATTAAAACCTCTCAGTCCTGATATTATGAATCCATCTCTTTCAGGTTTCAGCAATCCTGCTGTGTTTTACCCATATCTTCCATTTATCAATGTCTCACCTATGTTTAGTACATGCTCCAGTGTGAATTCACACCCACAGTCCCTCAGCTGTAAGAAATGGCCTGATTTGAAAGCTACCTGGTAAATATAGACCTCTGGTAACACTGGGCTATTTTTTGTTACATTTCTCTCAGCTATGACGTTTACATCTGCAAGCGCTCAAAATAAATTACAATTGAAATTAAGCCGTTTCTAAATTGAGAATATATGTTTCAACTCCATGAAAGCACTTTAATCCCTTAAATGAAACAGATTAAATCACTTGTTGAATCATGTTGCTGTTTGTAATAAATTTAGCATTTAAGCGCAGGAAATACAACTCAAGGCTGTGCTGTGTTTATTTGTGGGTGTAATTATCTAAACAGTAGTTAACTCTTTGTGTGTCGAGTACGCAGTGAGTTCCAGTGCCTTAATATGGTTTTGGAAATTCAATCTGCGATGTTAAATTGAGTAGAGCTTCCTTTCTGCATTACTGGCTCTCAGCCTCATGTTCTCGACAGGCACATTTATTAAAGGTGCTGCAATTTGCTGACATGATAATGTTGTGACATCATTGGAAATTAATGTATTCCCGTGACACTGGCAAATCCCCTTAGAAAGAAAAGAAAGGGCTTGCATTTATAAAGCGTCTTTCATGACCTCAGGTCGCCCCAAGGTGCTTTTACAGTCAATGAAGCACTTTTTGAAGTGTTGTCACTGTTGTAATGTAGGAAACACATTTGGGCAGATTAATTTCCCATTGTTGTTCCACTATGCTGGTTATCTTTAATGATTTCTTCCCTTTCTCTCCCCCCTGTCCTCAAGGTGCTGACTCATGCCGCGGGGCCAGCGCAGTCCAAGTGGCCACTCTTTGCGTGTGAGCCCACAGTGACTGTCGACCGTGTAGGGCATCACAGCAGAACCTGATCTGGTCCCCACTCCGTGTCCAAACACACAGACTCACTCGCACACTTACATACACACACTCTCACTCTCACACTCTCACACACTCACTCGCTCACACTCACACACTCGCTCACACTCACACTCGCTCACACTCACACTCGCTCACACTCACTCACACACACTCACTCACACGCACACTCACATGCACACACACACTCACTCACACACACATTCACACGCACACACATTCACACGCACGCGCACACTCACACATATTCGCGCACTCACACACTCTCACACATGCACACTCACACGCACACATTCACACATACACACATTCACACACACGCACGCGCTCTCACGCACGCGCTCTCACACACGCACACTCACGCACGCGCTCTCACTCGCGCGCTCTCACTCGCGCTCTCATTCACGCGCTCTCACTCACGCGCTCTCACTCACGCGCTCTCACTCACGCGCTCTCACTCACGCGCACACAAACACACACAAACACACTCACACAGGAAGAGGCTGAGGGAACATCCAAGATTGTTGTACAAGTCACGAGAGTGGATTTAACCTCCTGTCCTCCCAGAAAGCTATTGTAAAAATGAAAATTGGGAATAAACTATATTTAGCTATCCCAGTTTTCAGTTTAAACCGATAAATTGCCAACAAATGCAAGATTTCAAAATTGGTATTTGTATTGATAACACAGATCAAACATCAAAAGTTATGGTGAAATGAACAAATCCTCATCAGGAGCCCCTGTAAATCCATCAGTCTGATTTTAAAAACCCCGTCTGCAGGATTGCGCAAGGAAATCTGTGACCAAAGGGTATATTTTGCTCATGTTCCTTTTCTGGGTCCATCTCTGGCATCAATTTTATGCTGATTTTGACTTTATTTTAATAAACGAAGGAAAAATATTAAAAAATTGAATTTGGTAAAAAAACTAAAATCATCTTAAAAAACACAAAACTGAACGATAAACAGTGAAAAGCAGGAAGCCAAATCTAGCTATATATAAGTTTTCAGTTCATTACACTTCAGGTGTCATATATCAGTGTCATAGGTAAGAAAGCCAGTCATTTCCTGCTGGTATTTCTGACCTTGATGACCTCTTTCCAAGAGATTTACAAGTAGCTGCCAACCTACAGAAACTTCCCTCCCAATTAGCCTCGATTAATCTCAGGATGGAATAGACCACTTTCCCACAGGGAATGGCCTTAAAGGGAAAGGCCAGTTTAAGCACTGCTCCATTTGAGCAACTGGGGCTTTCCTGACTAACTACCAGGAGAGATCTGCCGGTTACATGTAAATATATGTTGAGCACATCAACTTATTCTTTATACAACCGGTTTGCTAAAAAACATATAGGCCAGACCGGGTAAGGACAGCAGATTTCCTTCTCTAAAGGGCATTAGTGAACCAGTTGTGTTTTTTTTTTACAATTTTTGCTGATACTAATTTTTTTTAAACTACCATGGTAGGAGTTGAACTCATGTTCTCTGGATTACTAGTCTAGTAACATAAACCACTACACTACCATACCCATATATATCACAAATAGGCCTTACATAGTGCCTTTAACTTAGAAAAACATCCCAGAGGAGTACAGAGAAATGGATGCTGAGCCGGCACGGACTTGATGGGCCGAATGGCCTCCTTCTGTGGCGCTATGACTCTATGACTTAGGACTCTAAGAAGGAACGGTTAGCAAGGGTGACCAAAAGCTTGGTCCAAGAGGTGAGTTTAAGGAGCTGGGGAAGCGGAAAGATTCAGTGAGGGATTTCCAGATTGTGCGGCCTAGTCGGCTGAAAGCGCGGCCATCAATGGTGGGGTGAAGGGAGAGGGAGGGAATTAACGAGAAGACAGAGGAACAGAGAGTTTGTGAGGGAGGGTGTTGTTGTAGGGCTGGAGGAGGTTTCAAGATAGAGAGGGGTGAGGCCACGGACGAATTTAAAGACAAGAATTTGAATTTTACATTAGAGGCTTTTTGGGTCTGGGTGACAATGTGGGTCAGCAATGACAAGGTGGTGGGTGAGTGGGACTTGGTGCAAGATACTGTACAGGGAGCAACATTTTAGACGAGCTGATGGTTACAGAGGGTGGAGGATGGTAGGCCAGCCAGGAAGCATTGGGTTAATTCAGTCTGGAGGTTCCAAAGGCATGAAATGAGCAGGAGGTGGGCTGGCATTGGGAATGAGGCAGGTGATGTAACAGAGGTGAAAGTAGGCAGACATTGTGGTAAAAGAGTATATGGGGTCGCAAATTCAGCTCAGAGGTGTACAGGGTGCTGAGATTGCAAACAGTTGGTTCGGGCTGAGACAGCGGCCAGGGAGGGGCATGGTGTTTATGGCATGGTCTGAAGACAATCCAATTCCTGTCTTCAACTAAGGATGGGCAATAAATGCCAGCCTGACCAGTAATGCCCACATCCTGAGATTGATTAAAGAAAAAACAAATGCAAGTTATTATGAGCAATGTCTAGAGGAATGGTATGGAAATACAATGCAATTTGGTCTCCTTTTCTAAGGAAGGATATATTTGCCTTAGAGGGGGTGCATTGAAGGTTCACCAGACTGATTCCTGGGATGAGAGGGTTGTCCTATGAGGAGAGATTGAGTAGATTGGAACTCTATTCTCCAGAGTTTAGAAGAGAGAGGTGATGTCATTGAAATGTATAGAACTCTTAGAGGGCTTGACAGGGTAGATGCAGGGAGGATGTTTCCCCCTGGCTGGGGAGTCTAGAACCAGGGGTCACAGTCTCAGAATAAAGGGTCGGCCATTTAGGACTGAGATGAGGAGGAATTTCTTCACTCAGAGGGTGGTGAATCTTTGGAATTCTCTACCCCAGAGGGCTGTGGAGGCTCAGTCATTGAGTATATTCAAGGCTGAGATCGATAGATTTTTGGACTCTAGGGGAATCGAGGGATATGGGGACCGGGTGGGAAAGTGGAGTTGAGGTAGAAGATCAGCCATGATCTTATTGAATGGCGGAGCAGGCTCGAGGGGCCGAATGGCCGACTCCTGCTCCTAATTCTTATATAAATGCCAGCCTTACCAGTAGTGCCCACATCTTGAGATTGATAAAAGAAAAAAATTAATGTAGGTTGTTATGAAAATGTTGACTATTACGGGCAATGTCTAGGGGAATGGCGTGGGACTGCAATGCAACTCAACTCTTAGAATTATTACGCAGGGTTAACAGATGTGCTTACCATGCCATGACAGGTGCTGATGGCAGCCAACCCACTCTCCGTTCCTTGGCCCGTGACTCTCCCTATGAAGTGACATCTATTCAGCTTGAGGCGGCTGATGGCGGCGCCCCTCATGCCTCCATAGCGCCTCTCGGCCACGAAGCCGGGCGCAAGGAGGGCCCGGTTGACGGTCAGGTTAAAATGCAGCTGGCGTCCCCGGTGAGAGAGCTTGTAGTAGACGGCCGGGCCGGGCGCTCGCACCGCCAGCTCCCGGCGCTGCAGCCGCCTCACCTGGTGGGACACCTCGTGAGACAGGAAGCGGCCGAGATGGTCAACTTTGGCCGGGTGGACCAGCTCGGCTTCGGGCAGAGCTGGAAGGCGGTGCTCTGGGAAGGAAACAAGAAACGTGCGTCAAAAAAAAATAAAAAATTCAAGGCATTAAAAAAAATACACTGATAAATATATGGGGAAATAAAATTCTCATTGATTGCCAATCGTGCACATTTCTGCAAAGAGGCAACTGCAGAGCTGCAACCTCGAAATGCAGCTGTTAAGCAAAAAAATTACGCATGCAACATCAAAAAATATATTTATCGATGGTCGAAAAGTTGTCCCCACTTGAGAAAGTCGTAATGACAAGTTTTCCCGAGGGGGGAGACAAACTAAAGCTGCCTGTCAATCCTAACTAAAGACTGTGTTGTGTTGGGAGTCTCTGCGAGGCTGTGATTTTTGCGAAGGATTTGGTCTCGCGTCTGAGCTCAGCTGTGGACACCTCAAGAAAAATGCTTAAAACAAAACGAATGCCACTTTTTTTGGCGGATGATGAGGAGGCTGCGCCGTGGGCATTTGCTCCGTCTCCCAAATATGTTTTGCAATGTGTAAAAGTTCGTGCGTGCGGCTTTTCTGTTCATTAACAAGAGGCAGAATCCCTACCTTCCACACTGAACCCCTTCTGCTCCTTGTCCGGCACATCAGCCAGTCCTTCACTCAACACAAAGGCAATAAAAGTTGTCAGAGTCTGGAGAATGTTGCCAGTGTTCCCGCTCCATGGACTCTGCATGTTTCCGCCTTCGCTGTTTTGGAGGCGAAACTTTCTTTCTAAACTTTAGCACGGTGGATCCTGGAACATGTCACAACTCTCCAAACAAAGTCCCTGGTGCTTTCTCGGTGCAGGGGAGGCGAACACTGAGCAATCCGGCCAGAGACACTTCTCCCTGTCAGTGATCTGTGCTGAATGGGGGGGCGGGGGGGTCGAGGGACGGCCCCTGAACTGACAACACAGCGCGGTCAGGGAGCTGAGACTCAAACACAGAGCTCGGCTCCATCAGCTGGCTCCCGCTCCAGCTATTGGCATATAGCTCCTGCCCCCCCCCCCCCCCCACACTCACAGACACACACACTCACACTCACAGACACTCACACACACTCACACACACACTCACACACCCACTCACACACGCGCACTCACACACATTCACACACACACACTCTCTCACACTCATTTACACACACACACTCACTCACACACACGCGCACTCACACTCATTCACACACACACACACTCACTCACACACACTCTATCTCACACACACACACACACACACACACTCTCACACTCACACACACACTCACTCACACACAATCTCACTCACACTCACACACACACTCACTCACACACACACTCTCACCCTCACACACTCACTCACACACACTCACTCACACACACACACTCACTCACACACACACACACACACACACTCACTCACACACACTCACTCACTCACACTCACACACACTCACACACACTCGCTCTCACACTCACACACACATTCACTCACACTCGCTCACACACTCACTCACACACACACACACTCTCACACACACACTCACACACACTCACTCACTCACACACACACTTACACACATACACACACTCACACACACTCTCACTCACACACACACTTACACACATACACACACTCACACACTCTCTCTCACACACACTCACTCACACACTCTCTCTCACACTCACACACTCACTCACACACACACACACTCTCACACACTCACTCACACACACACTCACTCACACACATACACACACTCACACTCACTCACTCTCTCACACTCACACACTCACACTCTCTCTCACACACACACACACACACTCTCTCACACTCACACACACATGCACTCTCTCTCACTCACTCACACACACTCACAGAGCTGAGATATCATTCAAGCACCCACACAATTAACTTGCTTTGTTGGTGTAACGTTCTCCCCGAGCTGTCATCAAACTCTTTCTTCCCCAGCAGTTAATGAACTTTCCCCTCTCTGGACACGGGGCCCCGGCCCTCCCTCAGTAAACGGGCACAGTCCCAGCAACCCGTAACTTAACCAGGCGCCCTGATCGAGAGGGGAGAGTCTGTGTTGGGACCCCAGTGTCCCAGCTCCATTCCTTCACTCCCTGTGTGTCTACACTCTTTAACCCACCTTCAATGTAAAAGGGACCATAAAATCAAATGGATCTAAAATGTCATTTCGTGGTTGCTGCAAAGTGGCCTTTTTAAAACATTGTTGTTCTCAAGACGTTCTCCCGAGACTCGTGGACAAGGTCGAAGTGGGTCCGAGAGCCTCAGTGGCAGGGACAGGAGTCCTGTTGTTCAATGATGGGTCTTATCGGCTTGTGTTTGGGGGCCACACAGTGGCAAATGGGAGAACAGCAGACAACGAGTCAGTGGCTGCGGGTTAATGATGAGTAAATAGCAGCTCCGCTGTGGCCAGTCAGATAACAGAATGTAGTCCACATCATTTGAGGAACTGGATGCCTTCAAGACACATTGCTTTGTGCCATTCTACCAGGCTCGAGCAGATAAAAGTCCTTAATTATGGCAACGATCATCCCTGCTACTAAAAATTGCATAACTTTATTAAGAAAGTCTTGCATTTCTATAGCGCCTTTCACGACCACCGGACGTCCCAAAGCGCTTTACAGCCACTGAAGTACTTTTTGAAGTGTAGTCACTGTTGTAATGTGGGAAACACAGCAGCCAATTTGTGCACAGCAAGCTCCCACAAACAGCAGCAATGTGATAATGTCCAGATAATCTGTTTTTTTTAGTGATGTTGGTTGAGGGATAAATATTGGCCCCAGGACACCGGGGATAACTCCCTGCTCTTCTTTGAAATAGTGCCATGGGATCTTTTACATCCACCTGAGGGAGCAGACGGGGCCTGGGTTTAACGTCTCATCCACAAGGCAGCACCTCCGACAGTGCCGCACTCCCTCAACACTGCACTGGGAGTGTCAGCCTGGATTATGCGCTCCAGCCTCTGGAGCAGGACTATGAACCCACAACCTTCTGACTCAGAGACGAGAGTGCTACCCAATGAGCCACAGGCAGGCACCTATCATTAAAGTGTATCTAAAAAAGGACAAATCGTGTGAAATCTCCGGGTAAAAAGAAAAAAGAAAGACTTGCATTTATATAGCGCCTTTCATGACCTCAGGATGTCTCAAAGTGCTTTACAGCCAATGAAGTACTTTTGAAGTGCAGTCACTAATGCAGGAAACCAAAAGGTGTTAAATTATGAGGGCTGGTTGCATAAACTTGGCTTGTATTCCCTGGAATAGGGGAGCTCTGATCAAGGAGTTTAAGTTGATTAAAGGGTCTGATTGGGTAGATAGAGAGAAACTATTTCCCCTAGTGGAGAAAGTCGAGAACAAATGGGCATAATCTTAAAATTAGAGCCAGGCCGTTTAGGAGTGGAATTAGGTGTTAAATATATTACTCGGTTGTGGGTTCATTATCCCCCTCTCCAGAGACTGGAGTGCAAAAATCTAGGCTGACACTCCTGGTGCAGTACTGAGGGAGTGCTGCACTGTCAGAGGAGCCATCTCTCGGCTGAAACGTTAAACCGAGGCCCCGTCTGCTCTCCCAAGTGGACGTAAAAGATTGCATGGCATACATCGAAGAAGAGCAGGGGAGTTCTCCCCGGTGTCCTGGGGCCAATATTTATCCCTCAACCAACATCACTAAAAAAAACAGATTATCTGGTCATTATCACATTGCTGTTTGTGGGAACTTGTGCACAAATTGGCTGCCGTGTTTCCTACATTACAACAGTGACCACCCTTCAAAAAGTACTTCATTGGTTGTAAAGCGCTTTGGGACATCCTGTTGTCGTGAAAGGCGCTATAGAAATGCAAGTCTTTCTTTCTCTACTTGAGCCTCCTCCCACCCTACTTCATCTCACCCCATCAGCATATCCTTCTATTCCTTTCTCCCTCATGTGTTTATCCAGCTTCCCCTTAAATGCATCGATACTATTCGCCTCAACCGCTCCCTGTGGTAGCGAGTTCCCCATTCTCACCACTCTCCGGGTAAAGAAGTTTCTCCTGAATTACCTATTGGATTTATTAGTGACCCTCTTATATTTATGACCACTAGTTTTGGACTCCATCACAAGTGGAAACATCTTCTCTACGTCTACCCTATCCAACCCTGTCACCCCACAGCCTTTTCTTTTCCAGAGAAAAGTGACCTGGCCTGGTTTGTTTTCTCCCTCCTTTTCGGCCTTCTCCCAGCCCCCCGCCCCCCAACAACTGACAATTCCCCACCTGACAAGCCATGGCGGGAGATTTCCTCCCAGGACACTGCGAACACGGGTCTGTGATTCTGCCCCCAGGCTGTGTACAGCAGTGCCCTCGTTGTCTCCGCTCCCAAGTTCTCCTGCTGGAGGAAGCACCTGAACATAACTGAAGTCGTCCCCCCCGGAGGCCCTGGCTACAATGAAAACATCCTGTAATGATCCAGTTTTCAGTGCTCTGTGCGCTGGATATGTTGAAACTGCAGTCGGACTTTAGCAAGAGGCACTTTGCCTCTTTCTAGAAAATATACGTTTCTTGGCCAATACTTTCTGTCTCTTTTATTTAAGCCGAGTTGCTGACTGAACAATTAATTGGACTGGGGCTTGGATACAAAGATTCCAAATGGTTATAATCTCAGGTAGACCCAAGCAGAACGATTCTTGGCAAGCTAGTTACGAGTTTATATGCACTGTAATCATGAGTGTGAAAAATTGTTGGTGCAAAGGTTATTTGGGGGAATAAAATACTGTTTGAGGCGGGAACATTTTATTTTGCTGTCACATAAGGAAAAGATCAATGGCATTGGTTCTGCAGGTCAGGTGAGATGATCGTAAGTGTGTAGGAACATAGGAACAGGAGGAGGCCATTCAGCCCCTCGAGCCTGTTCTGCCATTCAATGAGATCATGGCTGATCTGCAGATTAACTCCATCGACCCGCCTTGGTTCTGTAACCCTTAATACCCTCGCCTAACAAAAATCTATCAATCTCAGATTTGAAATTTTCCATTGACCCCCAGCCTTGACAGCTTTCTGGGGAGAGAGCTCCAGATTTCCACCACCCTTTGTGTGAAGAAGTGCTTCCTGACATCACCCCTGAACAGCCCAGCTCTCATTTTAAGGTGATGCCCCCCTTGTTCTGGACTCCCCTCAATTGACCCTATCAACTTTAGAGCATCTTTTACTTAAAGCATCTCAGGACACTTTACAAGGAGGTAGAAGGACACCAAACTGTAAGTGGGAGAAAAGTTAGGGGAGGTGACCAACATGAGGTTGAGCAGGTAAGTTCTAAGGTAAGTTTATGGAGGTGGAGAGAGAGGTAACAAAGCAGGGAGCTTTAGAAAAAGAAAGCAGGTTGGCCAAAGGATGTGTCATTGACAGTAGAGTAGAAGGCAGAAGGGGTACACCAGGGAGCGAGCATGGTGTGTTGAGGCTCCCATATGCTGTGGCAGGGAGTGGTAGGCTGCAGGTTTGCTCTCATAATTCCACCTCACAGGTGAGCCATTGCTGGCAAACAGAGGACCTCAACAACTTGTAACTCGCCATCAAGCCCAAATCCACCCCAGACTTAAATACCGCTTTTGTGCATTTTTTCCTAGTATTTCTCTTAAAGTCCTGGACAGGGACACAAGAAGATGCATGTCATCTGATAGGCAATCCTTTTCACCTTTAGCCTTCAGCCCCTCTCTTTATGGTTCTGCACCCTACCACAATTTTTTTTATCTTATATATATCATAGTCAGTGCTTATCTGAATATTTCTCTCTTCACCTGAGAACTCATTTTTAATGTGGAAGTCATCCTTGGTTCCGAGGGACTGCCTAAGAAGAAGAAAAGATTTCTCTCTTGTCCTGCCTAAGCTTCAAATATAGCTACGTCCACGCTCTTCCTCCTCTCTGCATCCTCGCTGTGTTGAAATTAAGACTCATTGCAGCATCTTCTACTCTAACTTAAGGACTTTATAATGATAGAATTCCTTACCTCCCTAAGTCATCCCTTTTCCCTACTGTGTACAGACTTTCAAAACCCAATCTTTTATTCGTATTGTCACTAATTTACTTCAGTCTCTCTTTTTCTCTTTCCAACCTTGCTGGTGTTTTGCACTGTGGACCTTAGCCCTTCACCTGGGTTTTTCCAATGAAAGAAAAATGCTTCAATGCCTACGCTGGTGGAAGGGTATCATTACAGTGTGACATGTTTACATTGAGAGTTTCCATTATAAATGTGGACATAGGAATTTATCATGGCAATATTGAGAGGTTATAGGTGCAGACATTAGAATTTTAAATATTATATATATGTTAATAAATGTTCCAAAAATGGTGCTTGGTAACTGAAACCAAAGGATGTTCCAGTTAATTATACTCCCAAATTCTGTTATTCCATGTCGCCCAGTGAGCGACTTGTGTTGATATAGTTGTTTATGGATCCATACAGGACTTGTGATTGTAACAGCAACTAAATATGGGATGTATAATCAGTCTGCTATGGTCAGCCTTTTGGGCTACCAGCGAGATTTCCTGGGAACGGTTTAGGATATAATTACTATGGTACCGAACTGACCTATTGGTGCAAAATTTACTTGGCCAGGAAATTCCTTAGAGTTGCTCCTGCTCTATGTGTGTTTTGGAAATTTGGGTTTGCGCTGTACTTTTGGCGAAGTAATGCCGGCAGCGTGGAAGCAGCTCCGAGCAATTTCTCGGCAAATGTGTTTTATTTTCTGGACAGGGACGTGCTGGGTGTGAGGCGCTGAAGCTTGGATTTTTGTTCCTCCCTTAAAGACCATCTGATTATAACTGGATGAGCAAGTATGTTGAGATAGTGCTCGGCTGAATTTTAACAGGAACAAATTAAACGCTAAATCCCCTCAATCTGATCTTCCAGGTCACTGCAGACTTTCCCAGGATTACAATTCTTGTCACTATAGACGTCTGCTTTTCCAGCAGCCAGACGGGTAAAGAAGTAACAATGAGTCATTCATTCAATCCATTGCATGCACTACATGTGGCTAATTGTTTACTGTTCACTTGTGCATCTGCAGTTAAAAGACAGACAAGATGTCCAGAAAATGTGCCCACATCACATGCTATGATGGCTGTTCTATATTTAAATTGTTCTCATGTATGAAGTCAACTCCATTAAAAACATCTTTTTAGTTGAATCAGACTGAATTAAAACTATTTATAATTTTCAACACTGAGTATCATATTACATATCACAGAATCTTACAGCACAGTAGGAGGCCTTTCGGCCCATCGTGCCTGTGCCAGCTCTTTCCCAGAGCTCTCCAATTATCCCACTCCCCCCCCCCCCCCCACCCCCGGCTCTTTCCCAGAGCTCTCCAATTGTCCCACTCCCCCTGCTCTTTCCCAGAGCTCTCCAATTGTCCCACTCCCCCTGCTCTTTCCCAGAGCTCTCCAATTGTCCCACTCCCCCCCCCCTCTTTCCCAGAGCTCTCCAATTGTCCCACTCCCCCCCTGCTCTTTCCCAGAGCTCTCCAATTGTCCCACTCCCCCCCCCTGGCTCTTTCCCAGAGCTCTCCAATTGTCCCACTCCCCCCTGCTCTTTCCCAGAACTATCCAATTGTCCCACTCCCCTTGCTCTTTCCCAGAGCTCTCCAATTGTCTCCCCCCCCCCGCTCTTTCCCAGAGCTCTCCAATTGTGCCACACCAACCACCACCCCCCCTGCCCCGCTCTTTCCCAGAGCTCTCCAATTGTCCCACTACCAATTGGCACAAGTAAGATGTTAGCATCACTCGGGAGGGCTAGTGGATTTTCCTTCCATTACTGCCCAAATTTTCCAGCGATTTAAAAAAAAATTGTTCATGGATGTGGGCGTCGCTGGCAAGGCCGGCATTTATTGCCCATCCCTAGCTGTCCTTGAGAAGGTGGTGGTGAGCTGCCTTCTTGAACCGCTGCAGTCCGTGTGAGTGAAGGGAAGGTACTCCCAACAGCGATTGTTTTTCGTAGCAGTTTTTTGCCATTTCACAGGGCAGTTAAGAGTCAACCACATTGCTGTGGGTTTGGAGTCACATATAGACCAGACCAGGTAAGGACGGCAGATTTCCTTCCCTGAAGGGCATTAGTGAACCAGATGAGTTTTTACGACAATCCGATAGTTTCATGGTCACTGGCTTTTTAGTCCAGATTTATTTAATTAACTGAATTTAAATGGGGTGAAGTCTCGCCCTTGAGCCCCTCGAGTAATGCATCTGGTTAGCAACAAGTGGGCATTTCATTTCAATATTAGTTTGGGAGTGTCAGGCTAGCACATTAATTTCTGCAGTGATTGAGTAAGGGATCGCTGTTGTAAATGAGCACCCAGGGTTGCTAGGTGATGGTAAATAATCAGAAGGTCATGGAAAGGGCACAGCAATATAAGGGTAAGTATGTTTTTGTAGTTCTTAATTATTTTTTTTAAAACTTTTTTTTGTTTTGTTTTCCTATTGATTCCCATATGTTCACATGATCCTTTGTTTGTTTCTTTTCTAACCAGCTCCACTACGGCACCAATGGGCTTCCCAATGGGAATCCCCCTAACTCACGTGGCTAGAATAAGAGGAGGATCAATAGAGGAGTGTCAGGCACCTCGGGCTGCACTAGAGATGCTAAGTGCTGAGTGATGTAAGAAAACTACTAGGCACTTGGTCTAAGCGTTAAATAAAGCTTTAATCAACTGTTTTACAACATGGAGGTCTAGTTGTGTCCTTCACTAGTTCCTGTTAAGAATGTCCTGCGCAAGCTGGGCCCGTGCCCGAGTATTTATACTCTCCCTGGACAGCGCCACCCGTAGGCCGCTCAGTATTATTTCATAAGTCTTTCTTTCATGAATGACTGATTCATGTCACTGAGTCTGAATGCCCTGAATGCCCACATTCACAGACAGAGAGGAAACAGCCTCGCTTTGGCAGATAGCAGCGCTGGTGGAGGCTCTTACAACAACAACTTGCATTTATACAGCGCCTTTAGCATAGTAAAACGTCCCATGGCATTACAAAAGGAAGATACGTTAGCATACTCCCAATATCGTTACTAAGAGATGTGAATGCCTGACTAACTGTACTGCAGGATACAAAAAGCAAAACACTGCGGATGCTGGAAATCTGAAATAGAAACAGAAAACGCTGGAAATACATCAGCAGGTCAGGCAGCAACTGTGGAGAGAGAGAAACGGAGTTAATGTTTCAGGTCGATGAACTTTCATCAGAACTGGGAAAAGTTAGACGGTTGTTGGATGCACACCAGTTGTAGTATGTAATGCTTTCAGCAACACTGATGAGACTGATGGTCATCGACGTCTGCTGTGGGATTGTCGGAAAAGCCCAGCTGGTTCACTAATGTCCTTTAGGGAAGGAAACCTGCCGTCCTTACCTGGTCTGGGCCTACGTGTGACTCCAGTCCCCACACCAGCGTGATTTGACTCTAAATTGCCCTCTGAAGCAGCCTTGCAAGCCACTCAGTTTGTATTAAACCACCTTTTCAGGGCAACTGAGGGATGGGCAATAAATGTCAGCCTCGCCAGCGACGCCCACACCTCAAGAATTAGGGCTAGAAATTGGGCTCCTTTGCGTCTCCTGTTAACGCCTCGGGGGGGGGGCGGGGCGCTAACGGGCCGCAAATGGGTTTTCCACCTGGCACGGCAATATCAACGCCTCCTGCTAATTTTGGCGGGAGTTTTGCGGTGGCGGTAAGATGTTGCACCCCGATCTCCTGCGCCCGGAGATCGTGATGTCATTGCCATGCGCAGCGCCCCGGTAGCGCCCCGGATGAAAAATTCCCTCTGGACCCCGGCTTGTGGGCCTGCTGTTAACAACGACAGATAGAGGAGGCGGCTTTCAGTCGGATGGCCCCTGGAGGAGGCGGCGCTATTTAAAGGCCTCCACATCCGGTTTAGTTTTCGGCGGCCAACAATGCTGCGTTGTTAGTTTCACATTAGCAAAGAGGCCTTTTGACCGATTTGAGCGTTTTGCATTTTAACGAGTGTTCTGGCACATAAAGATTCTTCAGTTTCATTGAGGGGAGATTTGAAAGGGCAATATTTGTATCCTTTCATGGGGACCGTACTGGCACTGGACCTCGTCCTCCAGCATCAACGTCGGAGGCAACTGAGGCACAAAGAGTGCAAAATGTGACCAGAGGTAGGAGGGCCAACAGGGCTGTCAACAGGAGGCCTTACCCACCCAGGGTATTCCGGCAGCAGTCCTCCTACATCAATCTCACTGAGGACCAGTGTGTTAGAAGGCTCTGCTTCAGCAAGGACATGGTCACAGAGCTCCGCCACCTCCTGCAGCCAGACCTCGAGCCTCAGATCAGGACCACCACGGTTCTCTCAGTGGCGGTTAAGGTCACCATCGCCCTCAATTTCTACGCCAGTGGATCATTCCAGTGAACGACAGGCGACATCTCCAACATCTCCCAGTTTGCCGTCCATTGCTCCATCTGCCAGGTCACAGATGCTCTGTACAGAAGGAGAAGGGTCTACATTTCCTTCCCCATGACCAGAGAGAAGCAGCACGAGCATGCATGTGACTTTGCCAGGATCGCGGGCTTCCCCATGATGCAGGGTGCCATTGACTGCACCTACGTCACTTTGCGGACACCTCATAACAATCCTGAGGAATTCCGTAACCGCAAAGGCTACCACTCACTTAATGTGCAGTTGGTGTGCGACCACACACAGCGAATCCTGACTGTCAATGCCCGCTATCCTGGCAGCAGCCACGATGCCTTCATCCTACGCCAGACCGGTGTGCCAGATCTATTCCAGCCACCACATCAAGCTTGCGGCTGGCTGCTGGGAGACAAGGGCTATCCGCTCTCCACTTGGCTCATGACTCTGCAACCCCAACACTCATATAATGAGAGCCATGCTGCCACCAGGAACATCACTGAGCAGACCAACGGTTCAGCTGCCTGAACTGCTCGGGAGGAGCCCTCCAGTACTCAGCTGAGCGGGTGTCACTTTTTGTCATCATCTGCTGCATGCTCCACAACTTGGCCATCATGAGGGCACAGCCATTGCCACCAGGCATAGCCGCACCTCCTCCGGAAGGGAGCAAGGAATGCAGGCATTCTCAGAAGGTGGAAAGTGAGAAAGGCTTGTGGTGTGAGGATGATGTGGGATGAGAGAAGGAGAGGTGCTGAAGATACCGTCTTTGCCCCCAACAGAGTCGACGTCACCGACGGCCACAGCACCCACCACCTGCTGCCCAATGAGTCGCAGCACTCGCTCCTCAAGGCCAGAGAGCTGCTGGAGCTGCGCATCACCCCCGCCTGTTCTCTGCTGCTCCCTCCTATTGTGGGCAATCTTGGCCTGCAAGAGAAACAAATGTGTTTGAGTCAGAGTCCAGCTATGTGTTTGGGAGATACGCCTGCCGTCATTGAATAGCTGTGATTGTAGGCAAGGCGTGAGATGTGGATGTGAGTTTGAGTAGGTGGAGATGTTTGGTGGGTGAGTGGTGGTGGTGTGGTTCTTTGCACAGTGTGCACAGACTGAGGTTCAGATGCTGGTATGTAGGAGCTGTTGAAGCACGTACTCACCTTGACCACCCGAGTGAGGTCATTGAATTTCTTGCGGCACTGTGTCAGGCTGCGTTCCACCACACTACAGGCCAAGACCTCCTGGACCACTTCCCTCCACATTGCCCTGAACACCTGGGGCAATGGCCTCCTTCCAGTGTCCGGGAACAGCATCGCCCTCCTTCGCTCCACTCCAGCCACCAATGCCTCCGATGCCTCATCTGTGAACCGACGAGCTCTCTCCCTGGGAGTAGGAACAGCTACAGCCATCAGGGGATTCACTCGCTCGCAGGTCACCTCAACGCCAGTAATGCTGAAAATGAGCATCAGCACAATGATGCAACCTCCCCACTAAGAGCTGGAAGGAACCAGTGTGAAGGATCATTGCTGAATGCATTGCACCTGAAATTCATTAGCGCTCTGCTGGTAGCGCCCCTGTAGCGCCCCACCGAGGTCATTAGCGCTTGATTTAATGCCCCACTTCCTTCCTGGGGCGCTAACACCCGTTCAGAATCCTTAGCGTCTGGCACTAAATTTTAAAAATTTCAAAAGTTAACTCCCCAAACGGGGCAATACCCAATTTCACCCCCTTAATATTTTAAAAACTCCGAATGTGGCTTCCGCTCTGCTGATTCAATACTTGCTAAAAGTGTTCTAAATCTGTCCTCCCCGTCCTTCCCTGCCACTAACATCGCCAGCTTTCATGACCAGAAAAATACACTGTAAAAAAAATGATCCGCTCTATATTAACAGCTGTGTGGAGTGAGTTATGTTGTGACACAGCCAAGGAGTTCAGATTGTGTTCACACAGGAACACAATCTGACGCAGTTTATGAGGTAATTTGAAGCCACCTGATTATATTAGAAACTTGTAACTTTGCAATACAGCTGTTATTTTATGTTCTACATTGTGGCTGCACCAACTTATTTTAATATTTTATTATGTGTGTGCTTCCTCTCTCTCTCTCTCTCTCTCTCTCACACATCCGTCGCCCTCCCCATGCAAACTCAAAGATGATGCCGTGTGTAAAGATCTAAAGAAAAGTGTCAGGGCCCTTTTGTCCCTCACATTATTCAGATGTGAACATAGACAGAGTGTTGGTAGGGCATTTGACTGAGCTCGAGTCCACACACAAACACCTTCCAGCAGGAAGACAATGGTCTGGAGCGGTAACTCTGGTCTACTCTTGCCCTTCTCTGTCCCAGGTGTTCAGAGGTAGCCCATCAGAGGACAATAATAACTTGCATTTATATAGCGCCTTTAACATAGGAAAATGACCCAAGGTGCTTCACAGGAATGATTATCAAACAACATTTTGACACCGAGCCACATAAAGAGATATTAGGACAGGTGACCAAAACCTGGTCAAAGGAGCGACTTATAGGAGGAGAGAGCGGTAGAGAAGAGGAAGGGAATTCCAGAGCTTAGGGGTCAAGACAGCAGAAGGCACGGCCGCCAATGATGGAGTAAAGGAAATCGGGGATCTGCAAGAGGCCAGAATTAGAGGGGCGCAGAGATCTCGGAGGGTTGTGGGGCGGAAGGAGGTTCCAGAGGTCGGGAGGGACGAGGCCATGGAGGGAGTTGAACACAAGGATGAGAATTTTAAAAACGAGGCATTGCCAGAGCGGGAGCCAGGGTAGGTCAGCCAGCACACAGGTGACGGGTGAACAGGACTAGGATACGGGCAGCATAGTTCTGGATGAGCTCAAGTTCATAGTGGGTAGTCAGTGGAAGGCCGGCCAGGAGAGTATTGGAATAGTCTGGAGGAAACAAATGGGAAGGGCTGAGGCAGTGGTGGAGATGGGCAATATTATGGCGGTGGAAGTAGCCAGTCTTGGTGATGGAGAGGATATGGGGTTGGAAACTCAGCTCAGGGTCTAATAGGACGTTGAGGTTGCGAGCAGGAACTGAACGAGAGCCTTGCTGGTCTGTATAACTTAGCATTCTGCCAGGTAGTCCTTTTACTCACTCGGTCATGGGGGGAGGGTTGGGAAAGTACTTTTAAAAAAGATGTCTGCCCTTCAATACAAATGATAGGATCAGGGACATTCAGGTAAATACACCTGTCTCACATTCCCAGCATTGTACTGCGTTCAAAAGGAGCGTGGGTCAGAAATAGAATGTAAACATACGAAAAATGACAGAGGAAAAGACCTACTGGTCCATGCAGCCTGTCCCATACAGTTACGATGTCTTGTGCCTTCCAATACAGACACTCCCCAACCCGCCATGTGATCTCCTGGGAGAGGTGACAAACCAGATATAAACACAGGCCAATTAGGGAGGAAAAGATCTGGAGCATTCCTCTCTGAGCCCCTTAGGCGATCAAACTAGTCCAGGAGACCACTCTGGCTCTGATTAACGTTACTGGATATCTACCTCTTGTACGGGGCGATCTTCGCCTCAGGAAGAAAAGAAAGACTTGCCTTTCTCCAGTGCCTTTCACGACCTCAGGACATCCCAAAGCTCTTTACAGCCAATGAAGTACTTTTTGAAGTGTAGTCACTGTTGTAATGTAGGAATCGCGGCAGCCAATTTGCGCACAGCAAGCTCCCACAAACAGCAATGTGATAATGACCAGATCATCTCTTTTAGTGATGTTGGTTGAGGGATAAATATTGGCCAGGACACCAGGGATAACTCCCCTGCTCCTCTTCGAAACAGTGGCCGTGGAATCTTTTATGTCGACCCGAGAGGGCAGACGGGGCCTCAGTTTAACATCTCATCCAAAAGACGGCACCTCCAACAGTGCAATGCTCCCTTAGCACTGCACTGGAGCATCAGCCTAGATTTTTGTGCTCAAGTCTCTGGTCCAGAAACAGGTCCAGCTCTCACTTGAAAGAATTCAGCGAATCGTCATCCACCACAGGAGCAGGCAAGCCTGTTGCAGAGGTCCAGTATTCCCTAGGAAAAGAACCACCTCCCGACACCCAACCTAGTTCTGCCTTTACATAAGAGTGACCCCTGACCCTCTGTAACCTATTCAGTTGAAACAATTCGTCTACACGATCTAGTCCCTTCTAAGACCCTGTGGGGGGAATATGGGAGTTGTCCTGATGAGTGTGAGATAAGAGAGACTGGCTATTGCAGGTGGTGCATCTCTGAAGGGAGAAATAAAGAAAGAACTTGCATTGATATATTGCATTTCACAGCCTCAGGACATCCCAAAGCCAATGATGTAGTTTTGAAGTGTAGCCATGGTTGTTGTAGAGAGCCCAAGGAGGAACGATATGGACCCTGTCATAACAGAGACGTCATCCAAAATTCCATAGATTCTAGAACAGTTCCCGCGGATTGGAAGGTGACGTAATAAAACTCACTACGCACTTGGTTTGAGTATAAAGCAAGGCTTTAATCAACTTGTTTCAGAACATGGAGGTCTAGTTGTACTTCACCAGTTCCTTGTCTTACAAAATGTCCCTGGCAAGCTGGGGTCCACACCCGAGTATTTATACTCCTTGGACGGCGTCACCAGCTGGCTGTCCAGCGTTATTTCATAAGTAGTTTCTTGATGATGAGATTTGTAACAGAAGGTAGCAAATGTAACCCCGATATTTAAGAAAGGAGGGAGAGAGAAAACGGGGAACTACAGACCAGATAACCTGACGTCAGTAGTAGGGAAAATGCTAGAATCTATTATTAAGGCCGTGGTAACAGGGCACTTAGAAACTAATAATAGGATCGGGCAGAGTCAACACAGATTTATGAAAGGGAAATCGGTGTTTGACAAATCTGTTAGTGTTTTTTAAGGTTGTAACTAGCAGAATAGATAAGGGGGAACCAGTGGATGTGGTGTATTTGGATTTTCAGAAGGCATTCGATAAGGTGCCACACAAGAGGTTATTAAACAAAATTAGGGCTCATGGGATTGGGGGTAATATACTAGCATGGATTGAGGATTGGTTAATGGACAGAAAACAGAGAGTAGCAATAAACAGGTCATTTTTGGGTTGGCAGGCTGTAACTAATGGGGTACCGCAAGGATCAGTACTTGGGCCTCAGCTATTCACAATCTACATCAATGATTTGGATGAGGGGACCACATGTAATATATCCAAGTTTGCTGATGATACAAAGCTGGGTGGGAATGTAAGTTGTGAGGAGGATGCAAGGAGGCTTCAAGGAGATATAGACAGGCTAAGTGAGTGGGCAAGAACATGGCAAATGGAATATAATGTGGAGAAATGTGAAATTATCCACTTTGGTAGGAAAAATAGAAAAGCAGAGTATTTTTTTAAATGGTGAGAGATTGGGAAATGTTGGTGTTCAGAGGGACCTGGGTGTCCTTGTACACGAATCACTGAAAGTTAACATGCAGGTACAGCAAGCAATTAGGAAAGGAAATGGTATGTTGGCCTTTATTACAAGAGGATTTAAGTATAAGAGTAAAGATGTCTTACTGCAATTATATAGGGCCCTGGTCATACCACACCTGGAGTATTGTGTACAGCTTTGGTCTCCTTACCTAAGGAAGGATATACTTGCCATAGAGGGAGTGCAATGAAGGTTCACCAGACTGATTCCTGGGATGGGGGGATTGTCATATGAAGACAGATTGAGTAGACTAGGGCCTATATTCTCTAGAGTTTAGAAGAATGAGAGGTGATCTCAATGAAACATACAAAATTCTTACAGGGCTTGATGCCCTTTTCTCAGGCTGGGATTAGGTACATTTCACGGCACAATAAAGTGAGCTTTACTCTGAATCTACAACAACAACAACTTACATTTATATAGTGCCTTTAATGTAGTAAAACATCCCAAGGTGCTTCACAGAAGCGATTATCAAACAAAATTTGACACCGAGCCACATAAGGAGATATTAGGGCAGATGACCAAAAACTTGGTCAAAGAGGTAGGTTTTAAGGAGTGTCTTAAAGGAGGAAAGAGAGGTAGAGAGGCGGAGAGGTTTAGGGAGGGAATTCCAGAGCTTAGGGCCTCGGCAGCTGAAGGCACGGCCACCAATGGTGGAGCGATTAAAATTGGGGATGCTCAAGAGAGCAGAATTGAAGGAATGCAGAGATCTCGTGGGGTTGTGGGGCTGGAGGAGGTTGCAGAGATAGGGAGCGGTGAGGCCATGGAGGGATTTGAAAACAAGGATGAAAAGTTTAAAATTGAGGCATTGCTTAACCGGGAGCCAATGTAGATCAGCGAGCACAGGGCTGATGGGTGAATGGGGCTTGGTGCAATATAACGTGGCTAAAATATTCTACTTCCCTACAGTACTGCTTGCATCCTTAACTTTGATGAACTTAAAATTCATCTTTTTTTCTTTTCTTTCAATTTTCCTCTTCCCTCTCATGCTGGGTCAGAGTTCAACGGAAGAGCTAGGCTCGGATCAGGGTAACAGAAGGCACCCCGGAATCACAGCCCAACAAGGAGTGGAAGTGACGAACTTTGGAGAGTGATTATTATAGAAAATAACAGATGTTCGACAGGCAATCGTTGAATCTCAAGAGTCTAATATCTTTGGTAAACAACGGAACTATTGCCATAGGTTATGATGTTATCAGATACTCTTGGCCTTCTAACTTTCGCCCGTTCTTCTATATAGATAATACCCAACAGATATCAACAGAGATCCATAATCATTGAACTCATTTCCCAGTTCTCACTGGAATAACACAAACTCACACTTGTAGCAGAGGCTGCTAACCTTAATCTTCCTTCAGGTTTCTTAACCTTAAACCTAGGCACAGAACTAGTGGTCTACAAATTAACTAGAGTTTAGAAGAAATATTTTTCCCACAGAAAGTGGATATGTGGAACAGACTTGCATCAAAAGCAATTAAGGCTGAGTTGACCAATTCCTTAAAAAAGATGCTGGATAAATATCTGGTTGAAAAAAAGGAATGGTGTAGTATTCAATGGGATTGGTATGGTATTAAATGTGACCAGATTACTACCTTGTAATTGCTCCCAGTTATCCATTATTACATGTAAACCATCTGAATCCCTTGATTAAATTATGGTGTCGAATCACTCCCAAGTGTTCAGTCCAAATCTTGAGTATGTGCTCCGAATGACTTATGCCTCTGTTGGGAAATCTGCAGTTCTACATGTGTCTTATGTCAGGCAGAACATTTTGCTTTTATAGCAGTCAGCTGTCAAGGTGGGAATGGGGTCTGAGCCAACAGCAGTTTATTTTACAAGTCTCTTGGGTTTAAGGGAAGGTAACACTCCTGTAGAATGCACATAAAGGGGAATTTCCTTTCTGTATTCCCTGAAAAGAATCTGATGCCTCCTGTAAGAGGAAAGATACTTGTGCTTTGCCCAGGTGGAATTGGGTCAGGCAATCGATCTGTGCCAAAACAGATGTCACTTGAAACAGTGATAATTCCCAGATATCCATTATTCTGTAGGATAAATTCACCGATCCTGCAATTGGGACTGTATATCAAAGATATTGACACAGCATTGCAGAAACAATTCTCTGACTCATGTTCCCTTCCAGCATGACTTCCTGCTGGGAGAGTGAGATCAGTGAATTTCCCTTTACATATTAATTAAATTACAGCTTGTAATCACCCCAAACTATTGCCATACTTCATGTTGTTGTTCTTGTATCTTTACACTCTTCACTGCAATCACAGTGGGGAAGTTGCACTCAAAGGGACCGTTTTTCAGGTGTTAAAATCATGAAGGGTTTTGATAGAGTAAATAAGGAGAAACTGTGTCACCCGTGTAACCAGAGGACAAAGATTTAAGGTAATTGGCAAAAGAACCAGATGAGGAGATTTTTTTTTTAATGCAGCGTGTTGCTGTGATCTGGAATGCGCTGCCTGAAAGGGCGGTGGAAGCAGATTCAATAGTAACTTTCAAAAGGGAAATTGGATAAATACTTGAAAAGGAAAAATTTGCAGGGCTATGGGGAAAGAGCAGGGGGAGTGGGATTAATTGGAGAGCTCTTTCAAAGAGCTGGCACAGGCACGATGGGCCGAATGGCCTCCTTCTGTGCTGTTTCATTCTATGATTCTAACGGTGTGAAACAATGGAAGGAGTTGCAGGCTGACAGGCCATGACATGAACACTCCATCCATCTTTACACCAGTCGAAAGGGTGCTTAGTCCTAGACAGCAGGAAGGTTTTATGGAACCCAACAACCCATACAATGAGGAGCGGGGGTGGGAAGGGTGGTTGGTCACCCACACCCACCGGACACACGTATCCTGCTGGATGTCAACCGAGAATTCCAAGCCGGAGCTCCAGTTTCCACTCACCGGGACGGTCTGGTGGGGGGTTTGCAGCCTGCACCTTCTGACTCAGAGGCAGGAATGTTGCTATTGAGCTGAAGCCTCACTCGCTGCCATACCTCATGATGTTATTAGATCCACTCGGCCTTCTAACTCTCTTCCCATTCTTCGATATTTAATTTTAATGGATGGCCAACACATACTGACAGAATTATATAAATACACTTTCCCATGATCTCAAACCCTACTATGTAATCTTCTTTCAGGCTTCTTAATCTGCTAACAGTACATATCTATTATTCTGAATATGAACCATTGCAAGCTCTCAATTACTTTATATTGGTTTATATGCGGTAAGAAGGTAAGTATGATTTATATAAAAATAATGAAAACCCCAAGAGTGGTACTTGGCAGTAATAGATTCACGGTATTCCACTGGTTTAAATATCAGGACATTAATGCAGTCCCACTGGAACTGAGTTTTATGAGGCCCTGTCTTGTTTGAACAACAGTAACAACTTGCATTTATATAGCGCCTTTAATGTAGTAAAAGTTCACAAGCTGCTTCACAAGAGTGTTATCAGGCAAAAATTGACACCGAGCCACTTAAAGAGACATTAGGGCAGGTGACCAAAAGCTTGGTCAAAGGGGTAGGTTTTAAGGAGCGTCTTAAAGGAGGAGAGAGAGGTAGAGAGGTTTAGGGAGGGAATTCCCAGGCTTAGGGCCCAGGCAGCTGAAGGCACGGCCGCCAGTGGTGGAGCGATGAACATCGGGGATGTGCAAGAGGGCAGAACTGGAAGAGCTCCGAGCTCTCGGAGGGTTGTGGGGCTGGAGGAGGTTACAGAGACAGAAGTTACTGAAATAGGGAGGGGTGAGGCCATGGAGAGATTTGAAAACAAGGATGAGACAAGCAGGAGCAAAACTGAGGGGAAAGAGAGAGAGAGAAGTTTCTTATGCTCTTGAAAGAGAAAGAAAAAGTGATCACCAAGTAGGTTAAGGAAGGAGAGACTCTCTAGCTGCTTTTTTCTTAAGTAAATCAAATCATTTTTGAAACACTTTTTTCTATTTTTACCCCTTCTCGTTTTCTTAAGTCTGCCCCTGGCATCCTAAGCCAAGACGAAAAGCAGAGACCAACTACCAGGCTTCCACTGTCCAATCAGCCACTGGATGGTTAATTCACCTCCTTCCCTGGCCTGCACTCTGTGTCTTCCTCCTGATGGACACATTTCCTGACAGAAACCAGGAAGTCCCTCATGTGGAGAGAAATAGGTACGAATCCTATTGCCCAACTCTCCAGCCTCACCGAGGGACAGCCATCCATCTCTTTGTCAGCTCCACCGCTGGTCGGTGTTTTCCGTCAAATATGTTTTTAAAACAAACAATGAAATTACATAGAAACATAGAAACATAGAAGATAGGAGCGGGAGGAGGCCACTCGGCCCCTCGAGCCTGCTCCGCCATTCAATGAGATCATGGCTGATCATCCAAATTCAGTACCCTGTCCCTGCCTTCTCCCCATATCCCTTGATCCCTTTAGCCTTAAGAAATGTATCCAACTCCTTCTTGAATATATTTAATGGATTGGCCTCAACTGCCTTCTGTGGTAGAGAATTCCACAGGTTCACCACTCCCTGGGTGAAGAAATTCCTCCTCATCTCTGTCCTAAATGGCTTACCCCTTATCCTTAGACTGTGACCCCTGGCTCTGGACTCCCCCGGCCATCGGGAACATCCTTCAAGCTTTTGGTCACCTGTCCTAATATCTCTTTAAGTGGCTCAGTATCAAATTTTGCCTGATAACACTCTTGTGAAGCGGCTTGTGAACTTTTACTACATTAAAGGCGCTATATAAATTCAAGTTGTTACTGTTGTTCAAAAAAGACAGGGCCTCATAAAATTCCTTCCATTCTTAAAGTATCCAATGTTTCTTATCTTCACTGTCACCCAAAATGAAAAATAAACTCCTGAAAGTATTTATCTTAAAATGACATTTCTCAACCAGAGCTTGCGGTAATGGAGCCTGATGAATTATTTCATGCTTTGTCTGTGTAAGTGACAATGCTCCTGAATTTTATATTGATTTTTGGGTAGCTGCAAGATCTAAGTTCTCATACACATGGCCTAACCTGACTATAACACATGCCTCTAAAGTAAAAGGTCATAGAAAGCAACAAATTCATTATTCCATTTCTTATTAATGTGTGCTTTTTTTAACCTTATGTTTTTTCTTTAAAATTTCTTCCCAAACATTGCAGCTTGTCAATTATGGAGATGTGACAGTCTATGAAGCTTGTTCCAGGATCCCTGCTTTCTGAGGGCGTATGACAGACACGGTGTGAGATACCTTTCAACTGTGCCTGTCTGACAGTGCTTACATTTCTTGCTCTCCCCTCTTTATTTTCTCATTTGACTCTACATCTTTATATCTACCACCCTCCTCTGTGTCTTCATTCTCACCTCTCAGACTATGACAGGTTCAGCTCTTCACATTTCATACTGACTATGGAATTTTCCAACTACCTTTTTCCACTTTTACTTCTTTCTCCACTTCCTTTCAGCTCTCCCATGTAACAGAAAGAAATACTTTAATTTCTATAGCGCCTTTCATGACCTCAGGAGGTCCCAAAGTGCTTTACAGCCAATGAAGTACTTTTTGAAGTGTTGTCACTGTTGTAATGTAGGAAACGCAGCATCCAATTTGCGCACAGCAAGCTCTCATAAACAGCAATGTGATAATCACCAGATAAACTGTTTTAGTGGTGTCGGTTAAAGGATAAATATTGGCCAGGACACCGGGGATAACTCCCCTGCTCTTCTTCAATATAGTGCCATGGGATCTTTTACGTCCACCTGAGAGAGCAGACGAGGCCTCAGTTTAACGTCTCATCCAAAAGACGGTGCAGTACTGTACTGGAGTGTCAGCCTTTATTTTGTGCTCAAGTCTCTGGAGTGGGACTATGAACCCACAACCTTCTGACCCAGAGGCGAGAGTGCTACCCATTGAGTTATGGCTGACACCTCAATTCAATGTACAATTTAAAGGTAGAGAAGTCAGCAATCCTTTTGCCAATGTCACACGGGAGTTCTCCCCCATGTGCAAGATTGTTGCTGTGACTTCCAGAATTACTGGTGGTGCAGAACAGGTGACTGGGGAGCTCTGTACTGGAATAGGGACGAGAGGAGATGGCTAAAGGGAAAGTCGCCACTCGTCTGTTTCCAACATGGTGCCCATTAAAGTTGTATTGTTATGTTTGTTTTTGTGAACTGGTACAATTAATTAATTGAAGCATTGGATGTCCCTAGTAAACTTTTTAAATCAAAGAGCTAAGAAGAGACACTGAGACCATTCTCACTAGAAGTAGAAGATAAGAAGTAGGGCTATGAACCAAATATTTTTACATCATGAAACAAATTAGTGGGGTGAGTTGGAGAAAAGTTATGTGATGGACCTTAAGAGAAATGTTGGATTTAATTATACACCAGGAAGATCATAAGTTAAAGGTGATGTATTGACTCAGAATCATAGAGCATGAACAGGCCATTGGGGCCATTAGGTTTTACTCCAATTGACCCAACTAGTCTTTTATTATTAGCATTCTTCAGGATCTGGGCATCGCTGGCAAGACCAGCATTTATTGCCCTTGAGAAGGTGACGGTGGGACGTCTTCTTGAACTGTTGCAGTCCGTGTGGTGAAGATACTCCCACAGTGATGTTAGGTAGGAAGCTCCAGGAGTTTTACCCAACGACAATGTAGGGACGGCAATATACATCCAAATAAAGATCTATGTCTAATTCCACTCCCCTTCTCAATGCTATGTACTTTATAAGTCCTTTTTTCAAGTAAATACCTAACTACCTTTCAAAGTACTTATGGACTCTGTTTCAACAAATAATTTGTGCCAGCAACTTCCACCTTCTAACAATACTTTCTGTAAATAATTTTTTGTAACCTACCCTTTAATGTTTTTGTTGTGCTTCTCTTAAAATTGATGTAAAGAACGTGGCCTCTTTCTCAACCCTAAGCTTAGCTTTCTCCCTACATCTGATCTGTTATGAAGGCCTCTTTCTTTCATGTCCATAATATTACCCACCTCCACCATACCTCTCCCCATCTGTTGTCAAAACCATTACTCTATATTGAGGCTGGACTTCTCCGACTCTCTGCTTATTGGCATCCCTGCTGGCATTCATCTCGTGTCCCAGAGAATTGACTTTAAGATTCTCAAATCCACCTTCAAATTCCTCCATGCTTCACCTCTCTCTACTTCTGTGATCTCCTCCAGCTGCCTGTCCCTAAAACACACCCTCTGCTCCTCCAACAATGGCCTACTTCTCGATCTCTAGTCCCACTGCCCCACCATTGGTGGGCAATCCTGCAGCCACTCTGGACCTCCTTCCTTTAGCTTTTCCATGATGTCATCTCCACAGCTCCCTTCAAAATCCTCCTAAGGACTATTCTTGTCAACTGCACTTTCTACTCCAGCTCTCCAGTCTCACAGTCTTCCCCGTCTCCTTAGTGCTCCATGTTTACTTCCTATTCCTGTAATATGCTCTGAGACATGGGAATACAGGGACATGGGGACATAGGAATTGCTGGACGATAAAAGACCAAGGTCCCTCTAGTTCGCCTTCTACCCTCCTGGGAGTCCCATGATACGATAATGGGGTTGTTGACCAATCACAGCGATCGATCTCTATCAATGAGTCTACAACAGGCCCAGACACGAGGCGAGGGAGACCCCCCGTGGGTCCACCAGGAGAATCTGTACTCTAGGCAGTACCGGAGGGGAGTCGTTCTGGGGGATTAATTGCTTTTAAGATTTATAAGAAGGTTAGGTCCAAAGTTACCTGTTCCTCCCACGCCTGCTGGTCACCACATGTCATGCCTCAAATTACTCATATAATGCATCTCTGTGTGTGTGAGGAGCTGTAGGCATGTCAGTTATTTTTGATATTCAAACTTTTGTTTTAAAGTTTTGGGACTTTATTTTTTTTTACAATGTCAGAAGTTGTGGAAACTTTCTCCAAACCCCACAGTGAACATGTCAACCTCTCTTTCTCCAAACCATTCATCAGCCCACACGAGGCACTGGAAAGTCGAAATTTGAATTGTGATTAAATAGAAAATGATTCCCCGTGGGTAGGAACACGCCAACAATGCCGACATTGCAATCCTCCGCTGTTCCCGGAGGATGTTCAAACACACAGGTTTCTAACTTTTGGTTCACCGGCCGCTTGCTGTTTCACTGACCATCCCTTCATACCTGCTTTTTCACTCAGTGCTGCGGGTGGCGTCAGCACAATAACACAACTCGTTTTATATACAATAATAATAATAGTCCTTGATGGAATCATCTACTCTTCCATCAGGGAAACCTCATCTCCTAACCCCAGGGTACGAAAGAAAATGTAATATAGTTTTGTTCACATCTTCATGATGTTTACTGCAGAACTAAAAGGAATACAATGACAACTTAAGGTCAACCAGTTTTAATCGTCACTCTTACCACCCAAATATTAATATGATTTGTCGCGGTATATCTGTGCCCCGCAGTGTTTATATATCTTTTTCAGTTTGACCGATCTCCTGTCACGTCAGTTTCCCGTTAATTTTGCTGAAATACCCGATACAAACAGACACTCAGTTACGGGGATTCCTTAAGCTGAAACTGCAGCCTTTCACCGCGGGGGAAACTCAGAAGTTAAATCCACATTTGGCAACATATATATAATCATCTCCATCCCGTCGGTGTTCATATAAGGAATTATATACAAGAGTAACTCCGTTGTGACTTTTATTTCAAACAGGTAAAACGTAATTCATTTCGTTTTAAAAAAGGGCATTTCCTCCTTAAAACTTGCATCCCAGACAGGTTAGTTATTTTGTGACACTGGGCAGTGTGTGGGTGTGATGTGGCTGTGGTGTGGCAGAGGTGAATGCCCTCAGTGAGTGTCTGACGAGTGTGTGACACTATCTGTAGCCACACACTGCAGCAGGGGGCTAACATCAAGCGGTTCCATGCCCAAGCACATGAATCCCCGTCTCATGCACTCACTCACCTCCGGCACCAGCCCTGATGCACTTCATTATTTATTAACCAGCTTGCAAAACTAAAAGGCTGCTACTTACTACCAGCCAATCTATCGTGCAATTCAGCCTGGAAATAAAAAATGCATTAAAAAAAATTGTGTTTAAAAAAAAATTTTCTTCTGGATTTGTGTGAAATGGAAAATAAACCAAGTGACCGAAGGCACCTTGTGTTTTAGCACCTTGGACAGCGGCTGTGCGCACGCGTGAATGGGCCAAGCGGCCCGCCCTCCCTGGTTTGATTGACATGTCCAGGGACCATTTGTTGCACAGAAGCGACCGAGGTACAGCCAATGGGAGAGCGGGAGAGGCGGGGCGCCCAGGTTGGGTTGCTTCAAAGCGACGATCCTCGCTTGTCTCCAAAGCACTAAACTGGGAGCCGGCGTCCAGGTGGGATTGGACTCTGGCACATCCTTGAGTGCAAAGCTGCACATTGAAGGCTCGCCTTCAGCCGCAACAACAAAAAGGGCTATCGTATGTCTAGCGAATCTTTAAAGCAATATCTATAGGTGGGGTGGGTGGGTTAAGTTGGTGAACTTTTCCACCGGTGCTATGATCTCAGAAGTAAGTCCGGTGCCAGTGGATGTACCCGAGAGCAGCAAGTTACCCGAGGAGATGGAGGATTTCGTGTTGAATGCCACTGCAAGGACTTATAACTCAACCTCAATGGTGGGACCGCACAACTACAATCTGTACGACATTGACATCCCCGGTGATGGTTCCCCGGCTTTGAGAATCATCATCTCCATCACCTACTCCCTAGTCTGCGCGACTGGCCTGGTTGGCAATTTGCTGGTCTTCTTCCTGATGAAGCTGAAGCAAGGGCGCAAGAGATCCACCATCAACTTCTTCATCCTCAACTTAGCGGTGACCGACTTCCAGTTCGTCCTCACCTTGCCCTTCTGGGCGGTGGACACAGCTCTGGATTTCAGCTGGCCCTTCGGGGACGCCATGTGCAAAATCATTCTGTCCGCCACCGTGTTGAACATGTACGCCAGTGTCTTCTTCTTGACCGCAATGGGCATCGCCCGTTACTGGTCGGTGGCGTCGGCTCTGAAGACCAGAAGAAGCCGAGTGTCCTGCTCGGCCAGGTGGGTCAGTTTCCTTCTCTGGGTGGTGGCTAGTCTCGCAACGCTGCCCACCGCCGTCTTCTCCACCGCCAGCACATTTGCAGGCGAGAAGCTATGCCTGCTGAAATTCCCGGACGATGGTCAGTATTGGCTTGCCCTCTACCACATCCAGAAGATCGTGCTAGCTTTCGTTTTGCCCACGATCATCCTTTCAACCTGTTATCTACTCCTTGTCAGATTTCTTGGACAGCAACACAGCAACACCAACAACCCCAAGCGCAAGTCCAGAGTCACCAGGTCCATCACGATCGTCATGCTATCTTTCTTTCTCTGCTGGCTCCCTAATCACCTTATAACGCTTTGGGGCGTTCTGGTCAAACTTAATGCCGTGCCTTGGGACAAAACCTACTACACTTTGCACGCTTATGTTTTCCCAGTCACTGTGTGCTTGGCCCACACTAACAGTTGCCTGAATCCAGTGCTGTACTGCTTAATGAGGAGAGAGTTCAGGAAATCTATGAAGGAAATCTTCTGGAAGCTTTCTTCGCCAGCCACGTGTGCAATTCGACCCTTCTCTGGCACTTTAAAACAGGAGCCCGGGGACACCCCGGTCGGAATCCCTCTGAACATTATAGAGAGCGAGCACTGCACTGTGTACAACAGTAGGTGTGAAAATACAACCTCCAATTGCACTACACAGCAAAAACCTAACTAAACTATTGTGTGTTATATGTGCCCTCTCATCCTGCTTAGTGTTATCTGTGGCTCAGTGGGCAGCACCCTCGCCTCTGAGTCAGAAAGTTGTCAGTTCTAAGCCCCACTCCAGAGACTTGAGCACATAATCCAGGCTGACACTCCCAGTGCAGTACCGAGGGAGCGCTGCACTGTCGGAGGTGTCATCTTTTGGATGAGACGTTAAACCGAGGCCTCTCCTATGGCACTATTTCGAAGAAGAGCCAGAGAGTTCTCCCCGTGTCCTGGGGCCAATATTTATTCCTCAATCAGCATCACTAAAACAGATAATCTGGTCATTATCACATTGCTGTGTGTGGGAGCTTGCTGTGGCCGAATTGTCTGCCGCATTTCCCACATTACAACAGTGACTACACTTCAAAAGTACTTCATTGGCTGTAAAGCGCTTTGGGACGTTCTGAGGTCGTGAAAGGCGCTATAGAAATGCAAGTCTTTTTGATCATTAGTTTTGGGGGGGGGGGGGTGTTAATAAAGCAGTATTGGCCAAAACGAGTAAAGAATAACCGTGTTCTCGAATACTGTTGGGTTCAATGCTGTGATGTCTCATAGTCCAATACTTCAATTATTAATTTCAGATCAGCGCACAATCCCCGAATGGGTTCACACTGATGTCGCTCTCTGTCTGAACACGGATCCTGCTTCTTTGCATAATTCAACACCAATCGTTTGTAGTTTCCTTGGAATGATTTAGAGATTAGATCTTTTTATAAAAATGTATTTTTTTTAGACAAATGCGCGTTCGTCCAATTCATCAACCCCGGGGCGGGGGTGACTAACCGGGTCCTGTATTTCTCGATTCCCGGGCTGGAGAGGGAGAGACTGAATCGCATGAACTTTGCTGCAGTCGCTGCCAGCTGTTTATTGCCAATTTACAGCCTGTGAATTTAATTCGGATATAAGCGACTCCGCGGCTGCGAGCGCTTCTCTGTATGAACTTCATCGATTGTTTCCCCCATTCCTCGTCCACCTTTGGTATTTCCTACGATAAACAATCGACACAGCAACAATGTTTTAAAGTGCCATGGCAGCAACCGTTAGAAGAAGAATAGACCGAGACATTCCCACTGCAATTCGGCTGCACAATTTTATTTGAAATGATGGACTATTTAAGGAATTGTCGCTTATGTCGCTAAACCCTTGTTCATTTCAGTTGATTTGCATTCAACAATTGTTCTGTGTGTGTTTTTAAACTGCGAGTTACAATAAATGTACATCATCAATTAATGACTGACCTTTCATCGAAAATACGCCAAAGGGAGCTATTGTGGCAAATGCCTTTAAATATTTGGTAAGAGAATAAAATGTACCAACCGATTGCCTCCTTCTGTGCTGTACTCGTCCATGATTCTATGAACTGAAATTTCTGGGGAGAGGAGAACCCATTGAAGGAACAGTTAACACTCCCGGCGACTTCACTTTGCTGTGAAGATTGAGTCAGTAAAATCAAAAGAAACCAAGGTTTCAGTGACCCTTTCCAAAAAAAGTCACAATACTTTAATAGATTTTTTTCTATAAACCTTTACATGATGTTTGCAGAGAAATTATTATATATAATATTGGCAGTTCTGTGTCCGAAGTAAATGATTTTCTCTAAGTCTGAACTGCAATTCTGGGTGGTTTGTGAATCCAGCAGTCGGGAGCCCCCTGACGGCGGAACAACTGATGGTTCCCGTTCCATCTCCAGGACAACCCTTAAAGCTCCTTCATCCGGAGTGACTTCCTCATTCCAATGTTTAAAATGTGCATTATGTTAACGTATTTCACTCGGAAGAGTAAAAGTAAAACACCCCATATCTTTAGCGTCAGCCTTGGCTCAGTGGGCAGCACTCTCGCCTCTGAGTCAGATGATTGTGGGTTTAAGTCCCCACTCCAGGAGACTTGAGCAGATAAAATCCAGGCTGACACTCCCAGTGCAGTGCTGAGGGAGTGCTGCACTGTCGGAGGCGCCGCCTTTCAGGTGAGACGTTAAACCGAGGCCCCGTCTGCTCTCTCAGAACCCACGGCCACTATTTCGAAGAAGAGCAGCGGGAGCTCTCCCCGTGTCCTGGTCAATATTTATCCCTCAAACAACAGAACAAAAACAGATGATCTGGTCATTATCACATTTCTGTTTGTGGGAGCTTGCTGTGCGCAAATTGGCTGCCGCGTTTCCCACATTACAACAGTGACTACACTCCAAAAAATACTTCATTGGCTGTAAAGCGCCTTGGGACAGCCTGTGGTTGTGAAAGGTGCTATAGAAATGCAATTTTTTATTTTTAAATGAGTTTGCAAGAGGTCTCGTTCTTTTTGACAATGTGCATAGATCTAACTCCACACACTTGGAGTAGTGTGAACAGTTCTGGTCTCTTAATTATAAAAAGGATGCAGAGGCACTGGAGAAGGTGCAAAAAAGATTTACAAGGATTTACCAGAACTGAGAGGTTATAACCATCAGGAAAGATTGAACAGGCTGGGGCTCTTTTCTCTAGAGGGGTGACCTGATGGAGGTCTTTAAGATTATGAAAGGGTTCGATAGGGTAGACGTAGAAAGGATGTTTTCACTTGTGGGGGAGACTAGAACTAGGGGCCATAAATCTAAGAGAGTCACTAATAAATCCAATCGGGAATTCAGGAGAAACTTCTTTTCCCAGAGAGTGGTGAGAATGTGGAACTCGCTACCACAGGGAGTGGTTGAGGTGAATAGTATCGATGTATTTAAGAGGAAGCGAGATAAACACATGAGGGAGAAAGGAATAGAAGGATATGCCGAGAGGGTGAGATGAAGAAGGGTGGGAGGAGGTTAGTGTGGAGCATAAACACCGGCATGGACCAGTTGGGCTGAATGACCCGTTTCTGTAAAAGCAACAGTAAATGCTGGAAATACTCAGCAGGTCAGGCAGCATCTGTGGAGAGAGAAACAGAATTAACGCTTCAGATCAGTGACCTTTCATCCGAACTGAAATAATTTAGAGATGTAACAGGTTTTAAGCAAGTACAGAGGCAAGGAAAGGGGGAGGGGAGGACAGAACAAAAGGGAAGGTCTGTGATAGATTGATAGGCTGGAGAGATTAAATGACGAAAAGGATGATGGTGTGAGGCAAAAGGGGATGGTAATGGGACAAGAAAAGAAACAAATGTAATTCTATGTAATTTCCCCAATGTTGACATCTTTAGCCCAAATTATACAGATGTAAACGATATGGAGGGGGGAGCTCATGATCACCTCCCCAAAATATTTCTGAAGCATTTTAATTCAATTAAGATTAACTGAGCCCCTCCCCCAACATTTATAACTACTAGTTAATTCTTGGAGCTCTTAACAATAAACCTTACCACACTACTCACAGCTTTTTTGAAAGACGGGCAGAGAGTCCTGGCCAACAAGCCATCAATACAAATGAACCGGTCATGCACATCACTTCTGTTTGTGGGATCCTGCTGTGCACTAAATGCCCCCATAGCAACCGTCAATATCCACAGCATGTGAAGGGCTTTGAGATGTTCCATAAATAAATGCAAACATTTCATCCTCGTCGTTATACAGTGTGCGGAATGAAAACTGGACTAAACTCCACTTAAACCTTTGAATGTGTCAGCCCGGGGCTTAATTGGTAGCACCAACCCCAAGGTTCAAGTCCCACTCCAGACACTTGAGTACAAAATCTAGGCTGACACTCCAGTGCAGTACTCTAGTCCCTAGTGAGGGAGCGCTGCACTGTCGGAGATGCCGTCTTTAGGAGATGCCGTCTTTAAGATATGACATTAAACCGAGGCCCCGTCTGCCCCCAGGTGGACGTAAAAAATTCCACGACACTATTTCCAAGAGCAGGGGGGTTCTCCCCGGTGTCCTGGGCCAATATTTATCCCTCAACCAACATCACTAAAAAACAGATTATCTGGTCATTTTCACATTGCTGTTTGTGGGAGCTTGCTGTGTGCAAATTGGCTGCTGCGTTTCCTACATTACAACAGTGACTCCACTTCAAAAGTACTTCATTGGCTGTAAAGCACTTTGGGACGTCCGGTAGTCATGAAAGGCGCTGGAGAAATGCAAGTCTTTCTTTCTTTAAACATTTAACTTTTTTTTTAAAGAGTGGAATGTGTTCAAATGATGCTGAGGTTTCACGGATGCGCCAGCAACTTGCCGATTGCAGGGGACTGTCAGTGTCTATCTCGTGTGTGGTCCACTCACCGGCTGGGCAGTGAAATTCCTATCAAGTTATCTTATCTGAGTGAGTCTTGCTGCAGTCGTAAAGGGCCTTGGTGAGACCGCACCTTGAGTATTGCGTGCAGTTTTGGTCGCCTTATCTGAGGAAGGATGCTCTTGCCATGGAGGGAGTGCAGCGAAGATTCACCAGACTGATACCTGGGATGGCAGGAATGACGTATGAGGAGAGGTTGGGTCGATTAGGCTTATATTTGCTGGAGTTTAGAAGAATGAGAGGGGATCGCATTGAAACTTATAAAATTCTAACAGGACTAGACAGACTAGATGAAGGAAGGATGTTCCTGATGGCGGGGGAGTCCAGAACCAGGGGTCACAGGCTAAAGATAAGGGGTAAGCCATTTAGGACTGAGATGAGGAGGAATTTCTTCACCCAGAGAGTGGTAAACCTGTGGAATTCTCTACCAAAAAAGGCAGTTGAGGCCAATTCATTAAATATATTCAAGAAGGAGTTAGATATATTTCTTAAGGCTAAAGGGATATGGGGAGAAAGCAGGGACAGGGTACTGAGTTTGGATGCTCAGCCATGATCTCATTAAATGGCGGAGCAGGCTCGAGGGGCCGAATGGCCTACTCCTGCTCCTATCTTCTATGTTTCTATGTTTCTATGAGTCTTTCATGTATCAGAAACCACAAACGACAACTGAAATCTGCTCTCCTCCTAAAGTTATTATTTTTCACCACTGTGAATCTGTGGTTTGAAAATTACTTTGCAAGAGGTGCTAAGCAACAACTATTCACTTTGATGGAGGTGTGAACAGGCTACTCACCATGGAGGCTTTGTTGGCAGGTCCCATCTTGGTATTATTTGACATTTATACGCCTGGGATGTTAGAGGCAATTCACAGAATCACAGAATCTACAGTGCAGATAGAGGCCATTTCGGTCCACCGAGCCTGCACCGACACATATCCCACCCTATCCCCGTAACCCCATGTATTTAATCCCCTAACACTAAGGGTCAATTTATCATAGCCAAATCAACCTAACCTGCACATCTTTGGACTGTGGGAGGAAACCGGAGCACCCGGAGGAAACCCACGCAGACACAGGGAGAATGTGCAAACTCCACACAGACAGTCGCCCGAGGCCAGATTTGAACCCGGGTCCCTGGCGCTGTGAGGCAACAGTGCTAACCACTATGCCGCCGTAGTGCAGCAACTGAATTTGGGACCTGTCTGCTCTTTATGGCTCAGCTACACACTGGATAAACCTGTGATATGGTGGAAATCAGGACTGACAACTCTACAGGACTCAAGCAAAGGATTCCCTTTCAATTGCGTTTAAAGTGAATGAAGAAAAATGGTTCCTTGCATTGTGTGAACAAACATATATTGTTTTGTATTATGAATGTAAAACAATTTTCGTGACACTGAGATTGAAGTATTAAATGTATGAATGCCAGTATTGATTATTAATAAACAAATCTTCATAATAATAATGTGTATATGTGTATATTTATTTTTATCCTATTCAATCTCTCATGGTGTTACATACAGGGAGTCAAGAGCAAAAGCAGTCTTTGGGTGAAATTAATTTACAAGATAGTGGATAATTGGACCAGAGCATGCCAACGTAATTTAGTCCCTACTTTAAAGTCATACATTCCATCCTTATTACATAGAATTTACAGCACAGAAACAGGCCCTTCAGCCCAACTGGTCCGTGCCGGTGTTTATGTTCCACACGAGCCTCCTCCCACCCCTCTTCATCTCACCCCATCATCATATCCTTCTATTCCTTTCTCCCTCATGTGTTTATCTAGCTTCCCCTTAAATGTATCTCTGCTATTCGCCTCAACCACTCCCTGTGGTAGCGAGTTCCACATTCTCACCACTCTCTGGGTAAAGAAGCTTCTCCTGAATTCCCTATTGGATTTATTAGTGACTATCTTATATTTAAGACCCCTAGTTCTGGTTTCCTTCACAAGTGGAAACATCTTCTCTGCGTCTACCCTACCAAACCCCTTCATAATTTTAAAGGCCTTTACTAGGTCACCCTCAGCCTTCTCTTTTCACGAGAAAAGAGCCCCAGCTCTTTATGTTTTTTTAATTCATTGCTGGGATGTGGGCGTCGCTGGCTAGGCCTGCATTTAGTGCCCATCCCTAATTGCCCTTGAGAAGATGGTGGTGAGCTGCCTTCTTGAACCGCTGCAGTCCATATGGTGTAGGTACACCCACAATGCTGTTAGGAAGGGAGTTCCAGGATTTTGGCCCAGCGACAGTGAAGGAACGGTGATACAGGTCCAAGTCAGGATGGTGTGTGGCTTGGAGGGGAACTTGTAGGTGGTGATGTTCCCATGCGTCTGCTGCCCTTGTCCTTCTAAGTGGTAGAGGTCGCGGGTTTGGAAGGTGCTGTTGAGGGAGCTTTGGCGAGTTGCTGCAGTGCATCTTGTAGATGGTACACACTGCAGCCACAGTGCACCGGTGGTGGAGGGAGGGAATGTTGAACGTGGTGGATGGGTGCCAATCAAGCGGGCTGCTTTATCCTGAATGGTTTCGAGCTTCTTGAGTGTTGTTGGAGCTGCACTCATCCAGGCAAGTGGAGAGTATTCCATCACACTCCTGACTTGTGCCTTGTAGATGGTGGAAAGGCTTTGGGGAGTCAGGAGGTGAGACACTCGCCGCAGAATTCCCAGCCTCTGGCCTGCTCTTGTAGCCACAGTATTTATATGGCTGGTCCAGTTCAGTTTCTGATCAATGGTAACCCCCAGGATGTTGATAAGTGGGGGATTCAGCGATGGTAATGCCATTGAATGTCAAGGGGAGATGGTTAGAGTCTCGCTTGTTGGAGATGGTCATTGCCTGGCACTTGTGTGGTGCGAATGTTACTTGCCAAGTCTGAATGTTGTCCAGGTCTTGCTGCATATGGACACGGACTGCGTCAGTATCTGACGAGACTCGAATGGTGCTGAACAGTGTGCAATCATCAGCGAACATCCCCACTTCTGACCTTATAATTCTTTTATTTGATATGATTATTTGTAGTTAAATAGCAAAACTTACTGCAATTTGGGAAGCAGTAAGGTGGTCAGTTGAAGCCTGGGGGTACAGGAGGAGGAGGAGGAGGAGGAAAAGCTAAATTGAGGCATTACAGCATCACCTCTGGTGCCAGAGTGTAATTACAGCATGACAAGTTTAGAATCACAGAATGATGCGGCTCAGAAGGAGGCCGTTCGACCCATCGTGTCTGTGCCGCGCTTTGGTAGAGCTATCCAATTAATCCCACTGCCCTGCTCTTTCTCCATAGCTCTGTAATTTTTTCCCCTTGCAGTATCTATCCAATTCTCCTTTGAAAGTTACTATTGAATCTGCTTCCACCACCCTTTCAGGCAGCACATTCCAGATCACAACAACTCACTGTGTAAAAAAATGTTTCCTAATGTCGCCTAATGGTTCTTTTGCCAATTAACTTAAATCTATGTCCCCTGGTGAGTGACCCTTCTACCACTGGAAACAGTTTCTCCTTAGTTACTCTATCAAAACCATTCCTGATTTTGAACACCTCTACTAACTCTCCTTGAACTGTCTCTGCTCTAAGGAGAACAACCCCAGCTTCTCTAGTCTCTCTACATAATTGAAGTCCCTCATCCCTGGTACCATAAAAGAAAGACTTGCTATATAGTGCTTTTCATGACCACAGGACTTTCCAGCCAAGTGCTTTACAGCCAATGATTACTTTTGAAGTGTCGTCACTGTTGTAATGTAGGAAACGTGGCAGCCAAATTGTGCACAGCAAGCTCCCAGAAACAGAAATAAAGACTTGCATTTGTATAGCGCCTTTTATGACCACTGGACATCTTAAAGCGCTTTACAGCCAATGAAGTACTTTTGGAAGTGTAGTCACTGTTGTAATGTGGGAAACGCAACAGCCAAATTGCGCACAGCAAGCTCCCACATACAGCAATGTGATAATGAGCAGATAATCTGTTTTTTTTGGGGATGTTGGTTGAGGGAGAAATATTGGCCCCAGGACACCGGGGAGAACTCCCCTGCTCTTCTTCAAAATAGCACCGTGGGATCTTTTATGGCCACCTTAGAGAGCAGACGGGGCCTCGGTTTAATGTCTCATCCGAAAGACGACACCTCAGTACTGTACTGGAGTGTCAGCCTGGATTTTTGTGCTTAAGTCTCTGGAGTGGGGCTGTGAATCCACAACCTTCTGACTCAGAGGCGAGAATGCTACCCACTGCGCCATATATACATATGTGTATATATAGAGCAGGGGAGTTATCCCCCGGTGTCCTGGCCAATACTTATCCCTCAACCAACATAACAAAAACAGATTATCTGGTCATTATCACATTGCTGCTTGTGGGAGCTTGCTGTGCGCAAATTGGCTGCCGTGTTTCCCACATTACAACAGTGACTACACTTCAAAAATACTTCATTGGCTGTAAAGCGTTTTGAGACGTCCGGAGGTCGTGAAAGGCGCAATATAAATGCAAGTCTTTCTTTCTATCTATTTTTATAAATATGGCTCATATCTTATCTATATATACAGATTATCATATCTATATGTAGATTATCAGCTGTAGCAGGAATGGGCCAACACAAGCAGATGCAAAAAGGAAGTGAATTTGGGCCGAGGCTGGAGTCAGCAGGGAACGAGTATAGGTGTTTGCCCCCTTCTGGCACTGGGGCGATTGCTAGACTCAGGACCACGAGTGCTGGACTGGAAGAATGTCATTGATGCTGCAGTCCCAGCGCCTGCGCGCGCAGCCTGCCGATCCCCGGGATTGTTACACCGAACTGTTACATCCCGAGTCACGTGAGCCGCTCGCCGTGCCGCACCCGGAAGCGCCTTGAAACTCTTCAACTTAACGCGAAATTAACCAGCTGAACTTGGCTGTCTTTTTACTTCCCGGCAGCAAGTGAAAGAAAAAAGTTCACGAGAAACAAACCCAAAAAACATGTGCAATCCAACTGGACAGACAGACTTAAGAATTATTTATACCAGTAGCCCGGCTAGCTCAGTCGGTAGAGCATGGGACTCTTAATCCCAGGGTCGTGGGTTCGAGCCCCACGTTGGGCGTTGTCTTTTCTTACCTGTTTTATTTTGTATTTACATACATTTGTTAACGTATAAATAATGACAAAAATAATTCCTTGACTTGCACCTTTACCCCTTCCTTCATTAAAGTTTAGCATTTTCTTGAACAGTCACGAGAGTGATTTTTTAAAAACTTCTGCCAAATCTCGTGCAGAGTTGTGACCATTTGTACCTGAAATGTTAGCTTGTCTTTTCACAGATGCTTTGTATTTCCAGCACTTTTCGTTTCTGTTTTATTTCTGGCATTTGTAGTTTTTTATTTTTAATTCTCACGCACTGGCTGTTGTTTTCTAACGATTGGCTGCAGATCATCAATTTAATAGTAATTTTTTTTGTTAATTTATGCTTAGTAAATCAGAATATTACCTTAAATTAAAACTGCGAGAGTAGGTTCAAACCAGTAAAAGGTAATTTTAGAACTGATATCAAGAAATTCTTCTTCATACAAAGAGTGATCAATAAGGGGTGATTTGATTGAGGTTTTTAGGATTTTGAAAGGAATTGATAAGGTAGATAGAGAGTCTAGGACAAGGGAGCATAAACTTAAAATCAGAGGAGGGCCATTCAGGAGCGAAGCGAGAAAACACTTCTTCACGCAAAGGGTGGTAGAAGTGTTGAACTCTCTCCCACAAAAAGCAGTAGATGCCGACTCAATTAATAATTAAAAATCTGAGATCGATGGATTTTGCTAGACATGGGTATGTAAACATATGGCACCAAGGCAGGTGGATTGAGTGAAGATACAGATCAGCCATGATTTTATTGAATGGCGGAACAGGCTCGAGCGGCTGAATGACCTCCTCCTGCTCCTATCAATGTTCCCGTTAAGCGTGGTCGCGCAGTCATCTGCACGAACCCGCGCAGGCCGCTCACTGGCTTTTACATTGTAGGTACCGCGCATGTGCAAAAATTTGAATGGGCTGCGCATTGGGGGAGGGAGGCCGCGCAGGAGGCAGTGCAGCTTACGGGGGACATTGGTTCCTATGTTACTAATATGTGGAATAAATTTCCAGATGGAGTAGTAGAGGTGACAACCCTGGAATCATTTAAGAAAAAAATACAATGGTGCAATGGGGAACTTTAGGGATTGTGCTGGCTGGATGAATTAAGATGGGCTGAATGGTCTTCCTTATCCTTAATTATCATAGACTTATACAGCACAAAAAGAGGCAATTCGGTCCATCCTGCCTGTGCTGGCTCTTTGAAAGAACTATTCAATTAGTCCCACTCCCCTGCTCTTTCCCCATAGCCACTACAATATTTTGCCCTTCAAGTATTTATCCAACTCCCTTTTGAAAGTTACTATTGAATCTGCTTCCACCACCCTGTCAGGCAGCGCACTTCAATTATCTTGTGATCCTATCAAGAGGAGAGACGTTAGTTCTGGGGAATAGAACATGTTCTGTACCAGTTTCAGCACCAAGCATTATCCCAGTTTAAGGTGTAGCCGATTAGATGCGGTGTAAAGGGTTGATATTATGAATACATGCTGCTGGCAGGCAGGGTGTCTGCTGATACTATAGATTCATAAAAGTGGCCCTTAAATCTCTCTGAAGCAAGATTAACTGTCCTATAATTTCCTATCTTATCCTGGTTGTGTGTTACACATCGGAATCAGATCGGGCTTGGATGTGGCGGTCCACAAGTTTGAATAACTAACAAGCATGGCCACCAGTAAAATTTGACATTTTTCTGCACTCTCCCTGCATGGTAGTTTACTACCGATAGCAAATTCATCCATTTAATGCAATGTAAACATAACAACACAAATTAAATAGCTTCTGGGTGGCAGCTGTAGCTCAGTATCCTTCTCACCTCAGAGTCAGAAGGCTGTGGGTTCAAGCTGCACTCCAGGACTGTGGTAAACCACTTTTATCGTTCACTATCGTTACACTATGGTTATCACTGTTTATAACGTTACACTATGGTTATCACTGTTTACACTGTTGTATCACTACACAAGGTCACCTCTTGTCACGCTGTTATACCTGGGCTGACCACAGCTGACTCCGCCCATGGCTCCGCCTGCTTGCCCAGGTATAAAGATGGTCGACTGGCTGGTATTCCTCCTTGTTGGATCCGATCACCCACGAGGGTGGGCTCTGTTATTTAGCCAATAAAAACCTATAGTTACTAACTTAACTCGTCGCTTTTCATGAACTGAATTGATAGGTATATCAATTTTATTGGCTAAATTTTGAAATGTCTACAACGGAGCAGCCAAACGACCAGTCAGACGTACAGCCTCAGCCAAACGGCCATCTACAACAGCCCCAGCAGCTGGCCTGGCTACGAGCCCTCCGGCCGCCGTACCTGGATCTAAACCCACAGGCTGCGAATTCAGCCCTCGACTTCGAACACTGGCTGAGCTGCTTCGAAGCCTACCTGGGAGAATCCGGCGTGCCTCCGGCATCCAAACTAAGAGTTCTGACCGCTCAGGTGAGCCCTAAAGTATTTGCGCTCATCCGGGACATTGCCACATACAAGGACGCCCTCAACCTGCTAAAAGAACAGTATCGGAGCCCTGTAAACTCAATGTACGCCAGGCATCTCCTAAGATCCCGCTCGCAACAGCCAGGAGAGCCGGTTGATGATTTCTTACGGGCGCTACAAATACTCGGCAGGGACTGTGACTTTAAAGCCGTAACAGCTGCAGAACATACAGATGGAAACATCCGAGATGCCTTCGTGAAAGGCCTTCGGTCAGACTACTCACGGCAAAGACTGCTGGAATCAAAGGACCTCGACCTGAAAACAGCTGCTACCCTCGCTCGCTCCTTGGAAGTGGCCCATCGGGACCTCGAGGCGTACTCCAGGTACTGTGCTGCGCGACCCTGGGACTCGGGCCCAACCCCGGCCGCAATACCCCTCGCACCGCCGCCTCTGGGACCTACCACAGCGTCGGTGTCCCGGAACCGATCGGGACCGCCACCCCTGGTACCGGCTGCGACATCGGAGCCCCGCGATCGGGCCGCCGGCTGCTTCTTCTGTGGCCAGGCGAAACACCCGAGGGCGCGCTGCCCTGCAAGAAACGCGACCTGCTCTGACTGCCACAAGAAAGGCCACTTCGCGAAGGCCTGCAGGGAGAAAGCCACAGACGCCAGCAGTGCCTCATGCGAGTTGTGGGGGCGGCCATCTTTCATCAAGGCCACAGATGCCAGTATCCCCTCATGTGAGTCGTGGGGGGTGGCCATCTTTGATCAAGGCCACTGACGCCGGCAGTGCCTCATGTGAGTTGTGGGGGCAGCCATCTTCTCCGCCATCTTATTCAACGTCGTGGGCGCCGCCATTTTGTTCACCACACTCGACCGCCACCTTGTCTCCAGACCCGACCACCGCCTCACCCGCAGACTATAGCAGCTCGCTCAGCCATACACTAGCCTCCGTCACACTTGACCAAGCTCGCCCGCATCACCTGTCCAAGTCCATGATGGACATCAAAGTAAACGGCCACGCCACGACCTGCCTGTTCGACAGCGGAAGCACGGAGAGTTTCATCCATCCAGACACGGTGAGCCACTACTCCCTCAATGTCCGGCCAACACGCAACCGGATCTCGATGGCGTCGAGGTCCCATTCTACAGACATCAGCGGCTACTGTGTTGTGACCCTGTCGGTTAGGGGCACGGAGTATAAAAATTTTAAACTTCTCGTCCTGCCCCAGCTCTGCGCTGCCGTCCTACTAGGGCTGGATTTCCAATGCCACCTCCAAAGTGTCACTTTGGCATACGGTGGACCCCTCCCCCCACTCACAGTCTACAACCAGCAGCTTTCAAACCGCCCACCGCGTACCACCTGCGGCCTATCCACCCTCAAGGTCCCGCCCCCCTCCCTGTTCGCTAACCTCACCCGCGACTGTAAACCCGTCACTACCAAGAGCAGGCGGTACAGCGCCGGGGACAGAGCTTTTATTAGCTCTGAGGTGCAGCGTCTCCTGAAGGAGGGCATCATCGAGGGGAGCACCAGCCCCTGGCGTGCCCAGGTCGTAGTCGTTAACATAGAAACATAGAGATAGGAACAGGAGTAGGCCATTCGGCCCTTCGAGCAATAAAAACCGCCTGGTCATCGACTACAGCCAAACCATAAACCGGTACACCCAGCTGGACGCATACCCTCTTCCCCGCATATCTGATATGGTCAATCAGATTGCACAGTACCGGGTATTCTCTACCATTGACCTTAAGTCGGCCTATCACCAACTCCCTATCCGCCCTGAGGACTGCCAGTATACCGCCTTCGAGGCGAATGGCCGCCTCTACCACTTCCTTAGGGTTCCCTTCGGCGTCACCAACGGGGTTTCGGTCTTCCAAAGGGAGATGGACCGGATGGTTGACCAGAACGGGCTGCATGCCACGTTCCCTTATCTAGATAACGTCACCATCTGCGGCCGCGACCGGCAGGACCATGATGTTAATCTGGAGAGATTCCTCCGTACGGCCGAACGGCTGAACCTCACCTACAATAAGGAGAAATGTGTGTTTAACACCTCGCGTCTTGCCATCCTCGGCTGCGTAGTAGAGAACGGAGTCATTGGCCCCGACCCCGAAAGAATGCGCCCCCTCATGGAGCTTCCCCTCCCCCACTGTCCAAAGGCGCTGAAGAGAACCCTGGGGCTCTTCGCCTACTATGCCCAATGGGTGCCCAATTATGCGGACAAAGCCAGACCCCTCATGAAGTCCACCTCCTTCCCCCTGATGGCAGAAGCATGCGCAGCCTTCTCCCTCATAAAGGGAGACATTGCTAAGGCCACAATGCACGCGGTGGATGAGTCTATCCCTTTCCAAGTCGAGAGCGATGCATCCGACTTCGCCCTAGCTGCAACCCTTAACCAGGCGGGGAGACCTGTGGCCTTCTTCTCAAGGACCCTCCAGGGCCCTGAGATCCGACACTCTTCGGTCGAGAAGGAGGCCCAGGCGATCGTGGAGGCAGTACGACGCTGGAGGCATTGCCTGGCAGGCAAATGATTTACCCTCCTCACCGACCAGCGTTCGGTCACTTTTATGTTTAATAACAAGCTGAGGGGCAAAATCAAGAACGACAAGATCTTGAGGTGGAGAATCGAGCTCTCCACCTACGATTATGATATCTTGTATCGGCCTGGTAAACTGAACGAACCCCCAGATGCTCTATCATGAAGTACATGCGCCAACGCGCAAATTGATAGACTGCAGACCCTCCACAACGACCTCTGCCACCCCGGGGTCACCAGACTTTACCACTTCATTAAGGCCCGCAACCTGCCCTACTCCATCGAGGAGCTCAGGACCATGACCAATGAGGAAATCTACATGATATAAGGGGTTAATTTCAAGTGCTTGCTGGGTAAAAGTTTTCAGACTTGACACTGGGCAAGTGTCGATGTGTAACTAGAGCTATTGCACGTACTCGAACTACAGCCAAGAACAGATGCCTGCCCACCTAATGAGAATGTAGAAGTGGAATAATGAGTTTCTTTGATGTACCAATGACCTGATAACTTGTGACCGAAAGCAAAGCTTGCCTCCCTTATATATGATTAAAGAGGACCTCCGGTTACACGATTCATGCCCTGTTATAGATTAACGGTTGACTTATGTGTCCAGGATCCTTCTGTCTACCTGATGATTAATCTAAAATGTATCCTGATAGAGGAACAAAGGGATTTCAATCAAACTTGTTTGTTACACTGTATAAATATAGAACGTTTACACTGTATCATGGGAATAGTAGCCTCACCCCTTGAGTGGAGGTGCTGATTCCCCTTGCAAGAGAAGTAAAATAAAAGGCCTGTCCGTCTGACGAATCCAAGTGTGTATTGAGTCATTACCCAGAGCTAAGAAGTAAGGCACTTCTACAATTTGGAGGTTCCACCGAGATGGCTTGCTGTACCAATTGGTGAGTTAACAGACGCCGAGTACGTTGCTCGGTTGGGAAAATCCCATCGGCCGAAGGTGGTGTTTTGCCACATTTTTGGGACTTTCCCTGCCAGAAGCATAGCTGCGCACAGTCTGTTTATTCCATTGGACAGTACTGCCATCGGGTAATTGACTCACAAGGTTCGGGGGTTAAACTGCCGTTGTGACTGCTTCCCTTTCAGAAACGGAACAGAGGACCAGCCATGAGGCGCTGACGCCCCGCGAACAGGATCGTGCAGAAAAGGACTGTAGGAAGCGCTGAAATAAAGGTACCAGAGAGAGAAGGTTAAGTCAGGAATTTGATTAACTAAGGAGCTAGCGATTTATTGGAAATTGAACTAGCAAGGTTCCAGCTTGCTGAGAGAGAAGGTTAAGTCAGGAATTTGATTAACTAAGGAGCTAGCGATTTACTGGAAATTGAACTAGCAAGGTTCCAGCTTGAAGTTAGCTGGGACAAATTGAAGGCCCTTTTTGCTAAAGATTTGGCTAAAGGGAGTAGGGTAGAAGGAGAGAAGAGCTTGAAGTTAGCTGGGACAAATTGAAGGCCCTTTTTGCTAAAGATTTGGCTAAAGGGAATAGGGTAAAAAAAAGAGAGAAGAGTGGGCGGATGTCTGAAACACAGTGTCAATGTTTAATGTTTATGAGAGTGAGTATTTAACTACTTGTTATTATCAATCAACTTTGCAGCTTTGTCCAGTAAGGCTGCATAGGTTGGGGATTTAGTAACACTTTGGTTGTTGTTTAACAAGTGTATTGTTTATTGTTTATTGTTATATGTATTAATGTTTAGTCATGTCTGATCTGTAGAGGCGTCCCACGCAGATCATAGAGTGTTACGGAATTGTTGTATGTTTTAACTAAAAAATTTAAGCTGAAAAAAAAACTGCAGAAGGGGTTGGAAAAGACCCAAGCCGGGGAAGTGAGTCCCGCGGCGGAATGTATGGTTGAGAAAATAGTGATGTCTTTTACATGATCCACTAAGCTATTGTGGATTCAGTATTTTCCCCAGTTAGAAATACCTTCCACGAGGGTTGAGAACCCTCGAGTTTTATACGTATGTATAGTTTATTAATCTGATCTGTAGGGGCGTACAACGCAGATCATGGATTGTCACGGGAGTTTAGATTGTTTTATGTGAACCATTTAAGCTGCTAAAATGAGTGCTAGCGCCAGTAAGCCACCCGAGAAAGGCACGCCAGCAGCCTTTATGTTAAAGAACTGGTCAATCATCCATTGATCACCTACCAAATTGGTCCAAATGGACTGTAAATAAGACTAGACCCTTTCCCGCAGATGGTTCATTTAACATAGAAAGAATTACTTGCCTCAAGGAATGTTTAACGGACAAGAGAGAAATAGAGAACAGCCAGATAAAAAGACTGCCTCTATGTTTGTTGAGTCAGAAAAAAAAAAATTACCCCGAAGAAACACCTTTCTCCTCTATTATGGTAGGATAACAAGGTAACTATAGAAGGATGAATAGAGGGGAATATAGAGGAAGACGTGGTAGAATAAGAGGGTATGGACGATCTGGTAATTGTTACAATTGCGGACAACCCGGACATTGGGCAAACTAATGCCCTGCGAAAAATTGTCAGAACCAAACCTCCAATAATGGACCTCCGTTAGAGAATAAAGGTCCTAATTTCACTGTCCATAACCCTTTTTCGGACCAGTCAGGAGGTTACCCTACAAACGGACAGGGATTTAGGAGAAATAGAGATTAGAATTACTGACTGACACCAGCAGCCCCAGGCGCCACAGACCACCAAATGCCGGTTGTTTCTTTAAATTCATGCAGCGAACCTGAAGTTAAAATGCAAATAGCTGGGAGACCTATGTCATTTTAGTAGATACAGGAGCAACCTTTTCAGTGTTAGGGAAAGGATATTCTGAAGGATTGCCTATTAATGGGAAAAAGACCCCGATAGCTGGATTGGCTGGAATACTACAACGCTTGAATCAATCGACTCCCCTCACAGTAAAAGTAGAAGAATTTGAGGAAGAACACTCCTTTCTGTTATCAGGAGATGTCTCTATGAATTTATGTGGAAGAGACTTGCTGTGCAAAATGAATGCTACAATCATTTGCTCCCCATCAGGAGTAACGGTAGAAATCCAAGTAGATAAGGCATATGCGTACCCAGTAACAGAAATAAAATACCCTGTTCTTTACGCATGGGAAATTGCCGACCCAAGTTTGAGTCCCAAACTTGTCAGTCTGTTAGGAGCGTGGGGATTCGTTACAAGCTCCATTAAACAATACCAGGAATCCCTGAAACTAGGGAAATGGCATTCAAAATTGCACTGCACAGCCTGCAATGACAAAACAGGACAAGATTTAAAATACCTCCTAACTATTAGACTGCACAGCCCTATAAAGTTACAATTAATCCAGCTGCACAGTATCCATTGTCAGAGAAAGCAGAAAAAGGAATTGAGCCAGTGATGGAATCATTGTTAAAACAGGGAGTTAACGCCGGATAGAATAAAGGTTGTTTGCAACACATCGTTGCCAAAAACTAAAAGAGAAATGAAGCATTTTCTAGGAATGACTGGTTATTGTAGACAATGAAGACATGAGCATGACAAATTTGGAAAATTCGCGGTTACCTGACTTCCTCGGGAACCCAGATTAAAAATGCACAAGAAGTGCAAAATCTTTTACTAGCTATTCAGAGACGTAAACAGATTGCAATTATTAAGTGCCAAGCGCACACGGGGCATTTGGACAAGGTTGCGCTTGGAAACGCTGCTGCAGATAGCGCTGCTAAGTCAGTAGCTATATCAAGTACTGAACGACAAGTTTCAGCCTTCCCTGTTAGTGAAAAGCCAGAGATACCGCAGCCCCCGTCCTTAGATGATGTGCTGACCCATCAAGATAGGGCCAGTTCTGATGAAGTAAAGGAATGGGTTGTTAATCATTGTTTTAAAAACACTGACGGCTTATGGGTTCATCATGACGGCCGCATGGTGGCACCCAAATCATTACTATCACCAATTGCCCGATGTGTTCATAAATTCACCCATGCGGGCAAAGGGGGGATGGCGGACTATATCCTCAAGACCTGGTATGCACCAGGAATCTCAAAGTTGGCAAAACAAATATATGAAAATTGTACTATCTGCCAGACCATAAATGCAGGGAAAATAAAGAAGGTACAGCCCGCATCCCACCCAAACCCCATGGGCCCTTTTGTACACTTACAAATGGATTTTATTGAATTACCTGTATGTATGAGCTTTAAATATATATTAGTTATTATTGATATGTTTTCAAGATGGATTGAAGCGTTTCCTTGTAGAAAGAATGACGCTACTACTGTTGCTAAATGTTTATTGAAGGACATTGTACCTCGCTTTGGGATACCAGCAAAACTGTCAAGTGACAATGGGTCCCATTTTACGGGAACAGTGATTAAGGAACTATGCAAAGCTTTACAGATTAACCAGCACCTTCATTGTAGTTATCATCCACAGTCGGCTGGACTAGTGGAAAGATATAATGGGATGCTGAAAAACAAGCTTGCAAAACTGTGTAAAGAAACTGGACTTAAATGGGTTGATTTGTTACCCATAGCTTTAATGACAATGCGGTCTGCTACCAACAGAATTACAGGATTGTCGCCTCACGAGATCGTCATGGGAAGACCACAAAGATTGCCTTTTTCGGCACCTTTAACAGCTAAACAAATGGACATTCATAAAATGGAGGAAGATATGTTGAGTTATTGCATTGCACTAACCAAATGCATTTCTAGTTTCCATCAACAGGTGAAGGAAGCCCAGGTCGATCCCGCTGAAGGAAAGTGCCATACTTTCGAGCCAGGAGATAACGTCTATATAAAAATCTTCAAGCGAAAGAATAGCCTTCAACCCAGATTTGAGGGACCCTTCCAAGTACTCCTGACCACAAACACCGCTGTAAAAGTAAAGGAGCGACCAACATGGATACACGCGTCCCATTGTAAGAAGGCATCAGTCGAAGATAATACACTGCCAAGATGAACTGGATTTGGACTTTAACAAGACTGTTCTCTTTGTCAACGATAATTGAAACTGCCATATTGATTTACCCAGATCCCCTGAAGGGCAAACCATGCATAGAAGAATGTGTACTTTTAAACAGTGATTTCTTTTATATTATATGCTATAACGAGACTATGAAGGTTCAGCTTCAGGATCACACTATGCAGGTACCCCCGTATCAACCCCTGAGTCTTAGGATTAGGCAGGATAAGATAGTAGAAGAAGATAGATGGAGTAAGTGCAAATGTAACTACACTTTGACTAAAACTACTACTAAACCACCAGGTGCAATCGAATGGCCTTATTGGGGATGGTGGAATCTGTCCACAGTACAAAATTTGACTAGCAAAAAAATCTGGAAAGGAGAATACGGAATAGGAATGATGCACCAGATATGGAACAAATTTGAAGCCTATAATAACACCTATTTCATCTGTGGGCATAGAGCATACCCCTGGTTACCACAAAATTGGATCACCAATCTGGTAAACCACATAAAGAAGGCCGTAGAGAAACTACGTCAACCTGAACCATGGTCAATGTGGGATTGGATTTCAGGATGGGGAGGAGCATTGGGAAAGCAAATTTTGGAAGCTTTATTGTGTACAAAAGTCCTTTCCTTATTAGCGTCAACTCCTCCAGTACCAATAATGTCTGAATATGAGGATATTAAGGGTGAGACCTTTGATGTAGAGTTTCTTAAACTTAGCGAGATAGATTGTCCTTAGAAAGGACAAAAGGGGGGAATGAGGAAATCTACATGATATAAGGGGTTAATTTCAAGTGCTTGCTGGGTAAAAGTTTTCAGACTTGACACTGGGCAAGTGTCGATGTGTAACTAGAGCTATTGCACGTACTCGAACTACAGCCAAGAACAGATGCCTGCCCACCTAATGAGAATGTAGAAGTGGAATAATGAGTTTCTTTGATGTACCAATGACCTGATAACTTGTGACCGAAAGCAAAGCTTGCCTCCCTTATATATGATTAAAGAGGACCTCCGGTTACACGATTCATGCCCTGTTATAGATTAACGGTTGACTTATGTGTCCAGGATCCTTCTGTCTACCTGATGATTAATCTAAAATGTATCCTGATAGAGGAACAAAGGGATTTCAATCAAACTTGTTTGTTACACTGTATAAATATAGAACGTTTACACTGTATCATGGGAATAGTAGCCTCACCCCTTGAGTGGAGGTGCTGATTCCCCTTGCAAGAGAAGTAAAATAAAAGGCCTGTCCGTCTGACGAATCCAAGTGTGTATTGAGTCATTACCCAGAGCTAAGAAGTAAGGCACTTCTACACCAGGAACTGCCAAACCTGTGCCGAATGCAAACCGCATTTCTTTAGGCCGGACAGAGCAAGCCTGATCAAGGCCACCCGCCCCTTCGAGCGCTTGAGCATCGATTTTAAGGGGCCCCTCCCGTCCTCTGACCGTAATGTGTACTTCCTCAACATTATTGATGAGTACTCCCGTTTCCCCTTTGCCTTCCCCTGCCCAGACATGACCAGTACCACGGTCATCAAATGCCTGAATGACCTCTTCGCCTTGTTCGGGTTCCCGAACTATATACATAGCGACCGGGGCTCATCCTTCATGAGCGAGGAACTTCGCCAGTTCCTACTAGCAAGAGGTATTGCTGCAAGCAGGACCACCAGCTACAACCCCCGAGGGAACGGCCAGGTGGAAAGAGAGAACGCGACTGTCTGGAAGGCCGTTCTCTTAGCCTTAAAGTCTAAGGGCCTCCCAACCTCTCGCTGGCAGGAAGTCCTCCCGGCAGCGCTGCATTCCATCCGGTCACTGCTTTGCACTGCCATTAACGCCACCCCCCATGAACGAATGTTTGTTTTCCCCAGGAAGTCGACTACGGGAACCTCGCTACCAACATGGCTGACTTCTCCGGGGCCCATCTTGCTGCGAAAGCACGTGAGGGCCCATAAAATGGACCCCCTGGTCGAGAGGGTGGACCTCCTGCACGCCAACCCCCAGTACGCCTATGTGGCATACCCAGACGGGCGGGAGGACACAGTCTCCTTACGAGACCTCGCACCCTCGGGCACCCCTGAGACACCACCGTTACCCCCCACCACCCCCCCAAATCCAGCCCAGGTAGACGGCATGCCGGAACCCCACGAGCCTTCGCCGACCACGCAGACACCAGCATTAACATCGGATACTGCAACACCGCCGCCGCTGCTGCGCCGATCAGAAAGGCTTACGAGGCCTCCGGACAGACTGACATACCCGAACTGGTAGTACACTTCACCCCGCCGGACTCAAATTTAAACAAGGGGTGAATGTGGTAAACCACTTTTATCGTTCACTATCGTTACACTATGGTTATCACTGTTTATATCGTTACACTATGGTTATCACTGTTTACACTGTTGTATCACTACACAAGGTCACCTCTTGTCACGCTGTTATACCTGGGCTGACCACAGCTGACTCCGCCCATGGCTCCGCCTGCTTGCCCAGGTATAAAGGTGGTCGACTGGCTGGTATTTCTTCTTGTTGGATCCGATCACCCACGAGGGTGGGCTCTGTTATTTAGCCAATAAAAACCTATAGTTACTAACTTAACTCGTCGCTTTTCATGAACTGAATTGATAGGTATATCAAGGACTTAGCATGTACATCTAGGCAGACACTTCAGTGCAGACCTTGGTCAGACCACACTTGGAGTACTGCGTACAATTCTGGTCGCCATAATATAAAAAGGATATCGAGGCACTGGAGAGGGTGCAGAGAAGAGTTACAAGGATGATACCAGAAATGCAAGGGTATACACATCAGGAAAGGATGAACAGGCTGGGTCTCTTTTCGCTTGAAAAAAGAAGGCTGAGGGGTAACCTAATCGAGGACTTTAAAATTATAAAAGGTTTTGATAGAGTGGATACAGAGAAAGTATTTCCACTTGTGGGGAAGAGCATAACTAGAGGCCATCAATATAAGATAGTCACCAAGAAATCCAATAGGGAATTCAGAAGAAACTTCTTTACCCAGAGAGTGGTGAGAATGTGGAACTCGCTACCACAGGGAATGGTTGAAGTGAATGGTATAGATGTATTTAAGGGGAGGCTGGACAAGCATATGAGGGAGAAAGGAATAGAGGGTTGTGCTGATAGATTTCGATGAGGAAAGACTCGAGTGGAGCATAAACGCCGAATGGCCTGTTTCTGTGCCGTATATCCTATGTAATTCTATGTAAAGGCTCTATATAAATACAAGTTGTTGTATTTCGGATGAAATGTTAAACCGAGACCCTGTCTGCTCTCTCAAGGGGACATGAAAGATCCCAAGGCACTATTTCGAAGAAGAGCAGGGGAGTTATCTCCGGTGTCCTGGGGCCAAGGTCGACCTGAAACGTTAACTCTGTTTCCCTCTCCACGGATGTTGCCTGGCCTGCTGAGTTTTTCCAGCGTTTTCTGTTGTTGTTGTATCATTCACTGATTCGAGGGAAAGAACTACAACTCCCAGGCTGCACCGGGCCAAGGGCGCATGCGCGGCCCGCGGCTTGCGTGCTGACGTCAATCGGTGCGCGCTGACGTCGCTCCGAAGGGACCCTTCACCGGGCGGCGTCGGTCGGTCGTCGTCGTGTTGCTCGGCGGCGGTGCGTAACCTGGCGGCGGGGGGAACCGAGAACCGGGCCGCGATTATGGTTCGGGGCGAGAGGCGGTGGACAGGCAGTCGGATTTAGCACAGGAGAAACGGTCTGACTTGATGGCTCCGAAACCGGACCCTAGACCCAAATTTCAGGAAGGTGAGGCCCGCCGGGCTCGGGGGGGGAGAAAGAAAATGGCGCCGGGCCTGCCTCCCCGCCCCCCAATGCGCATGCGCTCAGTGCAGCTCCAGGGGCTTGGAGGCAGATTCAATGGAGACTTGCAGCTGGTTGCACACACCTTCTATGTAAGCACATTGCAGTCTTTCCCTACCATTAGTGTTACTGGCATACATTTAAAAAAAACATTAATTCATGGGGGAATATTTCCTTCACCAGCCTGTGTGTTTGATTAATTGATTTATTTCAGTTGTGGCTCAGTGGGTAGCATTCTCTCTCTCGCCTGTGAGTCAAGGTTGTGGGTTCAGGTCCCCACTCCATGAGACTTGAGCACACAAAGCTAGGCTGACACTCCAGTGCGGTGCTGAGGGAGCGCTGCACTGTCGGAGGATGCCGTCTTTCGGATGAGACGTTAAACCCAGGCCCCGTCTGCTCTCTCGGGTGAATGTAAAAGATCCCGCAGCACTATTTCGAAGAAGAGCAGGGGAGTTCTCCCCGGTGTCCTGAGGCCAATATTTATCCCTCAACCAACATAACAAAAACAGATTATCTGGTCATTATCACATTGCTGTTTGTGGGAGCTTGCTGTGTGCAAATTGGCTGCTGCGTTTCCTACATTACAACAGTGACTCCACTTCAAAAGTACTTCATTGGCTGTAAAGTGCTTTGAGACGTCCGGTGGTCGTGAAAGGTGCTATATAAATGCAAGTCGTCTTCTATTTATTTATTTGCTGGGGTTGTCCTCCCTTGGAGCAGAGAACAACATCAACAACAACTTGCATTTGTCTAGCATCCTTATGTACCACGGCACTTCACGGGAGTGCTATATCAGACAAAAAATTTGACACCGAGCCACATAAGAAGAAATTAGGGCAGGTGACCAAAGGCTTGATCAAAGAGGTAGGTTTTAAGGAGCGTCTTAAAGGAGGAAAGAGAGGCGGAGAAGTTTAGGCAGGCAATTCCAGAGCTCAGGGCCCAGCCAATGGAAGGCACGGCCACCAATGGTTGAGCGAGTATAATCAGGGATGCTCAAGAGGGTAGAATTAGAGGAGTGCAGATATCTTGGGGAGGTTGTGGGGCTGGAGGAGGTTACAGAGATAGGGAGGGGGCGAGGCCATGGAAGGATTTGAAAACCCGGATGAGAATTTTGAAGTCGAGGTGTTGCTTAACCGGTTGAAGATTGAGCGGACGGATTTGATAGAAGTGTTCAAAAATCATAAATGGTTCAAGACAGATTAGATAGAGGGGAAACTGTTCCCATTGGCGGAAGGATCAAGGAGAGGCAATATAAACTAAATGGTACAATCCTAAAGGGGGTTGAAGGTTGGCAGAGCAGGTTGAGAAAGCGGTTAAAAGAGCATATGGGATCATGGGCTTTATAACTGGAGGCATAGAGTACAAAAGCAAGGAAGTTATGGTGAGCCTGTTAAAACACTGGTTTGGCCACAACCGGTGTATTGTGTCCAATTCTGGGCACCACACTTTAGGAAGGATGTGAAGGCCTTAGAGAGGGTGCAGAAAAGATTTACGAGGATGCTTCCAGGGATGAGGGACTTCAGTTACGCGGATAGACTGGAGAAGCTGGGGTTGTTCTCCTTAGAGCAGAGAAGGTTGAGAGGAGATTTGATAGAGGTGTTCAAAATCATGATGGGTCTAGACAGAGTAGATAGAGAGAAACTGTTCCCATTGGCAGAAGGGTCGCGAACCAGAGGACACAGATTTAAGGTGATTGGCAGAAGAACTAAAGGCGACACGAGGGAAAACCTTTTTACGCAGTGAGTGGTTAGGATCTGGATTGCACTGCCTGAAAGGGTGGTGGAGGCAGATTCAATCATGGTTTCCTAAAGGGAGTTGGATAAGTACCCGAAGGGAAAAAAAATTGCAAGGCTACGGGGAAAGAGTGGGGGAGTGGGCCTAGCTGAATTGCTCTTGCAGAGAGCCGGCATGGGCTCCACGTGGCGAATGGCCTCCTTCTGTGCTGTAACCATTTTATGATTTGTTCTCTGGCAAAGAATACCATGCAACAAAGCAAAAATGCAATCCTGCTTAAAATGGAGAAAATTGCTCTAAATATTTTCTGCTAAATTCAGGTTTGCAATTTTATTTACGATTGCAAACCGTTTTTGATTTGAAATGATAGCCAGATAACTCTGCAGCTGTTTGCACTGCTTGCAGATTGTTCTGCATTTGAATTCAGATTCATTATCTGGAACGTGCATTGCATTGCAGCGTACCTTCCAGATCTGCAATACACACCATGCTCATTCCCAGACGTGTGTTTAGGAAGTAAAGTCATCAGCCCTGGTTAAATGTGCTTTGTGTAGCTATATCGACTAAAATAATCTCAGATTTTTTTTTGCAGTAAATGGGAATTGCAGAGTTTGTATGTTTCCATCTGTGAACACGTCACCCCTGGGTTCCTGCTGGTAGGAAAGCTGGAATTCTGGGAGTGCCTAATATTTGGTGGAACTGTCCTACCTCTAATCCCACATAATGCTTACTTTACTGAAAGTGTAAGTAAATGTGACGTACATGGGAAGACTTCAAATTGCATTTTTTGGTGTGTTGCATGAGTGCCAAATGGGAGGTGGTGTTCAGGCAACATTTAGGTCGGGATTGTGTTGCTGCTTTATACTGGCTGTGTGTCTGTATTGGCACTTGAATAATTAACTCCAATGTAGAATAAAAAAGAAAACCATGGAAATACACAGCAAGTCCATTAGCAGCTGCAAAGATAGCTTAATATTTCGGGTGTAGACCCTTTGGCAGAACTGTTCTGACAAAGAGTCTACATCTGAAACAGCCTGTATTTTCTTTTTTTTCAGGTGCTGATGGACTTGCTGTCTTTTAATAAAACAGACTATGCTGGAATCACTCAGCATCTGTGGAGAGAGGAAGGTAGGGTTAACGTTTCAGGTCGATGACCGTTTGTCAGAACTGAAAGATGTGAAAGGCAATACTTTGATTTTATATTTTAATGTGCCGCAGTTTGGGAAATAAAGTTGGTTGGACGATAGGTTGTTTCTGTACAGTACAGGCTGAGGACCAGGAAGATGCAAAACTGAAGTATTACAATACCACCACTGGTGGGCGAGTGTAATTACAGCGTGACAAGTTTACATAGGAAGTTAGCATTATAAATGCACGCAATGAAATTTTTAATGAGGGAAAAGTTGATGTGTGATTTTAAAATGTTGACACGGAAATTATGCTCTGAAACAGAACAAACTTGCGTTGATCTAGCGCTTTTCACGATCTTGGGGCACCCAAAGCGCTGCACAGCCAATTAAGTACTTTTGAAGTGTAGCCACTATTGTAATTTAGGGAAACATGGCAGCTAATTTGCACACAGCAAGATTCCATAAACGACGGTCAGTTGAATGACCAGGTAATCTGCCTTTAGCAACATTGGTTGAAGACACTGGGAGAACTCTTCTTCGAAATAGTGAAGCGAGATCTTTTACTTCCTCCTGAGAGAGCAGACAGGGCGTCGGTTTAACGACTCATCCGAAAGACGGCACCTCTGACAGTGCAGTGCTCCCTCAGTACTGCACTGGAGTGTCAGCCTGGATTTTTGTGCTCAAGTCTCGAGTAGGACTTGAACCCACGACCTTCTGAATCTGAGACGAGAGCTACCACTGAGCCGACACTAACACCTGTAGGTAAGGAAGTGTGCGCAGATGTAAGGTTTTTAATGGCTCCGAACTTGGTGTCGGGGGCTTGCCGCGCGTGCAAGCCCCCGATGTGCGCTCACCCTGCGCGCCGACATCTGAAACCTGGCCCGCAGTGGATTTCCTTTCAGTGGCCAGGTTCTGATGTCGGCGCGCTGTGCTAACCTGACCCAGCGGCGTAGTTAGTGCGATGTGCCGGCTGGGATCAGGTGAGCACGGTTCAGCCAATCAGGGGAGGGGAAACTTCATTCATAAGTTTGAGAGTAAGAACTGTCAAACTCATGAGAAGTACTGCACCCCAAAACACTACTTAAACTTTAAATAAAATTTAAAAAAACATCCCAATCATTAAATTAAGTATAAATAAGTTTTAAAAAAAATTTAAACAATTTTTTTTTTTGAAAAAATAAATTTTTAATAAAAAGGGTCTAAAACTAAACTTACCTTATTGTAGATTCTTTAAAATAATAAACCTGTGGGGGGGAAAAAAATTCTAAATTGCACTAAAACACCACTTACCTGTAAAAATAAATACTTACGTGTGCTTTTTACAAGCGTAAAGACCGGAGGCCTTTACACATGCGCAAATCCCCCAAAACAGAGGAAATCCAAGACGCACGCGCTGCCCCCTACAGCGCACGCACTAGCCTCTTCAACTCTTGGGTGAGAGGAGAGGAAATGCCGGTTTTAGCGCATGCGCTGTGCATGCTGAAAACCGGCATTTCCTCCGGCCAGACGCGTGAGTACCCCTTCCGTACTCGCGCGTTTGGGGAGGAATTTCTGCCCCAATATATAGATAGTGGTTAGCATTAGATTAGCCAAGTTATGACACTGCTGTATTTGTGTGCAAGAGAAAGGTAATTATGCTTATTCATCTTTACTGCTGAGCTGAAAGATCTAATGGTACACTGAATAGAATTAACTTTCCCCCCTCTCGCCCCTTGATTTTCTTCTGAGCCCTCCCCTCCATCTTCCTCCTCCCCACCGCCACCCCCCCCCACGTTTTCTGGCTGACTAGGTGGATTTGCTCACAAGCCTTAAGGCACTTGCTGCTTGTAGGTATGCGACAGTGGCCTGAAGTATTTTTTCTAGTCCATGTGCCTCCTGCAGCTACATGGCCGAGCCTGTTGTGGCGCAGGCTTAGGTCTGACCAGTGGTTCAGCACATTGAATCCCTGAACCACTGTAACTGCTGCTGCTAGGTGTGCAGCATATAGTGTCCTGGCCAATATTTATTCCTCAACCAACATCACTAACAATGACCAGATAATCTGATTTTTTTTTATCATTGCTGTTTGTGGGAGCTTGCTGTGCGCAAATTGGTTTCCCACATTACAACAGTGATTGCACTTCAAAAAGTACTTCATTGGCTGTGAAGTGCTTTGGAATGTCCCGAGGACGTGAAAGTTGCTATATAAATGCAAGTCTTTTTTTCTTCTTTCTATGTAATCCTCTTCCAAAATAATCCTGGTTCACTATTTTAAGTTAGACTTGCGCTGTCATGCTGTCCCCAGCAGTCTGACTTAGGTAGTATTTCAGTGTATGAAGAACCTAAAAAGGATAGAACCGGGTACTTTCTAAATGATGAAAAGCTAAAAACTGGAGGTCCAAAGAGACTTGGGGGGTTCAGGTACATAAATCATTAAAATGTCATGAACAGGTACAGAAAATAATCAAAAAGGCTAATGGAATGCTGGCCTTTATATCTAGAGGACTAGAATACAAGGGGGTAGACGTTATGCTGCAGCTGTACAAAACCCTGGTTAGACCACACCTGGAGCACTGGGAGCAGTTCTGGGCACCACACCTTAGGAAGGATATATTGGCCTTGGAGGGAGTGCAGCGTAGGTTTACCAGAATGATACCCGAACTCCAAGGGTTAAGTTACGAGGAGAGATTACACAAATTAGGGTTGTATTCCCTAGAATTTAGAAGGTTAAGGGGTGATCTGATCGAAGTTTTCAAGATATTAAGGGGAACTGATAGGGTAGAGAGAGAGAGAAACTATTTCCGCTGGTTGGGGATTCTAGGACTAGGGGCAGGGTCTAAAAATTAGAGCCAGACCTTTCAGGAGTGAAATTAGGAAACACTTCTACACACAAAGGGTGGTAGAAGTTTGGAACTCTCTCTTCCGCAAACGGCAATTGATGCTAGATCAATTGTTAATTTTACATCGGAGATTGATAGATTTTTGTTAACCAAAGGTATTAAGGGATATGGGCCAAAAGCGGTTGTATGCAGTTAGGTCGCAGATCAGCCGTGATCTCACTGAACGGTGGAACAGGCTCGAGGGGCTCAATGGCCTCCTCCTGTTCCAATGTTCCTAACATCTCAAGGGGGTGTGCCACCCCAGCCAGCTTCTCTGCTCTTTTATGCCCCACCCCCCACAAACCCATGTCACTGGAATTACAGCATTAGTAGGGGCAAAATATAAATAATGAGCACTCAGTCAACAGAGGCAGCTTTTGCATTGTTGAAATATACAGATGCCCTCACTGCCCATTGTTGCCAGTACTTGCAATGGGAATGGGGTGCGATTGACCACCAGCAACCAAGACACAAAGAACTGCTTCTATTTGGCGTGTTTCTGTAAAATATGCTCGATGCCTGTTAATTCAAAGTTGTATTAGCTGAGAAAATATTTGAATCATCCGGTAATTTGAATAAGGCAGTATTAATAAAACAGCACTGGAGATGTTATTTGCATGATTTCAATTCAAATTGAACAACTTTGAAATAAGGGTGTACTGTATAATTGAAATGAGCTACTGAATGCTTTGAGATTCAAGTTGGGGGTGGGGGGAGGTGTGGAAGAGCAGGATTGCTAATAAATATATAAATTCTGGCTGAGGTAAATAAACTGGAATATAAAAGTGATTTGCCAAAAACTGGGATAGTAACACGCACTGAGACTTCCGTTCAGGTCTAGTCATTTTGAAGATTTCAGTGTAATTGCACCAGAGATTCATTGTTAACCTTAGTAGAAGAATCACTGTTCCTTCTTTTTTCAGGTGAACGTGTCTTGTGTTTCCATGGGCCATTGCTTTATGAGGCAAAGGTACGTGCTCCAGAAGCTCTCTTTTTTTTTTTCAAGAGTTTTTCTATTTGTTGGAATGCATCTTCATTTTATTTTATTAGCGAGTATGGTTCGTATGTACGCTCTCTCAGTCACAGAAATTATCCATCTCTTTCTGTTCATAATCATTGTGTCTCCAACAAAACAACCATTATACCATCTCCTGGTAAATATACTGTTTATAGAGGAAATGAAAACAGAAAATTGTTGGAAATGCACAGCAGGTTCATTAACCTGTGTCGAGCAAAGAGACAAGTTAATGTTTCGATAATGGATTCATCAGAACTGAAACTATTGCTAGCAATTTCTGTTTTTTAATATCCGCGCATGCAGCTTTTTCTATCTTGGCACTGCTTATAGAGGTTTTTTTGAGTAATCCAAGTGAGGGCTTGTCTGTTACTGAGAATACGCTCGAGATTAAAAACTAAAAAAAGAAGGCAGAGTTAAATTGGGAATAGTGGTTGGGTGATTCCAAGCTTGGGTGGCAGGAGGATGGAAGGACTGAGGGTCAGAAGGAGTTCAAGTTTTCGGATTCTGGAAAACAATTGGTTAGAGTTGGAGACTGCAACGAGTCTTGATTTCAAATGAATAAGGAGGTGTGTATAGGACAATGTATTTGCTGTTCAGGAGAAACAAGAGAAGTTCAGAGGAGCTCTGTGACAATATTACTATCAATTCAAAAGAGAGAAAAATGAGAACAGTTGCCTTTGGGGGTGTGGAGAGAACTTCGAGGCTCGTGTTGAGAGAGGGATTGTTTATAAGGTGAGTTTTTCTTGTATCCTGTCCAGGTGCTAGAAGACCATGTTCAGATACAGAAGCAATACTGAAGTGCTGGATAGATTTGGGCTGGATAGAGTTAAACATTGAAGGTGTATGATGTGTTTTGCACCAAAGAGGAAGCTACGCTTCTTGAAGTTAGATTCAGCTCTTAAGGAGTTCCATTCGGCGCAAGAGGAGATAATGAGGCCAAGAATCGCAATAGATGAAGGAAGTTACGGGTGGAGCCATCAAAGGTGGGAGGTGGCAGCTACTGGACTTGCAAGGCGTATAAATAAACTGGCTTTGAAGAAAAAGCCCATTTAAGGATATGGAGAAGATCATTTGATTCAGTCGTTACACTGGGAGGCGAGTTGAGGCGAATACTGAAGTCATGCACTTCAAAATAAATGTATTGATGTATAATGGAGTCCTCAGTGAAAACATGGTTAGGGTGGGATGGTGAGTTGAGAAGGGAATTGATGCAAAGGAACCGAGTGGCAGAGCGAACGAACCCCGATGAGCCCCTGGATTAACAAAGGAACCATCAGCTACGGCAAAAATGGTGATTTGAAAAGAAACTGGATAGTTGAACATCTAGCAATTTTTCAAAAGCTGCAAATCTGAAATGTAAACCTGAAAATAATACAGCAGGCCCATCAGTATCTGAAAAGAAATAGAAGTGTTAAATCCTGAAGGGTTTTGACAGAGTAAATAAGAAGAAATTTTCCAGTTATAGGAGGGCCGGTAACCAGATGACACGGGGCGATTGTTCTCTCCCCATGTTTTGTTGGTCATTACTGGGTAAAGGGTTTTGCTTATCTTCCCTTTTCTAGTTTAACGAAGGGACTCTATCTACAATCTGCTCTCATTTATTAGATTTTTAGCACTTGGAAAAAATGTTTCCACCATTTCCAGTTTTGATTAGCCGTGGACAGGGTTCCTGATCTCTCGTCACTATCCAGTAACTCCCAGCTGGGAAGCACGTGTGTATGTTGGTGAGGACAGGGTTGGGCTTGGCTGTTCCGCCCACTGTGGTTGAATAGCTTGCCAACACTTGCTTCAAGGCTTGTAAGAACATAAAAAATAGGAGCAGGAGTCGGCCCCTCGAGCCTGCTCCGCCATTCAATAAGATCACGACTGATCTTGGGCTCAGAGCCACTTCCCTGCCCGCTCCCCATAACCCTTCACTCCCTTATCTTGCAAAAATCTGTCTATCTCCACCTTAAATGTATTTAATGACCCAGCCTCCACGGCTCTCTGGGGCAGAGAATTCCACAGATTTACGACCCTCTGAGAGAAGAAATTCCTCCTCATCTCATTGCATGAAGAATAGTTATTTGAGCAAGTTTCTCACAGCACAGTAGGAGGCCATTCAGCCCATCTTTGAAAGAGCTATCCAATTAATCCCACTCCCCCATTCTTTCCCCATAGCCTTAGAATATATACTTGAAAAGGAAATATTTACATTTCCTTCTGGCAGTTACTATTGACTCTGCTTTCACTGCCCTTTCAGGCAGAACGTTCCAGATCATAAAAACCCGTGGCAAAAAAAATTCTCCCCTTCTCCCCTTTACTTCCTTTGCCAATTATCTTAAATCTCTGTGTCCCCTGGTTACCAACCCACCTGCCAGTGGAAACAGTTTCACCTCATTTACGTATTTACTCCTCACCCATGCCTTGGTTACCTCTAGACTTAACCATTCCAATATTCTCCTGGCCAGCCTACCACCTTCCACCCTCCATAAACTTAAGCTCATCCAAAACTCAGCTGTCCGTAACCTACCTCGCACCAAGTCCCGTTCACACATTGCCTCTGTGCTCACTGACCTACACTGTCTCCCGGTCTGGCAGCGTCTCAATTTTAAAATTCTCATCCTTGTTTTCAAATCCCTCCATGGCCTCCTCCAGCCCCACAACCCTCCCAGATCTCCGCGCTCCTCCAATTCTGGCCTCTTGTGCATCCCTGATTTTCATCGCTCCACCATTGGTGGTCGTGTCTTCAGCTGCCTGGGCCTAAAGCTGTGGAATTCCCTCCCTAAACCTCTCCACACCTCTCTCCTCCTTTATCACGCTCCTTAAAACCTACCTCTTTGTCGAAGCTTTTGGTCACCTGTCCTAATACCTCCTTATGCATCTCGGTGTCAAATTTTTCTCTGATTACGCTCCTGTGAAGCACCTTGGGATGTTTTGCTACATTAAAGGCGCTGTATAAATGCAAGTTGTTGTTTACTCTATCAAAACCCGTCATAATTTTAAACGCCTCTATTAAATCTCCCCACGACCTTATCTGCTCTAAGGAGAAAAGTAAAACTTGAATTTATATAGTGACTTTCACAACCTCAGGACAACCCAAAGCGCTTTACTGACCATGAAGTACTTCTGAAGTGGAGTCCCTGTTGTAACGTAGGAAACGTGGCAGCCAAAATTTCACACAGCAAGATCCCACAAACGGCAATGAGATAATGACCAGAGAATCTGCTTTTAGTGATGTTGGTTGAGGGATGAATATTGACTAGGACATACTCTTCTGCAGGCTATTCTGTGCTTTGGTTGTGCGCAGTTCACGAATGCATGATTGGGCCCTATTTTTGCTCCTGGCCAGTTTCATCTTGGTATTGTATAATACTGTGTGTTGGATCGTGCAATGTTCCTGCCGTTGGGAAACCGTATCCTCCATCTCGCAATGAACATTGTCACGGGGGATAAGTTAGTCTGTGTTGAACGATTCCTTGTACTGCTTCAGGCATTGAATTGCATTGTTCTTTGCGTCCAGGTTAAGCCATTTGCAGTCTCAAAATGAGCGGCTCCGGAATCCTGCAATAGCGGCTGTGTCCCGTAGGGAAGTGTTATTCAAGTCTTTCATCTTTGTGTGCTGCCAACAAAATTTAACCTGCAAATAGGAAATGTAGGAGTCGAGGGGTTGTTTGGCAGGGCTTGTGGGAGGGGTTACCTCGTGGACTTTGGGCAGCAGTTTGGTCATCCCCCTTGTAGGGCACCCAAAATGTCCGTGTCCACTGACGTAAGAAAACTACTAGGCACTTGGTCTAAGCGTTAAACAAAGCTTTAATCAACTGTTTTACAACATGGAGGTCTAGTTGTGTCCTTCACTAGTTCCTGTTAAAGAATGTCCTGAGCAAGCTGGGCTCATGCCCGAGTATTTATACTCTCCCTGGACAGCGCCACCAGCAGGCCGCCCAGTATTACTTCATAAGTCATTTCCACATGAATGACTAGACTCATGTCATCGACGTCCTGTCTTTGGACTTTATGACCACTTTTCACCCTCCTATTGAAGGTGCTGACTCTCTGCCGTTTGTTTCACAAGCGCTGAAAGCATTCCTTATAAACAGAGATCAGGAACACCCCCTCCTTACCTTCCTAACACAGGACCAAGTGGCCAATTGTGATGCCTTTACACCACACCGACAGCGACCAGATAATTTTGCACAGACTGGGAATCATTTTGGCATCTTCTAAATGAATGGTGATTTGTTCCAAGCATTCGCTGTTGATGTAAGTGTTCACAGCATCGTCCAGGCACTTCACATTGATGGGTTTGGATAAGTGCCGCATTCTCTCCAATTGCTCTTGTTACAGAGCAGATGCTGTGCATTTAATCAGCTCCCTTCCTCCAGTTTCAGTTGCGCACAAATCACAGCGTGCGCCTGATGGATAAAGGGAAAACATTTTGATTACTGCTGAGAATTTGCGATTGGATTAAATTAACCATTTCTTATTTAAATCAAGGTTTCATTTCCAAAGGAATTGCCAGGTTATGAACCAAGGTAAATACTGTGTCCACTTTTTTAAGCACCGAGTGGCCTCCTTTTTGGAAATGAGTGTACTGGAAGAAGGAACTCTAATCAGATTAAACTCCTTTTGCTCCCTTTTGAAAAAACGACTGCCCCATTAGCCTCCCATCCTGTTCACTTTCCAGCGGGGCCATCGATGGGCAATTAGCAGAATCTCCGATTCCCTGTAAGGGTGTCAAAGACTAACTATAGCTCACTTCCTGCTGCCCTCGGAGTTTAGTCAGCACAAACCGGCGCTGACATTTTTGGCAGTCATCTATAACATTTTGGGGAAACTTTTCTCAAAATAGGGAACTGATTTCTCTGTCTTTCTCCCCCCCCCGAGTACTTTAATTCCCTCTTTTCAACATAAGGGGGCATGATATGCAGGCCGCTGGTTTTCAGTGACTGAGCAAGTCAAATCCGTTTTTATTACATGGGAATGCAGTGCTTTAATTGATACTGAGGGATCACATTCTGTGATTGTCAGTTTATACTTGGAATGATTGGTTTTTTAGTGACATTGAGTCAAATGCAATGGTGTTCTGGGATCTTTTCCAGTGATTTTTGTGATGGAGCTATTTGATTCAGTCTTTTTTTCTATGAAAATTAAATCGGTGGGTAGACTTAGCTGTGATCCATCCGTTTCTCGTCTGACTTGCTCTGTTTAATATAATATATAATATACAAATATTGGCTTGAGTTTTAGGGGTACGGCGATGGAAGGATCACTTCCTTAACCAGCGTTTATCCCCAGTCCATGTTTCTGTTTCTTTCATCCATAACCTGACCTTTAATTTGGAAGGTTTGATAGCTCTGATGTTTGAATCTCAGACCTTTGGCCAGGAGGTCTGAGATTAAATCCCATCGGGGATTATTCAGTCATTTCTAGATGGATGGAAAGAGAACAGTGGCTGTGGTGAGGAAATGCTTGTCCTGCTGTTACAGAATCTCTTAGCTATTCAGCATTGGAAACTGAGATCAGGGACACAGCCAACCTGTAGCACAATGGGGACCATTCTCTCGTGTGCACTCTGCCCTTTATCTTGGAATGGTTAACGGTTTTTTTTCTCATGCAAACTATGCTTTGACAGAAGTCTTACAATATTTGCTGCTGATATGTGAATGCCTTTTGACTTTTTTTTTATTCATTGATGGGATGTGGGCGTCGCTGGCTGGCTAGGCCTGCATTTAGTGCCCATCCCTAATTGCCCTTGAGAAGATGGTGGTGAGCCGCCGCCTTGAACCGCTGCAGTCCATATGGTGTAGGTACACCCACATTGCTGTTAGGAAGGGAGTTCGAGGATTTTGGCTCAGCGACAGTGAAGGAACGGCGATGCAGGTCCAAGTCAGGATGGTGTGTGGCTTGGAGGGGAACTTGTAGGTGGTGATGTTCCCATGCGTCTGCTGCCCTTGTCCTTCTAAGCGGTAGAGGTCGCGGGTTTGGGAGGTGCTGTTGAAGGAGCTTTGGCGAGTTGCTGCAGTGCATCTTGTAGATGGTACACACTGCAGCCACGGCGCGCCGGTGGTGGAGGGAGTGAATGTTGAAGGTGGTGGATGGAGTGCCAATCAAGCGGGCTGCTTTGTCCTGAATGGTGTCGAGCTTCTTGAGTGTTGTTGGAGCTGCACTCATCCAGGCACGTGGCGAGTATTCCATCACACTCCTGACTTGTGCCTTGTAGATGGTGGAAAGGCTTTGGGGAGTCGGGAGGTGAGACACTCGCCGCAGAATTCCCAGCCTCTGGCCTGCTCTTGTAGCCACAGTATTTATATGGCTGGTCCAGTTCAGTTTCTGATCAATGGTGACCCCCAGGATGTTGATAGTGGGGGATTCAGCGATGGTAATGCCGTTGAATGTCAAGGGGAGATGGTCATTGCCTGGCACTTGTGTGGTGCGAATGTTACTTGCCACTTGTCAGCCCAAGTCTGAATGTTGTCCAGGTCTTGCTGCATATGGACACGGACTGCGTCAGTATCTGACGAGTCTTGAATCAAGAGATAATGATATCAAATATTGCTTGCATTATTTGTGATAACCATGTTATTCCTAATGGCTGTGTTTTTAATTAGTGCTGAATTTAATCTAGTTAATTGATTTTTCTTTTTCTATTTTTCATATTGTAGTGCGTAAAGGTTGCTATAAAGGACAAACAAGTGAAGTACTTCATACATTATAGTGGCTGGAATAAGAAGTAAGTATAAAATGCAGATAATAGCGATTGCAATCTATAAAGATCGCGAATATGCTTGATTTGGAAAGAATTGCCTAATGTGGGCGTATTGGGACATTTTGGAAGGAGACTAGAAGTGCGAGAGACGAGGGAGATAAATGGAAATGAATAATTCCATTTGGAATAAATATCCGATTGATAAATGTTTGGAGTAATCTTATCAAGCAAGATCCTGGAAACAAAAAACATTGCGGTGACAGTAATTAAATTGCAATTAGCTGCCATGAGAGGGGTGAGCTTCACTGGGTCGAATGGCCATTTCTCATCCTTGACTGAGCAAAAGTTTGGCATTCGATTTAGTTCATCTTGTTAACGCTACGTTGTGCAGACACTGAGCTGCCTTCTAACCTTGAACTATAAATGCCGCAACCTCAGTGTTGATGACGCTTGGAGCTCTCAAGGCAGAAGAAGTGTCTAGTTTGAAAATGATCTGCAGATTGAAGGAGGAAGATGATGCTGAACCATAGAATGTGTTACAGAAAATTTTACTTGGAGGTCAGGGAAGAGGATTGAGAATTCAGATGTAGGATGCCAATTCATAGCATTGTTACATAAACACAATTGTGAATGTTGGCCTTTGTTTGGCTCCTCTAATGGCACATTTATATTGTTGTGGTTTTGCAATCTGGGGAGGGATGCTCTGAATTTGCCACATTGACGCACTGGGGTGGACTCGCAGCATTGCTGGTAAGGCTAAAACAAGTGGGCATGCATGATTTCACTTGCTAGTCACATTTACGACAGGGTTTCTCGCTGCATTACCTGTTGGGAAGAGTTCAATATACGGCCCCCGCCACTTGAAACGTCCACGTTTAAAACCGGCAGTCGCTTAAAAAGGGATAACCATCATCCATTTGCATTAACACTAGTTTCAAAGTTGGCGGTTATAGCGTCTTATCTGCTCCGTTTATTACGAGCAGAAACAGCTGTGCTAGTTCGCACCTCATTAAAAGGTGCACTGGATGCAAGAGTCAAGATCTTGTTCGATAAGACAAACCATCTTCAAATTAAGAGGCTGTTCCCCAGATTATATCGCATAATTGCCACCAGCAAAATGCTTTACACTAACGGCAATTTCTAGGCTTCAGATTTCTGATCAATAACTTAATAAATGTTGGTACAGATTTCACTGCAGAATTCCAATAGTACTTTACCGTTGAGACACTGAACAGGTTAAAGCATAACCTCAGACAAGATGAAAATCTTGTTTCCAAGGGCTGAAATGCCCATCAACGGAAGAGAAATGGAACAAGTGGATAAACTCAGATCTAGTCTGAACAGTTTCAGAAGATTCTCCTTGGCTGCTGCCAGCTGCTAATAGAAACTCTGCAAACCAAATTCAGATTTAAAGAAGTACTGTCATAGCGCTACCACGTTATACCGGCCATCGCGTATAGCGGGCAAATCGCGTTCGCACCCGCTATAAGCGGTGGAGACTGTAATGTGAAAATGGGTCTCTACAGGCAGACTGAGAGCAAATGGCAGCCAGCAGTATCCTTCCGGTACCGTGTTATTGTAGCATTTGTACCTACACTACTGAATTTCTAGAGGCCGTATTCTCAGCACAGCAGGCAACAGATGCATGTGCTTTGCATCTTCTGTAGCTGGAGATCCAGAAGTGTTGATCTAAAACACAAACGCATCTATATAATTATGTTGTTCAGAAATTCAGAATCTGCCATCAGAACTGTACAATTTGCAAACTACACCATTTTCTTATCAACTCTGCAAATTACTGCGGGTCGTTTCAAATCTTTTTCAACAATTGTTTCTCCTCCCATTGTTCTCGATCTTGGTCAAGCCTCATGTGGTGGCCAAGTGCTACTCTGCAAAGAGGAGGAAGAATGAAGAGTGAGTGGACCCTGGCGGCTCTTGTGCGGCCAGTGTGGCTGGTTTGAAGGCAGCCGAGGCCTTGGCTCTGTTGGTCTTTGTCCTCTGAAAGAATGTCACAAGGAGACCTAAAGAGGTTGAAGGGGACTTTTGCTGATTTGAATAAGGTGTTGTGGGGGGGGGGGGCGGAGGTGGATGTGCTGTGGCAGTATTTGGGGGACCCTTGGGCTGGGAGGGGGCGCTTGGAGAAAGGAGGGAGTCATTGGGGTTCTTGATGCTTGACACAACTACCCGGTGACCTGTGTTGAAGGCACACAGATAGACATAGGTTGAGGACAGGGTTGACCTCGGCACTAATGCCTCCGTGGAATCTGTTGGCGCACATACTGGGCTCACACGTGTGCGAAGGTCACTGGGGCAGTGCAAGGTACTAGAGGGGTGCGGACAACTGTAGAACTGCACCCCAGCAAAGTCTTCACCTCCAGAAGAGGAGAGAATTGAGTTTGTCAAGGGAAGAAGGGGGCAGAAAGAAGCTGATTTATTTTTACCTGATCTTTGTATCAACATGATTATTCATTCCAGAAAGGAGACTAAAGATTGAATTGCTTTCATTCCAGCTTTACAAATTATGTATATTGTGGTGAAAAATTACAGCTTGCTTTGAAGCATTCAAGTGATTTGACAGTTCAATCAGCAAACATATTGGCATTTAAATTTGTAAAAAAGAAATCGTGACTTTACTTCATACAGAAAATCATGACTTTGTTTTTCACACTTTGGAGTATTGTATAACGACATTGGGATGCTTAACTGAATGCTTTTTTAAAAAATTATAAAACTATTATAAAAGGGACTAAGACAACCTGCAACAACAATTATCATGTGTTGTCTACGTTTAGTCAATTAGGCACTATTGCAAAGATAACCCTCCAATTTACACTCCCCTCTCCGAAAAATATTATCAAATATTGCCCGAGTTTTATCCTAAAATTGATGCCTTGTCACAGTGCCCACAAACTGCTCCCTTCAACAAGAAAAAATGTAAATACCAGTATGTTAGATATAGTATAGTTGGGTCCTGAAGAAGTGCATTGTGTACAACTGTAGGTTAGGTTACTGAGAGAAAATGCCAAATATGTAATTCTTTATTGTTTCGCCTATTCAAACAGCTTAGGTGTGTGGTATCTTCAAGATTGCAGGTATTGTAAAGACTAGTTAGAATTCTTTTACTTAAAACACAATGTCATTGTTTTCCATGCTGCTTCACCCAGAATTATTTCATCTTTATTTAGTTTCTGAAAATACATAAACCCCCCCCCCCAAAAAGATTTTTCACCAAGAAAACGAACATTTATCGAGATACGGGCATGAACTTGGTGAAAAATCTATAGTGCAACTAATTTTTAATCTATTAATATTGGGAATATGTATTACATTGCATCCAAGTATAAATATTGCAGATACTTGGGAGTGGGGGTGGGGGGGGGGGGGGGGAAGTCTCAATATTCCTATTTCAGCTCCTGGTGCTGTCTCGGCTGCGGTGGCTGTAGATTGATCCTAGTCCCTGAATTAGGGAGGAAAACAATTCAGACAGGTTTCCTGTTCCTGATTCCGATCCGGTAACTCCCAGCTGGCTAGTGTACGTGTGTAGCCATCGGGTCAGGTGCTGTGTTCCCTTTAAATTTTTTTGGGTGTGCGGCCCCTTTAAACTTCGGCGTGTGCACGGTTTTTCCTATTGTAAAGCCGGCAAGCGGCCTGCGCCGGACCTCCAGACGGGAACGTTGGTCACGTGCGATATCCCCATGGTCAAATAGCCTGCCGACGCGCCCTCTATCTAACGTGAGGAATGGCCACTTGAATGAGAAGTTTGCTGGTGCCTGTGGCACTAATTGCTGCTCCTTTGTGGAGATGGGAACAAGGTTTGCTTGGGTTGGAGCTGAATTAACATGAGGGTTAGTGACAGAATCTACTGATGTTAATTCAGCTCTTGTACTGTTCGACTAAGTCATTTTCTATCACATCTTATAAGTTAATGTTAATCTGAATATTTAAAGCTATTTAATGGCATTACCATCGCTGAATCCCCCACTATCAACATCCTGGGGGTCACCATTGATCAGAAACTGAACTGGACCAGCCATATAAATACTGTGGCTACAAGAGCAGGCCAGAGGCTGGGAATTCTGCGGCGAGTGTCTCACCTCCCGACTCCCCAAAGCCTTTCCACCATCTACAAGGCACAAGTCAGGAGTGTGATGGAATACTCGCCACGTGCCTGGATGAGTGCAGCTCCAACAACACTCAAGAAGCTCGACACCATTCAGGATAAAGCAGCCCACTTGATTGGCACTCCATCCACCACCTTCAACATTCACTCCCTCCACCACCGGCGCACTGTGGCTGCAGTGTGTACCATCTACAAGATGCACTGCAGCAACTCGCCAAAGCTCCTTCAACAGCAACTTCCAAACCTGCGACCTCTACCACTTAGAAGGACAAGGGTAGCAGACGCATGGGAACATCACCACCTACAAGTTCCCCTCCAAGCCACACACCATCTTGACTTGGACCTGTATCGCCGCCGTTCACTGTCGCTGGGCCAAAATCCTGGAACTCCCTTCCTAACAGCATTGTGGGTGCACCTACACCATATGGACTGCAGCGGTTCAAGAAGGCGGCTCACCACCATCTTAAGGGCAATTAGGGATGGGCACTAAATGCAGGCCTAGCCAGCCAGCGACGCCCACATCCCATCAATGAATAAAAAAAAATATTTTGTGTCCTGTGGGACCGACCCCCCCCTCATGCGGTGTCAGATTACCACTAATGTTGATAAATGATTCAGCCTGTGCTGCTTTTCATTACTTGAACTGCTGCAGTCCGTGTGGTGAAGGTGCTCCCACTGTGCTGTTGGGGAGGGAGTTCCAGGATTTTGATCCAGCGACGATGAAGGAACGGCGATATACTTCTAAGTCAGGATTGTGTGTGACTTGGAGGGGAAGTTGGAGATGATGGTGTTCCCATGTCATTCTAGGTGGTAGAGGTCGCGGGTTTGGGAGGTGCTGCCGAAGAAGCCTTGGCGAGTTGCTACAGTGCATCTTGTAGATGGTACACACTGCAGCCACGGTACGCCATTGGTGGAGGGAGTGAATGTTTAAGGTGGTGGATGGGGTGCCAATCAAGCGGGCTGCTTTGTCCTGGATGGTGTTGAGCCTCTTGAGTGTTGTTGGAGCTGCACTCATCCAGGCAAGTGGAGAGTAATCTAGTGAAACATCCTACGCCATTTCACAAGGTGAGTGGGGAGGGATAATTATAGATCCATACAGCACAGAAGGAGGCCATTCAGCCCATCGTGCCTGTGCCAGCTCTTTGAAAGAGCTCTCCAATTGGTCCCGCTCCTCCCTGTTCTTTCCCCGTAGCCCTGCAAATTTTTCCCCTTCAAGTATTTATCCAATTTGCTTTTTGAAAGTTACTACTGAATCTGCTTCCGTCACCCTTCCAGGCAGTGCATTTCAGATCATAACTCGCTTCGTTTAAGGGGAAAAAATGTCCTCCTGTCACCTCTGACTCTTTTTCCAATTACTTTAAAAAGAGAAGAAGGTGACGCGGGCGCGACCAGCTGCATGGTAACAGAGATGAGTTTGGAGGTTTTTTTGAAAATGGGGAGAGACGTAGAGCAAGAAAGGACAAGAACTTTTATTCAAATAGCCCCTTTCGCATCTTCAGAATGTTCAGAAAGCGCTTTCTGAACAATGAATTACTTTTTGAAGTTATACCATTTTGTTGGCAAGCATTGTGGTTAGCACTGTTGCCTCACAGCGCCAGAGACCCGGGTTCGAATCCGGCCTCGGGTGACTGTGTGGAGTTTGCACATTCTCCCCGTGTTTGCATGGGTTTTCTCCGGGTGCTCCGGTTTCCTCCCACAGTCCAAAGATGTGCGGGTTAGGTTGATTGGCTATGATAAATTGACCCTTAGTGTTAGGGGGATTAAATACGTGGGGTTACGGGGATAGGGTGGGATATGTGCTGGTGTAGGGGTTATGGGGATCGGGTGGGATATGTGTCGGTGCAGGCTCGATGGGCCGAAATAGCCTCTATCTGCACTGTGGGGTTTCTGTGATTGTGCACAGCAAGTTCCCACAAGCAGCAAATGTTAAATGAGCAGTTAATCTGTATTCTGGTGGGGTTTTTTGAGGAATGAATGTTGGCCAGGATCTGGAACAACTCCCTCCTTCTCGAATGGTGCCATGAGGTCCTTTGTGTCCGCGGGCAGGCGGGACCTGGGTTTAACATCTCATCTGAAAGACAGCAGCACTTCAGGACTGCACTGAAATGTCAGTCTGGATTATGCACTCAAGTCCTGGAGTGGGGCTTGAACCCATGACTCGGCCGAGAGTACTGTCAACTGACGCTGGACGTAAAGTTTAAATCCAAGTTGGCACTTGACAGGGACAGGGGATTTTGGGAAGAGAATTCCAAAAGCATAAAGGCACTAATTTAATCAAATTGTGATTTCCACCTAAAATTGCAAGCCCAGCACAAACTGGTTGGCTTCACATCCTGGAGTCTGGAGCTCTGTCCAAGGAGCCAAGAATGCAAATTTTATTACGACTCCCACACAGTCGTAATTTCAGCAAAATGTAATGGTGGGAATGTGATTTTTTTTCATACTATAGCCCTGGTTCAGTCCAACGGGCAGAATCTGTGCTGGGAGCGGTTGGCTGTCTTGCCCAAGCTTCTCCACAAAAAACTGAGGTGACTTGTCCCGATTTTTTTTGTTTGTATAATCGCCCAGCGCAGCTTTGGCCTTGACCTGGCAGCTTGTCAGACAAGGCATGGGCAAAAGCTGCTCAGCCGCTTGGATTTAAAGGGGCATGCGCACTTAAGTACAGGTAGACTACCCTTTATCCGAACTTCCGAAACCCTCTAAAAACCGAAGGTTTTTTTCGGTCAGCGTAAGTCGTGCGCACGACATGACCAGAGTGGCGCACGACCCCCCGCAGACCCCCCCCCCCGCGGACCCCCGCCGACTTACGCTGAGCAGAGGGTCAGCGTAAGTCGTGCGCACGACCCCCCGCCGACCCCCCCACGGAACCACCTGACTCTCTTCCAAAGGCTCGAAAGCAACGAGAGCTCTGAGCCCGCAGCGGTGCCGGCCCCTGTTCCGACCGAGCAGGACGACCTGTTGGTGGAAATGCGGAACTTCATTGCATTCCAGGCTAGCAGCGACGGACAAGCCACGACTGCGGACCCCCGCCGACCCCGACCCCGCCGACCCACCTTCCGAAATCCGAAATTTTCTGAAAACCGAAACGCGGCTGGTCCCGAGGTTTTCGGATAAAGGATAGTCTACCTGTAGCTGCGTATGCGGGTAAACATTGTCTTGTAGAATTTTACAGCACAGACAGAGGTCTTTGGTACCCTTGTGCCTGCACTGACTTTCTGAAAGGACTGTCTACTTATCCCAATTTCCTTGTCTTTTTTTCCCCATACACTCAATTTTTCTTTTTCAAATATTGATATATACTTCCCTTGTAAAAACTATTATGCATTCTGCTTCCACCCATTTTCTGGTGGGGCATTTGTGTCCTAACAATCCTCTGTAATAATTTTTTTAATGATTTAGAATCGTCGAATGATACAGCACAGAACGAAGCCATTCGGCCTGTTGTGCTTGTGCCGGCTCTGAAAGGGCAGTCTAATTAGTCCCACTCCCTATAGCCCTGCAAATACTTGCACTTCAAGTATTTATCCAATTCTCTTTTGAAAGTTACTACTGAATCTGCTTCCATCACCCTTACAGGCAGCACGTTCCAGATCACAACAACTCGCTGAGGTAAAAAAAAATCTCCTGACCTCCCCTCTGGTTCTTTTGCCAATCACCTTAAATCTGTGTCCTCTGGTTACCGACACTTCTGCCACTGGAAGCAGTTTCTCCCTATTTACTCTATCATGATTTTGAACATCTTTATCAAATCTGCTCCTAACCTTCTCTGCTGTTAAGGAGTTTCTCCACACCTCCCCCTTCTGAACTTTAGATTATCTTAAATTTATGCTCTCTAGCGAAAGACTCATCCACCACCTGGTGGCAATAGTATTTCTCTATTTACCTTGTTAAATCCCTTCATAACTTTTGAACACCTCTATCAGATCTTCTCTTGATCATTCGGCCCATCGTGCCTGTGCTGACTCTTTGAAAGAGCTGTCTAATTAGTCCCACTCCCCTGCTCTTTCCCCATCTCTGTTCTCGGGGAAAAGATAGCACTTCCCTAGTCACGTGCAGGGTGTTGGGCGGTGGGGGGGGGGGAAGGGAGTGGGGGGGGTGAACGCGGGGGTGGGGCAGTGGGGGGGTAACATGGGGTAGTGGGTGAACGCAGGGGGTTGGGCAGTGGGGGGGTGAACGCGGGGGGGTTGGGCAGTGGGGGGGTGAACGCGGGGGTTGGGCAATGAGGGGCGGGGTCAAAGCGAACAGCATTGTGAAAGTGGGCTGGACGTGGGATATAAAGCCCTGCTTGGGATCAGACAGAACCAGGATCAACCTGGGCAAGCAGCCAGAGGGTTGCTGGTTTCGGCACCAGAGGCAGGGGTGCTTCTGTTGAGAGCTGAATAGAATGGCTTCACTTCCTGACAAGCTGCAGGAAACGTCGACGCAGCCAGCATTGGATGTTGGACAAACAGCCAAGTGCTGCATCAGCTTCTCTGGAGTCGGTCATGTTGGAGAGGGACAGTTGGGCGTCATCGGTGTATGTATCTGCAGATGTTGTTGACGGCTGGATGAATAGAAAGGGATCGAGGATGGGATCCTGAAGCACACCAAAAGTGACTGGGTGAGGGGGATATACTGTGGGACACGAGATGAATGTTGGGTGAAGAGGGTGGGGCAGCTCAGATGGATGCTTGGAGGGAGCCGTTGATGAGTTACGGAAGGCTTGATGGAGAATACGCAGGTTCAAGCCTGTGACAATGGTAGCGATAGTTAGAGCAGAGCAATAGAAGATTGACTGAACATAGTGCAATGAGGCAGGGAATATGAGATTGGGGGTGTGACGGAGGATGAGATAGCAGAGCAAATAAAAGAACATAAGACATAGGAGCAGGAGTAGGTCATTTGGCCCCTCGAGCCTGCTCCGCCATTCAATAAAATCATGGCTGATCTGATCTTGGGCTCAACTCCACTTCCCTGCCCGCTCCCCATAACCATAGACAGATTTTTGAATGGTAAAAGAGTCAATCTCCACCTTAAATATAAGTGAGAGAGAGGCAGAGGAACTGGGGTCTGCAGCAGAAGTCAGTACACGTGTGTGAGTGGTCCAATAATTGCATGTGAACATTCCTCGGAAAGTTGGAATATTCCTTATGGCTGATCAGAGCTTGGAATCTGGCTCATTCAGGTTCAGAAAGTTGGGAAATGCCCATGTTTAGGCAGCACTGGGCTCGTGCATGAACTGCTCAGTGCAGAGAGGTGCAAGGACTGCTGGAATAAACAGCACGTAGACTGGAATATTCCCTTGGCTACTTTCAGGCTGTCTAAGTATAATCTACCCAGTAAACATAGAAGATAGGAGCAGGAGTCAGCCATTCGGCCCCTCGAGCCTGCTCTGCCATTCAATGAGGTCATGGCTGATCATCCAAACTCAGTACCCTGTCCCTGCCTTCTCCTGCGTAACCTAGGGCTGCCTCATTACTGAACTTTGCTACTTAAAAAAAAAAAAAAATGAAATCCTTCTTGTTATAGGTGTATTTGCGAACCTTTGTATTCAGAGCATCTGTCATTGTTTTATGATGTCTTGAGTTTGTCACCATCCACTATTTAGCTCTTTTGGTGAAACAGTGCTGTGGAAGACACGGGGATAAGCTTTGATGCCATGAACCTGTACTTAAATTTCCACTGGGGTCCTGATTGCCAGTGTCAAAATGCCCGGCTGCTCGAGCGCTTCTATTGGATGGATGATTGACTGGCTTCTGCCGCGGGTGGAACTGTTGAGTTCCTCCATAGCAGGAGCTGGCAGAAATGGGGGCACGGCGATCTTGTGCTTTTACACTGGAGGGGTTCCCCCTCGGTCTGCTCAAGGCGGCTCAGAGGAGACTGTTTTACGAGTATAAGCGCATGACACCATGCAACTCTCATTATTCTGCTAAAGTATGACAGCGTGGAATCTTGTGCGTCCCTTTGAAGGCCACACGGTATAAATTGCTGTGCTTTGCTCGGGTCAATTAAAGGTCAGACTAGCTTGTTTTAAATTTTTTAAGTGTGACACACAATAAATGTATAATCCAGTGTTCTCCCCTGTGCTGTACAGTTGCAGAATCTTTGTAAAAATATGTTTTAATTCTCCCTTCATCAGTGATGAGTCACTCCGATTTCAGTAAGCTGTCTGTTGGTTCAACCTGTCTTTCTCTTCTAATTGCTTGAACTATTTTTTTCCAGTTAGTATTTTTGTTTCTTTTCTTCCTCCCCCCCACCTTTCCCTCAAAAAAAAAAAAAAAAAATACTAGACCAAGCATTTGGATATGTGCAATTTTCATCTCTCAGATTTTGAATTGTGAAAATTTCTGATGCGTTGGTGATTTCGTCTTGTCTTATTACTTTCTCTCTCGGTTTCTAGTTGGGATGAATGGGTTCCGGAGAGCCGAGTGCTGAAGTATGTGGACACAAACCTGCAAAAGCAGAAGGAACTACAAAAGGCTAATCAGTGAGTATAAGTGAGCAGGACCCGGACCGGTGAATGGGGAAATGGAACTGTTGGCCGTGTGACTTGAGACTGGCCTCTGTTGGGATAAAACTAGCTCCTTCGATGAACCTGGTGGGTAAAGAACAACAACAACTTGCATTTATGTAGCATCTTTAATGTAGTAAAACCTCGCAAGGCGTTTCACAGGAGCGATATCAAACAAAATTTTACACCGAGCCACACGAGCTGTTGGGACAGGTGACCAAAAACTAGGGGCAAAGAGGTAGGTTTTAAGGAGCGTCTTAAAGGAGGAGAGTGGTATAGTGGCAGAGAGATTTAGGAAGGGATTTCTGAGCTTGGGGCCTTGGCAGCTGAAGGCACGGCCACCAATGGTGGAGCGATTAAAATCGGGGATGCGCAAGAGGCCAGAATTGGAGCACGGCAGATATCTCCAGGGAGGGGGGGGGTGGCGTTGTAGAGCTGGAGGAGTTTACAGGGATAGGGAGGGGGCGAGGTCATGGAGGGATTTGAAAACAAGGATAAGAATTTTAAAATCGAGGCGTTGCCACACCAGGAGCCAGTGTAGGTCAGCGACCACGGGTGATGGGTGAACGGGACTGGGTGTGAGTTAGGACACGGGGCAGCGAGCTCAGGGGGCGATGGGTGAACGGGACTGGGTGCGAGTTAGGACACGGGGCAGTGAGCACGAAGCGATGGGTGAACGGGACTGGGTGCGAGTTAGGACACGGGGCAGTGAGCACAGGGGGTGATGGGTGAACGGGACTGGGTGTGAGTTAGGACACTGGGCAGCGAGCACGGGGTGATGGGTGAACGGGACTGGGTGTGAGTTAGGACACGGGGCAGTGAGCACGGGACTGGGTGTGAGTTAGGACACGGGGCAGTGAGCACGGGGTGATGGGTGAACAGGACTGGGTGCGAGTTAGGACACTGGGCAGTGAGCACGGGGGGTGCTGGGTGAACGGGACTGGGTGCGAGTTAGGACACGGGGCAGTGAGCACAGGGGGTGATGGGTGAACGGGACCGGGTGCGAGTTAGGACACGGGCAGCCGAGTTTTGGATGAGTTCAAGTTTATGGAGGGTAGATAGAAGATGGGAAAGGCACCAGCTAGAACAGCACAAAGATGAATGACCGTGTTTTGATTACTACTATGCACTAGGTTAACTGACCTCAGTCAAGTAGTGTACTACAGTTGGCCCCAGTACTGGGAGAGGGGTGTGGGGGGGAAGGGTCAGTATCGGGGGTGTGGGGTGGGGGGGAAGGGTCAGTATCGGGGGGGTGGGGGGGAAGGGTCAGTATCGGGGGGGTGGGGGGGAAGGGTCAGTATCGGGGGTGTGGGGGGGAAGGGTCAGTATCGGGGGGTGTGGGGGGGAAGGGTCAGTATCGGGGGGGTGGGGGGGAAGGGTCAGTATGGGGGGGTGGGGGGGGGAAGGGTCAGTATCGGGGGGGGGTGGGGGGAAGGGTCAGTATCGGGGGTGTGGGGGGAAGGGTCGGTACGGGGGGCGGGGGAGAAGTGTCGGTACTGGGGGGCGGGGGGAAGGGTCAGTACGGGGGGGCGGGGGGAGGGTCAGCACGGGGGGGGCGGGGGGAAAGGTCAGTACGGGGGGCGGGGGGGAAGGGTCGGTACGGGGGGCGGGGGGGAAGGGTCGGTGCGGGGGGAAGGGTCAGTATCGGGGTGGGGGGGAAGGGTCAGTATGGGGGTGTGGGGGGGAAGGGTCAGTATCGGGGGGTGTGGGGGGGAAGGGTCAGTATCGGGGGTGTGGGGGGGAAGGGTCAGTATCGGGGGTGTGGGGGGGAAGGGTCAGTATCGGGGGTGTGGGGGGGAAGGGTCAGTATCGGGGGGGTGGGGGGGAAGGGTCAGTATCGGGGGTGTGGGGGGAAGGGTCGGTACGGGGGGCGGGGGAGAAGTGTCGGTACTGGGGGGCGGGGGGAAGGGTCAGTACGGGGGGGCGGGGGGGAGGGTCAGCACGGGGGGGGCGGGGGGGAAAGGTCAGTATGGGGGGCGGGGGGGAAGGGTCGGTACGGGGGGCGGGGGGGAAGGGTCGGTACGGGGGGCGGGGGGAAGGGTCAGTACGGGGGGCGGGGGGAAGGGTCGATACGGGGGGCGGGGGGAAGGGTCGGTACGGGGAGCGGGGGGAAGGGTCGAGGCGGGGGGAAGGGTCGGTACGGGGAGCGGGGGGAAGGGTCAGTACTGGGGGGGCGGGGGGAAGGGTAGGTACGGGGGTTGGGGGAGAAGTGTCGGTGCGGGGGGAAGGGTCGGTACGGGGGGCGGGGGGGGGAGGGTCGGTACTGGGGGGTGGGGGGGCGAAATGGTGGTTTGTGGGTGGGGGGTTGAGACAGTTTCCACTCCTTGGTATGCAGTAACTCCTGAATGTTTGTTCGTGAGGACTGGATTGGGCTCTGCTGTGATGCTGTTTACGGTTGAATAGCTTGCTGATAATTACTGGGCTCCCATCTAAAGATGGCCCCTGGGTAAGGTGCTGCAGGGCTGTCGGCAGATAACAACAACTACTTGCATTTATATAGCTCCTTTAGTGTAGTAAAACGTCCCAAGGCACTTCACAGGAGCGTTGGCGAAGAATATTTGGCACTGAGCCACACGAGGAGATATTAGACCAAAAGCTTGTTCAAAGAGGTAGGTTTTAAGGAGCGACTTAAAGGGGGAGCGAGAGGCAGTGAGGTTTAGGGGGGAATTCCAGAGCTTAGGACCTCGGCCGCTGAAGACATGGCCATCAACAGTGGCGCGAAGAAAATCGGGGATGCGCAAGAGGCTAGAATTGAAAGTCAGTGTCTTCAGAAGAGGCAGAGAAAATTTGGAAGAAGTAACAGTAGCAGTACTTGTGCAAACCTGTGTCACTTGTGATGAGCGTAGAATTGGCTTCATTTCCATCCAAGTGTCTGTTTGTTCCAGATGCTGTCATGCTGCTGTCTTTGTGTCTGAATGGTAGTAAGATTATAGTTCAGGCTGTGATGTTCCACACTGCATTGTGACGGCATCCAATCTCTTGTGCTCAATCTGCCCACACCAGTTAAAAGAAAGCAGCAAGTCTGTTTTACCATGGTGACCCGTGATTTCCTCTCAAAAATAAGTCTTTGTAGCAAGAGAAATGTGTACCAGGAAATGGAGATGTTTGCAAAATGTCCCAGCGTATTATCACACCGAACAATTGGGCATTTCTGCTCCATTGTATGGGATTGTTCCTCACTGGCTTCAAGGCTCATGCCCATCACATTAATCCACCACCACATTAATCCTCTCAGGTGGACATATAAAACCCCTGGCACTATTTTGAATAAGAGCAGGAGAATTCTACCCTGGCCAATATTTATCCCTTAATCAACATCACTAAAAACAGATTATCTGGTTATTTATCTCATTGCTGTTTGTGGGCTCTCGCTGTGGGCAAATTAACTGCTGCATTTCCTACATTACAACAGTGACTACACTTCAAAAGTACTTCATTGGCTGTGAAACGCTTTGGGACGTTGTGAAAGGCGCTATAGAAATGCAAGTTCTTTCTTTAAAGCCCTTCACAGCCCAGTTGAATTGCCGCCCTGTTTGTAGGAAACGCGACAGCCAGTTTGCGCACAGCAAGAACCCACAAACACCAATGAAATAACTGACCAGATCATCTGTTCTGGTGACGTTGGTTGAGAGTTAAACGTTGGCCAAGACACCGGGTGCCTTGCGATGTTTTACACCCACCTGCGAGGGCAGACGGGGCCTCTGTTTAACTCCTCATCCGAAAGACGGCACCTCCCAACACTGCAGCACTCCCTCAGTACTGCACTGGTAGTGTCAGCCTAGATTATGTGCTCACGTCTCTGGAGGGGGGGGGCTTATATCCATGATTTACTGACAGGCGAGAGTGCTCTCGACTGAGCCAAGGCTGACACTAGAGTACTGTAGGAGAAAATTCCAAATATCTTCCTTCTTGGAAAATTGACCCCATTGTTTGAAGTGCTTCTTTTTCATCTTATGAGGATGTATATCCTCCTCTTCCAGGGAATAATTTTTTTCCATCCTTAGGAAACTGTGCTGGTCCTATCTTTTATATGGTATTCTGCTATTGGACAATAATGTAACTAGAGCCTGGTATAGTAATTCTGGCTCCGTTTCTAATCTTGCATCACATTGAAAAATCTTGCTGTCTCTCCACAGTGGCTTTTGGAATGCTGGAGCTTTTGGATTTGGTACCTGTCTTGAATGCGTTATTTGCCAGGTTAAGAATTCAAACCCTGTGGCTGGACTCTACTTCAGCGATGATGAAATTCTGTATTTCGCCTTCACCAGCAAGCGCTCCAGTCTCCTACACCCTGATCAGATGGAGTGTTTTGTTTGTTCTGCTGGGACCTCCAAGGTTGCGATAGGCAATTTCTCTTCTAATTAAAAACAGAACACCTGGTTTTCTGTGTAATCAATGACAGGCTAACAAAATCGCATTCTCGGGAACCATGTGTTTCAAAGCTGTGCATTCCCACGCTTTCATTAGCAAGTTGGTGATTGTGAGGGGGGCAGCCATTCTCCCATTTTAACTTTATTAAAAGAAGAATTTTTAAGACACTTGTTAAATAAGGAGTGAGCCAACTCCTGCCGTACGCTGGAGTTACCATGACGCACTCTCTCTCAGCACAAAGTCAATTTCCCTCAGAGTCTGTTAGTGCTGCTCTAGCTATAGGCATCTAGCTAGTGGTAGAATTGTGCAGCTGCAGGCTTGTCTCTGTGTCACAAATAACATTCGCATCACACAAATGGCGGGGGACCAGAGGTCACAGTCTAAGGATAAGGGGCAAGCCATTTAGCACTGAGATGAGGAGGAATTTCTTCACCCAGAGAGTGGTGAACCGGTGGAATTCTCTGCCACAGAGGGCGGTGGAGGCCAGTTCATTAAATATTTTCAAGAAGGAGTTGGATATATTTCTCAAGGCTAAAGGGATCAAGGGATATGGGGAGAAAGCAGGGACAGGGTACTGAATTTGGATGATCAGCCATGATCTCATTAAATGGCGGAGCGGGCTCGAGGGGCCGAATGGCCGACTCCTGCTCCTTCTATGTTTCTACAAATGCCAGGCAATGACCATCTCCAACAAGTAAGAGTCTTAACTCCCACCTCTTGACATTCAACTGCATTTCTGTCACCAAATCCCCCACCATCAACATCCTGGGGGTCACCATTGACCAGACACTTAACTGGACCAGCCACATAAATACTGTGGCTACAAGAGCAGGTCAGAGGCTGGGATTCTGCGGCGAGTGTCTCACCTCCTGGCTCCCCAAAGCCTTCCACCATCTACAAGGCACAAGTAAGGAGTGTGATGGAATACTCTCCACTTGCCTGGATGAATGCAGCACCAACAACACTCAAGAAGCTCGACACCATCCAGGACAAAGCAGCCTGCTTGATTGGCACCCCATCCACCACCTTAAACATTCACTCCCTCTACCACCGGCGCACTGTGGCTGCAGTGTGTACCATCTACAAGATGCATTGCAGCAACTAGCCAAGGCTTCTTCGGCAGCACCTCCCAAACCCACGACCTCTACCACTTAGAAGGACAAGGACAGTAGGCAGATGGCAACACCCTCACCTCCAAGTCACACACCTTCCTGACTTGGAAATATATCGGCCGTTCCTTCATCATCGCTGGGTCAAAATCCTGGAACTCCCTCCCTAACAGCACTGTGGGAGCACCTTCACCACACGGACTGCAGCGGTTCAAGGCGGCGGCTCACCACCACCTCAAGGGCAACTAGCGATAGTCAATAAATGCTGGCTTTGCCAGTGATGCTCACATCACATGAACTTTTTTTTAATGGTGATAGTCACACATTTAATATACATTGCTAGTCGATGTTCTGTGCTGTTCCAAGTGAGGCGTGATGGGCAAGTGAAGCAGGGTTAAAGGCGTGGAACAATTGGACCAGGCTGCATAGATAAATCGGTCCCCATTTTTAAGTCCTACATTCTGTCCTTATTTTTATAATTCCATTATCAATTTCTATAAAGAAAAAGAAAGACTTTCATTTCTATGGCGTCTTTCAAGACCTCAGGATGTCCCAAAGCGCTTTACAGCCAATGATGTACTTTTTTTGAAGTGTAGTCCCTGTTGTAGGAATCGCAACAGCCGATTTGCGCACAGCAAGCTCCCACAAACAGCAATGAGATGACGACCAGATTTTTAGTGATGGTTGAGGGACAAATCTTGGCCAGGACTCCGGGGAGAACTCTCCTGCTCTTCTTCGAAATAGTGCCGTGGAATCTTTTACATCCACCTCTGACAGTGGGAAGGATGTAATTGCAATGTAACAAGTTTGCAAAGATAGTTTCTCTTATAAAACTTATAGAAGATAAGGATTTATAATGGAAAAGGTTGATGGAAATGGTAAGCGGATGTAAGATTTTTAATGCAATATAGATTAATGAATCTTCTAACTGCTAACACTGCTGTTTGAGATGTGTTTCTTGCCTTTATTTTATTAGCAATGGTTTTATTTTTTGTTAGAGAGCAATGGGCAGAGGGCAAGATGAGGGGCGCTGCACCAGCCAAGAAGGCTTCCACCATGCAACAGAAGAATGTTGAAATGTAAGTAACTTGGGATGTTCAACCCCCTTTAATAGCGTTTCCATGCGAATGCCTGCTTGTTAAAATAACAGATGTAGGACAGTGCAATAAGCTTTTCCATTACGTCGGATTTCTTGCCTTTCCAAACCTCCAGCTCACAAAATGCAAACCGACCAGCAAATGAATAAAAGAAACGAAAGTTCTGGAAATACAGAGCAGGGGCTGTAAAGAGCAAGAGAGGTTAATGCTTTGGGTGTGTAGTCTTTTGTTAAAACTGCACAGTTTGGACACCCCAGATTTGAAGAAATTAATTGGCTCCCCCACTGGTTTAGTTGGTAAGTTCTGGACCAAGTGTGCTATGAAGCCATTCGGATCAGAAGATCCCAGCTCAACACCCCCCCCCCCCCAGTCTGTACTGAGTTGATCTCGGGGCAGCCGCTGAGGTACAATTCGCCTCCGCATTCCTGGGACAGGGAGGGGACAGATTGCCCCGGACTTCTGCTAATGACTGCAGTGACTTCTGTTGGTAAAATGCATGTGTGAACAGCGATGTTGATAGGATCAGACTCGACTGTAGTGGCGTCATGACACTTGGTGCCTAGGCTGACGAGGATTCCCACGGTGGTAAGGTAAAAAAGGGCTTCCCCCAGTCAGTGAAACCGTACCGAGTGTGCACTGTCAGGAGAGGTGTACATTAAATGCAAAAAGTACTAAAACAACTCATGAACAGAGACGACTGGCAGGTGACCTTTTTAGAGGCCTTCAAGATTATGAAAGGGTTTGATAGGATAGACGTAGAGAAGATCTTTCCACTTGTGGGCAAGACCAGTACTAGAGGCCATCAATATGAGACGGTCACTAATAAATCCAATAAGGAATTCAGGAGAAACCGCTTCAGGAGAGTGGTGAGAATGTGGAACTCGCTACCACAGGGACTGGTTGAGGTGAATAGTATAGATACATTTAAGAGGAAGCTAGATAAACACATGAGGGAGAAAGGAATCGAAGGTTATGCTGATGGGGTGAGATGAAGAGGGGTGGGAGGAGGCTGGTGTGGAGCATAAACCCGTTGGGCCGAATGGCCTGTTTCTGTGCTGTACATTCTATGTAACTGAGGACCGAGGATAGTATCTGCAATTTAAATTTATGTTGAAGTACCTCTGCTAAAGCCATCAGTAAATCTAATGCAGGGTAATTTTTTTTTCAGATTACTGCTCTTTTATTTCACATTTGATTTACGGAAATGAATTGACTTATAAATAGCCATTTATTGCAGATTTGTCGTAAATAACAAGGCAGCCAGAATATTTTGTCTCCACACTCCCCTTCCCTGGGTACCTTGTATAATGAATGAGAATTTGATTGCGGTCTGATTTTTGGTAATGATTAAGCTGGTTTAAATGTTTTATTGAGGTTCCTCTGCTAGCATTCAGAACATAATCTGCAAGCCAAATTGCCTAGAGACTGAAGCTGAGCATGTGCAGTTTGTATTCTGATTCTGTGAACCTCCCAAGTCTGGGGATTGGTCGCAGACCAGATGTTTTCCATTGAATTCAAGGCCGGGTTTTTTGTCGCAATCTCATTTACGTATAAAAGTTGGGGATTGTGGTGTACGGCTTCCAGCCAAAACTAAAGAGGTTGGAGAGCAGCTTAGCTGTCCCCACCCCCCCCCCCCCCCCATCAAAAACAAGTAACTGAAATGAGGAACAAGGAGAGGCAGCTTGATAAGCACTTGCTTTGAGGGTTTCGTTGCAGCAATTTCTTATTCCCTACTGTCCTCTTCCAACGTTTCTGCCTCATGCTGCGTATTGTGGTTCCTTGGCTGCCCCGGTATCCTCCAGTACCTTCATTTAGAATTCTAGACAGTGAATATTAGTCTTTATTTTATCATGAGTTGCATCAGAGTCACCATCCACCAGGATCTCAACAGTGTCCCTCACCACCGCTTGAAGTCATGCGAGCCCTTTTGGACCCACGAGCTTAACCTTCGACGATGTGACCTCAACCCTGACGGTGCTCGGGAAGCCGAATGGAGTTCACAAGAAGTCACAAACAAACGCCTCGTGAAAGACCCGATGCGGAAGATCCCCGACTTTGATCTTCCGCGAAGCTTATGGGCAACCCTAAACCGCGGCCGCACAAACCGTGGCAGAATGCAGATACTTGATGCACAAACGGAGGATTAAAAACTCTCCAGTGTGCGGCTGTGGTCACCCAGAACAGACCATGGAACGTAGAACGACTCAACGCCCCATTCACAAATACGGAGAAGACATCACGGCGACGCACTCCGCTACTCCTGACGCAATTATCAGGCTAAACCGCCTAAATGTAAAATAATAGTTGTTGCTCGAAACCTACATCAGACAAAGTGGTAGTAATTTAGAATTCTTAGACAGTGAATATTTAGTCTTATTTTATCATGAGATGCATCAGAATCAAACCCAATCTCATCCTCACTCGACCTCCACACACCTGCTGACAGGAGATACCGAATAATGATCAGGAACGGGATCCGTGTCGGTGTTGAGGTTTTTTTTAAGGCGAGTTGGCTAAAGGTGCGACTGTAGCCCACCGCTTGCCGAGACAAGCTCACTCAACACAGATCGGGTTGAACCAGGGAGCCTCCCTGGGCTACGAGACCCAGTGCCACACAAGACGACAAGCTCATCAACTGGGCCATCGGAAGGGAGGGGCCAACTGATTTGCAATACCTCGGCTGCACTGGTGAATTATAGTAATCGTGGACCGGAAGATATTTAATGCACCTGTGTGATGAGCGTGATGGTTTTCTCTCTCATTTTTTGCCGTTTGGACAATCACACGAGATCCTGGCATAGCTTTACAGAAGGAAGATGTTGCACAGATCGCTAAACGAACTGCCCGACCCTGACATTCTGAACAGATTCCAGGAGGTGTGTGTGTGTGCGTGCGTGCGTGCGGTGGTGGATGAACTGTTCATGCAGCCAGCTGCTGTCCCTAATGCGCAGTTAGAAGGAATTTGTCTGGAACACTTTGGAAAGTGATGCGAGTACTTGGCGTATTGGTTATCAGTTGACAAGTTCTTGGCCCAGTTTTTCATGCCAGGAACTGAGTGAAACAGAAATGATTGTTTTTAATAAACTGCTTCCTAAGGGTGAGGGTGCTCGTTTTGTTTATTATTTTGTCAGGATTTCTGAGTACCCAAATGCACTCTACTGTTTAATAACCTTAAGATGAGCACAGCAGTGAAACATTCTAGGAGTTTCAGTGCGAGTTTTGCAGTGGTAGAACAGCTTGAGAGGCACCCTGGCATTCACAGAAACCCCACAGTGCAGATAGAGGCCATTTCGGCCCATCGAGCCTGCACCGACACATATCCCACCCGATCCCTGTAACCCCTACACCAACACCAACCCCACCCTATCCCCGTAACCCCACGTATTTAATCCCCCTAACACTAAGGGTCAATTTATCATAGCCAATCAACCTAACCCGCACATCTTTGGACTGTGGGAGGAAACCGGAGCACCCGGAGGAAACCCACGCGCAAACGGGGAGAATGTGCAAACTCCACACAGACAGTCACCCGAGGCCGGATTCGAACCCGGGTCCCTGGCGCTGTGAGGCAACAGTGCTAACCACTATGCCACCGTGCTGCCCTCGTTGTCCTGCATTGTATTGATGCTCCCTTACTGCGGTGCTTCTTGAGAAAGGGATCATCCCCTGACTCGGCTTAGTTTCCAACCACTGGCCTTAAAGGTAAGTGACTGTGTGGTCTGCCGCTTTATTCTGACTACAGGCTGGCTGACCTCTTACCTCTTCCGTGCAGAACAGCAGTGTGTTTTTAACTATTCAATATCAAAGAAGGTCCATAGGAAGAATGGAAAGGTGACAAATGTAGTAATTATGCATATGCAAGATTGAGCATGCTCAGTTGCTTTAAGTGTGATTTTTTTTTCAGGGGGGGGAAGCTACTGCATGTGCTAATGTTGCACATGCTCAGATCAGGTATTGCCAAGCGCGCCCCGTAGTATAGGAACAGTCTTGTTGCCGATTTGCTTCCATTGGAAACTGTTCAGCAATGTAAATTGTAGTGGGGAAAAATGCTGGAGTCCATTTATAAAAGATGTAATAGCAGAGCACTTGGAAAACAGTGACAGGATCGGACAAAGTCAACATGGATTTACAAAAGGTAAATCGTGCTTGACTAATCTACTGGAATTTTTTGAGGATGTAACTGGTAAAATAGATAAGGGAGAACCAGTGGATGTGGTGTATTTGAACTTTCAGAAGGCTTTTGATAAGGTCCCGCATAAGAGATTAGCATGTAAAGTTAACGCACATGGGATTGGGGGCAAGGTATTGACTTGGATAGAGAACTGGTTGGCAGAAAGAAAGCAAAGAGTTGGAATAAACGGTCTTTTTCCGAGTGGCAGGCAGTGACTAGTGGGGTACCGCAGGGATCGGTCCTTGGACCCCAGCTATTCACTATATATATTAATGATCTAGACAAGGGAACTAGATGTAATATCTCCAAGTTTGCAGACAACACAAAGCTAGGTGGGCGTGTGCTGTGAGGAGGATGCCGAGAAACTCCAGGATGATTTGGACAGGTTGGGTGATTGGGCAGAAGCATGGCAGATGCAATATAACGTGGATAAATGTGAGGTTATCCACTTTGGTGTCAAAAACAGGAAGGCAGATTATTATCTGAATGGCAATAGATTGGGAGAAGGGGAAGTGCAACGAGACCTGGGTGTCTTTGTGCACCAGTCGTTGAAGGTAAGCATGCAGGTGCAGCAGGCGGTTAAGAAGGCAAATGGTATGTTGGCCTTCGTAGTGAGAGGGTTTGAGTACAGGAACAAGAATGTCTTGCTGCAGTTGTACAGGTCCTTGGTGAGACCACACCTTGAGTATTGTGTGCAGTTTTGGTCGCCTTATCTGAGGAAGGATGTTCTTGCCATGGAAGGAGTTCAGCGAAGATTCACCAGGCTGATACCTGGGATGGCAGGAATGACGTATGAGGAGAGATTGGGTCGATTGGGCTTATACTCGCTGGAGTTTAGAAGAATGAGAGGGGATCTCATTGAAACTTATAAAATTCTGACAGGACTGGACAGACTAGATGCAGGAAGGATGTTCCCGATGGTCGGGGAGTCCAGAACCAGGGGTCACAGTCTAAGGATAAGGGGTAAGCCATTTAGGACAGAAATGAGGAGGAATTTCTTCACCCAGAGAGTAGTGATACCACAGAAGGCAGTAGAGGACAATTCATTAAATATATTCAAGAAGGAGTTGGATATATTTCTTAAGGCTAAAGGGATCAAGGGGTATGGGGAGAAAGCAGGGACCGGGTACTGAATTTGGATGATCAGCCATGATCGCATTGAATGGCGGAGCAGGCTCGAGGGGCCGAATGGCCTCCTCCTGCTCCTATCTTCTATGTTTCTATGTTAAATTAGATATAGGGAAATTAAACATCAGTAGTGGTCCCCATTTCCCTCCTTTATCCCCCCCCTCCAAAAAAAAAAAACATTGATTAGAAGGCAATAATTGCAGATAGCCTGCCTGCACCTCCAACTGCAAATACCAGGGAGGATAAAACAATCAGCGTAGATTGCAAATGTCGCTAAGCTTGTGTAACGTAGCTGGAATTAGAGTGGGCGGCCTCACTGGTGGGAAAAATACATTTTCAGGACAAGTTGGAAGAAATGTTTTCACATGGATGATTGTTAGAACAATTCACTTTGCAGCAAGTGACTTGAGCCAGAGACTGTAACATCATTTAAAATTGAATAAGTATCTAAAGGGAATATAAAAGGATGCAGGGAAAGGGCTGTAAAAATGGAGTGAAAGTAGATGGCTCCAATTGAAGAGCTAGCACAGGCATGGTGGGCTGAATGGCCTCCTGCTGCAGTATCTATGATTCTTTATATGTTAGTTAATGGGAACCATGTTGATGGGAATGCTTTCTACGGGAATGTTTGCTCTGACGGTTGCTTGATGCCAGTGGCTGTGTAAAGGAGGCGATGTTATGGGGGGGGCGGGGGGAATGTCTGTTTCAACAGTGAAATAAATCCTCTCTATATTCCCTACCCACCCAAAAAAGAGTGAGCGCAGACGGTGTGTCATCTTTGCAGCATGATTATATAATTTAAAAAAGTCTCTGTTGCAATGGAAACTTAAATTGTAGTTCTTACTTGTACTTATACCTGAATATGTCCAGCCCAGCCAGTGCATGCTCTGAAGTTGGTGCAGTAAATATCTGCTGCTTTACCACTGCAAGGTACTTCTTTTGTTGACGAGACTAAAGAATCACGTTTACTTTTGGCGTAGGTATTTACAAAATGTTCTCTCTCTCTTTCAGAAAAACAAAGAAGAATAAACAGAAAGGTAAGCTCACTTAAAACTTAGCTCTGATTCAAAACTTTATTACTGAATAAACAATTGAGGCGCCATTGCTTGCGTACAAAGTCTTGCGTCAGTGCTTATCGCCTCTGTTGTCAGGGAAGCTGCCTGCCCCCCAGGAGGGACCTGTTGCTGTTCCTAAGTCGATCTGCTTTGACAATCTCGAGGGCAATTAGGGATGGGCAATAAATGCTGGCCTTGCCAGCAGTGTCCGCATCCCGCGAATGAATAAAGAAAGAAAACGTGTCCTTGAGATGCGCAAGAGTGCCCTTACTCTTTTTCCCCCCCCCCCCCCCCCCCCCGGCATCCAGCTTTTCCCAACTTCCCCAGGTAGACCACTTAAGACTGGCAAGTTAAAGGAATCCTGTGTGTAAAGCAGGAGTTGAGATTGGAGCTCTTGCCCCTAGAATGGCAGCCAGACAGGGCCCACTAAATACTGAGCGATGCTGGTATTTGCAACACGACAGGCCAGTGTATCTTCATTTTTAGATTTGTAGCGATGAATGTGTTTTTGGTGTATTGGTGGCACATAGTGGCCTGTCTTGCTGCAGGTTACGATGCTCCCTTGGCTTTGTTGCTTGGAGTTTATTGAAGTATAATGGGGTGTGGGGCGAAGCATGACTGCTCTTTCAAAGAGCCAGCGCAGGCACGGCAGACCAGATTACCGCCCTCTGTGCCATAAGTTTCTATGATTCTTTGAATGCAGTTCTCTGCCTCGAGGAGCTGTGGATGCTCAGTTGTTGAGTTTTTTTTCCTTTAAGTATTTACCCAATTCCCTTTTGAAGGCTACTATTGGGTCTGCCTCCACCGCCCTATCAGCAGCGCGTTCCAAATCCTAACCACTCGCTGCGTAAAAATGTTTTTCCTCATGTCGCCTCTGGTTCTTTTGTCAATCGCCTTAAATCTGCCCCCTCGTTATCGACCCTTCAGCCATTGGAAACAGTTTCTCTTTATTTACTCGATCTAAACCCTTCATGATTTTAATCACCTCGATCAAATCTCCTCTTGGCCTTCTCTGCTCCAAGGAGAACAACCCCAGCTTCTCCAGTCTCTCCACATCACTGTAATCCCTCATCCCTAGAACCATTCTAGTAAATCCGCACCGTCTCCAAAGCCTTCACATCCTTCCTAAAGTGTGGTGCCCAGAATTGAACACAATACTCCAGCTGGGGCCGAACTAATATTGTTAAGCTAACCAGGAAAAATCCTAAATAATATTTGGCCCCAAATCTCTGACAGTCCTGCCAGCATACTATGTAGATGTTGTAGTAATGTATTAAATACTGTCCAGCGGGCAATAATCCAATGATTTTTTTTTTTTAACCAGTCCTGCAGCTGATGGCTGAGTGTTTGTAACATCAGTAAATTGCCTCGCTTGTAAATAACTTGTTTGACTTTTTTTTCTTTTAGCCCCCACAGCTGGTGATGGAAGTAGCACTAGTGAAACGCCACAACCACCCAGGAAGAAGAGGGCAAGAGTGGACCCCACAATGGAAAGTGTATGTAGTTTGCTAGAATGTGACACAGTGACTGAATGTGTGTTTAACATCCAGAGCAGCAGAGCCAATTTAAGCTGGCATTAACGGAAATCCTGAGTGGTATTCGACCCCAAAATCCTGGAATTACAACTGCCATGTTGTATAGATGTACTAGTGTCTTTCAGCACTGCCCAATGGCGACAGCCTGTCATGTGCTGTGTTTTGATACAGTAAATAACAAAAATCTATATATTTGAAGCCTGGAAACTTACACACATACTTTCAAAATGTTGCATTTTAATGGTGGTTATTCCATTAGTAAATTGGTCCCAGTTTGTGGCACCCTCGCCTCTGAGTCATAAGGTTGTGGGTTCAAGTCCCATTCCGAGACTTAAGCACAAAAATCTAGGCTGACACTCCAGTGCAGTGCTGAGGGAGTGCTGCACTGTCGGAGGTGCCGTCTTTCGGATGAGACGTTAAACCGAGGCCCCGCCTGCTCTCTCAGGTGGACGATAAAAGATCCCATGGCCACTATTTCGAAGAAGAGCAGGGGAGTTCTCCCTGGTGTCCTGGGGCCAATATTTATCCCTCAACCAACATCACTAAAAAAAAAAACAGGCGATCTGGTCATTATCACATTGCTGTTTGTGGGAGCTTGCTGTGTGCAAATTGGCTACCGCGTTTCCCACATTACAACAGTGACTACACTTCAAAAAAAAAAGGTACTTCGCTGGCTGTAATGTGCATTGGGTCATCCGATGGCTGTGAAGGGCGCTATAGAAATGCAAGTCTTCCTTTCAGAGCCAATGGTCTAGGGAGATGAAAAGTCGGCCATGGTTTCTGCTCCTGATCACTGTCCAAAGATCACTGCTAGCAAGTGCACTTGTTTGGGCATTAGATAGTGGCAGGACAAAGCCAGACTTTGATTTTTTTCCCCTCCCCTACTGTTGGGTAGCCCGCCAATGCTCACAGTCTAGGATGGCACATGATCACTTGGGAGCGGGGTGCTGGCATCCTTGGCAAAGCGCCCCAGGAAAAGTCACAACTTTCAGGAGTGGAGGGAAAAACATTGGGACAAAAATTACATTTCCTCATGGAAAAATCGAGGTCTGGCTTTGTCCTGCCACTATCTCTAATGCCCAAACAAGTGCACTTGCTAGCAGCGATCTTTGGACAGTGATCAGGAGCAGAAACCATGGCCGACTTTTCATCTCCCTAGACCATTGGCTCTGAAAGGAAGACTTGCATTTCTATAGCGCCTTTCACAGCCATCGGACGTCCCAATGCACTTTACAGCCAAAAATAGTATTTAACAATTCCAGGTGAGTTTTTTCTTATACTACACCAAAGGAACACTAACAGATCCTATTGAGTTGTGATTAATTCGCTACAGCTGCTAACAGCAGGTCCTTGCTTATTGGCTTTTGATTACCTGCTGGTTTAACTTTTCATTACTTAATCATGACATAATTATCCAGTTCTGCTACAGTTTACCAAAGATCTGTAGTGGAGTAGTGCGACTGGATCCATATTGTCCTGCTCTTAATGGTCGTGAGAAAAAACAGCTTAGTAAATAAGCACCGTATCTTGTTTATTGTCTAACTCGATGTACAAGCTGCATTATAGGGAAGTGGCTTGTTCACTGGATTTATGGTGAAGATCACGTGTTCCGAGCCCCTCTGAACTGTTTCAATATAAAATACCCAACATTAAAATTACTTTGTTTTGCTCCAGAACTGTACGATTGTTTTTAAGAGTTTTTGAAATGCAACCCAACCAGATGGATATCTCCTCCTCCCCCTTCCCCCCGCCCCCCCCCCCCCCCCCCCATTCTGCTGAATTTTTGCCTCTTTGACTAGTGTTGGGATGCAGCCTGGATCGATGAGATGGATGTGTCTCCTCTCTGGTTTTCAGAGGTACCCTATGTAAAACTAGTTTGGGCATCCTCAAGTTACATAATGCTGGATTCCCACTGGGTACCCGCTATGAAGTTTGGAACAGACTAATGTGCATCATGGCCCATTGACGCCTGTAACTGAATGGTACAGAGCCCTGCAGGTCACAGCTTTGATCTCTGGTTATTTACATAGTATTGCAGATACTATCCTAGGTCCTCAGTTACATAGAGTGTACAGCACAGAAACAGGCTATTCGGCCCACCAGGTCTACGCCGGTGTTTATGCTCCACACGAGCCTATCCCCATCAGCATTTCCCTCTATTCCTTTCTCCCTCATGTGTTTATCTAGCTTCCCCTTAAATGCATCTATGTTAATCGCCTCAACCACTCCCTGTGGTACCGAGTTCCACATTGTCACCACTCTCTGGGTAAAGAAGTTTCTCCTGAATTCCCGCTTAGATTTATTAGTGACTGTTTTAGATTTATGGCCCCTAGTTCTGGTCTCCTCCGCAAGTGGAAATGTCTCTCTATGCCTACCCTTCAAACCCTTTCCTAATCTTTAAGACCTCTACCAGGTCACCCCTCAGTCTCTGTTAATGAGTTGGTTTTGTTCTTGTTGCATTTAATGTTCACCTCCCACCAATTTTCACCTCTCCAGACGGTGCACACTCTTCCCATGGTCCGGTTTCACTGACTGGGGGAAGCCCTTTAGTACCTTACCACTGTGGGAATCCTTCTTGTGTGAGCCGAGGCACAGTGTGTCAAGCGGGCACTACAGTCGAGTCTGATTTTATCATCATTGCTGTTCACACATGCATCTTCCAAACAGAGGTCACTGCAGCCATTAGCAGAAGTCCGGGGCAATCTGTCCCCTCCCTGTCCAAGGAATGCGGAGGCTAATTGTACCTCAGCGGCTGCCCTGAGATCAGCTCAGTACAGACTGGGGGTAGAGCTGGGATCTTCAGATCTGAATGGTTTCATAGCACACTTGGTCCAGAACTTAACTATTAAACCAGTGGGAGAGCTGATCAATTTCTTTAAATCAGGAGTCCAAACTCTGCAGTTTTAACAAAAGACTATACACCCAAAACATGAACCTCTCTTTGCTCTCTGCAGACCCTGCTGTATATCTCCAGAACTTTGTTTATTTTTAATTTATTTGCTGGTCAGTTTGCATTTTGTGAGCTGGAGGTTTGGGAAGGGCAGGAAATCCGATTTAATGGAAAGGCTTATTGCACTGTCCTAAATCCGTTATTTTAACAATCAGGCACTCGCATGGAAACGCTATGAAAGGGGGTCTGTGTTAACAGCATTAGAGGAGTTGGTCTCTAGGTTAGAGGGGGTGGGGGGAAATCGGATCGAGTCCCTGCTCCTGGTTATTGTCCAATGCCTCGGCTGGAGATTCTTCTGTATGGATGCTGAATTTGATGCCCCGCCCCCTCTCTTCAGTGATCTAGGCTCACTCACAGGAGCAGGAGGGAGGCCATTCAGCCCCTTGAACCTGTTCCACCATTCAATTAGATCGTGGCTGATCTGTATCTCAACTCCATTTACCTGCCTTGGTTCCGTATCCCTTAATACCCATACCTACCAAAAAATCTTACCTATCTCAGTTTTGAAATTTTTAATTGACCGCCCCCCTCCCCAGCCTCAACAGCTTTTTGGTTGGGGGGGGAAAGAGTTCCAGATTTCCACTACCCTTTGTGTGAAGAAGTGCTTCCTGACATCACCCCTGAACGGCCTGGCTCTAATTTTAAGGTTATGCCCCCTTGTTCTGGTCTCCCTAAGAGCAGTCTTCTCTATCTACCCTATCAAATCCTTTAATAATTTTAAACACCTCAATTAGTTCACCCCTTAATCTTCTATATTCAAGGGAATACAAGCCTAGTCAATGCAACCAGTCCTCGTAATTTAACCTTTTAGTTCTGGTATCATTCTGGTGAATCTGCACTGCTCCCCCTCCAGGGCCAGTATATCCTTCCCGAGGTGCGGGGCCCAGAACTGAACAGTGTCCAGATGGGGTCTGACCAGAGGTGGAAAACCTGTTTTGGGATCTCCTGTAATAATTGTAATATTGAGTAAGGGATCCAACTTTCGGTGTTGTATGACTGCAGATGTGTATTTTGAAACTGCAGAGTGCGACACGCTCAACGGGAATGCACATCTGAGGAGAAACCGTAACTTGGTGATTTCTTGGCTTCTGCAGGAGGAGACATTTATGAACAGAGTAGAAGTAAAGGTTAAAATTCCAGAGGAGTTGAAACCGTGGCTTGTGGACGATTGGGACCTGATCACACGTCAAAAACAGGTGAGCACGCCATCCGATCACTTCAAACCGTGGAGGTGCAGCAGGACTCGCTACCACGTGGAGTGGTTGAGGAGAATAGCATAGGTGCATTTAAGGGGAAGCAAGATAAACACATGAGGGAGGGAGGAATGGAAGGATACATTGATAGGGTGAGATGAAGGAGGCTCGTGTGGAGCATAAACACCGGCACAGACCTGTGGGGTCGAATGGCTTGCTTCTGGGCAGTAAATACTTTGTGACTCTTAAGCTTTTTACTTTCTCGTTGTTGCTGGTTTAGTTCAGAATGTGAGGGAAGGCGGGAGGTCTGTTCGCCAGCTCTTTACATTTGCATTGCTAAAATGGGCTACTTGTCGCGGTGGCAGATCTGTGACCCCCCTTGCGTTTCCATCAGCCCGCAGTTCTGCCATCAGGTATCCAGCGCGCAGGCACTGCTCTCCCGTGATCCGAACTGCATAAGCACCAATGTAAAAACGTTTTTGTCACTAAGACCTCCGTCTGGTGAAACACAATCCTCTCATATCGGGCCTGGGGCTTGTGGCCCTTCTTTAATGGGAGTTTTGAGCCATTTAATTAAGCAGCCTGATGTAAAAAGACGACTGAGCACTTGGTTTGAGTATAAAACAAGTCTTTAATCAACTGTTTCACAACCATGAGATTCTAGTTACATCACTAGTTCCTGGTTACAGAAACATCCTGAGCAAGCTGGGCCCACACCCGAGTATTTATACTCCTTGGACGGCGCCACCAGCTGGCCGCCCAGTGTTACTTCATGAGTCATTTCTTCATGAATGGTAAGATTCATGACACAGCCCGCTGGAAAAACCAAAAGATTTGTAGAGCCACTAGCAAAGGTTAAGAGGAGATTTGATCGAGGTGTGCAAAATCATGAATGGTTTGGTACAATAAATAAGGAGAAACTGTTTCCAGGGGCAGAAGGGACACAGAGCGAAGGTAAAAGATTCAGAGGCACAAGAAACAATTTTTTTTACGCAGCGAGTTGTTGTGATCTGGAATGCGCTGCCTGAAAGGGCGGTGGGAGCAGATTCAATAGAAACTTTCAAAAGGGAATTGGATAAACACTGGAAGGGGAAAAAGCTGCAGGGCTTATGGGGAAAGAGCAGGGGGAGTGGGATTACCTAAAGAGCCGGCACAGGCACGATGGGCCGAATGGCCTCCTTCTGTGCTGTATCATTCTGTGTTGCTAGTTAGGGTGGGCGATTGCCACCTAAATCTTAGATAACTTTTTTTAAAAACTTTGCGCTTTGCTTTATTCAGAAACCAGTCATTTCAGGGCTCCACGCAGGAATCTGCATCCCTTGCAGTCAGCGGGCACTCCGATCCCCTTGTGTGCCTGCAGTGTGTTGTGACAGAATGATAATGGGTTCTATTTGTTGAGGGCCCATTGAACATTTGCAGTGTTTCCCATGTTACTTGGTTTATCTTTCTCGAACCCGTCACATTTTGTACGCTCTGCAGCGCGTAATTTACCCATCTCTTTTGAGCTATGGAAATTGTTTAGTCAGGGAGTGTGTGCAGTAGATATACATGACTTGGCACCAGCTGGAATAAAAAACTAAAGACTTTATACAGTGCCTTACTATGAATCACAAATGTCTCAAAAGCACTTCACGATTCACATGCACTGAATTGTTCTGAGGTGCTGTGAATATTATGCAGGCAAACACAGCAGCCCACTTAAGAATTGCAAGATCCCATAATCAGCAGCGAGATGAATGACCAATTAAATCCTTGTTTTTGTGGTATTGGCTGCGGGAGTAATGTCGGACAGGACACCTGGAGAACTTGCTACCAGTTGGATGTTGAATAGACAGAGGTGGCCTTGGTTTAATGCTTCAATATTTGAAGTACCTTGCTTCTCTTTCCTTCTAAATACAGGCACAGGTACACACCACAGTGTTTGTAGAATCATAGAATGGTTACAGCACGGAAGGAGGCCATTCAGCCCGTCGAGCCCATGCTGGCCTTTTTTCCTTCAGGTACTCATCCAATTCCCTTTTTTGAAAGCCACGATTGAGTTTAGCTAGAAAAATGTTTCTGGTGTTAAGGTAACTCGGACGTTGTAAAACAAAAGAATATATTTTGAGGTACCCAATGCCAGCAAACAAGATTTTTAAAAAGTCATTCATGGGATGTGGGCTTTGCTGGCAAGACCGGCATTTATTGCCCTCGAAGGTGGTGGTGAGTCGCCTTCTTGAACCACTGCAGTCCGTGTGGTGAAGGTGCTCCCACAGTGCTGTTAGGGAGGGAGTTCCAGGATTTTGACCCAGTGACAATGAAGGAATGGCCGATATATTTCCAAGTCAGGATGGTGTGTGATGAGGAAGGGAACTTAGAGGTGGTGGTGTTCCCATACGTCTGCTGCCCTTGTCCTTCTAGGTGGTGGAGGTCGATTGCCCAGATTGGGCCTGGTTGTGTAATAGATGCTCATTAACTTGAGGTTGTAATAAGAATCTCCGCCTAGTACTGTAACCCACAGTTTTATCTGTCTTTTCACTGAAGAGACCTCTGCCTGTGTGTGATGAGATCCTCAGAAGTCCTAGTTTCGGGAAGGTATGTGTCCTCTGATGTTGCGGTTCAGAGACTTTGGAAGTTTGCAGATTGAAACTTTGACAATAAATAAATCTCTGCTGGTCGAGGTAACTTGCTCCCATACACTTGCAACTTTTATTTTGCTGTAGTTTAGTAAATCCTTGTCATGAACCTGAGGGGCGAGGGGAAGTCTGCAATCGGTGTGGAGCTATCATATTAAAGGAATTGAGCATAGCAGTGGCCTCCAGTGACGTCCCCATTGATCTGTATCATTGCAGCACAGCCATTCCACTGATGAGTTGATTAAGTGCAGAACTCCAGAGAGAAGCTCAGGAAAGGGGAGGTTAAAGTTGCTCCAAAAGAAAAGCCACTTGCTGTTTTCAAATATTTTCTTGACTTTTGTACTGATGAGGTGTTGTCATACTTTCCCTTATCTCTCCTTTAGCACCATAAAAATATGCACTAAAGTAAAGATCTTTTTTTTAAAAAAACATCCATTTAAAGATAGAAGGGGGAAATATCTGTTCTCCGGGTGCAGGCACCCAATTTGTTAGAGCTGCTTCTGTTGAGTTATTTCTGTAAATACCCAATTGCTTTGTGTCTGAATCTTCCCACTTTTATACAGTGGGTTGGAGTCGGCACCAGCAAATGTATGAGCACTTGGCTTCTGCCCTTGAGCTTTGTGTGCCCACAGCTGGTCAGAAGCTGGTTGGGTGTCAGCCATGGCTCAGTGGGTAGCACTCTCGCTTCTGAGTCAAAAGGCAATGGGTTCAAGCCCCACTCCAGTGACTTCAAAATCTAGGCTGAGGGAGCGCTGCACTGTCGGAGGTGCCGTCTTTCGGATGAGACGTTAAGCCGAGGCCCCGTCTGCCACCCCTCAGGTGGACGTAAAGGATCCCACGGCACTATTTCGAGGAGTTCTCTCTGGTGTCCTGGGTCAATATTTATCCCTCCGCCAACGCCAGTTTAAAAAAAAAAACCAGATTATCTGGTTATTATCACATTGCTGTTTGTGGGAGCTTGCTGTGCGCAAATTGGCTGCTGTGTTTCATACATTATAACAGTGACTCCACTTGAAAAGTAATCCTTTGAGATGCCCCGAGGTCGTGAAAACCACTATATAAATGCAAGTTCTTTCTTAGAAATCGTGAATGTGACTTTAAGCCAACTGCCGTTCAATCTGGCAGTGTTAGAGATGGGAAGGTCCACATGGACCTGCAGTGTCACCAGTGCGTTGCTAGCCAGTATAGACTGATGGGTGCCATTGTAAGCAGTCCTGTAAAGCAAATTTTTTTAAAAAACTTAGCGAGAAGAGAAAATAGAACAACTTGTAGAAGTATCCTTCAGGACTCTTGAAATTAATTATCTTCCCGCTCTTTATAATGTGTGCGATCAATTGCTCATACTCTTATCATTTAATGATTCATTTTTCTGTTTTCCCCTTCTGGACCTGTAGTTAGAGTTGAATTGCTTAAAACAATTTTAACGAGAATGGATTATTTTTCTTTTAAGTAATTTATTTTGAGATGCTCGCATATTAAAGTCTTGAGTTTCCTGCAACGTGCAGGTGCTGGCAGTGCATGAATGCATGGGCTGTGAATGCACATACAAATTTCTGAAGCAGTACTAAAAAAGTTAACACTTAAACTGCTTCTAAGGTGGAGGAATTGGTGGTGATGTGGGTTCGATGCTGGCCTTTCATCTCGAGACCTGGGTTCAGATTCTCCTCAGACTAACGGGATGGAGGTTTCCTCCGCTGATTGTAAGCCTTTAGTGAAAAGAATTTTCACAGCCTTGATCTAAATTCCGAAAAAGCAGGAGCCCACGGCACAAGACTATTCCTCATTTGGCAGTAAAGAGCACTAAATTAGCAATCTTGCTCGAGCCACAGAATTAATGGTGTGGTAAATTGAAAATTGTCGCAGCGGTGTCATCGAAAACACACTTCTGAGGTTGTGGCAGATTTGGGGCCAGAGTAGAGGAAGCCACCTAACTATGCTGTAACGATAGCAAAATACTGCGGATGCTGGAAATCCGAAATAACAACAGGAATCGCTGGAAAAACCCAGCAGGCCAGGGCAGCATCTGTGGAGAGAGAAACAGTTAACGTTTCAGATCGATGACTTTTCGTCAGAACTGTAACTTTTATATCAAAGTACAATGTGAACCGGTTACGCTGTCAGTCCCTTGGATCTAACAGAAGCTCTGCACACATCTTTCCTTCTACTTGCTTTTTTCAATCCTGCAAGGCAAGGTGAAGTTCATAATGATTTTGTTTTCCAATGATGTGCTTTAGTTCCCTTGAGATCACGCTCTTGGGCATTGTATAGATTAAGCTTCTTGAATATAATGAACGCTGTTAATAATGCGGGACCACAACAGATTTCCCTGGAGAAGAGTAATGTTGCAGGGGGAAAATTTGAAGGGAAATGTGTCTCCATCTGTTAACATGTAATATTTAAAATGTCTCCCGGACCCAATTGAATCTAGAAAGTGATTTGATGCAATGGTCAACGACTTGACAGAATAGTTCCTGAAGAGTTCGAAGTTGCCTGAAGGTCACTAACGTGTTGGATCTGTCTTATTTTGCATGGCATTCAGTATGGTTTTTTTTTAAACTGAACTAGTTCCTTAAAGTCTTTGGTTTATAATTGTACACAGGGATAGTTTAAAATTTATTTTGATTCCTAAAAACTGTAAGTAGAGACAACTGGATAACAAACTTCACTTTCGGGGTGGAATGAACTGCAATTTGTAAGAATGTGGTAAAGGTTTTTTTTTTAAATCATGAGGTTGCTAGTGCAGGACCAGTGGCAGCAGCGGAGTGAGCTCACAGTCAAATGTTTTTCTTGCAAAGAGATTGATTATGAAGCTGATCTATCCAAAAACTGTTGAGTAAAACCTCCGTACTGCTAAAGTGCTTTACAATGCGGGAGAAAGGAATAGAAGGATATACTGCTAGGGTTAGATGAAGAGGGGTGGGAGGAGGCTGGTGTGGAGCATAAACACCGGCACGGACCTGTTGGGCTGAATGGCCTGTTTCTGTGCTGTAAATACTTTGTATTACAATGTTTAAAAAAAAAAAAATTATTTGTTTTTGGCTGTGGACATGACCTGCTTCTATCTGGGCAAAGGTCAGTGGACTGAATAACTTGCAGACCAGTTTCACTCACAAGGTGGTGGAAACGTGTGACGTGTTAGTCGCTGGTCCTTGGCATTTCCTGCAGCGTTGCACCAAATCACTGCTAATGTAATTGAAGCATTGGTTACGAGGCCCTTACTGAAACCTGTCCTATTAGAAACATAGAAACATACATAGAAGATAGGAGCAGGAGTAGGCCATTCGGCCCCTCGAGCCTGCTCCGCCATTCAATGAGATCATGGCTGATCATCCAAATTCAGTACCCTGTCCCTGCTTTCTCCCTATATCCCTTGATCCCTTTAGCCTTAAGAAATATATCCAACTCCTTCTTGAATATATTTAATGAATTGGCCTCAACTGCCTTCTGTGGTAGAGAATTCCACAGGTTCACCACTCTCTGGGTGAAGAAATTCCTCATCTCTGTCCTATTCACAAGTGACAAAGCTGCATGTTACATTTTGGTAATTGTGTTACTGCATTCCTTTTTGCATACAGCGTTCCAGTAATTATTGCCATGGATTGGATGAATAATATAGAATCGATCTACGAGTCACAACAGATATTTGATCATCAGGGATTTTAAACCTTTCGGACAATATAATTGAAAATTCTTGGCAGAATTGATAGTTTGCATTGTAAACTTGTATTGATCAAGATTCACATACTTTGGCTATATAACCTAACAAGTAATCTTTCCTCTCTCAAGCTGTTCCACTTGCCTGCTAAAAAGAATGTAGACACAGTCCTGGAAGAGTATGCCAACTACAAAAAGTCACGTGGGAACACAGACAATAACAAGTGAGTGAATTTCTTTAACAGTGTGGTATAACCTGCTTTCGGAATAATGCAGTAAACCTACACCTGGAATTTCCGTTGGGATCTCCCGCCGTGACTTAAGATGGGACCCCTGGACTAATGTAACTAGTAAAATAGATAAGGGAGAACCAGTGGATGTGGTGTATTTGGACTTTCAGAAGGCTTTCGATAAGGTCCCACATAAGAGATTAGCGTGTAAGGCACATGGGATTGGGGGCAAGTTATTGACTTGGATAGAGAACTGGTTGGCAGATAGAAAGCAAAGAGTTGGAATAAACGGGTCTTTTTCCGAGTGGCAGGCAGTGACTAGTGGGGTACCGCAGGGATCGGTCCTTGGACCCCAGCTATTCACAATATATATTAATGATCTAGACAAGGGAACTAGATGTAATACCTCCAAATTTACAGACGACACAAAGCTGGGTGGGCGTGTGTGCTGTGAGGAGGATGCCGAGAAACTACAGGATGATTTGGACAGGTTGGGTGATTGAGCAGAAGCATGGCAGATGCAATATAATGTGGATAAATGTGAGGTTATCCACTTTGGTGTCAAAAACAGGAAGGCAGATTATTATCTGAATGGCAATAGATTGGGAGAAGGGGAAGTGCAATAAGACCTGGGTGCCCTTGTGCACCAGTCGCTGAAGGTAAGCATGCAGGTACAGCAGGCGGTTAAGAAGGTAAATGGTATGTTGGCCTTCATAGCGAGAGGATTCGAGTACAGGAACAAGGATGTCTTGCTGCAGTTGTACAGGGCCTTGGTGAGACCACACCTTGAGTATTGTGTGCAGTTTTGGTCGCCTTATCTGAGGAAGGATGTTCTTGCCATGGAGGGAGTTCAGCGAAGATTCACCAGGCTGATACCTGGGATGGCAGGAATGACGTATGAGGAGAGATTGGGACGATTGGGCTTGTACTCGCTGGAGTTTAGAAGAATGAGGGGATCTCATTGAAACCTATAAAATTCTGTCAGGTCTGGACAGACTAGATGCAGGAAGGATGTTCCCGATGGTCGGGGAATCCAGAACCAGGGGTCACAGTCTAAGGATAAGGGGTAAGCCATTTAGGACAGAGATGAGGAGGAATTTCTTCACCCAGAGAGTGGTGAACCTGTGGAATTCTCTACCACACAAGGCAGTAGAGGCCAATTCATTAAATATATTCAAGAAGGAGTTGGATATATTTCTTAAGGCTAAAGGGATCAAGGCATATGGGGAGAAAGCAGGGACAGGGTACTGAATTTGGATGATCAGCCATGATCTCATTAAATGGCGAAGCAGGTTCGAGGGGCCGAATGGCCTACTCCTGCTCCTATCTTCTATGTTTCTATGTTAACAGATAAAAACAGCTGCTTACTCCCTTTCCTGCGGTGGGGGGGGATTCCCTTTCTCGTTCCTGCGGTGGGGGGGAAATGGCTCATGGCAGCTGGAGCTGCTTTGAAATAAACGTGCAGTACCTGACCTGGTGAGCTTGACGCTGGGTGTCCAATCTGTGAGATTGTTCCAGACTCCGTCACCTCGATGAATGGTTTTACTAAAACAAAAATTAAAAATCAGCTTTAATAAAAAATATACGGGAGTGATTACACTGTACACTTCATATGGGGTTATGGTAGTGGATCCTGTTGATGGTGTGATGAACTCCTGACTTGGAATAGTTGACTGCTACAAAATAGTCCTGCATGTGAGACTTCAAAGCATGTCTGAGTGGCGGTGGAGGCAGAGAGAAGGGAGCAGGGCAATGGAAGGAGGCTGAAAGGATGAGCGCACCGCTTCAATAAAAGCAATCTTCAGACACTCCTGAAGGAAATGCAGCAAATGAGAAAGGGGGAGAAAGACTGTTGGGTGGCCCTGAGAGAAAACTAAGAGGATCGGTAACCAGGGGACACAGATTTTAAGGTAATTGCTGTAATGAAATCTGTTTGTCTTGCCTGTATTCGTTTTGCACTCATGTATATTACCCTCCCCCACACGGTGTATAGTTTCACTTCCTCTTCCCTGACTAACCTGGAAGGTTCCAGGTCTTGGCTCTTGGCTCCGCCCCTGACTTCTCTTACTTAAAGATCCCAAGATCTGTATGACTCATTCCTGTGAGCCAGTCGGTGTATTGAGATGTTAGCTCTGATCTTAGTGATTTAAAAGCCAACTTGTTAAAGCCTATAACTTCTAGTTTTGTGGTTATTGAAGGCACATCAATTTTAATCACTAAAGAATACTAGGATGGATCGACTCCTAAAACCAGAGCGTCTGGACTTTGATCCACATTCTGCTGAAGCATCAAATCAATTTGGACACTGGCTCAAATGCTTCGAACTCTTCGCGAGGGCCTCATCCGCTAGCGAGGTAGATAAACTGAGTCTACTGACTACTCGCGTTAGTCATCGGATTTATTCGTTCATCCGGGACGCCACCTCTTACACGGAGGCCATCACTATCCTGAAGGCCCAATACCAGAGGCCAGTAAACGAAGTGTACGCCAGACATCTGCTGGCTACACACAGGCAGCGACCAGAGGAATCAATGGACGATTTCTTACAGGGCCTAAAGGACCTGGTCCGGGACTGTAACTGCAAGGCAGTGACGGCCAACGCGTACTCTGACGAATTGGTCCGCGATTCCTTCATCACGGGCCTCAAATCGCATTATATCTGGCAGAGACTGCTGGAGGAGGAGGTCCTGGACTTTAAAAAGGCAGTGGCCACTGCGCGATCGCTGGACGTGGCCCAGAAAAACTCTGACTCTTATTCATGCGGCCCTCACCGCCTCGTGCGCACCGAGGGGGCCGCCATCTTGGAATCAGCCATCTTCCCCATCCAGGTCTCAGACCAGCTCTACGCCGCTGGAGTCCCCACACACAAGTTCACCCAGGAGTCCTACTACAGCGGCAATGTCTCGAGGCCCGAAATGCTACTTCTGCGGCCAGGCCAAGCACCCCAGACAACGATGCCCAGCGAAGGACGCTACATGCTTCAAATGTAAGAAAAAGGGGCATTTTAGCAAAGTCTGCAGGGGGAATCCGATTTCCAACTCCGTCACCGCCTCGTGCGGGCCGCCATCTTGGGATCCGCCATCTTTTCCCGACTCAACGGCCGCCCAGGGCCCAACAGTGGCTTCGATCACGGTGGATCAATCCAGGCCACACCCGTTGACAAAATCCATGATGGACATACAGGTAAATGGGAATTTAACGAAATGTTTAATTGACTGTGGGAGTACCGAGAGTTTTATCCACCCTAGCCTGGTACGGCGGCACTCATTAACGGTAACCCCTACAAGGAGCAGAATTGCTATGGCCGCTAAGCCCCACACTTCGGACATTTTGGGCTACTGTGTGGTAACACTGACTGTAAAAGGCACGGACTACAAGGATTTTAAACTCCTCGTGATGCCAGAACTCTGTGTTAATGTAATCTTGGGCCTGGACTTCCAGTGCCACCACGAAAGTGTCACGTTAGCATGTGGCGGGTCCCAGCCGCCACTCACAGTCTGTGGCCTATCAACCTTAAAAATCAGCCCGCCCTCTTTATTCGCTAATCTCGCTCCGAACTGTAGGCCCATAGCAACCAAAAGTAGACGGTACAGTCTGGAAGACAGACACTTTATCAAGGCGGAAGTGGACAGACTCCTGCGGGAAGGCATTATTGAATGCAGTACCAGTCCGTGGCGTGCCCAAGTAGTCATAGTTAAAAATAGCGAAAAGAAACGGATGGTAATTGACTACAGCCAGACTGTTAATATTTATACCCAGCTGGACGCCTACCCTTTACCCCGCATATCAGAAATGGTCAACCAGATTGCGCAATACCGAGTCTTCTCGACTATCGACCTCAAATCCGCGTATCACCAGCTCCCCATTAGAACGGAGGACCGCCCATACACCGCCTTTGAGGCGAACGGACGCCTCTACCATTTTTTCAGAGTGCCCTTCGGGGTAACAAATGGGGTCTCGGTCTTCCAACGTGAGATGGACCGCATGGTTGACGAGAATAAACTACAAGCTACCTACCCCTACCTGGACAATGTCACTATCTGCGGGCACAACCAGCAAGACCACGATCTAAATCTTGCGAGATTTTTAAAAACTGCCCTAAAGCTGAATCTAACCTACAACGAAGACAAATGTGTCTTCAACACAACCCGTCTCTGTATCCTCGGCTGTGTGGTGGAAGATGGGGTAATTGGACCGGACCCTGACCGATTACGCCCCCTAAAGGAACTGCCCCTGCCACACAATCCCAAAGCTTTAAAAAGGTGCCTGGGATTTTTTTCGTATTATGCCCAATGGGTGCCCAATTACTCTGATAAGGCCCGACCCCTCATTAAATCGACGTCCTTCCCACTATCAGCTGAAGCTTGGGAGGTTTTCACCAGTATCAAACAGGACATTGAAAGGGCTGCACTGTGTGCAGTGGACGAAAGCATTCCCTTTCAAGTCGAAAGCGATGCGTCAGACTTTGCCTTAGCTGCGACCCTCAATCCGGCTGGGAGACCTGTGGCCTTCTCCCGAACCCTTCAGGGACCTGAAATCAGGCACTCTTCTGTCGAAGGAGGCACAGGCTATAGTGGAGGCAGTGCGGCACTGGAGACACTACCTAGCTGGCAAACGTTTCACCCTGCTCACCGACCAGCGGTCGGTGGCTTTCATGTTTAATAACAAAGGGGGAAAATCAAGAATGACAAAATACTCAGGTGGAGGATCGAACTATCCACGTTCGACTATGATATTATGTACAGGCCGGGAGCCCTTAATGAACCCCCAGACGCCCTATCGTGGGGAATGTGTGCCAGCATTCATACGGACAAATTACAGGGTCTCCACAACGACCTCTGTCACCCTGGGGTCACCCGACTATACCATTTTATAAAGTCCCGCAATCTGCCCCACTCCATCGAGGAGGTCAGGGCAATGACCAGAGCCTGCCGCATCTGTGCGGAATGCAAGCCTCGTTTCTGCAGGTCTGACCGTGCACACCTTATCAAAGCCACACGGCCATTCGAGCGCCTAAGTCTGGACTTCAAGGGACCCCTTCCCTCTGCCGACCGTAACGTATACTTCCTCAATATCATCGATGAATATTCCCGCTTCCCCTTCGCCATTCCCTGCCCAGACATGACCAGTGCCACGGTCATCAAGTGTCTCTCTAATCTATTCTGCATGTTTGGCATGCCGAACTACATACACAGCGCTAGGGGGACATCATTTATGAGTGGCGAACTGCGCCAGTTCTTGCTCTCAAAGGGGATAGCCACTAGCAGAACCACTAGCTACAACCCCCGGGGTAATGGGCAAGTGGAAAGGGAGAATGCTACTGTTTGGAAGGCTGTCACGTTAGCCTTAAAGTCAAAAGGCCTTCCGACCTCCCGCTGGCAGGAAGTCCTCCCAGACGTGCTCCACTCCATAAGGTCTCTGTTATGTACAGCCACTAACGCTACCCCTCAGGAAAAGATGTTCGTTTTCCCCCGGAAATCCACCTCGGGCATATCTCTACCCGCGTGGCTGACTTCTCCGGGGACAGTACTATTGCGGAAGCACGTGAGAGGCCATAAAACGGACCCCCTTGTGGAAAAGGTACAGCTCCTCCATGCAAACCCTCAGTACGCCTATATCGAATACTCTTGACGGGCGAGAGGACACAGTTTCCATAAAAGACCTCGCTCCCTCGGGGAGCGGAGAGAACGATGAGAGACTACCTGAGGAAGACCTGCACCAAAAAGAGACAGGACGCCCAGAGGTATCAATACCCAACTTTAACCTGGAGGACACTGCAGATAACCTGGAAGACACTGCGGAGGCCCGGACAGCGGAGGAACCAGAATCCACTCCCCTAGAGGCACCCCAACCGGCTTTGCGCCGATCACTGAGAACCGCAAAACCTCCTGACGGACTCACTTATACCAACTTTTAAGAAACATCACCCCGATGGACTAAATCTAAAGAAGGGGTGAATGTAATGAAATCTGTTTGTCTTGCCTGTATTCGTTTTGCACTCATGTATATTACCCTCCCCCACACGGTGTATAGTTTCACTTCCTCTTTCCTGACTAACCTGGAAGGTTCCAGGTCTTGGCTCTTGGCTCCGCCCCTGACTTCTCTTACTTAAAGATCCCAAGATCTGTATGACTCATTCCTGTGAGCCAGTCGGTGTGTTGAGATGTTAGCTCTGATCTTAGTGATTAAAAGCCAACTTGTTAAAGTCTATAACTTCTAGTTTTGTGGTTATTGAAGGCACATCAATTGCCAAAAAATCCAGAGGTGAGATGGGGAGAAATCATTTTGCTCATGCCATCAAAGAGCGTTAAAGGCTGGCATACGATCACTGGATTGTTTTGCTGCCTGCCTTTATGTGCTCGTACTCGTGTCTTGATTTTTCCCAATATAAGCTGATTTTAGTGTAATAGGGTCTCTGCTGGTTGCTCAGTGCCATTTTTTCATCCTTAGGGAATATGCTGTTAATGAAGTAGTTGCAGGAATAAAGGAATATTTCAATGTGATGTTGGGGACACAACTGTTGTACAAATTTGAGAGGCCACAATATGCAGAGATCTTGGCCGAACGTCCAGATGTACCCATGTCACAGATTTATGGAGCGCCACATCTCCTTCGATTGTTTGGTAAGTTCAGTTGATTTTCTGAATTGGGTTTTAGTGCTTCGTGCAAAGTTCTTTCCGGTTTTCTTCGCTCCCTTCCCCTCCTGATGGTGGTGCTTGTGTGATGGGTATGGTCGCAGCCCTCTGCCAACACATCCCAACCTGTCACTCCTCACTTGAGAGCAGGCAGTGAGTATTCGGCTACTAAGCATAATTAATGACATGAATCAGTCATTCATGAAAGAAAGACTTATGAAATAATACTGAGCGGCCTATGGGTGGCGCTGTCCAGGGAGAGTATAAATACTCGGGCATGGGCCCAGCTTGCGCAGGACATTCTTAACAGGAACTAGTGAAGGACACAACTAGACCTCCATGTTGTAAAACAGTTGATTATAGCTTTGTTTAACGCTTAGACCAAGTGCCTAGTAGTTTTCTTGCGTCAGTTTAGTCTAATCCTTATCCAACAAAAGAATTTGCAAGAAAGAACTTGCATTTATACGGTGCTTTTCACGACGTTCCAAAGCGTTTTACCAGCCAATTAAATACTATCTGAAGAGAAGGATGTGTTGATGGGGTGAGATGAAGGAGGGTGGGAGGAGGCTCATGAGGAGCATAAACACCGGCATGGACCAGTTGGGCCGAATGGCCTGTTTCTGTGCTGTAAATATTTGTAACACCACTGCGTTGGTCTAATGTCCAGCTTCTCTCTGGCAGTGCGAATAGGAGCAATGTTGGCGTATACACCTCTAGATGAGAAAAGTCTGGCCTTGCTGCTGAATTACTTGCACGATTTCTTAAAGTAAGTAGAATTGTTAAATCCTCAAAGCCGTAACCCAGAATATGCTTAATGGCCTCCTTCTGTACCGTAAGCTTCTATGATCAGAATAAAGCACTACAGGGTTAGGAAGTCGGTGTGGAGTATCATAGAAAACATTTATATAAAAAAAAATTGTGTACTAGTGGAAATCATGTAAACTTTGAGAAATCAAAGCAGCAAATGCTGGAAACACTCAGCAGGTCAGGCAGCATCTGTGGAGAGAGAAATAAAGTTAACGCTTCAGATCCATGCCCTTTCATCAGAACTGCAAGATGTTTGAGATTTAACTGTTTTTAAGCAAGTACAGAGGCAGAGTAAAGCAGGGGGGAAGGAAGGAAAGAACACGAGGGCAGACCTGTGATACGGTGGTAGGCAGGAGTGATTAAAGGACAAAAAGGGATGATGGTGCAAGGCAAAGGGGGATGGTAATGGGACAAGTGAAGAAACAAAAGATGGACCTGGAGGAGCTGTAAATGTTTACAGCTGAGGGGAAGGGAAGCATGGAAATCTGGCAAAGTGGGGAAGGCTCCCATGCCAGGGAATGTGGTGCAGATAGGGAGGGGGATCATTTTTAAAGATTTGTTCCTGGGATGTGGGCGTCGATGGCAAGGCTGGCATTTATTGCCCATCCCTAGTTGAGATGGTGGTGGTGAGCCGCCGCCTTGAACCGCTGCAGTCCGTGTGGTGAAGGTGCTCCCACAGTGCTGTTAGGGAGGGCGTTTCCAGGATTTTGACCCAGCGACAATGAAGGATCGGCGATATACTTCCAAGTCAGGTGGTGTGTGACTTGGAGGTGGTGGTGTTCCCATGTGCCTGCTGCCCTTGTCCTTCTAGGTGGATGAGGTCACGGGTTTGGGAGGTGCTGCCGAACAAGCCTTGGCGAGTTGCTGCAGTGCATCTTGTAGATGGTACACACTGCAGCCACGGTACACCGGTGGTGGAGGGAGTGAATGTTTAAGGTGCTGGATGGGGTGCCAATCAAGCGGGCTGCTTTGTCCTGGATGGTGTCGAGCTTCTTGAGTGTTGGAGCTGCACTCATCCAGGCAAGTTCGCAAACTTCAAGCCTTTGTTAATGAAACTAATCCGGTTTCCTCCTTGAAATACTCGATGTGGTGAGATAGTGGATAGAAAAGGTCAAGTGTTTATGGGTTGAATCAGAATTTCCCAGGAACCAGTGAGGAAAGTCATCAGATTTTATTTTAATGTTAACAAACATATTTAAAGTGTAGCATGCAACAATTTAAATCTGGATGACTAATTTATAATGAGCATTGGGGGGTAGGAGAGCTTGCAGTTGATGGATTAACACCCAGTTGAAAATGTTATGCAAGATCAGTATAGTACTCTGTTGCATTTTCTTTTCCTATTATTTAACTTCCTTACAGTCCAGAGTTCAAAAGCCCCCTTCAGCCAGATCCCCCGAGGCTCATGCTATTTAATGACATTTCAACAGAATAGGAGGGAATTATCAATCGTCATGGTTCTTAAAAAGACCGATCGGTCTTTTGTCCCCAGTGTTTTTAAGGTACATTTATACTGGAGCTGTTGCGCCTTCTGTTTCATCGGAATAGGAGGAGACCATTCAGCCCCTCGAGCCTGTTCCGCCATTCACTTCGATCATGGCTGACCTGTATTTTAACTCCATTTACCCACCGTAAGCCTTACTACCCTTGCCTAACGAAAATCTTATCTCCGTTTTGAAATTCTCGATTGACCCCCCCAGCCTCGACAGCTTTTTGGGGGAAGGGAGTTCCAGATTTCCACTCCCCTTTGCATGTTACACAGACATTACAGCTACAGAGTAAATGCAGCCTGAATCTGGAGTTAGTTTAGGCCTTAAACATATGATTTATACTGTGCAAGATAGTATTGCTGTGTAGCTGAAACCGCTTTATGCAGATTCTAAATTTAGTGTGTACATGCATCCTAGAATTACGCGTTCTAAGTCCTTTGAGTATTCATAATGAACAGCAACGAGAGAAATGAGTCCACCACAGTTAATTGGAGATTGTACATTGTTGTAATGAGCCTTTGTACCGTTGTCTTGGGACCAGGAATTGTAGTCTTTATGAATGGATTGGTTTGCCCAGGCCAAACACTCAGTACTTGGCTGTGATAATGGTTGGCTAATCTTATCTGAGCCCTTCATTTGCATTACAACCTTCTAACCTTTCCCTAGATTATTAATCCTTGTAACAGTAAAACAGCGACAAAGTGTATCGCTGACGTTATCTCCATTGTAGAATCATAGAATGATATAGCACAGAAGGAGGCCATTCGGCCCATCGTGCCTGTGCCGGCTCTTTGAAAGAGCTCTCCAATTGGTCCCATAGCCCTGTAAATTTTTCCCCTTCAAGTATTTATCCAATTTCCTTTTGAAAGTTAATTGAATCTACTTCCACCACCTTTTCAGGCAATGCGTTCCAGATCTTAACAACTCACCACACTTTTTTCCCTCATGTTGTTTCTGGTTCTTTTTCCAATTACCTTAAATCTGTGACCTCTGGTTACCGACCCGTCTCCCGCTATAATTGAAAATATTTGAAAAAAATTTAAAGATGAGGATTCGGGGCAGAAAACTACACATATAATTAAACTACCAACCTAGCTTGGATAGATGTTGGTGGTGGAAATGAGAATGTTCAGTAGAGTGATGGCTGGTGCTTCATGTAATGGGCAGTGCTTTGTGGGCACTGTGATGGGCTTTATTCTGCATCTAACACATGCAGTCTAGCCTGTGTGCTGCCAATTTGGCTTGAGACAGTTCAGTAACAATTCGAGTGATTGAGCTGTGGACTGAAGCTGTTAGAAACTGGTTTGAGAATTCCCTAAAGTGCCCCCCACACTCCCTCAGCTGGAGAAGAGGGTCTACTTTCTCATCAGTCTGCCTTGGATTGTAGCAGAGACCCTAGAGGTTAAGGGCAGTGTTTTATCCTATTAGCCCACCCAATTCCACACATGGGTGGGAAAGTAAGCTGTGAGGAGGACATAAATAAGCTGCAAAGGAATATAGACCGCTTAAGTGATTGGGCAAGAAGGTGGCAGATGGAGTATAATGTGGGGAAGTGTGAAATTATCCACTTTGGTAGGAAGATTGGAAAAGCGGAATATTTTTTAAAAAGTGAGAGACTAGTAAATGTTGGTAGTCAGAGGGATTTGGGGGTCCTTGTACACAAATCACAAAAGTTAACATGCAGGTACAGCAAGCAATTAGAAAGGCAAATGGGGGTTGGAGTATAAGAGCAAGGAAGTCTTGCTGCTCCCAAACCTGTGACCTCTTCCACCTAGAAGGACAAGGGCAGCAGACACATGGGAACACCACCACCTCCAAGTTCCCCTCCAGGTCTCACACCATCCTGACTTACAGGTATATCGCCGATCCTTCATTGTCGCTGGGTCAAAATCCTGGAACTCCCTCCCTAACAGCACTGTGGGAGCACCTTCACCACACGGACTGCAGCGGTTCAAGAAGGCGGCTCACCACCACCTTCTCAAGGGCAACTAGGGATGGGCAATAAATGCTGGCCTTGCCGGCGATGCCCACATCCCATGAATGAATTTAAAAAAAATAGGACTTTGGTGAAACCACACCAGGAGTGCGGTGCACAGTTTTGGTCTCCTTAACTAAGGAAGGATGTACTTGCCTTCGAGGGGGTGCAACAAAGGTTCACTGGATTGATTCCTGGGATGAGAGGGCTGTCCTATGTGGCGAGATTAAGTAGAATGGGCCTATATTCTCTGGCGTTTAGGAGAATGAGGGGAGATCTTATTGAAACATTTAAATTCTTAGAGGGCTTGACAGGGTAGATGCTGAGAGACCGTTTCCCCTGGCTGGAGAGTCTAGAACTAGGGGGCATAGTCTCAGGATAAGGGGTCGGCCATTTAGGACTGATGAGAAATTTCTTCACTCAGAGGGTGGTGAATCTTTGGAATTCTCTACCCCAGAGGGCTGTGGAGGCTCAGTCGTTGAGTATATTAAAGATTCCGATCGATAGATTTTTGGACACGGAGGGATATGGGGATCGGGCAGGAAAGTGGAGTTGATGTAGAAGTTCAGTCATGATCTTATTGAACAGTGGAGCAGACTCGAGGGACCGTATGGCCGACTCCTGCTCTTATTTCTTAAGTTCTTATAAACTTCACTTAAGTCCTTTTGCAGTCTGTGTGTCTTGGAACCTTTTCTTGCTCTCTCTAATGATTCTGTCCTTGGCATTGAGGCTGAGTTTGCTTTGATATTTGAATTTCCAAAGACGTGATCATTGAATGCGGAGAGGGCAAATTAGGGTGTCACTAACCACCTTGGTAACTATTATAGTGTTCTATTGCTGTGTTTCCAGGTTTTTTTTAACTCCATAATTTCTCCCCCCCCCCCCCCCCCCCCCTCCCTTTCAGATACTTGGTGAAGAATGCTTCGAGTCTCTTTAGTCCAAGTGATTACGAAGTGGCACCACCGGAATATCATCGGAAAGCCGTGTGACTTTGGTAACTGTGAAACGCCTTTATCCTTCGGTTATTGTCATTTTACTTTTTGATTTATTTTCCCGCATACGCAACTTTTTTTTGTACAGGTTATCTTCTGAACCACTCAACAACAACGCACTCCGTGCCCATGGTACCTGTAACGATGAAGTTCCAAGTGTCATTTGTAAGCCGTTTTAGTGGACTTTGGCATTGACGGTTATTCATTCCACTGGTGAATTTCTGTGGGGGAAATGTCAACATAGATTAAACCAAATACGTTTGCCTTCTTTGTTCTTGAATCTTCCAATTTTTATTTTTTTAAAACAAACTTTTAATGAATATAACTTTCCGATCATGATTCTCTTGTAGTCCTCCAGTTTCTGCTTATCGATGTTTTGGATGCCATGACCTTGGTTTTGGCTGGTGAACGCGATTTCCTTGATAACCAAAAACATCTTTGTGACATTTTTCAGCTCTTGATTATATAAGAAGCTGGGTTTTAATGTACTTTGTGCTGCATGTGTGGATTTTTATCCTGTTTGTGGAAAAATGCACTTAACAGTTTGGATTTTTATTTGGTTAAAAACTCACAACTGAGTGCTTGATGCTGAGAGAGTGGAAAAGCTGTTCCATTCTCCAGCACGGACTTCCTTCATTCCTGAGGAGGAAGAACATTACTGTAAAAGTGAACCTTGGAGAAAAAGGCGATTGAATTCTTTTGGCAAGAAAGAAGAGAGATTGGAGTTCAAACGTTCAGTGTTACTTTCTCTCCTCCCTTTTCTTCCTCCTCTCCTGAAGGTGCTGACTCACACTGGGGAGGTAACGTTCCACAGGTTTGAGCAGCGCTCCAGCATCGTTCTCCGATGGCCATTTTTCATGTGTGAACTATATCACGCACGCACACGACAAGCTTTGAAGTCATTGAACAGTGATCAAGTGCGAGCCCTGGCTGACTGAGTGTTCTGCTGTGGCTGAGCGGGTTGAAACCAGTTAGCCCAGACTGGGAATCTACCTGGTCTGTGTGGGTCAGTCAGTACTACACTTGGGTAGTCTGCGTAACCCACTAGCTCATCGGGGAAAAGGTCATCGATTGTATCCTCAAACTTTGTACAAAACTCTTTTTTTTGTGTTGAAACTTTTGCTGGTTAATCTGAGCTTACTTTGCTGAAAGCTGCTCACCAGGCCACAGCGATGCAGACTGCTGCTGGGCCTCCACACCAACCTGCACAGAGGGACTGCAGTGAATCACAAAAAGAAGTGTTGAAAGCCTGTGCATGGCGGTGAGGGGGGTGGGGGGGTGGGTGGGATGGGACAGGACGAGACTGCCCAACAGTTGTACTATTCAAGGACCAGCGCCACTCCTGCGCAAATCGTGTGTAGAAAAACCCTCGAGGTCAACGGTGACCAGAGTGAGATCCCCAGGAAGGAAGACAGACGGTACAACTGGAAAGCTAATCCCGTCAGCCCTGGTTCAGTTTGGCATTGTTGCAGGGAACGGGGTTGTCGGCTTGCTACACGTTCCAGTAAAGCGATTCTTTTTTGGGGGTCAGTCTTGCAAAAGGTGCAGAGCTATGTAAAAAAATTTTTAAACTTCTGTTTTTGTAGATTGTCTTATCTGCATTTGTATTTGATAATGTTGTACAATATTCAAAATTGTGTTCATTTTTTTTTACAATCTGCTGTGTTACAAATGATCCCATGGACATCTCCAAGTCTGTTTTTGTGCATTGAAGGCAATGATGGGCAATGCTGAGAACTGTAAATGGGAGGTCCAGTTCAATGCTCAACTTCAACATGTATCAGGACTTGGTGAGAATCGTCCGCTGTATGTGTAAAAAAAATCGCATCCTTTTGTTTATATATTCCAGTAAAATCTTTTTATCAGAACGATGTTTTGTTTCATGACTGCTCTTTGTGGCTAATTAAGGAGAAACCTTCTAAAGTTGTTCTTCAGTCTTCATAACATAAGAATTAGGAGCAGGAGTCGGCCATTTGGCCCCTTGAGCTGTAAGATCATGGCTGACCTTCGACCTCAACTCCACTTTCCTGCCCGATCCCCATATCCCTTGATGCCCCTAGAGTCCAAAAATCTATCGATCTCGGCCTTGAATATACTCAACGACTGAGCATCCACAGCCCTCTGGGGCAGAGAATTCCAAAGATTCACCACCCTCTGAGTGAAGAAATTCCTCCTCATCTCAGTCCTAAATGGCCGACCCCTTATCCTGAGACTGTGACCCCTGGTTCTAGACTCTCCAGCCAGATGAAACAGCCTCTCCGTATCTACCCTGACAAGCCCTCTTAAAATTTTTTTTATACATTTCAAGTTTTCAATTATATAATCGTCTTTTATGAATGTAAATCTTTACTGAGCTTCATAGTGATTAGGTACAAGGGCAGCTGTAACAACCTCCTTTGAGTTTTACATAAGAACATAAGAAGTAGGAGCAGGAGTAGGCCATACAGCCCCTCGGGCCTGCTCCGCCATTCAATAGGATCATGGCTGATCCAAACTTCGACTCACGTCCACTTCCCTGCCCTCTCCCCGTAACCCCTTATTCCCTTATCAGCTAGGAAACTGTCTATCTCCGTTTTAAATTTATTTAATGTCGCAGCTTCCACAGCTCTCTGAGGTAGCAAATTCCATAGATTTACTACCCTCTGAGTGAAGAAGTTTCTCCTCATCTCAGTTTTGAAAGGGCAGCCCCTTATTCTAAGATTATACCCCCTAGTTCTAGTCTCACCCATCAGTGGAAACATCTTCACCGCATCCACCCGATCAAGCCCCCTCACAATCTTCTATGTTTCGATAAGATCGCCTCTCATTCTTCTGAATTCCAATGAGTATAGGCCCAACCTACTCAACCTTTCCTCATAAGTCAACCCCGTCATCTCCGGAATCAACCGAGTGAACCTTCTCTGAACTGCCTGGGCCCAAATGTACATGGTGTATTGTAGTGATGCGTACTCGAAGGCTAATGTGCTGCATATGGATTGTAAAATGCAATCACTTAATCGTCGAAACTTGATGCTTGTTCGAGGGTGAATAAACAGAACAGTCATCCTGTACGCAAAAGGGCACCTATAAATGCTCATCTAGAGAGTCTGGAACAAATACACACCTGTACAAGCCACCTAACCTGTAATTTGCGATCGTGAGGTTTCAGAGATGGAAGCTTTTAGTTTAAATGTCAATTTAATATCTGTAGTAGAGTATTTACCATAGTGAGGACAGACTAAGTAAATGAAAATGCCCTTTGATTCTTGTGGTTGAATCTGATGTAAATGCAATATACCAAAATTCCCTGGACTCTGGAGAGGTCCCAGCGGATTGGAAAACCGCAAATGTAACGCCACTATTTAAGAAAGGAGGGAGACAGAAAGCAGGAAACTATAGACCAGTTAGCCTAACATCTGACATTGGGAAAATGCTGGAGTCCTTCATTAAGGAAGCAAGCAGGGCATTTGGAAAATCATAATGCAGTCAAGCAGAGTCAGCATGGTTTTATGAAAGGGAAATCATGTTTAACAAATTTGCTGGAGTTCTTTGAGGGTGTAACGAGCAGGGTGGACAATGGTGAACCAGTAGATGTGGTGTATTTGGATTTCCAGAAGGCATTCGATAAGGTGCCACATAAAAGGTTACTGCATAAGATAAGAGCTCACGGAATTGGGGGTAATATATTAGAATGGATAGAGAATTGGCTAACTAACAGAAAGCAGAGAGTCGGGATAAATGAGTCATTTTCCGGTTGGCAAACGGTAACTAGAGGGGTGCCACAGAGATCGGTGCCGGGGCCTCAACTATTTACAATATACATCAATAACTTGGATGAAGGGACCGAGTGTAATGTAGCCAAGTTTGCGGATGATACAAAGATGGGTGGGAAAGCAAGTTATGCAGAGGACTCAAAGAATCTGCAAAGGGATATAGACAGGCTAAGTGAGTGGGCAAACATTTCGCAGATGGAGTATAATGTGGGAAAGTGCGAGGTTATACACTTTGGCAAGAAAAATAAAAACAGATTATTATTTAAATGGAGAGAGATTACAAAATGCTACAGTTCAGAGGGACCTGGGGGTCCTTGTGCATGAAACAAAAGGTTAGCATGCAGGTACAGCAAGTAATCAAAAAGGCAAATGGAATGTTGGCCTTTATTTCAAGGGGGTTGGAGTATACAAACAGGGAAGTCCTGCTACAACTGTACAAGATATTGGTGAGACCACACCTTGAGTACTGTGTACAGTTTTGGCCTTATTTAAGGAAGGATATACTTGCATTGGAGGCAGTTCAGAGACGATTCACTAGGTTAATTCCAGAGATGAGGGGTTTGACTTATGAAGAAAGGTTGAGCAGGTTGGGCCTATACTCATTGGAATTTAGAAGAATGAGAGATGATCTTATTGAAACGTATAAGATACTGAGTGGGCTCGACAAGGTAGATGCAGAGAGGATGTTTCCCCTCGTGGGGAAATCTAGAACTCGGGGGCACAGTTTTAGAGTAAAGGGTCGCCCTTTTAGAACTGAGATGAGGAGGAATTTCTTCTCTGAGGGTCATAAATCTGTGGAATTCTCTGCCCCAGAGAGCCGTGGAGGCTGGGTCATTAAATACATTTAAAGTGGAGATAGATAGATTGTTGCAAGATAAGGGAGTGAAGGGTTATGGGGAGCGGGCGGGGAAGTGGCTTTGAGCCCAAGATCAGCTATGATCTTATTGAATGGTGGAGCAGGCTCGAGGGGCTGAGTGGCCTATTTCTGCTCCTATTTCTTATGTTCTTAAATACATCTTCGTTAATTTGTTCCTTTCTCCATGACAGCATTTTCAGCAAAGACCAACCACTGGATGTTCGAAGGTCGTGTATGTAAACAAAAGAAAGAAAGAAAGAACGTGCATTTCTATAGCACCCTTCACGACCTCAGGATGTCCTAAAGCGCTTTGCAGCTAACTAAGTACTTTTGAAGTGTTGTAATGTAGGAAACGCGGCAGCCAATTTGATCATTTGTGTTTTTTTTTAAGTGATGTTGATTGAGGGATAAATATTGGCCAGGACTCCAGGGAGAACTCCCCTGCTCTTCTTCGAAATAGTGCCATAGAATCTTTTACACCCACCTGAGAGAGCAGACGGGGCCTTGGTTTAACATCTCACCTGAAAGATGGCACCTTCGACAGTGCAGCACTCCCTCAGCACTGCACTGGGAGTGTCAGCCTGGTTTTTGGTGCTCTGGTCTCTGGAGTGGGAATTGAACCCACAACCTTCTGACTCAGGCGAGAGTGTTACCAACTCTCAGCTGCCACACGTGAGCATATAATCTAGGCTGACACTTCAGTGCTGTACTGAGGGAGTAACAGATCCAATGACACTATTGAAAGAAGAGCAGGGGAGTTTTCCTCCGTGTCCTGATCAATATTTATCGCTCACCAAACATCACTAAAAACAGATTACAGGAAACTTGGTATCCGGCACCGACGGGACCGGGATGGTGCCGGTTGATTAAAAATTCCGGATGACGGAGAGGGTTATCTACCGAGGCTGTTTTTAACAAACAAAAATAAAAAAATCAAGAAATGTGCAGTATACAGTAATTGGGTACTCACCTACAGAATGTTGTGTTAAATGGATGGTGGAAGATGCTTGATTAAGTACAGTGCTGCCAGTTGAGGGTATTCATAACTTTTTAATTACGTAACAGTAAAAAACTTATACAGTAATTGACTATACAGTACTGTAGTTGACTGTACACTTATTCCAAGTCCTTTTTGGACCAACTTTTGGGAATTCCATAATGCAAGATGGGGGAGATAATTCACGATAAAGATGGAGAGACACACAGAAAAATGGCGGATCGGACAAGACTACTGGCAGCGCGGGAGAGTAAGACCCCTGTTATTGAGGTGTTCGGACTTCCGACAGCGCCAAGAAGCCGAGTAGTGGCAGTTTGGAGAACTACCCCCACTGACTAACTCGGCCACTGCGGGAGACTCGGACTCTGCAACATTGCCGGTTATTGAGGTGTTGTTTTCGGAGTGTGAATTTTGCCGGTTAATAGAGAATTCCGTTTAAACGAGTGTTTCCTGTACATGGTCATTTATCCTCTTGATCTGCATATTTCCGGCACTTGCTCCTGTATCCAATGGGAATGCAGCGGCAGGCTCAGATTTGTGGTCTTGTGTATCGTGATGTGTGTATATAAGGTTTGGGGGGGTGGGGGGAGAAAAGAGGAGGAGGAAGAATCCTTTAGTACTCTATGTCAAAATTACAAGTCCTTTATGCTAAGGGGAAAATCAAATTCTGCTTTACTCAGTTGGTGCAGGTGGGGGTGGAAGAAACAGCGGTGGAATTGTCCTGTGTGGAAAGGATGAAGTTAGTTTGTGACGCCTTCAAATCACTGTAAAGATGGGCGCTTATTCAATTATTAAACAATTATTAAATATAATAAACTGCTTGGCATTAAACCCAACAACTACAGTGAAACCTGTATAATCTGACACTTAGAAGTGAGACCGAAACCGTGGACATTCGCAAACTCTGAACTACGGACAGCGTTCAATGCACCGAGCCCTTTTACAACTTCAAGCACAGGGCACACAGGTCAGCGCGAGGCAGCCACGGGTTTTGTGGAATGGGGAGCTCTTTACCCAGCCTGCATTGCAGCAGAGAAAGCGCTCTGACTCTGGGATTGGATGCTTCCGCGGCTCTATCCCCTATTGGGGGGGGGGCAATAAATGGTGAATTTCCCTCCTACACCTTGTCGTGATTGCTTCAAAAGCCATCTTGGCAGAGGCTCGGCTGCTAATCGCCTCTCTGATTACTTGGCTGGGGGATGGTGCATAGCATAAGGCGATGAAAAAGGATGGGAAAGAAATGAAAATGGAGTTGTCGTTCCCCATCAACTTTTCTCACTTGTTCTGAAGCTGCTGGCCAGCTGCTCCTTGTTAGGTTGCCCAAATGGCCATTCCTCCTGTGACCTCTTGAGTGGGGGCAGGCTACTCGTTCATGCTGCGCTTCATAACCAACCACCCTCGCCCGACTTCCGCACACAACTTTCTAGTAGGAGTGCCTGGATAATGATCATCTTCTTGGGCAGTCCCTCGGAACCGAGGATGACTTGCTTCCACATTAAAAATGAGTTCTCAGGTGACTGATGAGTCCAATGCAGGACCTACAGTCTCTGTCACAGGCGGGGCAGATGGTGGTTGAAGGGGCAGGTGGGTGGGGTGCTTGGGTTGATGTGCACTCCTTGTGCTGCCTGCGCTTGGCTTCCGCTCGCTCCCGGCGAAGAGATTCCTGGTTGGGATTTCTGACCGGTTTTCCCACTGGTGTCAGCCGTGGCTCAGTGGGCTGCACTCTAGCCTCTAAGTCAGAAGGTTGTGGGTTCAAGCCCCCACTCCACAGACTTGAATCTAGGCCGACACTCCCAGTGCAGTGCTGAGGGAGTGCTGCACTGTCGGAGATGCCGTCTTTCAGATGAGACGTTAAACTGAGTACCCTCTCAGGTGGACGTAAAAGATCCCATGGCACTATATTGAAGAGCAGGGGAGTTCCTGGCCAATATTTATCCCTCAACCACCATCACAAAAACAGATTATTTGATCATTATCACATTGCTGTTTGTGGGAGCTTGCTGTGCGCAAATTGGCTGCTGCATTTCCTACCTTACAATAGCAACTGCACTTCAAAAAATAAAGTACCTCATTGGCTGTAAAGTGCTTTGGGACGTCCTGAGGTTGTGAACGGTGCTATATAAATGCAAGTCCTTCATCTTCCGTTGCTGGTATCAGTTGCAGCTCCCTTCATGCTACTTCCATCCATTTAGCACAGACCAGGGATTAAACCTTTGCAGTACATTTCCTAATCGAAAAACAGAATTCTTTTTGGAACAATTTTTGGCAGCAATAGTTCAGAGCTGTTTTTAATGCAGAGTGATTGTTCCATTTCACGTGCATCTTCTCTAAATGGGGAAAACTATTAAAATAATTGAAATTGATTTAGCAGGCAATTTCAGAAGGCACTGCAGACAAGAAACTCTCTTCAAAATCAATGTTGTTCACACTAACAGGAATACAGATCAATGCACTTTACAAGGTCAGGCCCAAGACTGCATGCAAATGAGGATTGCTCAAGCCTCCCAAACATCAACCAATAATGGGCGGGTTCAACCACTCAGCTGATCTATCGGAACGTTTCCAGCTTCTATCCTTCGTCTTTGATGAAGTCGCTAATCTCACCTAGATAGGAGGAAAGGGCCCGGAGTTCTTCTGGTTTAGGGGGAGGAGAGTTGGCCAGGCTTCCTGCTCGTTTCTACTATCCAATGGCTTCTCCAGCCTAACAACCCTCCGAGATCTCTGCGCTCCTCCAATTCTGGCCTCTTGGGCATCCCTGATTTTAATCACTCCTTCATTAGTGGCCGTACCTTCTATTGCCTGGGCCCTAAGCTCTGGAATTCCCTTCCTAAATCTCTCCGCCTCTCTCTAAGATGCTCCTTAAAACTTACTGCTTTGACCAATCTTTTGGTCACCTTTTCTTAATATCTCATGTGGTTCGGCGTCAAATTTTGTTTGATAACCACTCCTGTGAAGTGCTTTGGGTCATTTTACTACATTAAAGGTGCTTTATGAAAGTATGCACATCAGTTGAGAACGTATTTGGCCCAAGTTATGATTGTGAAACTGGCCCCATTGTCATGGCCAGTGACTGATGGTGACGGAATATGTCAAATCTTGTTTTTGCTCTGGGGATTCCGGGATGCTCACCATTCCTTTGCCTTGTCATTCCACAACCTGTTCATTTTCCGTGATAACTGTAACTGGCAGATTTGCTTATAATCGGGGCCATGTTTGATCCCCAGGATTTTTATGGGTTTTTTTTCTTGGAGTGTGTGATTCCATCCCATTTTTCCATAGTGGTATTACCTAACGTTAGCAAAGAGGTTTTTGTACTCTAATGTTAATCAGGTGTATGGTGACTGAATCAGTCGCAGTCTGTTTCTATTGTGTGGGATTTGAGTGTTTTGGGGGTGGATTAATGGTCACCCCTCTTGTTTCTGTGATCGTAGTACAAGACCCAACAACACTGGAGGGGGGGGAGGGGGAGGATGATTGGGGATTAGGATTTTTTAAAATCAGCAAGCTCCCTTTATAGAACAGTCAGTCTGTCAGAGTCCACTGGCATCTCATGCTAAAAGCAAACACTAATTTACGTTAATTAGGGCCTTAACTCAACAGGTTGTCAATTAATGCTCGACTCACCGGGCTGTAATTGGTTGACTGCGAAAACCCAGAGGATAGTGGTACAGGGATTATCGTCAGCCTGGGAGACTGTTACCAGTTGGGCCCCACAGGCACCTGTTTCGGGATCTCTTTTGTTTAATATCTTCATAAATGATCTGGAACTAGGAGTCACAAGCACAGTGGCTAAATTTGCAGATAATGTAAAGCGAATGAAGGTGGTCGACACCAAAGCTGAACAGGTCTCGGCCATGGCTCTGTGGGTAACTCACTCGCCTCTGAGTCGGAAGGTTGTGGGTTTAAGTCCCGCTCCAGGGACTTGAGCACAAAATCCAGGCCGACCCGCCCAGTGCAGCACGTGATGAGATGTTAAACCGAGGCTCCGGCTGCCTTCTCGGGTGGACATAAAAGATCCCACAGCCCTATTTATTGGACAGGCTGGGGTTGTTTTCTTTGGAACAGAGGAGGCTGAAGGAAGATTTAATTGAGGTGTATAAAATTATGCGGGGACTAGATGGAGTGGATAGGAAGGACCTATTTCCCTTAGCAGTGAGGTCAATACCAGAGGGCATAGATTTAAAGTAATTGGTAGAAGGATAAGAGGGGGTCTGGGATGCACTGCCTGAAGGGGTGGTAGAGGCAGAAATCAGCATCGCATTTAAAAAGTACTTGGATGTGCATTTGACGTGCCGTAACCTGCAAGGCTACGGACCAAGAGCTGGAAAGTGGGATCAGGCTGGATCGCTCTTTTTTGACTGGCATGGACATGATGGGCCGAATGGCCTCTTTCTGTGCCGTAAATTTCTATGATAAGCTACAAGTGGATTTGAATATACTTGGCAGACAGGTGTCAGGTGAAATTCAATAGGGAGAAATGCAAAGTGCTTCACATCTGGACAAAAAATCCAGGAAGGGACTATTACTTAAATGGCAAGAAAACAATGCATGGAAAATGAAAGATCTGAGGAGTCCTGATTGACAATAAATTTAAACTATTGCAACAATGCTTGGTGGCAGTGAGTGAAGCAAATCAGATGTTGGGAGGTATTAAAAAGTCAATACTGAGCTGAAATAGTGAAGTAATCCTGTCACTTTATAAATCATTGGTGCGACCACACTTAGTATACCATGTACAGTTCTGGTCACCACAGTCCTAAAAGAATATTGCAGCTATTAATAGGATACAGAAGAGAACAACCAGAATGATTGAGGGGATGGAGGGATTGGATTATGAGGAATGATTATGCAAATTGGGCATTTTCTCACTGGAAATGAGAAGGTTGAGTGGTGATGTGATATGATTGCTGTTTTTAGGATTCTAAAGGAACTAGATAATGTCGACCATGACGAGCTGTTTCAACGTGTCCAGAACAGTAGAACCAGAGGACACAGACGGGGGAGATATGCAAAACTAATCTGCGGAAACAGTATATCAGGGAGCGAATGATCAATCTACGGAACAGGCTCCCTAGGGAGTCGGAAGCAGTTAATGTTGATTCATTCAAATTCAAATTGGATATATTTCATTCAGAAAATAACATTTTGGGACACAGTATATGAGTAATTTGAGAGGTGACGTGTGGGGAGTGCAACGTGCTCGGGAGGAACAGGTGACTTTGGACCTCTGATTCCCAAAGCTCTCCCCCACTGGGGGTTTTCCTCACCTCATGTCTGGGTCTGTTGTAGACTCATTGATTGAGATTGATCGCTGTGATTGGTCCAGTTAAGTTTCTGGTCAATGGTGACCCCCCAGGATGTTCATGGTGGGGGATTCGGCGATGGTAATGCCGTTGAATGTCAAGGAGCAGTGGTTAGACTCTCGCTTGTTGGAGCAAATGTTACCTGCCACTTAGCAGCCCAAGCCTGAATGTTGTCCAGGTCTTGTTGCATGCAGGCATAGACTGCTTCATTATCTGAAGAGTTGCGAATGGCACTGAACACTGTGCCGTCATCAGCAAACATCCCCACTTCTGACCTTATGTTGGAGGGAAGGTCATTGATGAAGCAGCTGAAGATGGTTGGGCCTAGGACACTGCCCTGAGGAACTCCTGCAGCGATGTCCTGGGGCTGAGATGATTGACCTCCAACCACCACAACCATCTTCCTTTGTGCTAGGTATGACTCCAGCCAGTGGAGAGTTTTCCCCCCCCGATTCCCATTGACTTCAGTTTTACTAGGGCTCCTTGATGCCACACTCGGTCAAATGCTGCCTTGATATCAAGGGCAGTCACTCACCTCACCTCTGGAATTCAGCTCCTTTGTCCACGTTTGGTCCAAAGCTGTAATGAGGTCGGGAGCCGAGTGGTCCTGGCGGCACCCAAACTGAGCATCAGTGAGCAGGTTATTGGTGAGTAAGTGCCACTTGACAGCTCTGTCGACGACACCTTCCATCACTTTGCTGATGATTGAGAGTAGACTGATGGGGCGGTAATTGGCTGGATTCTGTCTGCCACTGCATGGCCTGATGTCGCTGCATGTTACTTTCCTCTCGCATCTACTGGCAAACGCCGAATGTCCTGTAAACTGATGCAAACCTCCAGAAGGTAATCGAAAATCCATACTTTAAACAATGATACACAAGGCGTCTTTCTCAAGCACCTCTGCCTCTTTTTGCAGCAGGTACCGTACAAGGCACCAATTGTCAGTGGGGAAAGATGCATCACGCGTGAAATTAGACATCACAGACAGGGGGCAGCAAATCACACAGCAAGTACTCAACGTCTGCTTTAAACACCAGTGGGGTGAAAGTGTACTAAGAACAGAAAAAATAGGAGCAGGAGTCCGCCATACGGCCCTGTATCATTGGAGTACAAACACATTGAAATTTGACTGTTAATAATATATTGACCCTAAAATAGAGGAATGATTTCAATTGATTGTGTTAAGGATTCAGTAAATAAATTGTGCATGCTCTGATTTTACTCAGAAGAGGTTAATTTATCTCTGCTATTTTTAGTGCCCCAATTACAATGGGTTAAATTCCTGTCTATGCCATTTTAACAGACTCCTTAACTCACTTATTTTGAATAGGTTAATGACTGCTGTAAAATAGCGCAGACAACAACTTAATGCGAACGTGTTAACTAGTGCGCTAAAATAGTGTGCAGAGGAAGTTAATCCCACATGTTTAGGTAAAACTTTCTTGTGTGTTATCTGCGGTGGCTAACCTGTTTAAAATAAATGACTTAACCAGTGCAGACTTAACCAGTGCACAATGAGAGGAATTAAAGCCCCTCCATGTTAGGGGTATGCAAACTTGGCAATCCGGCCCTCACAGCCGGTTAGCTCAGTTCGATTTGCTCCCATATTTCTTACACTTTGGTTGGTCCAGTATGAATTTTGTGGAAGTTTGGAAAGGGCTGTTCTTAAAGCTTTTGACTCATTGGTGGATACATCCTAAATCAAAACACCAAGATCTGTTAATATCAGCCACTGGGGAGCTCTGCAGATTAATGGAAACACGGATTTAAACATTGGACGCGGCCCCCCAAGGCTGAATAGTACACAGACCCCTGAAAACAAAATGCTGCAACATGTAGTATGAGAAAACAACAAAGAAATACCCAGATACAAAGAGAGTAATGACAAGGTTGTGATTTATTCAAGGCGCTCAGGTGGTTTACATATAGAGAAGTGCATACCTGGGAGGGATTACAAGGTTGGAGTCTGATCAAGGGGTTCCAACTACAGGAATAGTTTAGACAGTGAGAGATTTGGCACTAGTTAAGAGGAGCAGGGGAGTTCTCCTGGTGCCTTGGCCAACATGTATCCCTCAACTAACATCACTGAAACAGATTAATTGGTAATCTATCTCATTGCTGTTTGTGGGAGCTTGCTGTGCGCAAATTGGCTGCCGCGATTCCTACATTACAACATTAACCACACGTCAAAAGGTTCTCCATTGGCTGTGAAGCACTTTGAGACGTCCCAAGGTGGTGAGAGGTTCTGTATAAATGCAATTCTTTATATCATATCCACTACCAACGTCATTACTTCCACCTCTGCTGATTTGTTTGCCTGTGCCCTTATCTTACCTCAACTGACAGCCCCCCCCTCCTCCCTCCCCCCTCCCCAACCCTAAGCTACTCCTTCCTTTCCTTGAGACTCACTTTTCCCCCAAAGTCCCCCTTTGCTGGCTCTGTTGGCTGGCTTTCCTAAGACGCAGTTTGCAATGTAACACCCCCTTAGCTACTTTCAGATATCAGCTGCAGGTTTTTATGTACAAGCTGCCCTTCTTTACTTTGTCTGTGGTGAAACATAAGAACATGAGAATTAGGAGCAGGAGTGGGCATCCGGCCCCTCGAGCCTGCCCCGCCATTCAATATCATGGCTGATCTTCAACCCTGATTCCTGTACTGTCCAAAAATCTATCGCTCTCAGTCTCGACGGAGCATCCACAGCCCCCTGGGGTAGAGAATTTCAACGGTTCACGACCCTCTGAGCGAAGAAATTTTTCCTCATCTCTGTCCTAAATGGCCGATCCCTTATCCTTAGACTGTGACCCCTGGTTCAAGACACTCCAGCCAGGGGAAAACAGCCTCTCGGCATCTACTCTGTCAAGCCCCCTTAAGAATTTTATACATTTCAATGAGATCACCTCTCGTTCTTCTAAACTCCAAAGAATAGAGACCGATTCTACTCAATCTCTCCTCGGGTCAACCCTCTCAACCCAGAAATCAATCTCGTGAACCTCCAAAGCAAATATATCCTTCCTTCGGTAAGGAGATTGAAGAAAGAAGTATTATTGGCCAAAACATTCTCATTTTAATTAACAATTCGAGAGACATATCCTCTCCTCGTGAAACTCATGAAAGGCTTATTCACTGAGCTAAAACAGACTTTCGTGACCGGTGGGCGCCGCGGGGACTGGAGTGCGTAATCGATCTAAGAGGCCAAATTTTAATTTGATTAATCGGGTTATTTAAAGGGTTTATTTGTTTAAGGGTTTATTTTTTTTTTTGGGGTTCAACAAAAGAGGTGAGCTAAAACAGATAATATAAACAGCTATACTAATTAGATGTAATTTGTATATGCAAATTAGGCTGATTAGCTAATAGAATTCTCTCTAATTGTAAATTATATTGAATCTTTGGGTACGTGCTATTAGGGACAATATATTAATTGATTATGCTAATTAGAAATAAATTACAAATGCAAATAGAGTTGATTACAAAGCAGGCTGTCTCTCCCATAACTCAAGTTGTGACAGGCACAGGAAAGCTTGACAACAACCTTGCATTAGGGAATAGGAAATTGTGATCAATCATTTTGTTCCCTGTATAAATTCCAGCTTTTAGATTGAATGCACCTTTCACATATCACTGTCAATGGCAGAATTCTCGTTTAAAGTGACCCTGGTCTTTACGGAAATGTGGCTGGCAGTGTTTTTGTCTGCTAGTTACACAGGATCAGGAGGAGGCCATTTAGCCCCTCGAGCCTTCAGTTAGATCATGGCAGATCTGTACCTCAACCCATTTACCCGCATTTGCTCAGTATCCCTTGGTGCCAAAGATTCAATTGACCGCCAGCATCCACAGCCTTTTGGGGGAGAGTGTTCCAGATTTCCACCACCCTTTGTGTGAAGAAGTGCTTCCTGACATCACCCCTGAATGACCTGGCTCTAATTTTAAGGTTGTGTCCCCTTGTTCTTGATTCCCACCAGAGGAAATGGTTTCTCTCTATCTACCCTATCGTATCTTTTTAACATTTTAAACACCTTGATCATATCACCCCCTCAATCTTCTATACTCAAGGGAACACAAGCCAGGTTTATGCAACCTACCCTCGTAATTTAACCCTCTAAGCCCTGGTATTCTGGTGAATCTGCGCTGCACCCCCTCCAAGGCCAGTGGATCCTTCCTGAGGTGTGGGGCCCTGAACTAAACGCGGTCACTCCAGGTGGGGTGTTTGTAAAACACTTAACCCTGTGTCGTAAATTGAGTTGGAATACATAACGGCATCGTGAAGCCACCATTGTGTGACTATGCACATTTCTACAAAGACCAGCAGTGCCTTTTTCCAGTGTGCTTTTCAAGTGTCAGTCGTGGCTCAGTGGGCAGCACTCTTGACTCTGAGTCAGAAGGTCATGAGTTCCAGTCCCACTCCAGAGATTTGAGCACATAATCCAGGCTGACACTCCCAGGGCAATACTGAGGGAGTGCTGCACTGTCGGAGGTGCCGTCTTTTAGATAAGACGTTAAACCGTCTGCCCTCTCGGGTGGACGTAAAAGATCCCGCGGCACTATTTCGAAGAAGAGCAGGGGAGTTCTCCCCGCTGTCCTGGGGCCAATATTTATCCCTCAACCAGCATCACTAAAAACAGATGATCTGGTCATTATCACATTGCTGATTGTGGGCGCTTGTGCGCAAATTGGCAAGTTTCCTACATTACAACATCATTCTTCTTGTGTAAAACTTTTGATCACTTGATTGAGGAACTGAAGGGCTGTTAGAATCTGTAAAACAACTCCAGCAAGGCTGTGCTTTCAGGAATGGGATGGGAAAAATTTGAACAGTGAGAGGGAGCATCATATCCTGTATCCTTTATTTATTACACCCTGTCCCTGAAGCAGAACAGTTTTCATTATTCCCATTTTGTTAGTTCAATGCTGCGATTAGCTTCTTAAGAATGACTAATCTTCTGTTTAACATTCAGGAGGCTGGAAGCTGACTTCATGCTGACTGAGTTTAATTATAGTGTGTCTCTACACTGAAGTTTCAATAACCTTGACTGGGTTTTGCAAAATGCGGTACTGATGTGTTAATATTGTAAAAAAGCTCAGATATGTCTGTGGAGCCAAGGTGAGGCTTAATTACTGCACTGCAGACTTAAATCTTATGTCAGGAATGAGCGCTGCAGTAATTGTACCCATGTGGCACCCTTCAGTTGAGTACAGTAATTACGTGTCACACTCGACTGTAGAGGTGCTTCTGAAATGTTTTAGAATAGCAATTTACTGGCAGTAGGCATTGTGCAATTTGCTGAGTCCAAAACCAGGCAAGAAGTGAAACATGGGGTATTGCAGGGAGTGAGACCTGGGGTATCGCAGGGAGTGAGACCCGGGGTATCGCAGGGAGTGAGACCCGGGATGCCTCGGAGTGAGACCCGGGGTATCGCAGGGAGTGAGACCCGGGGTATCGCAGGGAGTGAGACCCGGGGTATCGCAGGGAGTGAGACCCGGGGTATCGCAGGGAGTGAGACCCGGGGTATCTCGGAGTGAGACCCGGGGTATCTCGGAGTGAGACCCGGGGTATCGCAGGGAGTGAGACCCGGGGTATCGCAGGGAGTGAGACCCGGGGTATCGCAGGGAGTGAGACCCGGGGTATCGCAGGGAGTGAGACCCGGGGTATCGCAGGGAGTGAGGCCCGGGGTATCGCAGGGAGTGAGACCCGGGGTATCTCGGAGTGAGACCCGGGGTATCGCAGGGAGTGAGACCCGGGGTATCGCAGGGAGTGAGACCCGGGGTATCGCAGGGAGTGAGACCCGGGGTATCGCAGGGAGTGAGACCCGGGGTATCGCAGGGAGTGAGACCCGGGGTATCGCAGGGAGTGAGACCCGGGGTATCTCGGAGTGAGACCCGGGGTATCTCGGAGTGAGACCCGGGGTATCGCAGGGAGTGAGACCCGGGGTATCGCAGGGAGTGAGACCCGGGGTATCGCAGGGAGTGAGACCCGGGGTATCGCAGGGAGTGAGACCCGGGGTATCGCAGGGAGTGAGACTCGGGGTATCTCGGAGTGAGACCCGGGGTATCGCAGGGAGTGAGACCCGGGGTATCGCAGAGAGTGAGACCCGGGGTATCGCAGGGGGTGAGCTTACTCGGTGCTGGGGGTCAATTGAAATTTGCAAGACTGAAGTCGATAGATTGTTGTTGGGTGAGGGTATCCAGGGATATGGAGCAAAGGCAGGTAGATGGAGTTGAGGTGCAGATCAGCCGTGATCTAATTGAATGGCAGAACAGGCCCAAGGGGCTGAATGGCCTCCTCCTGCTCCTATATTCCTTGCCACTGACCACACACCTGTAAACCTTTCAGCAGGACTCATTGATCGGAAACAGTCACTATAGCTGATTTTATATTCACTCTCCCTCGCCCAGGGTGCTCAGACCAATTGTACCACCCACCTTACCACCACCCTCGCTAAAATCAACTAACTCTTCACTCGGAGGGTGGTGAATCTTTGGAATTCTCTGCCCCAGAGGGCTGTGGATGCTCAGTCGTTGAGTATATTCAAGACTGAGATCGATAGATTTTTGGACTCTAGGGGAATCAAGGGATATGGGGATCGGGCGGGAAAGTGGAGTTGAGGTCGAAGATCAGCCATGATTTTATTGAATGGCAGAGCAGGTTCGAAGGGCTGCTCCTAGTTCTTATGTTCTTAACTTGGAGTTAACATTCACTACACAACTATTTGTGTGAGGTGCGTGTACATTTTATCACTACTGTTAGAGCAAAGAATCACAGATGTAAATCATCACTACCCAAGTAGTAAATCAGCAATTAAACCAATAATTTAGGTCAGAACAGACTTTACTTAAACCTCCTAATAATCTGGATTTTGCATTTTTTTTTAAAGTGCTTAATGTGTGTGTAATTAAGGCTTGTTTGAAGTAAGATTTCATTCCTCTCTTGTCAATTCTCAGGCACGAATCTGTCTTTCAACTCCCATGTGTGACACTGCTGCAATTTATAAAAACTATTGTGATTTATGGAAATGGCTCCATTTACAAAGGAGTTATAGAATTTGTTTAGCAAAGAGTGATTATTACAATCTAGCCACAATGATCAAAGGATATAATGCAGTGCACTTGAAAGGTTAGTAATAAATAGTTAGTTCATTGATAGTAATTGTATTCAACTGTTTTTGATGAAGTACCTGAGACAAGGCTAGCTGTCTTCTCTGTGTACATAATAAAGAGCTGAGCACACACAGGGTGAAGTGTATTCGCTGGAATGGTTGGCCGAGTGAGGGGGTAGGGTGAAGTACTGGTGGATACAGGTCGATGGTGATGAACTGAGAGAACCACACAACAAACGTGTTGGTACAAATACATATTTTTCCTGCAGCACATTGGTTCCAATTCATACAATTACATCGAGTGTACAGCACAGAAACCGGCCTGGTCCGTACCAGTGTTTATGCTCCACACGAGCCTCCTCCCACCCCTACTTCATCTCACTCCATCAGCATAACCCTTGATTCCTTTCTCTCTCGTGTTTTTTTTAATTTGCTTATGGGATGTGGGCGTCGCTGGCAAGGCCAGCATTTATTGCCCATCCCTAATTGCCCTTGAGAAGGTGGTGGTGAGCCACCCTCTTGAACCGCTGCAGTCCGTGTGGTGAAGGTGCTCTGACAGTGCTGTTAGGGAGGGAGTTCCAGGATTTTGACCCAGCGACGATGAAGGATTGGTGATATATTTCCAAGTCAGGATGGTGTGTGACTTGGAGGGGAACTTGGTGGTGTTCCCATGCACCTGCTGCCCTTGACCTTCTAGGGGGTAGAGGCCGCGGGTTTGGGAGGTGCTGCCGAAGAAACCTTGGCGAGTTGCTGCAGTGCATCTTGTAGATGGTACACACTGCAGCCACGGTACGCCGGTGGTGGAGGGAGTGAATGTTTAAGGTGGTGAATGGGGTGACAATCAAGCGGCTGCTTTGTCCTGGATGGTGTCGAGCTTCGTGAGTGTTGTTGGAGCTGCACTCATCCAGGTTTATCCAGGTTCACCTTAAATGCATCTGTACTATTCACCTCAACCACTCCCTGTGGCAGCGAGTTCCCGTTCTCACCACTTTCTGGGTAAAGAAGTTTCTCCTGAAATCCTTATTAGATTTATTAGTGACTATTTTAAGAATCGAACCTGTTGCAGTAAGACCAGCCCACGTGCAGCTCAGAGCTCATTTACATACCCATAATGCTGTGCATAGTTCTTGGCCAAAAAAAAAAGCAAAATAATCTTCCTTGTCTTGACAGTGGTTTTCACAGAGGGTGAAGATTTAAGTTACTTTTCCTGATCTGCGGTGAGATGATTTCTCTGGATATCAGTTCCAACAGCTCAGTACAACCTTAAAGAGGCGTGTCACTGCCTGGGTGTGAGGAGCTGAGTCTAGTCATTCAATACACTCTGGTTTCTCTTCAGATCGTATAAATCTTTCGCCTTTTACTAAAGATTTCCGTGGAGAGGAGCATTCAGAGTTTGAAGTAATTTTTTGAGGCCCTGCTTTTTGTGGGGCTGTCTAAATGCTGAAAGAATGATAATAATCAACTTTATTGTCATTGTTAGTGCACAGGAGCTTGCGGCTCCCGAGAGTGTACATTTAGATTAAGACATTTAAACATTCAACATACATTTGGCTTGTAATACATTAATTAACATATAAATAAACATAACCATAATAAAGTGCATTGGCAGATGTGCAGGCTTTAGAGTTTATTTGTGGAGTTCAGTAGGATGACAGCCCTGGGAAAGAAGCTGTTCCTAAATCTGGTCGTTCGGGTGCGAATGCATCTGTAGCGTCTCCCAGATGGCAGGAGGGCAAACAGACTGTGGCTGGGGTGGGTAGGGTCTTTGATGATGGACCGTGACCTCCGTAAACAGCGTTTCTGGTATATGTGCTCTATGGTCGGTAGCCGGGTGCCGGTAATGCGTTGGGCAGTTTTGACTACCCGCTGCAGGGCTTTCCGGTCATAGTAGCTACAGCTGCCATACCATACTGTGATACAGTTCGTCAGGATGCTCTCTATTCTGCAGCGGTAAAAGTTAGAGAGGATCAGGGGTGACAGGTTACATCCCTTCAGCCTCTTTAGGAAATATAGGCACTGCTGGGCCTTCTTCACCAGAGAGGAGGTATTGAGGGACCAGGAGAGGTCTTCCGTGATGTGGACTCCGAGGAACTTAAAGCTGTCCACCCTTTCCACCACAGCCCCATTGATGTGGATGGGGGTGTGACTTCCGCTTTTAGACTTCCTGAAGTCCACAATGATTTCTTTGGTTTTCTTGATGTTAAGGGCCAGGTTGTTATCGGCGCACCACTTCACGAGATGCTGGACCTCCTCCCTGTAGGCTGACTCATTGTTGTTGGTGATCTGGCCTACTACCGTGGTATCATCCACAAACTTGATGGTGTTGGAACCATGAACAGCCACCATGTTCAGTTCTTCAATATGCAAATTGGTAAATTCAGTTGAGTTTTTTGTTTTAGCTTGTTTGTACTGAGGTAGCTACTGGTTTACTCAGTGTTAGGGTTGCATATAGAATTACATAAAATTTACAACAATAGGTTTGTGCCAGTGTGTAGTACCGAAGGAGACCATTTAGCCCATTGTACCTATGCCGGCTCTTTGGCAGCACTATTCAATTAGTCCCATTCCGCTGCTCTTTCCCCATAGCCCTGTAATTTTTGTCTCTAAATATTTATCCAGTTATCTTTTGAAAGTTACTATTGAATCTGCTTTGCCTAGTTTGTGCTGAGTTAGTCCAATGCAGCTTATTTATTATGAGTTAGTGTTTTGTTAAGGGAGGTAACAAGGAGGGTAGTGTGTTTGATGTAGTCTATGGATTTTAGCAAGGCTTTTGATAAGGTCCCAAATGGCAGACTGGTCACGAAAGTAAAAGCCCATGGGATCCAAGGCAAAGTGGCAAGTTGGATCCAAAATTGGCTCAGAGGCAGGAAACAAAGGGTAATGGTCGAAGGGTATTTTTGTGACTGGAAGGCTGTTTCCAGTGGGGATCCGCAGGGCTCAGTACTGGGTCCTTTGCTCTTTGTGGCATATACCAATGATTTGGACTTCAATGTAGGAAGTATGGACTGGTCTGGTGGGCAGAACGGTGGCAAATGGAATTCAATCTGGAGAAGTGTAAGGTAATGCATGTGGGGAGGGCTAACAAGGCAAGGGAATACACTATAAATGGTAGGACACTGAGAAGTGCAGAAGATCAGAGGGACCTTGGAGTGCATGTCCACAGATCCCTGAAGGTAGCAGGTGTAATGATATCAGCAAATAGTGATGTTATTTGCCTGTTTGATTATCATGTCTTACCAGCATATTTGCCTGATTGATTACTTATCCCTGACCAGCAGAGGGCATGTGACAGAGACAAGCAGTTTAGTTTTAGTTTCGTTTTAGATGGCTTTCTAGCATGGTGTCTCCTGTAAGGCTGTTAACCAGAGTTGAACAAACTTTAGATAAAAAGACATTCTCTTTCATAAATGTCTCGTCATTGAACCCACAAAGAAATCAATACACGGTGTCAGAACAGGGATTGAAAGAGATGAAGAGGAAAAATCTGAAGTTAAATCAGCTCTCCACATATTAGCAAGCCAAAAGAGAACATCGTTACTTACCATTAGAGAATAGCTAACAAAGTAAAAAAATGGAAGGTTTACACCCACCGGCGAAGCTTCAGTTGACAGGTAATGTGGCTGAAAATTGGAGGAGATTCAAACAACGTGTAGAGTTGTATTTAGCGGCAATCGGAGCTGACGAGAAAAGTGATAAAATGAAATCGTCAATGTTCTTACATGTCGTGGGTGATGAAGCGCTGGAGGTGTATAATAACTTCACATTCGCTGCTGATGGATACAAAATGAAGCTAGATAAAATAATGGAACAGTTTGAGGCCTACTGCATACCTAAACATAACGTGACGTTTGAGAGGCACAGATTTTTCACATGTGTACAGAAAACAGGTGAGACTATTGATCAGTATGTGACTGAACTGAGAAACCGAAGCAAAACATGTGAATTTGGGGACTGACAGACTCGCTGATAAAAGACAGACTGGTGTGTGGTATTCCAGATAATGGTCTAAGGGAAAGACTGCTAAGAGAGCAAAATCTAGACCTGGGAAAAGCCATAGCACTATGTAGGGCTACAGAGACTGTGAAGTTGCAGGCAAAGGAGCTGTTCAGTGACAGTAGCTGCAACGTGGATGCAGTGAGAAAGAACGGATACAAACCATTTAACAAAAAGAGCGCCAATGTGAAAAAAGAGGCGTGGCCAGCGAACAAAAATGAAAGGGGCAATCGAAAGCCATGTAGTCGATGCGGTACACAGCATACACCAAGAAAGTGTCCAGCATATGGTAAAACATGCAATAGTTGCAACAAAAACAACCATTATGCCCGTTGCTGCAAGAACCAAGCGCAACAAAGCAAGGTCCATGCAGTAGATGAAAGCGAGATAGAGGAGTTCAATGTAGATGTTGTGTCTGAAAACAAAGAAGAAAAAAGAGACTGGATGTTGACACTAAAAGTGAATGACATACACATTCCATTTAAATTGGATACTGGAGCACAAGTTAATGTGATATCAGAGACTGATTTTAAGAAAATTAGACCCAGACCAAAGATACATGGAATAAAAGTGAAAGTGACAGGATACTCAGGTACTGATATACCAGTGAAAGGAAGATGCATTGTCAAAGTGACACACAAGGACAGAGAGCACACGCTAGCATTAATCGTGGTGCCAAAGGATGTGCAGGCCATACTAGGTTTAATAGCCTGTGAGAGACTGAACCTGGTAAAGAGAGTCCTCGTTGTGGAAAGCGAAGGAGAGACAGTCTATGATGAACTCATGAAAGAGTACAACGACCTATTTAAGGGTCTAGGCTGCCTTCCAGGAGAACACACGATCAGGGTAGATAAAAGTATGCCAACGGTCATACATCCATGCAGAAAAGTTCCGTTTGCTCTTCAAAAGCAACTTAAGGCAGAGTTGGACAGGATGGAAAGCCTGAACGTGATTCAGAAGATAGATGAGCCAACTGAGTGGGTGAGTTCCCTCGTCGTTGTGGACAAAAAGAATGGAAAGCTCAGAATTTGCCTGGATCCAAGAGATCTAAACAGAGCAATAAAGAGAGAGCACTTCAAGCTTCCTACACGTGAGGAAATCATGTCACAGTTTGCAAATGCAAAGTATTTCAGCAAGTTAGATGCATCATCAGGATTTTGGCAGATGAAATTGGACAACGCAAGTTCAAGACTGTGCACGTTCAACGGTCCATTTGGCAGATACAGATTCCTAAGGTTACCATTTGGCATTGCCTCAGCTCCTGAAGTGTATCACAAAACTATCCATATGATCTATGAGCACCTGGAGGGAGTTGATACATCAATGGATGACATCATAGTATGGGGAACCACGAGAACTGAGCATGATGAGAGACTGAAAAAAGTGCTGGAAGCAACAAGGAAAACAAACCTGAAGCTGAATAGAGCGAAATGCCAGCTCGGGGTGACAGAACTGACATTCGTGGGAGATATCCTTAGCAGTGAGGGCATCAGACCAGATCCCAGAAAGGTGTCCGCCATTGAGAATATGCCAAAGCCACAATGCAAAAAGGACGTGCAGAGGTTTAATGGAATGATCAACTACATGGGTAAATTCATATCCAACCTCTCAGAAAAGATGGCGCCACTGAGAAGACTAACTGAAAAGAACATAGAATGGGAATGGAATCATGAGCATGAGAAGTCATGGAGCAATCTAAAGAAACTGCTCACAGAGGAACCAGTTCTGAGGTTTTATGACCCAGCGAGACCCATCAAGATATCATCAGATGCATCACAGAGTGGGCTCGGTGCCATTCTTCTGCAAAAATATGACTACTGGCAACCTATTGCATATGCATCGTGCTCAATGACAGACGCGGAGACGCGATATGCTCAAATAGAAAAGGAGCTGCTCAGCATCACATACGCCTGTGAAAGATTTCACCAGTTTGTGGCAGGACAAGCAATCAGTGTAGAGACTGACCATAAGCCCTTGATTGCATTGTTCCAAAAGCCACTAAATAGCTGTCCGCTTAGAATACAAAGAATGATGATCAGGCTGCAACGCTATACACTGAATGTTGCGTACACACCGGGTAAGCTGATGTATACAGCAGACACGTTGTCCAGAGCTGTTGACCCAAGTGAGCCCGCAAACACCAAAATGGATGAAAAAGTGAACGCCTACGTGGACATGATCACAAGTGCACTGCCCATAGCAGATGCAAAAATGGAGCTCATAAAGACTGAGACAAACAAAGATGAAACAATGAGACGACTGAGGAAAAGCATCTTGGATGGATGGCCCAACATGAAGCAAGACTGCTCACCTGACATGGCAGAGTACTGGAACTGCAGGGCGGAACTATCACTGGTCGAAGACATCATCTACAAAGGAAGTAAAATAGTTATCCCAAAGAGTCTGAGAAAAGAGATGCTAAAAAGGATCCATGGAGGACATCTGGGAATCGAAAAGTGTAAGAAAAGAGCACGAGAGGTGATGTACTGGCCACGAATCAACCAAGATGTGACAAATGAGGTATCAAACTGCACAATATGCCTGAAATATCAAGCAAGCAATCCGGTAGAACCACTAAAGCCACACCCAGCGCCAGACAGACCTTACCAGAAGGTAGGCGCTGACCTATTCGTATGTCAAGGGAAGGACTATCTTGTAGTCACAGACTATTACTCCCTGTATCCAGAGGTTTGTAGACTGTACACCACCACTGCAGATGCTGTGATAACATGTATGAAAGCCATATTCTCCAGACATGGCGTGGCAAGCGAGGTCTTCACAGACAACGGACCCCAGTTTTACAATGCAAGTTTCCGACACTTTGCCATAGAGTGGGACTTTGTCCACACAACGTCAAGTCCTCACTTTCCACAGTCCAATGGACTAGTGGAAAAATCGGTCCAGACAGTGAAAAGACTGATGTACAAGGCAAAAGACAGTGGAACTGACTTCTACCAGAGCATGCTTGTATACCGCACAACGCCGCTCGAGTGTGGTATGTCACCAGCCCAACTCCTGATGGGACGTCGGCTAAGGTCAAACCTACCCATCCCGGAGAACCTCCTGAAAACAAAAGAGGGGGAGAAAGTGAGGAAGTTCAAAGAACAACAGAAAGAAAAGCAAAAGTACTACTATGACAGAGGAACACAAAACCTACCTGAACTCCACACTGGTGACCAAGTAAGGTTCAAAGACAAAACAAACATATGGACTCAGAAGGGAACTGTCCTGAGTGAAGTTCAACCAAGATCATACACCATTCAGACAGATGAGGGTGCTGTTCTGAGAAGAAATCGTCGAGATCTTCTCATGGGACCAGCCACAGCAAGTCATAAGACTGATACTGTTGAACAACCTGATCACACAGCAGGTCAAGAGGCTGATACTGTTGAACAACCTGATCACACAGCTGAGAACACATCATCTGAGGCAACAACTCAGATTCAAGGACAATCAATCAGAAAATCCTCAAGACGCGTGAAGCCTCCTGAGAGACTCATTGAGCAAATTTAAGGACTATTGTTATAGAAGGAAGTAATGTTATCTTATTCGTTCTTCAAGCTCTAGTGTATTTACATATTTCATGTGAACACACAAAGCAAGGTTAAAAAACCTTGATCATGATAATGATAATGTAAGTTCATTAAGTGTTACAGTTAAAATGCAGAGTAATACAAAGAAAACATGTTGTTAGTTAAAAGTACAATACTTTTGTTTTAAGAAAGGGAGATGTAATGATATCAGCAAATAGTGATGTTATTTGCCTGTTTGATTATCATGTCTTACCAGCATATTTGCCTGATTGATTACTTATGCCTGACCAGCAGAGGGCATGTGACAGAGACAAGCAGTTTAGTTTTAGTTTCGTTTTAGATGGATTTCTAGCATGGTGTCTCCTGTAAGGCTGTTAACCAGAGTTGAACAAACTTTAGATAAAAAGACATTCTCTTTCATAAATGTCTCGTCATTGAACCCACAAAGAAATCAATACAGCAGGACAGGTAGATAAGGTGGTTAAGAAGGCATACGGGATACTTGCCTTTATTAGCCGAGGCATAGAGTACAAGAGCAGAGAGGTTATGCTTGAACTGTATAAAACACTAGTTAGGCCGCAGCTAGAGTACTGCGTACAGTTCTGGTCACCACATTACAGGAAGGATGTGATTGCACTAGAGGGGGCGCAGAGGAGATTTATGAGGATGTTGCCTGGACTGGGGAATTTTAGCTATGAAGAAAGATTGGATAGGCTGGGGTTGTTTTCTTTGGAACAGAGAAGGCTGAGGGGAGACAATATTGAGGTGTATAAAATTATGAAGGGCCTAGATAGAGTGGATAGGAAGGACCTATTTCCTTTAGCAGAAGGGTCAATAACCAGGGGGCATAGATTTAAAGTAATTGGTAGAAGGATTAGAGGGGAGTCGAGAACTTTTTTCACCCAGAGGGTGGTGGGGGTCTGGAACTCACGGCCTGAAAGGGTGGTAGAGGCAGAAACCCTCATTACATTTAAAAAGTACTTGGATATGCACTTGAAGTGCTGCAACCTACAGGGCTACGGACCGAGAGCTGGAAAGTGGGATCAGGCTGGAGAGCTCTTTATCGGCCGGCACAGACAAGATGGGCCAAATGGCCTCTTTCCGTGCTGTAAATGTCTATGATTCTGGCACACAGTATTTACAGCACAGAAAAAAGCCATTTGGCCCCACAGGTCTGTGCCGGTGCTTATGCTCCACACAAGCCTCCTCCCACCCCTCTTCATCTCACCCCATCAGCATATCCTTCTATTCCTTTCGCCCTCATGTACTTATCTAGCTTCCCCTTAAACACATCTATGCTAGTCACCTCAACTACTCCTTGCAGTAGGATGATGCTTCATAGAATGGTACAGCACAGAGCGAGGCCATTTGGCCCATCGTGCCTGTGCCAGCTCTTTGGCAGAGCTGTGCAACTAGTCTCACTTGCCTGCTCTGTCCCCATAGCCCTGTAAAAAAAAAATACTTCAAGTATTTATCCAATTTTCTTTTGAAAGTTATGATCGAACCTGCTTCCTCTGCCCTTTCAGGCAGTGCATTCCAGATCACAACAACTCGCTGTGTAAAAAATATCTCTCTTCATCTCCTCCTCCGGTTCTTTCACCAATCACCTTCAATCTGTGTCCTCTGGTTACCGACCCTCCTGCCAATGGAAACAGTTTCCACTTATTTACTCTATCAAAACTGTTCATGATTTTCAACACCTCTAACCACTCTATGGGTAAAGAAGTTTCTCCTGAATTCCCTATTGTATTTATTAGTGACTATCTTATATTTACAACCCCTAGTTTTGGTCTCCCTCACAAGTGGAGACATCTTCTCTGCGTCTATCCTATCAATCCCCTTCATAATTTTAAAGACCTCTATTAGGTCACCCCTCAACCTGCTCTTTTCTAGAGTAAAGCGCCCCAGCCTGTTTAATCTTTCCTGATTGTTATAGCCTCTCAATTCTGGTATCATCCTTGTTAAGGCCAGAGGGTTGTAAACAATGTTCCTGTTAAACTGAGCGGCCGCGCAGTGGTCTGGCGGTCCCATGCAGGCTGCTCACCGGCTTTTACATGGGAAAAACTGCGCATGTGTGAAACTTTGAATGGGCCGCGCAACCAGTTAAAGGGCCCACGCATCAAAAAAAAAGAGGGAACGTTGGTTGTAAAGCCCTGGCTGGCCTCCCACATTCTACACTCCGTAAACTTGAGGTCATCCAAAACTCGGCTGCCCGTGTCCTAACTCGCACCAAGTCCCGTTCACCCATCACCCCTGTGTTCACTGACCTACATTGGCTCCCGGTTAAGCAACGCCTCGATTTCAAAATTCTCATCCTTGTTTTCAAATCCCTCCATGGCCTCAGCCCTCTCTATCTCTGTAATCTCCTCCAGCCCTACAACCCCCCCCCCCCCCGAGATATCTGCGCTCCTCTAATTTTGCCCTTTTGAGCATCCCTGATTATAATCGCTCGACCATTGGTGGCCGTGCCTTCTGTTGCCTGGGCCCTAAGCTCTGGAATTCCCTGCCTAAACCTCTCTGCCTCGCTACCTCTCCTCCTTTAAGACGCTCCTTAAAACCTACCTCTTTGACCTGCCCTAATTTCTCCTTATGTGGCTCGGTGTCAAATTTTTTGCCTTGTATTACACCAATGAAGCGCCTTGGGACGTTTTACTACGTTAAAGGCGCTATATAAATACAAGTTGTTGGTGTAAAGTGCCCCGTAGAAATTGTTACGAAGATCCTTGCAGGTTTCCCTGTTGACGTACAGAGGATAAGTATTTTAGAAGTGTCCTTGACTGATAAATGTTGAAATTAGTTGATAGAATAATTAAGAGATAGTTTTATGGATCTCTGCAATTCTGTAGTGCAGTCAGGGTGTTGGCAAATTTTCAGCTCAGTACTTCCCTGATAAACAGTTGAGAAGAGGCGCATGTTGTAGTGATTGAAAATAATGCAGTGGTAACATGGCAGCAGGTATCACTGGAACAGAAGAGCCGAGGACTGAAGGTATCACTTCAGGTAAAAGAAAATGGTAGAATACACGACAATGCTGCTGACTCCCCAGCTGTTACAGTTACAGAGAATTACATGGAGTTTACAGCACAGAAACAGGCCATTCGGCCCAGCAGATCTGTGGCAGTGTTTGTGCTCCACACGACAAGGCACAACTTGAAGTAAAAGCAGAAAATGGTCGAAATACACGCCAAGTCATTGAACATCTGCAGAAAAGAAAGGCAGGGTCACACTTCAGACACAGGCCCCTGTGATTTTTCTCCGGGGTTTTTGCTCCCAGCCGTGTCCTGGTGATTAATCTTCAATTCCTGGAGACTCCAGGGCCAATCCTGGAGGGTTGGCAACCCTACTTATACATTTGAAGTATTTTGGTTTGTTTCACTCATGAAAGGTTTAAACGCCTCCTTCAATTCTTGCTTTGGGTCATTCCGAAACAAGTTAGAAACATAGAAAACCAGGAGCAGGAGTCGGCCATTCGGCCCTTCGAGCCTGCTGTGCCATTCAATATGATCGTGGCTGATCCTCTATCTCAATACCATATTCCTGCTCTCTCCCCATTACCCCTTGATGCCTTTTGTGTCTAGAAATCTATCCATCTCCTTCTTAAATATGTTCAGTGACTTGGCCTCCACAGCCTTCAGTGGTAGAGAATTCCACAGGTTCACCACTCTCTGAGTGAAGAAATTTCTCCTCATCTCAGTCCTAAATGTCCTACCCCATATCCTGAGACTGTGACCCCTCGTTCTAGACCCCCCAGCCAGGGGAAACATCCTCCCTGCATCCAGTCTGTCTAGCCCTGTCAGAATTTTATACGTTTCAATGAGATCCCCTCTCATTCTTCTAAACTCTAGTGAATACAGGTCTAGTCGACCCAATCTCTCCTCATACGACAGGCCTGCCATCCCAGGAATCAGTCTGGTGAACCTTCGCTGCACTCCCTCTATGGCAAGTTTATCCTTTCTTTGGTAAGGAGACCAAAACTGCACACAGTACTCCAGGTGCGGTCTCACCAGGGCTCTGTACAACTGTAGTAAGACATCCTTGCTCCTGTACTCAAATCCTCTTGCAATGAAGGCCAACATACCATTTGCCTTCCTAACTGCTTGCTGCACCTGCATGTTTGCTTTCAGTGACTGGTGTACAAGGACACCCAGGTCCCTTTGTACATCAGCATTTCCCAATCTATCACCATTTAAATAATACGCTGCCTTTCTGTTTTTCCTACCGAAGTGGATAACTTCACATTTATCCACGTTATACTGCATCTGCCATGTATTTGCCCACTCACTCAACTTGTCTAAATCGCCTTGAAGCCTCTTTGCATCCTCTTCACAACTCAGAACCCCACCTAGTTTCGTGTCGTCAGCAAACTTGGAAATATTCCCTCATCCAAATCATTGCTATATATTGTGAGTAGCTGGGGCTATAAATGAAAGAGCAATACCGATATTTTATGGATCAAGAGTTAAAATTAACAGCATGGATACATCAACAAGTCTCGTTCTCTGGTCAAACATACATTTCAGCATAAAAATGTGAAGGCAGTGAAATAGACACTAGATTTTGAAGTGGATCCTCAATTGCCTCCTTTCCATGCAAACTCTACCACCTAGAAGGACAAGGACAGCAGGCGCATGGGAACACCACCATCTCCAAGCTCCCCTCCAGGTCACACACCATCCTGACTTGGAAATCTATCGGCCGTTCCTTCATCGTCGCTGGGCCAAAATCCAGGAACTCCCTCCCTAACAGCACTGTGGGAGCACCTTCACCACACGGACTGCAGCAGTTCAAGAGGGCGGCTCACCGCCACATTCTCGAGGGCAACTAGGAATGGGTAATAAATGCCGACCTTGCCAGCGACGCCCACATCCGGTGAATGAATAAATAAAAAGGCCGGGCTCTGAGCTCTGGATCTGTACTCATTGTGTCACTGGCTTCCTGCATGAACTAAAATACAGTTTGCTCACTCGCAGGAACTGTGCTGAGCAAGATTTTTCACCTTAAAGAGTAAACACAGAGCGAGAATAAAAATGCCGAGTCAGCTTGTACCCAAGAATGGAACCCGCCACTGTAAACCCAGCCCACACGCAGCTCAGAGCTCATTTACATACCCATAATGCTGTACATAGTTCTTTGCAAAGGAAAGTAAAATAAATTTTCAGGATTTGATGGTGGTTTTCACAGAGGTTGAAGATTTCAGTTACTTTTCCTGATCTGTGTTAATAGGTTTTCTGTTAGTTTTAGTTCCAGCAGCTCAGTGCAACTTTAAAGAGGCATGTCACCGCCTGGGTGTGAGGAGCTGAGTTTGGTTCTTCAGTGCAGTCTGGTTTTTCTTCAGATTGTATAAATCATTTGCCTTTTACTAAAGATTTCTGTGGAGAGGAGCATTCAGAGTTTGAAGTAATTTTTTGAGGCCTTGCTTCTTGTGGGGTTGTCTAAATGCTGAAAGAAAGATTTATGTTTGGTTATTTGTTATATATATCTGAGTGGTAAGGTCTAATAACTGAGAGGAGTGAGACTTCAGGTACCCAAAACTTAACTTTTTAATTACAGTTAGGAGAGAACATCTCTTATCGGCTGCAGGCATGCACTTCTAATTCTTACTGCACGATGCAAAAATGGAGGATCTTATGAGTCATACCCATAATGCAATTTTACCTTAAATGAACCCTTAATATTTGTCTCCCTCTGGTGGATAACTTAAGCATTACATCCGAGATTACTATATCCCCCCCCCCTCTTAAGTTACAATAATTCTTAACAACATTCTTAAAAAGTCCATAAGGAAACTCCTTTAATGATAGTCCATCCTGAATGAATCTAGCAGGTCGTGATCAATCTCTCTGGCGGCTTGTGAGGCATTGTTGAACGTCTTACAGTCAAGTCCCTGCTTGGTTGTGGTAGAGCCACCTGCTGCTCCTGAGCAGTACTCAGAGTATCTGACTCTGCCACGATGGTTTCCTCTTGATTAAGGGGTCCAGGTATAACTGTCTCTGTTCGTGGTGTTGGTACCACCAGTGCATTTGGATAACTGGGGACCAACTTGTCCTCCAACATTTCCTCTGGAACCTCCAGTTCGATTTCCCTTTGACTGGTCAGTATCTGATCCACATGTCTGCGTACTACCTGACCAGTTCCCAACATGACCGTATATGAATTTGTGAAAACTCTGTAACCCAAACATTACTGCTAATCCCTCTTTATCTAACTGGGAATAGTTTTTTCCGCTGGGGTCAGAGTTCGAGACATAAACCCGATCGGTCTTTCTGTTCCATCTTCCATACAGTGTGAAAGAACTGCCCCCACCCCGTAAGGTGAAGCGTCACAAGAGAGAATGATGTCTTTCTCTGCATTGTAGTGCACCAGCACATCCGAGGATAGCATCAGTTTCTTGGACTGTTCAAATGAAACCCTCTGTTCCTCCTCCCACTGCCACTGTGTCTCTTTGCGCAGTAGTTTGTGAAGAGGTGCTAACACTGTTGACAAGTTTGGCAAAAACCTGTTATAATAGTTTAGCAGCCCCAGGCAAGCTTTTAACTCAGTCACATTTGTAGGATCTGGGGCCTCCTGCAGTGCTTTTACCTTCTCCTTGATTGGATGGAGCCCTGTGGCATCCACTCTGTGTCCCAGGAACACGGCCTCATTCCCCATGAAAGTACACTTACTCCTCTTGAGCCGTAACCCAGCCTTATCCAATCTTTGAAGTACCTCTCTCAGAGTGCTCAGATGCTCCTGGTCGGTTCTTCCCGTCACCAGAATATCATCCAGATAGATCGAAACATGTGGAATCCCTTGCAGTACACCCTCGATAGTTCTCTGGAAGATAGCTGGACTAGATGAGACACCAAATGGCAAGCAGTTATAGGTAAACAAACCCTTGTGTGTATTTATGGTTACATACTTCTTGGATTCCTCATCTAGTGTAATCTGCAAGTATGCATGATTCATCTCCAGCTTCGTGAATTTCTTCCCTCCAGCCAGGTTTGCAAAAAGATCCTCAGTTTTAGGATACTGTTCAAGTTTAGACACCCTATTTACAATCAATTTATAATCTCCACAGATTCTTACCGAATTGTCTGGTTTTAAAACAGGTACAATGGGAACTGCCCATTCTGAACATTTTACGGGTTCCAGAATGTTCTCTCTCAAAAGGCGGTCAAGCTCAGCCTCTACCTTTGGTTTCATGGCATACGGCACAGGTCGTTGTTTAAAAAACCTTGACAGTGCCTCCTTGTCGACATAAATCTTAGCTGGGGGGCCATTAAATGTTCCAAGTTCTTCCTTGAACATGTTCTCATGTTCAATCAACACGTCTTGCACAGACAATTGTTTGCCTCCCTCGAGCTGATTTATTGCTCCCCAATCTAATTTAAGTTCTCGTATCCAGCCCCGACCTAACAAGTTTGGTCCAGAACCCGATACTACAACTACAGGTAGCTGTTCCACGGTGTCCCTGTGTTTCACAGTTACAATAGCTGTACCCAATGTTGCCACTCGTTCACCGGTATAGGTTTTAAGCTTCATAGAGCAAGACTTTAACTCTGGAACTTTTGCACGGTTCCACAATTTTGAGTACTCTTCCCTGTTCATTATGGTAACGCCACATCCAGTATCCACCTCAAAGTTCACCTTGGTGTCATTTACTATCAGTTGCAAAGTGATAGGATCCACTTTAGGAATGTCCTCTACCATACTATGCAATATGAACACTTCGTCTTCTTTCTCAGCTTCTCCACTGATGTGATGTGCTCCCTGTTTTTTCACTTCTCTAACTAAGTTTTGCTTTTCTCCCCCTTTTGGTTTGTATTCCTTTTCAGGGGCTTTTGCCCTGCATGCATGTTTTATATGTCCTTTTTCCCCACACTTGTGGCACTTTTCCTCCAGAAACCTGCATTCCCTTGCCAGATGATCTCCATTGCATCAATAACATGCTTTTATATGCTCACGTTGTGATTTCGGACTCATATTAAACTTGTGCTCAATAAACTGACTTCCAACTTGCTTTGTAGTAGACCAGTATGAACCTTGTATTTCTTGTACATCACGGTTAGCTGTCTCTATTAATTGAGCAAGTTCCAACGCTTTTTCCTACGTAAGCCCAGTCTCGGACAATAATCTCCTCTGCATGCGAGCATCCATTATTCCGCAAACCAGCCTATCTCTCAGCATGTCTTTCAAACTGTTCCCGTAATTGCAATGATGTGCCAGTTTTCTCAACACCGCTACATAATCCAACACAGACTCTCCCGGTATCCTGTTCCGTGAATTAAATTTGAAACGCTGTACAATCTCACTCAGTCTGGGATTGAAATGATCCTTCAGCAAATCCACTAATTCAGTAAATGAGCTGTCTCCCGGCTTATTAGGACTGCATAAGTTTCTCAGTAAACTATACGTCTGACTCCCCACGGAAGTGAGCAAAATAGCTCTCCTTTTCCCGACATCAACTATATCATTTGCCACAAAGAAATGCTCTAGTAACTCACAGTATTCGCTCCAGAGTTGTGTCTGAACATCAAAAGCAGAGAGCTGTCCTACCATAGCAGCCATGATTCAGATGCAGTGATCTTGTATTTTCCCGTCTTCAAGTTGAGATCTGTTAATCCTCGTCGCCAAATGTTAATCCGAGTGGTAAGGTCTAATAACTGAGAGGAGTGAGACTTCAGGCACCCAAAACTTAACGTTTTAATTACACAGTTAGGAGAGAACATCCCTTACAGGCTACAGGCATGCACTTCTAATTCTTACTGCACGATGCAAAAATGGAGGATCTTATGAGTCATACCCATAATGCAATTTTACTTTAAAACACTGGTAAATGAACCCTTAATATTTGTCTCCCTCTGGTGGATAACTTAAGCATTACATCCGAGATTACTATATTATTGAATGTGCAAGTTAAGGTAACTGACTGGCCTGTAGTTGCTGAGTTTATCTTTACACCCTTTTTCGAACAATGGTGTAGTATTTGTAATTCTCCAGACTTCTGGCACCATTCCTGTATCCAAGGAGGATTGGAATATTATGGCCAGTACCTTCGCGATTTCCGCCCTCAATTCCCTCAGCATCCTAGGATGCATCCCATCCGCTCCTGGTGATTTATCTACTTTATAAGTACAGCCAGCCTTTCTAATACCTCTTTTTCAATTTTATCCTATCAAGTGTCTCTACTACCTCCTCCTTCACTATCTCTATGGCAGCATCCTCTTCCTTGGTGAAGATAGATGGAATGTACTCATTTAGTACCTCAGCCATGTCCTCTGCCTCCATGTGTAGGTCTCCCTTTTGGTCTCCAATCGGCCCTACCCCTTCTCTTACTACCCGTTTACTATTTATATGCCTATAGAAGACTTTTCTATTATCTTTTATGTTGGCTGCCATTTTATTCTCATGTCCTCTCTTTGACTCTCTGATTTTCTTTTTCACTTCTCCTCTGACCTTTCTATATATAGCCTGATTCTCAGATGTATTTGCAATCTGACATCTGTCATATGCTCTCTTTTTCTACTTCATCATATTCTCTATCTGTTTCGTCATCCAGGGATGTCTGATTTTATTTGCCCTACCTTTCCCCCTCGTGGGAATGTACCTCGATTGTACCTGAACTATTCCTCTTTAAAGGCAGCCCATTGTTCCACTACAGTTTTGCCTGTCAATCTTTGATTCCAGTTTACCCGGGCCAGATCCGTTCTCATCCCACTGAAATTGGCTTTCCCCTAGTTAAACATTTTTACTCTAGATTGCTCCCTGTCCTTTTCCATAGCTAATCTAAACCTTATGATATTATGATCACTGTTCCCTAAATGTTCACCTGCTGACACTTGCTCCACTTGACCTACCTCATTCCCCAGGTAGACCTACTTCAATTCTTGCTTTGGGTCATTCCGAAACAAGGTGTGTAAATGAAAGAGCAACACCGATATTTTATGGATCAAGAGTTAAAATTAACAGCATGGATACATCAACAAGTCGAGTTTCTGGGATGTGGGCATCGCTGGCAAGGTCAGCATTTATTGCCCATCCGTAATTGCCCTTGAGAAGGTGGCGGTGAGCCACCTTCTTGAACCGCTGCAGTCCGTGTGGTGAAGGTGCTCCCACAGTGCTGTTAGGGAGGGAGTTCCAGGATTTTGACCCAGCGACGATGAAGGATTGGCAATATATTTCCATGTCAGGATGGTGTGTGACTTGGAGGGGAACTTGGAGGTGGTGGTGTTCCCATGCGCTTGCAGTAGAGGTCGCGGGTTTGGGAGCTGCTGCCGAAGAAGCCTTGGCGAGTTGCTGCAGTGCATCTTGTAGATGGTACACACTGCAGCCACGGTGCGCCGGTGGTGGAGGATGTGAATGTTTAAGGTGGTGAATGGGGTGACAATCAAGCGGCTGCTTTGTCCTGGATGGTGTCGAACTTGGTGAGTGTTGTTGGAGCTGCACTCATCCAGGTTTATCCAGCTTCCCCTTAAATGCATCTGTACTATTCACCTCAACCACTCCCTGTGGCAGCGAGTTCCTGTTCTCACCACTTTCTGGATAAAGAAGTTTCTCCTGAAATCCTTATTGGATTTATTAGTGACTATTTTAAGAATCGAAATAGATAAGGGAGAACCAGTGGATGTGGTGTATTTGGACTTTCAGAAGGCTTTCGATAAGGTCCCACATAAGAGATTAGCGTGCAAAATTAAGGCACATGGGATTGGGGGCAAGGTATTGACTTGGATAGAGAACTGGTTGGCGGACAGAAAGCAAAGAGTTGGAATAAACGGGTCGTTTTCCGAGTGGCAGGCAGTGACTAGTGGGGTACCGCAAGGATCGGTCCTAGGACCCCAGCTGTTCACAATATATATTAATGATCTGGACGAGGGAATTGGATGTAATATCTCCAAATTTGCAGAGGACACAAAGCTGGGTGGGAGAGTAAGCTGTGAGGAGGATGTCGTGAAACTCCAATACGATTTGGACAGGTTGGGTGATTGGGCAGAAACATGGCAAATGCACAATAATGTGGATAAATGTGAGGTTATCCACTTTGGTGGCAAAAACAGGAAGGCAGATTATTATTTGAATGGCAATAGATTGGGAGAAGGGGAAGTGCAAAGAGACCTGGGTGTTATTGTGCACCAGTCGCTGAAGGTAAGCATGCAGGTGCAGCAGGCGGTTAAGAAGGCAAATGGTATGTTGGCCTTCGTAGCAAGAGGGTTCGAGTACAAGAACAAGGATGTCTTGCTGCAGTTGTACAGGGCCTTGGTGAGACCGCACCTTGAGTATTGTGTGCAGTTTTGGTCACCTTACCTGAGGAAGGACGTTCTTGCCATGGAGGGAGTGCAGCGAAGATTCACCAGGCTGATACCTGGGATGGCAGGAATGACGTACGAGGAGAGATTGTGTCGATTGGGCTTGTACTCACTGGAGTTTAGAAGATTGAGAGGGGATCTCATCGAAACCTATAAAATTCTGTCAGGTCTGGACAGACTAGATGCAGAAAGGATGTTTCTGATGGCCGGGGAGTCCAGAACCAGGGGTCATAGTCTAAGGATAAGGGGTAAGCCATTTAGGACTGAAATGAGGAGGAATTTCTTCACCCAGAGAGTGGTGAACCTGTGGAATTCTCTGCCACAGAGGGCGGTGGAGGCCAGTTCATTAAATATATTCAAGAAAGAGTTGGATATATTTCTTGAGGCTAAAGAGATCAAGGGATATGGGGAGAAAGCAGGGACAGGGTACTGAATTTGGATGATCAGCCATGATCTCATTGAATGGCGGAGCAGGCTCGAAGGGCCGAATGGCCTACTCCTGCTCCTTTCTTCTATGTTTCTATGTTGCAGTAAGACCAGCCCACGTACAGCTCAGAGCTCATTTACATACCCATAATGCTGTGCATAGTTCTTGGCCAAAAAGAAGCAAAATAATCTTCCTTGTCTTGACAGTGGTTTTCACAGAGGGTGAAGATTTCAGTTACTTTTCCTGATCTGCGGTGAGACGATTTCTCTGTATATTGTAGTGTATGTAACTGTTCTACCTTTAAGAGAACTAGTGTATGTAACCGTCCACCTTTAAGAGAACTATTTTAGGTGTGGCACTACTTTATCCTGGCTGCTGTATACTGTAATACCGACGGTGACCACATCGGTATATAAGTGCTGTGGCAGAATTTATTGGGCAGATTCGCCCTGACCTTCGAATAGTAAAGTCCTGTTTAAGTTACTCTTGTAGTCTGTGTATTACTTCGCTATACAACCCACAGACTTTACAGTGGCGACGAGTTCGATCTTATCCTGCGGCAACAATACTTCTGAAGAAGTAAACGAGCGTCGAGAAGAGGCACCCGCCCTCGTCGTTTTGCTGAGAGAAAACTCGAGTCTGCAGACCAAGAAAGGAGGAAGATTTCAAACACGAAGCCTTCCATCAGCAACAGGCACGGATTGTCCCTTCTGCCACGGTGGTGAGTGAGCCGATCAACACGAGAAGCAAGTCGGCCACGGTGACTGTGAGTAAAGGGAAAATAAAAACAAATAAACGGAGGATAAGGGCGGTGCACTCGACCACGGTCGAGGGGGAAAGGAGCCGGACAGAAGTCGGGCCCAGAGGCGCTGAGACTGGGGCAGCGTGGAGCAGAAGCCGCGGTACAAGTGGGCTGGGGAGCGTCGTGAGACGACTAGACCGCGACGGCGAAAAAGGCCGGACAAATACCGCGACCACGAGGCGCTGCAACCGGGATCGTAAGGCGCGGGAAGATATAAACATAAATAAGCCACGGAGAACTCAGCCACAGCCGGGGAGGAAAGCACCAGACTGCGAGAAGCTGGGAGGCGCGATTGGGGTGAAAAAGGCCAGACAGTGACTGAGGCCACGAAGCGCTGCGACCGGATCGTAAGGCGCGGGAAGAGATAAAAATAAATAAACCGCGGAGAACGCAGCCGCAGCCGGGGAGGAAGCACCGGACTGCGAGAGGCTGGGAGGAGCGATTGGGTGAAAAAGGTCGGACAGTGACCGAGGCCACGAAGCGCTGCGACCGGGATCGTAAGGCGCGGGAAGAGATAAAATAAATAAATCGCGGAGAACTCAGCCGCAGCCGGGGAGGGAAGCACCGGACTGCGAGAGGGCTGGGAGGCGCGATTGAGAGCCGCGCGAGCGGGAGAGACGGAGCCCAAGCGAGAGCCGCGCGAACGGGAGAGACAGAGCCCGAGAGAGAGCGAGCGAGAGCCGCGCGAGCGGGAGAGACAGAGCCCGAGGAAGACTGAGCGAGATCCAGCCCAGCGGCTGAGACCGTTCGCCGTCAACGGGTTGTACCCAGAGCCGGTTGCCCGGCCGAGAGAAGGGAATGCGCTGAAGCCGAAGCGCAGGCTGCGAACCCCGAAAGCCAGCGGCCGTCGCCCGAGGGAAAAGCTTACCCCTCCCGCCAGGGGAAGAAAAGCGGGAACCGCCATCTTGAAAGTGGGCGGGGAAAGAAGATAAGCGCGGGAAACCGCGGGAAGCCGCCAGTAGGCGGAGAAAAAGACAGAAGCGGGAACCGCCATTTTGAAAGGGGCGGGGAAAGAAGATAAGCGCGGGGAAACCGCCATCTTGGAAAAAAATTTTTTTTTTAAAAAGAGTTAAAGAAATATTTCGTTGTTGTTTATCAGGGAGGTGAAGATGCCTAAGCGTGGTAACATCAACGATTTCGATTCCGAGGTAGAAGATTGGGCCACATATGTAGAACGCATTGAGATATATTGTGAGGCCAATAAAATAGAGGATGATGATAAAGCTATAACCTTGCTAAACTCGATGGGGGCGAAGACATACGGGCTATTGAAGCATCTTCTAGCACCAGTTAAACCGACGGATCAAACCTTCGATAATATTGTTGCTGCTCTGAAGGATCACTTGAACCCCACACCGCTGATGTTGGCGGAACGATTCAAATTTTATGCGAGAACGCAACGGAAAGAGGAAAGCAACGCGGAATACTTGGTCGAACTGCGTAGGCTAGCGAAATACTGCCAGTTTGGAGGAAATCTGACAGAGGCATTGCGAGACAAGTTCATGTGCGGGTTGTCGAAGGAAGGAACGCAAAAGCGACTGCTCGAAGAGAACGACCTTACACTGGATAGGGCTATCCTTATTGCAGCATCACACGAAGCCGCAGCGAAAGGAACTGCGGAAATGCAGCTGAAGGCAGCGGTCCTCAGTGTGGATCAAATTACTTCGGGTGCAACGAAATGTTATCGTTGTGGGAAGACAACACACGACCAGAACCAATGCTGGTTTAAAAACCAGGACTGTAGGAAATGTGGCAAACTGGGTCACATAGCCAAAGTATGCCGGTCAGGGAAGAAGACCAACAACCAAAAAAAAAAGCCATCACAGGAAAAGTACAACAAAGTACACAAGGTGGTTGAGAAGAGTTCAGATGAACAGAATTCGGATTCAGACCCAAGCGGCCAGGAACTGGGTAGTCTGAGAATTCATAATGTGCGTAAGGAAGCTGACCTACAAACTATCTGGGTCATGCTAAAAATAGCCGGAGCCCAAGTGAGAATGGAATTGGACACTGGTTCAGCCCTATCAGTCATAAATCGAAGGGATTACAACCGGCTATTCTCACATATACCCTTGAGAGATACCAAGTTCGTATTGCAGACATACACGGGGCATAAAGTATACCCCATGGGAAAGATAAGAGTCAAGGTGAGAGACAGGGGCAAAGAACACCCCGGAATGGACTTATACGTACTACCTGAGGGAGGACCACCACTTCTAGGACGGGAGTGGATCAAGAAAATAGACATGGAATGGCACTACCTCAAAGCAATAACGAGTGAGGACTCGGGGCAGACAATCAGCTCAGACTCTGAAACGGATGACGATAAGACCAGCCCAAGCATGAAAGACAAGTCTAAAATGAACTTGCTGACTAAGGTTGGTAGAACGAATGTGGGCATAAAGGCTTATGCTCCAGAGGAGAACAAAGTTTCAGAACAGAATTCCTCTGAACAACAACAACATAGCTTGACAGAGAATTCTGAGTCTGTTCAAGTTACAGACATATATATTACTGAGGAACATCGAGCTCGAACGCAAACTTATTTCAGATTACGACAGCAATTAGAACAATTGAATTGCCGTCTCGAGCAAGAGATGAAAGCAATGAAAAAGTTCTATGATACCGAATGGGAGAATCTGGAAAGACAACAGAAGCAGCTGGGGAAGAAAAGGGAGCAGGAGCACACAAACCGTCTGCACGAGGAGGCCAAACGAATCAAAGCTGATTCGGCTTCTGAAGGGGCGTGCTCCAATCCGGTGGAACAAGATGTGCCGCAACTGAAGGCGCTGGTTAGCAGGTTGCAGGCAGAAAAAGCTGAGTTGGTCGACATGACTTCCGAGCTCCTACTGAAGTTGGGTGCAGCATCACCGGACGATTCATTTGTGGAAATTCGAATGATGGGGGCTGCGGATGATGGCGAAGTAGAAGCAGCAAAGGAGCCCCAGGACAAGGTTCTAAACAGCCCTGCAGCTAATGGAAAAGGGATGAGGACAGAAGAGTTAACAGTCAGCCAACTCCTCCAGGGCAAGGTTATAAACAGCCCTGTAGTTAATGGAAAAGGGATGATGGCAGAAGAGTTAACAGTCAGCCAACTCATTCATATGCTGAGGGATAAAACTCTAAAATGGGAAAAACTTAAATACGAGCCTCAATCTTCAAAGGGAAGGGAGCTCTCAAAAGTCATTGGAAGAGCTGAGGTGGCAACCCAGACTGAGAAGTCTGCAGCAGAACAGCCCTTGGATGCCAAAAGTACGCTGACGCACGGCAATGTAGAACAACAGAATACTGAAACAGCTACTTCAGTAGAGGGATTGAATAGTCCGATCAATCAATCTCCGAATGAAGTTGAAGTATTGAAATCACAAATGAGGTCATTAGTAAAAGACTTGCAGGAAGCCCAGAAAAAGCGGGATGAATCTGAACGCATGATGAAGTCTCTTCAGGACAGATGTCGGGATTTGGAACAAAAGTCGGCTAACGTCCAGCTGGGTAAGGAGGAAATAGAAGACCCTCTCGCTGGCCTAGCTCAGGACGACACCGAATATTACCATGATCTGTTGAGTGACACTGAATATTACGAGGACCTGGTCTGCCCAGCTTGTGCCGAGAACTCCCAAAGTGCCGAAATCAGGATGAATCACTTAAAGTCTAAGGAACATAGGGAGATGGTGGCGTTACAGCTGGCAGCTGACAATGGAGCCCCGAGAGTCTCCAAGAAGCAAAAAAGGAAAAGACGAAGCAGAAGATGATAACCATCTGAACCATTATTACCTCTACCCGATCACACACGTGGTCCCCCGAACGGAGCCAAATCAGTTGGAAAGTAGGAACATTTCCCAAGGCAATCCAACTGTTTTTTGTTTGTTTTAAAAAGTCAGCAATGCTGGTTCAGAAGTGATGGAAGTAAAGCTGTTAAGTCTAGGGAAGGACTATGGGATGAGTCCCTCTAGCAAGGTGACCCGACTATACCACGGAGGCGTGGTCCGGACCGAGTCAAGAAGATCAGAGACTGAATCTGTGAACTGTTTCCCGCAGAGACTGAATCTGTGAACTGTTTCCGCAGAGACTACCTCTGTGAACTGTTGTAACATGAAGTTGGATATGTTATGATGTTATGTTAATGGGGAATAAATATGTTGTAAGCTAAAAAGGGAGGATTGTAGTGTATGTAACTGTTCTATCTTTAAGAGAACTAGTGTATGTAACCGTCCACCTTTAAGAGAACTATTTTAGGTGTGGCACTACTTTATCCTGGCTGCTGTATACTGTAATACCGACGGTGACCACACCAGTATATAAGTGCTGTGGCAGAATTTATTGGGCAGATTCGCCCTGACCTTCGAATAGTAAAGTCCTGTTTAAGTTATTCTTGTAGTCTGTGTATTACTTCGCTATACAACCCACAGACTTTACATATATCAGTTCCAACAGCTCAGTACAACCTTAAAGAGGTGTGTCACCGCCTGGGTGTGAGGAGCTGAGTGTGGTTGTTTAGTACGCTCTGGTATCTCTTCAAAGTGTATAAATCTTTTGCCTTTCAATAAAGATTTTTGTGGAGAGGAGCTTTCAGAGTTTGAAGTAATTTTTTGAGGCCCTGCTTCTTGTGGGGCTGTCTAAATGCTGAAAGAAAGATTTATATTCATTCAATTATTATAGACATTTCGGGTGAACCCTTTTTCAGAACTGGAAAGGAAGTGAAATAGATTGAAGGCAGGGCTGCGATAGAACAAAAGAAGTGAATAGACATTAAGAGGTATTCAAAATGAGACGAGATGGTGATAGGACAGTGGAGACAAAAGATGGCTCAGATTAGGTGTGAAGTGTACTGGCAGGATGAGAGACAGCTGCCATGTGGGAGAGAGAAAAAAAGGAAAGGGGGGGAAAACAAATATAAGTAAAAATGTAATAGAGGCCGAGGTTATGATCTGAAATTGTTGAACTCGATATTGAGTCCGGAAAGCTGCAAAGTGCCTAATCGGAAGATGAGGTGCTGTTCTTTGAGTTTACGTTGAGCTTCCGTGGAACATAAGAACATAAGAAATAGGAGCAGGAGTAGGCCAATCGGCCCCTCGAGCCTGCTCCGCCATTCAATAAGATCATGGCTGATCTGATCCTAACCGCCAATCCACTATCACAGAACCATCTCCTGAATCTAACAGAATTAGACACACGAAATAGGAGCAGGATCAGGCTACACGGCCCCTCGGCCCGCTCCGCTACCCACAGGGCCATGACCGATCCGAACCTAGACTCATGTTCAAATTCCTGCCCGCTCCCCGTAACCTTTAATTCCCTTTACTTCTAGGAAACTGTCTATTTTTGTTTTAAATTTATGTAATGATGTAGCTTCTACAGCTTTTTGGGGCAGCATATTCCATGGACCTACCACCCTCTGAGTGAAGTAGTTCCTCCTCATCTCAGTTTTGAAAGAGCAGCCCCTTATTCTAAGACTATGTCCCCTAGTTCTAGTTTCACCCATCATCGGGAACATCTTCCCCGCATCCACCCGATCCAACCCCTTCACAATCTTATATGTTTCAATAAGATCGCCTCTCATTCTTCTGAACTCCAATGAGTAGAGTCCCAATCTACTCAACCTCTCCTCATATGTCCATCCCCTCATCCCCGGGATTAACCGAGTGAACCTTCTTTGTACTGACTCGAGAGCAAGTATGTCCTTTCTTAAGTATGGACACCAAAACTGTACGCAGTATTCCAGATGCGGTCTCACCAATACCTTGTACAACTGAAGCAATACCTCCTTATTGTTATATTCTATCCCCCTAGCAATGAAAGCCAACATTCCATTGGCCTTCTTAATCACTTGCTGCACCTGCATACTAACCTTTTGAGTTTCGTGCACCAGGACCCCCAGATCCCTTTGTACTTCAGTACTTTCCAGTTTCTTGCCATTAAGATAATAACTTGCTCTACGATTTTTCCTGCCAAAGTGCATAACCTCACACTTTCCAGTATTGTATTCCATCTGCCAAATCTCTGCCCACTTACTTAGCCTGCCTATGACCCCTTGCAGGTTTTTTATGTCCTCCTCACTCACTACTTTCCCTCCCATCTTAGTATCATCTGCAAACTTTGATATGTTACACTCGGTCCCCTCCTCCAAATCGTTAATATAGATTGTAAAGAGTTGGGGACCCAGAACTGACCCCTGCGGAACACCACTAGTTACTGATTGCCAGTCTGAGAATGAACCATTTATCCCAACTCTCTGCCTTCTGTTAGATAGCCAATCCTCTATCCATGCCAGAATATTACCCCCAATCCCGTGATTTTTTATCTTAAGCAATAATCTTTTGTGTGGCACCTTGTCAAATGCCTTTTGGAAGTCTAAATACGCTACGTCCACTGGTTCCCCTTTATCCACCCTATACGTTACTTCCTCAAAGAACTCCAGCAAATTTGTCAAACATGACTTCCCCTTCATAAAACCATGCTGACTTTGTCCTATTAAATTATGATTATCCAAATGTCCTGTTACTGTCTCCTTAATAATGGACTCCAAAATTTCACCTACCACAGATGTTAGGCTAACCGGTCTATAGTTTCCAGCCTTCTGTCTACTGCCCTTTTTAAATAAGGGTGTTACATTAGCAGTTTTCCAGTCTGCCGGGACCTTTGCCGAGTCCAGGGAGTTTTGGAAAATTATTACCAATGCATCCACAATCCCTACCGCCACTTCCCTCAAGACCCTAGGATGTAAGCCATCAGGTCCAGGTGATTTATCCGCCTTGAGTCCCATTATTTTACCGAGTACCACTTCCTTAGTGATTTTGATCGTGTTTAGCTCCTCCCCCCCTTTAGCCCCCTGTTTGTCCAGTGTTGGGATATTCTTAGTGTCTTCTACTGTAAAGACTGATGTAAAATATTCATTCAGTGTTCTTGCCATCTCCATATTTCCCACCATTAATTTCCCGGTCTCATCCTCTAAGGGACCAACATTTACTTTAGCCACCCTTTTTCTTTTTATATAACTATAAAAACTCTTACTATCTGTTTTTATATTTTTTGCTAATTTACTTTCATAATCTATCTTCCCTTTCTTAATCAATCTTTTTGTTATTTTTTGCTGTCTTTTAAAGTTTTCCCAATCCTCTATCCTCCCACTAGATTTGGCTACCTTATATGCCCTTGTTTTTAGTCGAATACTATCCTTAATTTCTTTACTTAGCCACGGATGGCTGTCTTTTCTTTTACACCCTTTTCTTCTCAGTGGAATATATATTTTTTGGAAGTTGTAAAATAACTCCTTAAATGTACACCACTGATCATGTATCGTCTTACCCTTTAATCTATTTTCCCAATCCACTCTACTCAATTCCGCTCTCATACCTTCATAGTCTCCTTTATTCAAGCTTAGCACGCTTGTTTGAGATCCAACCTTCTCACCCTCTAATTGAATATGGAATTCAACCATGTTATGGTCACTCATTCCAAGGGGATCCTTTACTAGGACATTTTTAATTAATCCCGTCTCATTACACAGGACCAGATCTAAGGTTGCTTGCCCCCTGGTCGGTTCAGTTACATACTGCTCAAGAAACCCATCCCTAATACACTCAATGAACTTATCCTCAAGGCAGCCCTGCCCAATTTGATTTGTCCAATTAATATGATAGTTAAAATCCCCCATAATTATAGATGTTCCCTTATTACAAGCCTCAACTATTTCCTGATTGATACTCAGTCCAACAGAGTTGCCACTGTTCGGAGGCCTATAGACTACGCCCACTATTGTTTTTTCCCCCTTATTATTCCTTACCTCCACCCAGACTGTTTCATTATCCAGCTCTTTTGACCCAATATCATTTCTCTATATTACAGTGATTCCTTCCTTTATTAACATAGCCACCCCACCTCCCCTTCCTTCCTGCCTGTCCTTCCTGATCGTTAAATAACCTGGTATGTTTAATTCCCAGGCATTGTCACCCTGCAGCCATGTTTCTGTAATGGCCACAAGATCATACCCATATGTAGTTATTTGTGCCATTAACTCGTCTATTTTGTTACGAATGCTACGTGCATTCAGATAGAGAACTTTCAAAGATGTTTTGTGACACTTAGTTCCTGCTTTTGCCCTTTTTATTACTTTACCTTTTACTCCATACCTTCTGCCCCTTCCTGACATGCTCTGGTTTTTAATTTCCCCACTGCTACCTAAGTCTATGACCTTCTCTGTTGTCATTTTTATTATTTGCTCTCTAGGAACCTCCCCCCCACTAGTTAGTTTAAAGCCCTCTCTACAGCCCTAGTTATATGATCCGCCAGGACTCTAGTCCCAGCACTGGCCAAGTGAAGCCCGTCCTGATGGAACAGCTCCCTCCTGCCCCAGTACTGGTGCCAGTGTCCCAGGAAGCAAAACCCATTTCTCCCACACCAGTCTTTGAGCCACGCATTTAACTCTCTAATTTTATTTGTCCTAGCCAAATTCGCTCGTGGCTCAGGTAATAATCCAGAGATTATTACCCTTGTGGTTCTGCTTTTTAATTTGGCCCCTAGCTGCTCAAACTCCCTCAGCAGAACCTCCTTCCTTGTCCTATCTATGTCATTGGTACCAACATGGACCACGACAACTGGACCCTCCCCCTCCCACTCCAAGTTTCTCTCCAGCCCAGAGGAGATGTCCTTAACCCTGGCACCGGGTAGGCAACACAGCCTTCGGGACTCTCGCTCTCGGCTGCAAAGAACTCTATCTATCCCCCTAACGATACTATCCCCTACCACTACAACATTTCTTTTCACTCCCCCCACTTGAATGGCCCCCTGCTCCACGGTGCTGTGGCCAGATTGCTCATCCTCCCTGCAGTCCCTGCTCCTGTCCCCACAGGGAGTAAGAGCCTCGAACCTGTTGGACAAGTGCAAGGGCTGCGGCTCCTCCAACACTACCTCCTGGATCCCCGTACCTGCCTCACTTCTAGTCACACCATCCTGACCCTGGCCACGGACTACATCTGCATTAATTAATCTAATTGGTGTGACTACCTCGTGATACACAGAGTCCAGGTAACTCTCCCCCTCCCTGATGTGTCTCAGTATTTGAAGCTCGGACTCCAGCTCTTCAACACGGAGCCGGAATTCCTCGAGCAGCCAACACTTACTGCAAATGTGATCACCGTGAGCATCAATGGTGTTCACCAGCTCCCACATATTGCAGCAGCAACACATCGCTTGATCTCCCATTCTATGTAATTAATTAAATGCATTAATATTATTCTTAAATATCCTCTGCCCCGATTCTAGATGGTGAATATCACAACTTAGAACTATAAACCAAAGAGATTTAAGCTTAAAAGGGAGAAATACTTACCAACCAATCACTTACCCGCTTTCTGGTGACGTTACACTCGGAACAATGCAAGAGGCCAAGGACGGTGAGGTCCGAGTGGGAATGGAGCGGTGAATTAAAATGACAGGCGACCGGAAGCTCGGGGTCACCCTTACGGAATGTACCTCGATTGTACCCGAACTATTTCCTCTTTAAGTGTGAGGAGCTGAATCTGTTCAATCAGTACACTCTGGTTTTTCTACTTCATCATATTCTCTATCTGTTTCGTCATCCAGGGATGTCTGATTTTATTTGCCCTACCTTTCTCCCTCGTGGGAATGTACCTCGATTGTACCCGAACTATTCCTCTTTAAAGGCAGCCCATTGTTCCACTACAGTTTTGCCTGTCAATCTTTGATTCCAGTTTACCCGGGCCAGATCCGTTCTCATCCCACTGAAATTGGCTTTCCCCTAGTTAAACATTTTTACTCTAGATTGCTCCCTGTCCTTTTCCATAGCTAATCTAAACCTTATGATATTATGATCACTGTTCCCTAAATGTTCACCTGCTGACACTTGCTCCACTTGACCTACCTCATTCCCCAGGTAGACCTACATCAATCCTTGCTTTGGGTCATTCCGAAACAAGGTGTGTAAATGAAAGAGCAACACCGATATTTTATGGATCAAGAGTTAAAATTAACAGCATGGATACATCAACAAGTCTAGTTTCTGGGATGTGGGCATCGTTGGCAAGGTCAGCATTTATTGCCCATCCCTAATTGCCCTTGAGAAGGTGGCAGTGAGCCACCTTCTTGAACCGCTGCAGTCCGTGTGGTGAAGGTGCTCCCACAGTGCTGTTAGGGAGGGAGTTCCAGGATTTTGACCCAGCGACGATGAAGGATTGGCAATATATTTCCATGTCAGGATGGTGTGTGACTTGGAGGGGAACTTGGAGGTGGTGGTGTTCCCATGCGTCTGCAGTAGAGGTCGCGGGTTTGGGAGGTGCTGCCGAAGAAGCCTTGGCGTGTTGCTGCAGTGCATCTTGTAGATGGTACACACTGCAGCCACGGTGCACCGGTGGTGGAGGATGTGAATGTTTAAGGTGGTGAATGGGGTGACAATCAAGCGGCTGCTTTGTCCTAGATGGTGTCGAGCTTCGTGAGTGTTGTTGGAGCTGCACTCATCCAGGTTTATCCAGCTTCCCCTTAAATGCATCTGTACTATTCACCTCAACCACTCCCTGTGGCAGCGAGTTCCTGTTCTCAACACTTTCTGGGTAAAGAAGTTTCTCCTGAAATCCTTATTAGATTTATTAGTGACTATTTTAAGAATCGAAATAGATAAGGGAGAACCAGTGGATGTGGTGTATTTGGACTTTCAGAAGGCTTTCGATAAGGTCCCACATAAGAGATTAGCATGCAAAATTAAGGCACATGGGATTGGGGGCAAGGTATTGAATTGGATAGAGAACTGGTTGGCGGACAGAAAGCAAACAGTTGGAATAAACGGGTCATTTTCCGAGTGGCAGGCAGTGACTATTGGGGTACCGCAAGGATCGGTCCTAGGACCCCAGCTGTTCACAATATATATTAATGATCTGGACGAGGGAATTGGATGTAACATCTCCAAATTTGCAGAGGACACAAAGCTGGGTGGGAGAGTAAGCTGTGAGGAGGATGTCGTGAAACTCCAGTACGATTTGGACAGGTTGGGTGATTGGGCAGAAACATGGCAAATGCACTATAATGTGGATAAATGTGAGGTTATCCACTTTGGTGGCAAAAACAGGAAGGCAGATTATTATTTGAATGGCAATAGATTGGGAGAAGGGGAAGTGCAAAGAGACCTGGGTGTTATTGTGCACCAGTCGCTGAAGGTAAGCACGCAGGTGCAGCAGGCGGCTAAGAAGGCAAATGGTATGTTGGCCTTCGTAGCAAGAGGGTTCGAGTACAAGAACAAGGATGTCTTGCTGCAGTTGTACAGGGCCTTGGTGAGACCGCACCTTGAGTATTGTGTGCAGTTTTGGTCACCTTACCTGAGGAAGGACGTTCTTGCCATGGAGGGAGCGCAGCGAAGATTCACCAGGCTGATACCTGGGATGGCAGGAATGACGTACGAGGAGAGATTGTGTCGATTGGGCTTGTACTCACTGGAGTTTAGAAGATTGAGAGGGGATCTCATCGAAACCTATAAAATTCTGTCAGGTCTGGACAGACTAGATGCAGAAAGGATGTTTCTGATGGCCGGGGAGTCCAGAACCAGGGGTCATAGTCTAAGGATAAGGGGTAAGCTATTTAGGACTGAAATGAGGAGGAATTTCTTCACCCAGAGAGTGGTGAACCTGTGGAATTCTCTGCCACAGAGGGCGGTGGAGGCCAGTTCATTAAATATATTCAAGAAAGAGTTGGATATATTTCTTGAGGCTAAAGGGATCAAGGGATATGGAGAGAAAGCAGGGACAGGGTACTGAATTTGGATGATCAGCCATGATCTCATTGAATGGCGGAGCAGGCTCGAAGGGCCGAATGGCCTACTCCTGCTCCTTTCTTCTATGTTTCTATGTTGCAGTAAGACCAGCCCACGTACAGCTCAGAGCTCATTTACATACCCATAATGCTGTGCATAGTTCTTGGCCAAAAAGAAGCAAAATAATCTTCCTTGTCTTGACAGTGGTTTTCACAGAGGGTGAAGATTTCAGTTACTTTTCCTGATCTGCGGTGAGACGATTTCTCTGTATATCAGTTCCAACAGCTCAGTACAACCTTAAAGAGGTGTGTCACCGCCTGGGTGTGAGGAGCTGAATCTAATCATTTAGTATACTCTGGTTTCTCTTCAAATCGTATAAATCTTTCGCCTTTTACTAAAGATTTCCGTGGAGAGGAGCATTCTGAGTTTGAAGTAATTTTTTGAGGCCCTGCTTCTTGTGGGGCTGTCTAAATGCTGAAAGAAAGATTTATATTCATTCAAATGCTGGAAAAACTCAGCAGGCCAGGCAACATCCGTGGAGAGAAGTTATAGTTGACATTTCGGGTGAACCCTTTTTCAGAACTGGAAAGGAAGTGAAATAGATCCAAGGCAGGGCTGCGATAGAACAAAAGAAGTGAATAGACATTAAGAGGTATTCAAAACGAGACGAGATGGTGATAGGACAGTGGAGACAAAAGATGGCTCAGATTAGGTGTGAAATGTACTGGCAGGATGAGAGACAGCTGCCATGTGGGAGAGAGAAAAAAAGGAAAGGGGGGGGAAACAAATATAAGTAAAAATGTAATAGGGACCGAGGTTATGATCTGAAATTGTTGAACTCGATATTGAGTCCGGAAAGCTGCAAAGTGCCTAATCGGAAGATGAGGTGCTGTTCTTTGAGTTTACGTTGAGCTTCCGTGGAACAATGCAAGAGGCCAAGGACGGTGAGGTCCGAGTGGGAATGGAGCGGTGAATTAAAATGACAGGCGACCGGAAGCTCGGGGTCACCCTTACGGAATGTACCTCAATTGTACCCGAACTATTTCCTCTTTAAGTGTGAGGAGCTGAATCTGTTCAATCAGTACACTCTGGTTTTTCTACTTCATCATATTCTCTATCTGTTTCGTCATCCAGGGATGTCTGATTTTATTTGCCCTACCTTTCTCCCTCGTGGGAATGTACCTCGATTGTACCCAAACTATTCCTCTTTAAAGGCAGCCCATTGTTCCACTACAGTTTTGCCTGTCAATCTTTGATTCCAGTTTACCCGGGCCAGATCCGTTCTCATCCCACTGAAATTGGCTTTCCCCTAGTTAAACATTTTTACTCTAGATTGCTCCCTGTCCTTTTCCATAGCTAATCTAAACCTTATGATATTATGATCACTGTTCCCTAAATGTTCACCTGCTGACACTTGCTCCACTTGACCTATCTCATTCCCCAGGTAGACCTACTTCAATTCTTGCTTTGGGTCATTCCGAAACAAGGTGTGTAAATGAAAGAGCAACACCGATATTTTATGGATCAAGAGTTAAAATTAACAGCATGGATACATCAACAAGTCTAGTTTCTGGGATGTGGGCGTCGCTGGCAAGGTCAGCATTTATTGCCCATCCCTAATTGCCCTTGAGAAGGTGGCAGTGAGCCACCTTCTTGAACCGCTGCAGTCCGTGTGGTGAAGGTGCTCCCACAGTGCTGTTAGGGAGGGAGTTCCAGGATTTTGACCCAGCGACGATGAAGGATTGGCAATATATTTCCCTTTCAGGATGGTGTGTGACTTGGAGGGGAACTTGGAGGTGGTGGTGTTCCCATGCGCCTGCAGTAGAGGTCGCGGGTTTGGGAGCTGCTGCCGAAGAAGCCTTGGCGAGTTGCTGCAGTGCATCTTGTAGATGGTACACACTGCAGCCACGGTGCGCCGGTGGTGGAGGATGTGAATGTTTAAGGTGGTGAATGGGGTGACAATCAAGCGGCTGCTTTGTCCTGGATGGTGTCGAGCTTCGTGAGTGTTGTTGGAGCTGCACTCATCCAGGTTTATCCAGCTTCCCCTTAAATGCATCTGTACTATTCACCTCAACCACTCCCTGTGGCAGCGAGTTCCTGTTCTCACCACTTTCTGGATAAAGAAGTTTCTCCTGAAATCCTTATTAGATTTATTAGTGACTATTTTAAGAATCGAAATAGATAAGGGAGAACCAGTGGATGTGGTGTATTTGGACTTTCAGAAGGCTTTCGATAAGGTCCCACATAAGAGATTAGCGTGCAAAATTAAGGCACATGGGATTGGGGGCAAGGTATTGACTTGGATAGAGAACTGGTTGGCGGACAGAAAGCAAAGAGTTGGAATAAACGGGTCGTTTTCCGAGTGGCAGGCAGTGACTAGTGGGGTACCGCAAGGATCGGTCCTAGGACCCCAGCTGTTCACAATATATATTAATGATCTGGCCGAGGGAATTGGATGTAATATCTCCAAATTTGCAGAGGACACAAAGCTGGGTGGGAGAGTAAGCTGTGAGGAGGATGTCGTGAAACTCCAGTACGATTTGGACAGGTTGGGTGATTGGGCAGAAACATGGCAAATGCACTATAATGTGGATAAATGTGAGGTTATCCACTTTGGTGGCAAAAACAGGAAGGCAGATTATTATTTGAATGGCAATAGATTGGGAGAAGGGGAAGTGCAAAGAGACCTGGGTGTTATTGTGCACCAGTCGCTGAAGGTAAGCATGCAGGTGCAGCAGGCGGTTAAGAAGGCAAATGGTATGTTGGCCTTCGTGGCAAGAGGGTTTGAGTACAAGAACAAGGAAGTCTTGCTGCAGTTGTACAGGGCCTTGGTGAGACCGCACCTTGAGTATTGTGTGCAGTTTTGGTCACCTTACCTGAGGAAGGACGTTCTTGCCATGGAGGGAGTGCAGCGAAGATTCACCAGGCTGATACCTGGGATGGCAGGAATGACGTACGAGGAGAGATTGTGTCGATTGGGCTTGTACTCACTGGAGTTTAGAAGATTGAGAGGGGATCTCATCGAAACCTATAAAATTCTGTCAGGTCTGGACAGACTAGATGCAGAAAGGATGTTTCTGATGGCCGGGGAGTCCAGAACCAGGGGTCATAGTCTAAGGATAAGGGGTAAGCCATTTAGGACTGAAATGAGGAGGAATTTCTTCACCCAGAGAGTGGTGAACCTGTGGAATTCTCTGCCACAGAGGGTGGTGGAGGCCAGTTCATTAAATATATTCAAGAAAGAGTTGGATATATTTCTTGAGGCTAAAGGGATCAAGGGATAAGGGGAGAAAGCAGGGACAGGGTACTGAATTTGGATGATCAGCCATGATCTCATTGAATGGCGGAGCAGGCTCGAAGGGCCGAATGGCCTACTCCTGCTCCTTTCTTCTATGTTTCTATGTTGCAGTAAGACCAGCCCACGTACAGCTCAGAGCTCATTTACATACCCATAATGCTGTGCATAGTTCTTGGCCAAAAAGAAGCAAAATAATCTTCCTTGTCTTGACAGTGGTTTTCACAGAGGGTGAAGATTTCAGTTACTTTTCCTGATCTGCGGTGAGACGATTTCTCTGTATATCAGTTCCAACAGCTCAGTACAACCTTAAAGAGGTGTGTCACCGCCTGGGTGTGAGGAGCTGAATCTAATCATTTAGTATACTCTGGTTTCTCTTCAAATCGTATAAATCTTTCGCCTTTTACTAAAGATTTCCGTGGAGAGGAGCATTCCGAGTTTGAAGTAATTTTTTGAGGTCCTGCTTCTTGTGGGGCTGTCTAAATGCTGAAAGAAAGATTTATATTCATTCAAATGCTGGAAAAACTCAGCAGGCCCGGCAACATCTGTGGAGAGAAGTTATAGTTGACATTTCGGGTGAACCCTTTTTCAGAACTGAAAAGGAAGTGAAATAGATCCAAGGCAGGGCTGCGATAGAACAAAAGAAGTGAATAGACATTAAGAGGTATTCAAAACGAGACGAGATGGTGATAGGACAGTGGAGACAAAAGATGGCTCAGATTAGGTGTGAAATGTATTGGCAGGATGAGAGACAGCTGCCATGTGCGGAGAGAGAAAAAAAGGAAAGGGGGGGGAAACAAATATAAGTAAAAATGTAATAGGGACCGAGGTTATGATCTGAAATTGTTGAACTCGATATTGAGTCCGGAAAGCTGCAAAGTGCCTAATCGGAAGATGAGGTGCTGTTCTTTGAGTTTACGTTGAGCTTCCGTGGAACAATGCAAGAGGCCAAGGACGGTGAGGTCCGAGTGGGAATGGAGCGGTGAATTAAAATGACAGGCGACCGGAAGCTCGGGGTCACCCTTACGGAATGTACCTCGATTGTACCCGAACTATTTCCTCTTTAAGTGTGAGGAGCTGAATCTGTTCAATCAGTACACTCTGGTTTTTCTACTTCATCATATTCTCTATCTGTTTCGTCATCCAGGGATGTCTGATTTTATTTGCCCTACCTTTCTCCCTCGTGGGAATGTACCTCGATTGTACCCGAACTATTCCTCTTTAAAGGCAGCCCATTGTTCCACTACAGTTTTGCCTGTCAATCTTTGATTCCAGTTTACCCGGGCCAGATCCGTTCTCATCCCACTGAAATTGGCTTTCCCCTAGTTAAACATTTTTACTCTAGATTGCTCCCTGTCCTTTTCCATAGCTAATCTAAACCTTATGATATTATGATCACTGTTCCCTAAATGTTCACCTGCTGACACTTGCTCCACTTGACCTATCTCATTCCCCAGGTAGACCTACTTCAATTCTTGCTTTGGGTCATTCCGAAACAAGGTGTGTAAATGAAAGAGCAACACCGATATTTTATGGATCAAGAGTTAAAATTAACAGCATGGATACATCAACAAGTCTAGTTTCTGGGATGTGGGCGTCGCTGGCAAGGTCAGCATTTATTGCCCATCCCTAATTGCCCTTGAGAAGGTGGCAGTGAGCCACCTTCTTGAACCGCTGCAGTCCGTGTGGTGAAGGTGCTCCCACAGTGCTGTTAGGGAGGGAGTTCCAGGATTTTGACCCAGCGACGATGAAGGATTGGCAATATATTTCCCTTTCAGGATGGTGTGTGACTTGGAGGGGAACTTGGAGGTGGTGGTGTTCCCATGCGCCTGCAGTAGAGGTCGCGGGTTTGGGAGCTGCTGCCGAAGAAGCCTTGGCGAGTTGCTGCAGTGCATCTTGTAGATGGTACACACTGCAGCCACGGTGCGCCGGTGGTGGAGGATGTGAATGTTTAAGGTGGTGAATGGGGTGACAATCAAGCGGCTGCTTTGTCCTGGATGGTGTCGAGCTTCGTGAGTGTTGTTGGAGCTGCACTCATCCAGGTTTATCCAGCTTCCCCTTAAATGCATCTGTACTATTCACCTCAACCACTCCCTGTGGCAGCGAGTTCCTGTTCTCACCACTTTCTGGATAAAGAAGTTTCTCCTGAAATCCTTATTAGATTTATTAGTGACTATTTTAAGAATCGAAATAGATAAGGGAGAACCAGTGGATGTGGTGTATTTGGACTTTCAGAAGGCTTTCGATAAGGTCCCACATAAGAGATTAGCGTGCAAAATTAAGGCACATGGGATTGGGGGCAAGGTATTGACTTGGATAGAGAACTGGTTGGCGGACAGAAAGCAAAGAGTTGGAATAAACGGGTCGTTTTCCGAGTGGCAGGCAGTGACTAGTGGGGTACCCAAGGATCGGTCCTAGGACCCCAGCTGTTCACAATATATATTAATGATCTGGACGAAGGAATTGGATGTAATATCTCCAAATTTGCAGAGGACACAAAGCTGGGTGGGAGAGTAAGCTGTGAGGAGGATGTCGTGAAACTCCAGTACGATTTGGACAGGTTGGGTGATTGGGCAGAAACATGGCAAATGCACTATAATGTGGATAAATGTGAGGTTATCCACTTTGGTGGCAAAAACAGGAAGGCAGATTATTATTTGAATGGCAATAGATTGGGAGAAGGGGAAGTGCAAAGAGACCTGGGTGTTATTGTGCACCAGTCGCTGAAGGTAAGCATGCAGGTGCAGCAGGCGGTTAAGAAGGCAAATGGTATGTTGGCCTTCGTAGCAAGAGGGTTCGAGTACAAGAACAAGGATGTCTTGCTGCAGTTGTACAGGGCCTTGGTGAGACCGCACCTTGAGTATTGTGTGCAGTTTTGGTCACCTTACCTGAGGAAGGACGTTCTTGCCATGGAGGGAGTGCAGCGAAGATTCACCAGGCTGATACCTGGGATGGCAGGAATGACGTACGAGGAGAGATTGTGTCGATTGGGCTTGTACTCACTGGAGTTTAGAAGATTGAGAGGGGATCTCATCGAAACCTATAAAATTCTGTCAGGTCTGGACAGACTAGATGCAGAAAGGATGTTTCTGATGGCCGGGGAGTCCAGAACCAGGGGTCATAGTCTAAGGATAAGGGGTAAGCCATTTAGGACTGAAATGAGGAGGAATTTCTTCACCCAGAGAGTGGTGAACCTGTGGAATTCTCTGCCACAGAGGGTGGTGGAGGCCAGTTCATTAAATATATTCAAGAAAGAGTTGGATATATTTCTTGAGGCTAAAGGGATCAAGGGATATGGAGAGAAAGCAGGGACAGGGTACTGAATTTGGATGATCAGCCATGATCTCATTGAATGGCGGAGCAGGCTCGAAGGGCCGAATGGCCTACTCCTGCTCCTTTCTTCTATGTTTCTATGTTGCAGTAAGACCAGCCCACGTACAGCTCAGAGCTCATTTACATACCCATAATGCTGTGCATAGTTCTTGGCCAAAAAGAAGCAAAATAATCTTCCTTGTCTTGACAGTGGTTTTCACAGAGGGTGAAGATTTCAGTTACTTTTCCTGATCTGCGGTGAGACGATTTCTCTGTATATCAGTTCCAACAGCTCAGTACAACCTTAAAGAGGTGTGTCACCGCCTGGGTGTGAGGAGCTGAATCTGATCATTTAGTATACTCTGGTTTCTCTTCAAATCGTATAAATCTTTCGCCTTTTACTAAAGATTTCTGTGGAGAGGAGCATTCCGAGTTTGAAGTAATTTTTTGAGGCCCTGCTTCTTGTGGGGCTGTCTAAATGCTGAAGGAAAGATTTATATTCATTCAAATGCTGGAAAAACTCAGCAGGCCAGGCAACATCCGTGGAGAGAAGTTATAGTTGACATTTCGGGTGAACCCTTTTTCAGAACTGGAAAGGAAGTGAAATAGATCCAAGGCAGGGCTGCGATAGAACAAAAGAAGTGAATAGACATTAAGAGGTATTCAAAACGAGACGAGATGGTGATAGGACAGTGGAGACAAAAGATGGCTCAGATTAGGTGTGAAATGTACTGGCAGGATGAGAGACAGCTGCCATGTGGGAGAGAGAAAAAAAGGAAAGGGGGGGGAAACAAATATAAGTAAAAATGTAATAGGGACCGAGGTTATGATCTGAAATTGTTGAACTCGATATTGAGTCCGGAAAGCTGCAAAGTGCCTAATCGGAAGATGAGGTGCTGTTCTTTGAGTTTACGTTGAGCTTCCGTGGAACAATGCAAGAGGCCAAGGACGGTGAGGTCCGAGTGGGAATGGAGCGGTGAATTAAAATGACAGGCGACCGGAAGCTCGGGGTCACCCTTACGGAATGTACCTCGATTGTACCCGAACTATTTCCTCTTTAAGTGTGAGGAGCTGAATCTGTTCAATCAGTACACTCTGATTTTTCTACTTCATCATATCCTCTATCTGTTTCGTCATCCAGGGATGTCTGATTTTATTTGCCCTACCTTTCTCCCTCGTGGGAATGTACCTCGATTGTACCCGAACTATTCCTCTTTAAAGGCAGCCCATTGTTCCACTACAGTTTTGCCTGTCAATCTTTGATTCCAGTTTACCCGGGCCAGATCCGTTCTCATCCCACTGAAATTGGCTTTCCCCTAGTTAAACATTTTTACTCTAGATTGCTCCCTGTCCTTTTCCATAGCTAATCTAAACCTTATGATATTATGATCACTGTTCCCTAAATGTTCACCTGCTGACACTTGCTCCACTTGACCTACCTCATTCCCCAGGTAGACCTACTTCAATTCTTGCTTTGGGTCATTCCGAAACAAGGTGTGTAAATGAAAGAGCAACACCGATATTTTATGGATCAAGAGTTAAAATTAACAGCATGGATACATCAACAAGTCTAGTTTCTGGGATGTGGGCGTCGCTGGCAAGGTCAGCATTTATTGCCCATCCCTAATTGCCCTTGAGAAGGTGGCAGTGAGCCACCTTCTTGAACCGCTGCAGTCCGTGTGGTGAAGGTGCTCCCACAGTGCTGTTAGGGAGGGAGTTCCAGGATTTTGACCCAGCGACGATGAAGGATTGGCAATATATTTCCATGTCAGGATGGTGTGTGACTTGGAGGGGAACTTGGAGGTGGTGGTGTTCCCATGCGCCTGCAGTAGAGGTCGCGGGTTTGGGAGCTGCTGCCGAAGAAGCCTTGGCGAGTTGCTGCAGTGCATCTTGTAGATGGTACACACTGCAGCCACGGTGCGCCGGTGGTGGAGGATGTGAATGTTTAAGGTGGTGAATGGGGTGACAATCAAGCGGCTGCTTTGTCCTGGATGGTGTCGAGCTTGGTGAGTGTTGTTGGAGCTGCACTCATCCAGGTTTATCCAGCTTCCCCTTAAATGCATCTGTACTATTCACCTCAACCACTCCCTGTGGCAGCGAGTTCCTGTTCTCACCACTTTCTGGATAAAGAAGTTTCTCCTGAAATCCTTATTAGATTTATTAGTGACTATTTTAAGAATCGAAATAGATAAGGGAGAACCAGTGGATGTGGTGTATTTGGACTTTCAGAAGGCTTTCGATAAGGTCCCACATAAGAGATTAGCGTGCAAAATTAAGGCACATGGGATTGGGGGCAAGGTATTGACTTGGATAGAGAACTGGTTGGCGGACAGAAAGCAAAGAGTTGGAATAAACGGGTCGTTTTCCGAGTGGCAGGCAGTGACTAGTGGGGTACCGCAAGGATCGGTCCTAGGACCCCAGCTGTTCACAATATATATTAATGATCTGGATGAGGGAATTGGATGTAATATCTCCAAATTTGCAGAGGACACAAAGCTGGGTGGGAGAGTAAGCTGTGAGGAGGATGTCGTGAAACTCCAGTACGATTTGGACAGGTTGGGTGATTGGGCAGAAACATGGCAAATGCACTATAATGTGGATAAATGTGAGGTTATCCACTTTGGTGGCAAAAACAGGAAGGCAGATTATTATTTGAATGGCAATAGATTGGGAGAAGGGGAAGTGCAAAGAGACCTGGGTGTTATTGTGCACCAGTCGCTGAAGGTAAGCATGCAGGCGCAGCAGGCGGTTAAGAAGGCAAATGGTATGTTGGCCTTCGTAGCAAGAGGGTTCGAGTACAAGAACAAGGATGTCTTGCTGCAGTTGTACAGGGCCTTGGTGAGACCGCACCTTGAGTATTGTGTGCAGTTTTGGTCACCTTACCTGAGGAAGGACGTTCTTGCCATGGAGGGAGTGCAGCGAAGATTCACCAGGCTGATACCTGGGATGGCAGGAATGACGTACGAGGAGAGATTGTGTCGATTGGGCTTCTACTCACTGGAGTTTAGAAGATTGAGAGGGGATCTCATCGAAACCTATAAAATTCTGTCAGGTCTGGACAGACTAGATGCAGAAAGGATGTTTCTGATGGCCGGGGAGTCCAGAACCAGGGGTCATAGTCTAAGGATAAGGGGTAAGCCATTTAGGACTGAAATGAGGAGGAATTTCTTCACCCAGAGAGTGGTGAACCTGTGGAATTCTCTGCCACAGAGGGTGGTGGAGGCCAGTTCATTAAATATATTCAAGAAAGAGTTGGATATATTTCTTGAGGCTAAAGGGATCAAGGGATATGGAGAGAAAGCAGGGACAGGGTACTGAATTTGGATGATCAGCCATGATCTCATTGAATGGCGGAGCAGGCTCGAAGGGCCGAATGGCCTACTCCTGCTCCTTTCTTCTATGTTTCTATGTTGCAGTAAGACCAGCCCACGTACAGCTCAGAGCTCATTTACATACCCATAATGCTGTGCATAGTTCTTGGCCAAAAAGAAGCAAAATAATCTTCCTTGTCTTGACAGTGGTTTTCACAGAGGGTGAAGATTTCAGTTACTTTTCCTGATCTGCGGTGAGACGATTTCTCTGTATATCAGTTCCAACAGCTCAGTACAACCTTAAAGAGGTGTGTCACCGCCTGGGTGTGAGGAGCTGAATTTGATATTTTAGTATACTCTGGTTTCTCTTCAAATCGTATAAATCTTTCGCCTTTTACTAAAGATTTCCGTGGAGAGGAGCATTCTGAGTTTTAAGTAATTTTTTGAGGCCCTGCTTCTTGTGGGGCTGTCTAAATGCTGAAAGAAAGATTTATATTCATTCAAATGCTGGAAAAACTCAGCAGGCCAGGCAACATCCGTGGAGAGAAGTTATAGTTGACATTTCGGGTGAACCCTTTTTCAGAACTGGAAAGGAAGTGAAATAGATCCAAGGCAGGGCTGCGATAGAACAAAAGAAGTGAATAGACATTAAGAGGTATTCAAAACGAGACGAGATGGTGATAGGACAGTGGAGACAAAAGATGGCTCAGATTAGGTGTGAAATGTACTGGCAGGATGAGAGACAGCTGCCATGTGGGAGAGAGAAAAAAAGGAAAGGGGGGGGAAACAAATATAAGTAAAAATGTAATAGGGACCGAGGTTATGATCTGAAATTGTTGAACTCGATATTGAGTCCGGAAAGCTGCAAAGTGCCTAATCGGAAGATGAGGTGCTGTTCTTTGAGTTTACGTTGAGCTTCCGTGGAACAATGCAAGAGGCCAAGGACGGTGAGGTCCGAGTGGGAATGGAGCGGTGAATTAAAATGACAGGCGACCGGAAGCTCGGGGTCACCCTTACGGAATGTACCTCGATTGTACCCGAACTATTTCCTCTTTAAGTGTGAGGAGCTGAATCTGTTCAATCAGTACACTCTGATTTTTCTACTTCATCATATCCTCTATCTGTTTCGTCATCCAGGGATGTCTGATTTTATTTGCCCTACCTTTCTCCCTCGTGGGAATGTACCTCGATTGTACCCGAACTATTCCTCTTTAAAGGCAGCCCATTGTTCCACTACAGTTTTGCCTGTCAATCTTTGATTCCAGTTTACCCGGGCCAGATCCGTTCTCATCCCACTGAAATTGGCTTTCCCCTAGTTAAACATTTTTACTCTAGATTGCTCCCTGTCCTTTTCCATAGCTAATCTAAACCTTATGATATTATGATCACTGTTCCCTAAATGTTCACCTGCTGACACTTGCTCCACTTGACCTACCTCATTCCCCAGGTAGACCTACTTCAATTCTTGCTTTGGGTCATTCCGAAACAAGGTGTGTAAATGAAAGAGCAACACCGATATTTTATGGATCAAGAGTTAAAATTAACAGCATGGATACATCAACAAGTCTAGTTTCTGGGATGTGGGCGTCGCTGGCAAGGTCAGCATTTATTGCCCATCCCTAATTGCCCTTGAGAAGGTGGCAGTGAGCCACCTTCTTGAACCGCTGCAGTCCGTGTGGTGAAGGTGCTCCCACAGTGCTGTTAGGGAGGGAGTTCCAGGATTTTGACCCAGCGACGATGAAGGATTGGCAATATATTTCCATGTCAGGATGGTGTGTGACTTGGAGGGGAACTTGGAGGTGGTGGTGTTCCCATGCGCCTGCAGTAGAGGTCGCGGGTTTGGGAGCTGCTGCCGAAGAAGCCTTGGCGAGTTGCTGCAGTGCATCTTGTAGATGGTACACACTGCAGCCACGGTGCGCCGGTGGTGGAGGATGTGAATGTTTAAGGTGGTGAATGGGGTGACAATCAAGCGGCTGCTTTGTCCTGGATGGTGTCGAGCTTGGTGAGTGTTGTTGGAGCTGCACTCATCCAGGTTTATCCAGCTTCCCCTTAAATGCATCTGTACTATTCACCTCAACCACTCCCTGTGGCAGCGAGTTCCTGTTCTCACCACTTTCTGGATAAAGAAGTTTCTCCTGAAATCCTTATTAGATTTATTAGTGACTATTTTAAGAATCGAAATAGATAAGGGAGAACCAGTGGATGTGGTGTATTTGGACTTTCAGAAGGCTTTCGATAAGGTCCCACATAAGAGATTAGCGTGCAAAATTAAGGCACATGGGATTGGGGGCAAGGTATTGACTTGGATAGAGAACTGGTTGGCGGACAGAAAGCAAAGAGTTGGAATAAACGGGTCGTTTTCCGAGTGGCAGGCAGTGACTAGTGGGGTACCGCAAGGATCGGTCCTAGGACCCCAGCTGTTCACAATATATATTAATGATCTGGCCGAGGGAATTGGATGTAATATCTCCAAATTTGCAGAGGACACAAAGCTGGGTGGGAGAGTAAGCTGTGAGGAGGATGTCGTGAAACTCCAGTACGATTTGGACAGGTTGGGTGATTGGGCAGAAACATGGCAAATGCACTATAATGTGGATAAATGTGAGGTTATCCACTTTGGTGGCAAAAACAGGAAGGCAGATTATTATTTGAATGGCAATAGATTGGGAGAAGGGGAAGTGCAAAGAGACCTGGGTGTTATTGTGCACCAGTCGCTGAAGGTAAGCATGCAGGCGCAGCAGGCGGTTAAGAAGGCAAATGGTATGTTGGCCTTCGTAGCAAGAGGGTTCGAGTACAAGAACAAGGATGTCTTGCTGCAGTTGTACAGGGCCTTGGTGAGACCGCACCTTGAGTATTGTGTGCAGTTTTGGTCACCTTACCTGAGGAAGGACGTTCTTGCCATGGAGGGAGTGCAGCGAAGATTCACCAGGCTGATACCTGGGATGGCAGGAATGACGTACGAGGAGAGATTGTGTCGATTGGGCTTCTACTCACTGGAGTTTAGAAGATTGAGAGGGGATCTCATCGAAACCTATAAAATTCTGTCAGGTCTGGAGAGACTAGATGCAGAAAGGATGTTTCTGATGGCCGGGGAGTCCAGAACCAGGGGTCATAGTCTAAGGATAAGGGGTAAGCCATTTAGGACTGAAATGAGGAGGAATTTCTTCACCCAGAGAGTGGTGAACCTGTGGAATTCTCTGCCACAGAGGGTGGTGGAGGCCAGTTCATTAAATATATTCAAGAAAGAGTTGGATATATTTCTTGAGGCTAAAGGGATCAAGGGATAAGGGGAGAAAGCAGGGACAGGGTACTGAATTTGGATGATCAGCCATGATCTCATTGAATGGCGGAGCAGGCTCGAAGGGCCGAATGGCCTACTCCTGCTCCTTTCTTCTATGTTTCTATGTTGCAGTAAGACCAGCCCACGTACAGCTCAGAGCTCATTTACATACCCATAATGCTGTGCATAGTTCTTGGCCAAAAAGAAGCAAAATAATCTTCCTTGTCTTGACAGTGGTTTTCACAGAGGGTGAAGATTTCAGTTACTTTTCCTGATCTGCGGTGAGACGATTTCTCTGTATATCAGTTCCAACAGCTCAGTACAACCTTAAAGAGGTGTGTCACCGCCTGGGTGTGAGGAGCTGCATCTGATCTTTTAGTATACTCTGGTTTCTCTTCAAATCGTATAAATCTTTCGCCTTTTACTAAAGATTTCCGTGGAGAGGAGCATTCTGAGTTTGAAGTAATTTTTTGAGGCCCTGCTTCTTGTGGGGCTGTCTAAATGCTGAAAGAAAGATTTATATTCATTCAAATGCTGGAAAAACTCAGCAGGCCAGGCAACATCCGTGGAGAGAAGTTATAGTTGACATTTCGGGTGAACCCTTTTTCAGAACTGGAAAGGAAGTGAAATAGATCCAAGGCAGGGCTGCGATAGAACAAAAGAAGTGAATAGACATTAAGAGGTATTCAAAACGAGACGAGATGGTGATAGGACAGTGGAGACAAAAGATGGCTCAGATTAGGTGTGAAATGTACTGGCAGGATGAGAGACAGCTGCCATGTGGGAGAGAGAGAAAAAGGAAAGGGGGGGGAAACAAATATAAGTAAAAATGTAATAGGGACCGAGGTTATGATCTGAAATTGTTGAACTCGATATTGAGTCCGGAAAGCTGCAAAGTGCCTAATCGGAAGATGAGGTGCTGTTCTTTGAGTTTACGTTGAGCTTCCGTGGAACAATGCAAGAGGCCAAGGACGGTGAGGTCCGAGTGGGAATGGAGCGG